>NW_028261382.1:58234827-58919916 GCF_051295495.1 Thamnophis sirtalis | reverse complement strand
TCTCCACTAAGGACCAGATAACTGCAAGGAATATACATCCTTCCATTCTCCACCGTTCAGTCAGAACTCAAAAAGCTTCTTGGATGAGAAGTGAAACGTCTTCAAGGAGGGGGGGGAAAAACAAATAAAATCCAGTTGCCTCTTGAAAAAGCACAGGAGAGAAAGAGCAAATGTTTATTGTAACCAGGAAACTTTTGCTGCTACATTCAACTCACTGGGTCTCTGTGTATTCCCAAAAATGGGTTATGGCTGTGAGAGCGGTTGATTTGTGTCTTTAATATAACAAGTCTCACTTGTGCATTGAATTATGCTTTCTAAGGACTTCCACTCGGCTGCTGTGGAGGACGAGAGATGGTTTTTGTCTCAGTTCTTCATCAGATTGTACCACTGTGCAACGAGCTGGCAGTGCTACGCCACATCAAACAGTAATAATCAGCCTCGTCTTCAGCCTGGATTCCAGTGATGGTTAAATACCCAACGGATCCCGAGGTAGAAGCCGTGAACCGATCCGGGATCCCGTCACCCCTGCTGCCACCCGAATAGTGCACATACCGAGGAGCCTGCCCAGACTTCTGTTGGTGCCAGGAAATAGTATACAAACTTCCACTAACGGTGCAGGATAATTTCACCGTTTCTCCCAGAGAGACGGACATGGAGGCTGGCTGGGTCCATGGTGACTGTGAATTGACCCCTTGGAGAAGAGAAAGCAACGGACTCATTTTCTAGACTTTTCAGAATGCCAGCAAAGTATAATATGAAGCATCCTTGATGCTCTAGTGGTTTTCTTGCAGACCTTTCATTACCCATACTAGGTAACATCATCAGTGCTAGTGGGGAGTGGGGTTTTCTCGCCACTGATGGCGTCACCTACTTAGGATAATGAAACATTGTCAAGAAAACAACCAAGGTCAGAGCATCGAGGCTTCCCTCAAATTCAACCCCTGAGCTAAAAAAATATTCTCACTGAAATTATAGCACATTTTGAAGTGTTTTCTAGCTCTTTGCTTTCATGGAGGAGAAAAATAAGATCACGATGATGAGATTTTCTGTGATCCAAAATACTACAGCTGCACCGATGCTCAATGCCCCTGCTTCCTTACCTGAATTTAGAAAGGCAAAGAGAAATATTGACCAGATCATGGTAGGTTATCTACAGCCGCAGATTCGGACAGATGAGAAGGAAATGACGGTGGGATCTTTCTCCACCTGCTCTCTTTAAATCTTCTCAGAAGGCATCAATGACGTCCATGCAAATGTTTGGGCTTTTTGCTGAGTTGGCCAGCCATGCGTGACACCTTCCAAACAGAAGCAAACGACCAGAGGAGGAATTTGCATCAGCAAAATTCATGCAACTCTTATGAGGCAAAAGCCTGGTCCATTGGCAGAAAACAGAACCAGGGGTGCCCAAATCAGGAAGATCCACTCAGTAGAGCTACACCTTCAATCGTGTTTCCTAACGTGAGGATCTAAGCATTCAAAAAAAATATTCGCAATTTTGAGTGCTTTAACTATCAGGCGTGACTTGCTGTTTTAAATAGCAAAGTTATTTGATAGGAAACATCCAACATCAAATATATCCAAAAAGAGAACATAGGGGAAAGATTTAACAGTTCATAATTACATTGCTGAATTGAAGGTAAATATGCACCATATAAGAACATAATATTGTCTGATAACATTCTCCAAATTCTTGACACAGAGTAATCTTCTCTTGAAATACTTCTAGACTCATTCAATTGTATTAATTTCCTTTATACAGTGTGGATTCCAGGCAGGTGAGGTGTATATTTGCTACCCACTCTACCTTCCCCTTGTAGACTTACATTTTGATTTATTCACAAACACAAAGTATTCCTTAAGGCCATGTTAAAGTCAACCATTCCACCCCAGTCCTTGGATTTCAGAAATGACACCTTCTCAAGGTATGTGTCAGGCCTGCATTTATATTCCTTTTAGAATGTTGGCCTGCCACACTTTCTCTTATTTCATTATGCTGTTTCTTTAAGTATAGTCAATGGGAGGGGGGATTAGAAGGAGTAGGGTTTTGGAATGTATTGTTTTTCATTCTTTGCTAGAAGCCAAGGTCATCCTTTGTCTCCACACTTTCACACCTGACCGGAAGAAGCTGGGCATGGACACCAGCGTGGAAGAAGGAGATTGGACCATGTGATGGACTGTGGGTGTGGGGACAAGATCATGAACTTTTAACTGGGTGGGATTCTGATGTAACTTCCAGAGTTGGAATCCCCACAGCTATGCGCCAACATGCCTGCTTTATTAAATTGGAACTTTAAGCATAGTTTTGCCTTCAACTCTGATTTAATTCTACATGGTATTTGGAACGCTGACAGTATGCACATAAAAAACAGCTTTATTCAAACACAGAAACTTAAACATTTGCGACATACAAACAGCCTTTGCTCTTTTTTCCCATCAGCCATTATAATAGAAGTTTTTGGCGATTCCAAATTTGGGGAGTTTTTTTTTAAATGTATCGAAAAAGGTTACTTTCCAATATTCAGATGGCTCTCTAAATTCATGGCAAATAACTTCAAGCAGCTTGAAGAACCCAAGAGGAACAGGTACAACACTAAATCACCGTAACGGATGTGAATAAATTTGCTCAACTTCCTAGATGAAATAGACATCTGGGGGAAATCATTCCATTTCAAGTTTTCTTGTATTCGATCCTTTCTACTTTCACCTCGTTCCCAATGAGTTGATACACGTAGGTAACGACAACAGAGGACTGAACATCCATCAGAACAAAGGACGGAATTACATCCCTGGAAAGAAGAACCATTTGTAGTTGAAATAGGAAGTAATTTTTATGTAGACTGAGCGCTTCAGTACCAAAGACAAATTCCTTGTGTGTCCAATCACACTTGGCCAATAAATTTTTTTATTCTATTCTGTTCTGCTCTATTCTATCCTGCTATTCTGCTCTATTCTGCTCTATTCTACCCTACTTCTATTCTAGTCTATTCTGTCCATTCTATAATCTATACTCTATACTCTATAATCTATAATCTATTCTATTCTATCCTACCCTACTCTATTCTATTCTATTCTTCTACATTCTACATTCTATTCCATATTCTGCTCTATTCTGCTCCATTCCATTCTGATATCTCGGGGGCTGTGACAAAGAAGAGGGAGTCAAGCTATTCTCCAAAGCACCTGAGGCCAGAACAAGAAGCAATGGGTGGAATCTAATCAAGGAGAGAAGCAACTCAGAACTAAGGAGAAATTTCCTGACAGTTAGAACAATTAATCAATGGAACAACTTGCCTCCAGAAGTTGTGAATGTTCCAACACAGGAAGTTTTAAACACGATGTTGGATATCACTTTATCTGAAGTGGTGTAGGATTTCCTGCCTAGGCAGGGGGTTGGACTAGAAGACCTCCAAGGTCCCTTCCAACTCTGTTATCCTATTTTACTTCCAAGATCCCTTCCAACCCTGTTATTCACCTTACCTGGGTCTCTTCTCCAATGTTTTCCATTTGATGGCCATGCCTGATCATCCACCTAACAACCAGCCAATGAAAAGAGATGCTCTCCAGAAACAAATTCCTCAAAATGTGTAGTTCTCACCTTTTCAGAGCACTGTAGGCCCCTGTGGCTGAACCAGGATTGATGTAGAACTTCTTCTCATGTTCTACGGCCTCAAACCTGTGAGTGTGGCCAGATATTAAGATGTCCACATCCAGCTGCCTCTGGAGGATCGCCAAGCTGGCCAGATCCCCCCAAGGTATAATTTGATGGCCATGGATCAGACCAATCCTGAACTGTCCAACAGTGACAATTTTCTGCTGGGGGTAACTCGTGCCCTGCAAAGAATCATGTCAATTATTAATCAATAACAATTCTATAATTCTATTATTGTTCCATAATAATAATTGCAATCAACCCATGGAACAAAAGTTGCCTTCGGAGGTTGTGGGAGCTTCATCCCTGGAGGCTTTCAAGAAGAGACTGGACCGCCACCTGTCAGAAATAGTGTAGGGTCTCCTGCTTGGGTGGAGAGGGTTGGACTAGATGACCTATAAGGTCCTTTCCAACTCTTGTTAATCTGTACAATCTGTAAGGGCTTCTAATTTTAAGGCAGTAATGGAAAGTTTCTAAGTGCTGATCATGTCATAAAAGCTGCCATTAATCATGGGTGACAGTGAAAGAAATGCACAGAATTTTTTTGTAACCAAGTGATGCACTTTCTACACTATGTAAAGAAAGAGGATTTTTTTGTGTCGTGTCTGTTTTCAAAACTAAAAGTAAAAAACTTTTATTTAAAAAAAAGCTGCCATTAGTTTGTATTTACAGCTAATGGAATCAAGTTTATTTGTCAACCTGAGTCCATTTCCTCTTGGGAATGGTAGGTTTTTAGCTCAACAGTCTAATGCTAAAGTGGGTTTAAGTCTAAGCGATATGAAAGCATTGCTAACCACCACAATATCAGTAGACGTTCCAGAGCATGGAAAATAGATGCTCCTTCATCAACCGAGCAACCTCGGTGGAACTTTCAATCAAAGGAACAGACGGTCTTCAATTGCCCAAACCAGAATCAGCCACGTTCTCCAGCCTCCTACCTCATCAAAGTCCCCTCTGACGATGTGGACATCTCCGGCCAGCGTCCTCAAATAATCGTAACTCTCCTTGGTGCAAAGGTTCCCAGTGCAAAGGATATGTTGGATCTTGCCTGGAACCAGCAACTTTTTAAACTTGGCTGGAAGGCTGCAACATCGGTCTGGGATGTGAAGGTCTCCAATCACCAGGACCAGCTGAAGGAGAAAAGAGGTAAAGAAATACAGCAGAGAGTTCACTGCAACAGGAGTGTGAAACTCAAGGCCCGCGGTGTGCTTAAATCTGGCCCGTGGAGCCGGCCATGAGCCTCCTACATGGCCTCCCGCACAACCTCCCCAGCCTCTAACAGCACTTTGCCAGCCAAAAACAGACCGTGCGAGGCCTCCATGTGGCCCATTGTTGCAGGAGGCCAAATATGAGGCACACAAGGCCCCGTTTTGGCTGGCAAAGGGCTGCAGGAGGCTTCCGTCCCATCTCCACCTCGCTCCCCCCTCGCCAGCCGGTGGAGAACTACAATGCTCATCTGGCCCTCGGAGAAATCCAGTTCGACACCCCAGCCCTCTTCCAGAAAAATGAAATATCCTAGGAAATATTGAAAAGGCAGAATATTTCTCTGGATGTGAAAAGAAAGAAATATGTTTTAAAAGACAGAATAGCTCCCTGTAGCTCCCTGCCCATCCCCACTTTGTCAATGGGCCATTAAGAAGGCCAAGCTAGTCCCTTTACATAATAAAGACTTCCCCACTTCATTTTCAGGGGGATGGGATTAAGGCATGATAATATTGGCCCTTTACCCAACTCGCCACATGGCATCTGAGAACTCAACCAAACCTGGATTCAAAACGCAGCCTAGAGAGTTGCCCCTGCACGGCCCCATGGGAGTCCAACAACCAATCAGAATACAAGATCAAAGGCCAGAGAGGGCATAAAACCAGGGACTCAGCATCTCAGTCTTTCTTTCTCTTTTCTCCTCCAACATTGAAGCATGTAATCACCTTTTCTGTTCAGGAGCTCAAGCCATGTGGTCCTGTCCACCAATAAACCATCTTTCCAAGCAGCCTCCATGTCTCCACTTGGAGCCGAACCCAGAAGGACATTTCTTCCAACAATTTCATAGGTTCAGAAACACCTTTGAAGGGGTCCCTAAATATGTTTTAAAAGATGAACTCCAATGCTTACGCATGAGAGAACCAACCCAGAACTCCAGAGAGTTGGAACAATTAACCAGTGGAACAACTTGCCCCCAGTTGTTATGGGTGCCCCAACACTGGAAGATTAAAAAAAAAAGAAATTGGACAACCATTTGTCTGAAATTGTGTAGAGTTTCCTGTTTGAGCAGAGGTTGGTCTAGAAGATCTCCAAGGTCCCTTCCAACTCTGTGATTCTGTTAACGGGGTGTTGCAGAAAATGACAGGCTTTAGACTTCTCAGGATACAGGAAAAGTTTATTTGGCAGCCAGGTTCAGAAAGTTAGCAAAATAGCTAACACTGCAAGTTCTGAACAACCTTCATTATCGAAGCACACGTTCTTATACATTCTCAAAGGCAGCTTCACACGCAAACACTTAACTCATTTCCTATTGGTTACCTTGAGGAGAAAGCCTTATAAGGAGATGGGGTCTTACTTCTCCTTTTGTCTTGGGTCATAGGTACTGAGTACGAGTCTCTTAGCGAACTTTAGCTTACCCTTGTGGTCTTCTCAGACTTTTGAACTCTGCGGTTAGGCACTTGCTTCCTGTTCTTTTGCAAGCTGCAACTCTGCCTATGTGGCTTTTTAATATAGAAGTAAAGGGGCCCCCAGAGGCTGTCCAGCCTGACCCAGTAGGTTTAACACTTAACGTCCAAATCTCACTTTACGTCCTACTTTAAGGGCACCTCTACTACTACCACCACTCTTTCATCCTAAAGCTCTCACTCTTTCATCCTAAAGCTCTCACTCTTTCATCCTAAAGAATCTCAACTCAAGCAGACTTGCTTCCAGATGGAAAAGAAGGCCACTCTAAATTAACCAGCACAAAAGATACTTTAAAAGTATCTTTCTCCTCTACTCACCATCCTGCCGATTCTCTGACTCTGCTGCGGATTATCAAGTTGCAAAGCAAACACACAAAAAGCCTGAATACTTGTTACCAAAGGTCAGCTGTTAGCCGTAGATTGACTGCTAAGACAATGCAAAGCTGCAGCCACTCCCTCTGAAGGGCTTTTTCTATTTGTATTTAGTTTAGCGACCCCAATTCTGAAAGTTCTTACTTGCAAAGGCTTTCTTTTAAAGGAACAGTCTGCTTTGAACGCCCAAATCTGCTGTAAAGGTAATCCATGACTTACAAGGATTCATTGAGTGACTGTTCAAAGTTACAACGGCACTGTGGCTTATGCCCGTTTTCACACTTAACAACCTCTGCAGCCTTTCTGTGGCCAGGAAGGGGGGTTTAAAAGCACAATGACTATATATGTATACCTTTTTGTTCTATTTTGTTTAAAAAAGGAGAATACATGTTAAAATTAAATATGTCTACTGAAAAGGAATTATAAATACCATCAACATAAAATGGAGCTTGCTCAGAAGCTGAAATACACCAAGTAATTGAGATGAAGAGTGTGAAGTAGAGGAGAGAGGGAAGGGAAGAAGAGAGGGTAAAGAGAGAAGGTGGGGGAGAGAAAGGAGGAGTGGAAAGGGGAGAGAAGGAGAGAGGAAGGGAAGTAGAGAAGGGAAGGATGCCAGAGGGAAGAAAGGATGTAGGGAGGGAGAGGAGAGATGGAGAAGAAAGTGATGGATAAGGTACAAATATGGTGTATGGAGAGCAGAAGAGCCAATAATTGTTTTTGGGAGTTGATGGTAAGATGATGTAAAAATTTAATTATATAATATGATGTTGGCTATGTAATAGTATACATGTGATTATATGTTATGAAAATGAAAACATAAAAAACTTTATAAAAAACATTCAGATGCTTAACAGTTGTGGCAAGAAAATCGTATAATGGGGGAATCGTATAATAATCACTTAGCATCTGTCTTACTAGAGAGATATAAAGAGGGGGAACACAGTTAGGATAGATTAGCGAAAGGAAAGGGAACAAGAAATGATATGAAATTATATTTGGGTTGGTGGAAATACCATCCTAAGGAAACATAAACTGAGATCTGAAAGAGACATCTACAACAATAGGAGAAAAAGAAGGGAGAGGGGAGGAGAGAATGAAAGGAAGACGAGGGAAAGAAGAAAGAGGTGAGGAGAGGAAGATGGAAGGGAGAGAAAGAGAAGGAGAGAGGGTAGGAAGGGGAAAAGGAAGAGTAGGAGTAGGAAAAAGGGAAGGGAAGAAGGAAGGGGAAGGAGAGGAGGAAGGAAGGAAGTAGAGAAGGGAGGGAGGAGGAAAAGAAAGGGAAAACATTTCTGTTGCTGTGGTGTTACAACAGGTAGAAGGGATGGTAAATAAAGCAACCCAAACTGTATATTATAACCTATTAAATGAAATAACAAATGTATAAGAATGACAAATGTAAAGAATAATAATTATGTGAACGTATACTTAAAATGGAATGTAAGGGAACAAAAAATAAAAAAAAATTCTGAAAAAATATCTGTCTTACTTAGCAACAGAAATGTTTTTTGTTTTTGTTTTTTGCAATATTTTTTTGTTACAAATTTTAAATTCTATTTACGAACAAAGGGGCTCACCCCCCTCTTTTTTTACTTGCCACCACATTTTTACAGGTTGGCTAGTCATGCATACCGGACATCACCTGCTGGAAGGTTTTTGTTCAGCTCTTCAGTGAGATTGTATCATTGTGTACGTGCCACCACTTATATAAGACAGGCAATAATAATCAGCTTCATCCTCTGCCTGAAGATTGGAGATGGTTAACACGGCAGACGTTCTCGAGTTTTCAACTGAACCAGAGAACCGTTCTGGGATTCCAGAGGGTCTGCTGGTATCAGAATATATAATGAGTTTGGGGGCATTTCCAGGCTTCTGTTGATACCAGGAGGAATAGCTTGATCCAATTGTTCCACTGCTTATAGAACAAGTGATTCGGATTGACCCTCCAGGAGATCCAGCCACAGATTCTGGTTGAGTCAGGACAACTTGGGAGAAAGTCCCTAAAAGACAATAAAGATGACAGGAAAGACTCTATCAGCAAAAATCTTCACTGAAATCAGAGGATACGTGTGGTAGGAACAGAAATTAGGAGATGGATTTCTGAATTATCAGTAGACAGAGGAAAGTCATAGTCCCAGCAATTTTAGACTAGAAATCCCAAGACATAAATTACCCGTAAAGGAAGATGAAAGGATAGCCAAGATAAGAGGCATCCAAGCCATGGTTGGGGATGAGGTCAAAACCGAATTGTCTGCAGATCCAGCTGTGCTCTCTGCTCTTAAGCCTTTGGCCAGTGAGGAATTCAAATTCATGCAAATGATCCGCCTGTTCATTGAATCTTCCTCAGATATCAAAGCCTGCTTTAGATAAAAGGAAAGGCCATCCCTAGAAGGTTCCTTCCTGCCTGAGCAGGGGTTGGACTAAAAGACCTCCATGGTCTCTTCCAACTCTTTGAGGATCATGATTTCCTGATGCAGCATTTGAAGGGACCATCCTGTTTGGCTGAGTGGGAACATTTGGGAAGGACTTCAGCTCATCTGTGGTGTAGAAAGTGGGCGTGAGAATTGTCCTCATTTAACATCCTTCATCCGTCCTACTTCAGACTGAGACAGATCCCTCTCAGCTTTTCAGGGAAATTGTGACTTCTTTCAGGGATGTTAGGAATGAAACCCATCTATGTTAGGACACTGATTCATGTTTTCCTGAAAAGTTGTTGTGCTCATTCGAGGGGATCTCTAAGAGTGAACAAAAATCCAGTCCAATGGCCATATGGACTACTAAGATGGGAGCTGGTGTCCCACCATAATATAAACAGGAACTTCAATCCATTTCTTTATTTCTTTATATTGATTATTCAAACTCTTTTCCATGCATTAACATATTTTCTCATTGCTTCTGACAGCCTGCATTAGAAGCCGCCTTAAACTAGGACTCTGGGGACTAAAATTTCAGACTAAGTTTAGAAAACATGGCAATCCTGACCTCTACTGGTTATGTTACCTAAGCCTCAAGATAATTTTGGGGGGTTGGGCAAAGGAGATGCCAAGATCCTCTTTGTCAAAATAAAGATGAAGCATAGTGACCAACATCAAATGGAAATAACATGTTGAAATCTATTTTTTCATGACCCTAAAGAAAGTGGATGAGAAGGAAGAATGGGAATATAGGAGAACATAGTTATGACCGTAACCCTAACCCTAATTCTAATCCTATAAAAGCATAGATTTTTTTAAAAAAACACCCAACAATTAAGGCAAACAAAACCAACAAGGGAGAGTCCAGTTGTAGGCAATTTGAGATGGACTGAAGATGCTCAAGGAGACAGAATTGGATAAACTTTTCACAGAGCCAGAAAAATGAGTGGATCTTTTAAAGAGTCTCTTATTCTGCTCATGTTTCTGATGAGGTTACAACTGATCCTAGGAATTCTATTAATCTCCAATATCTTCACTCATTTTGTTATAATAAATCCTGACTCTTTCTCTGCAGGATACTGAAAGAGAAGGCGGATGATTAAGGATGATTAAGAACCATTTCACTCAACAATGCAGGGAAATGATGGCCCATTTTACAGATGTTTAGAAGCGACAATAATGTTAGGTCGCAAATTTATGTTTCCCAAAAAATCTGCAGTGCTCATCAAAGTTGACCAAAAAATCAGGTCAGAGGCTACAGGGACTACCATACTAAGATAAGACCTGGTGGCCCATCATGATATAAGACTAACAGGGCCAAAATCTTGAAAGGAAGCAAAGAGTAAAGAACAGTTTCTACCAAGGAGGTGCAATTTCAAAGGGGAGAGAAATGTTAGATCTAAAAGGAAAGTGTGATGGACTCAGAAGAAGCTTCCCTGAACAGAAATGACCAATAAGAACCAAAAAGAGGTTGTCCACATCAGAAGGTTCATAAGACCAGGAGGAAAGAAGCCCAACCCATAGTTGGAATGTGGGATGAAGATAGGCAATAGGTCTCCAAATGGGATATTATGTGGTGCTCTGAGTGAATCTGTATGTTAAATGAGATGTAGACATAGGTCAACTGATCCCATTTCATCCCCCCCCACTATAAAGTCCCAGTCCGATTACAACATCCTTCTAAAACTCAGATGTCATCGTATCCCCCAAGAGTCTAAAATGGACTGACAGGCGTGAGGAAACACCTGACAGCTTGGGAAGACTTTGAGGAACCAAGAACAAGATGTCACACATTTGCAAGTCATGCATGTCGGAGATCAGCAGCTACAAGGTTTTTGTTCAGCTCTTCAATGGGATTGTAGCACTGTGCACTCGTCAGCACCTACATAATACAGGCAATAATAATCAGCTTCATCCTCTGTCTGAAGACTGGAGATAGTTAACACGGCAGATGTTTCAGAGTTTTCAAGAGATCCGGAGAATCGTTCTGGGATTCCAGAGGGTCTGCTGCTATCATAATATATAAGGAGTTTGGGGGCATTTCCAGGCTTCTGTTGATACCAGGAGGTATATCTTCCACTAAGTGTTCCACTGTTTTTAGTACAAGTGATTCGGATTGTCCCTCCAGGAGATCCAGACACAGATTCTGGTTGAGTGAGGACAACTTGAGAAAAAGTTCCTGAAAGACCACAAAGAAGACAGAAAAGACTATCAGCACAATGTCCACTTAAGCAATGGAGACCTTTAAATAAGAAGAAATGTGTGGAAGGAACAGAAATTAGGAAATCAATGTCTGAATTATCAGTAGACAGAGGAAGCCTATAGTCACAACAATTTTTTGTAGAATCCCAAGATATAAATTACCCATAAAGGAAGAGGAGAAGATGAGAAGAAGAGGCAACCAGGCCATGGTAGAAGATGATGTCAGAAGTGAATTGCGTGCAGATCCAGATGTGCTCTCTGCTCTTAAGCCTTTTGTCAGTGGGGAATTCAAATTCATGCAAATGATCTACCTGCTAGATGTATCTTCCTCGGATATCACAGCCTGCTTCCGATCAAAGGAAAGCCCTTCTCTTGAAGGTCCCTTCCTACTTGAACAGGGGTTGGAGTAGAAGACCTCCAAGGTCCCTTCCAACTCTGTTATTCTGCAATTCTCTTTGAGGATTATGATTTGCTGATACAGCTTTTCAACAGACCATCTTGTTTGGCTCAGCAAGAACATTGAGGAAGGAATTCACCTCACTTGAGGTGTAGAAAGCATTCATGAGAATTGTCCTCATTTTATCTCCATCATCCTTCCTTGTTCAGGCTGAGACAGATCCGTCTCAGCTTTTGAGGGAAATTGTGACCTATTTCAGGGATATTAGGAATGACAACCATCTATGTTAGGTCACTGATTCATGTTTTCCTGAAAAGTTGTTGTGCTCATCCAGGGGGATCTCCAAGAGTGGACAAAAATCCAGTCCAATGGCCACATGGACTATTAACTTTGGAGCTGGAGTCCCGCCATAATATAAAAAGGAAGCTCGATCCATGGCACTTCCTAGAGGCTTTTCCCCAAATCAGGATGAGTGTAGAACTTTGCAGAAGAAACATATATTGTCAAAAGCCCCAAACATTTATGAGCTGCAGCCCTCTTCATCAGATGCATCTGGTGGCTTGGCTGATATAGGAGTTCAGTGTGGGGTTAAAACAGAGAAGAAAATGGGGGGACCAAAGTGCCATTCATCAGTCTTAGAATGACATGAAGGATTTCTCCTCAGATCATACCTGATTCTAGTTATGTACCGAAAATATGAATTTAGAAAAGGACACCAGTCAAGGGAGGCTACTAGGATTGCCTTGCTTTCTGGCCCATCTAACTGACTTTATTGTTTATCAGGATGAACTATAGCCAGAGCAATAGCACTTAGACTTATATACTGCTTCACAGTGCTTTTTCAACCGTCTCTAAGTGGTTGACAAAGTCAGCCTCTTGTCCCCAACAATCTGGGTCCTCATTTTATCCACCTCGGAAGGATGGAAGGCTGAGTCAACCTTGAGCCGGTCAGGATTGAACTGCTGGCTGTTGGCAGAATTAGCCTGCAATATTGCATTCCAACCACTGGGAGGAAAGGAAGGAAGGAAGGAAGGAAAGGAAAGGAAAGGAAAGGAAAGAAGGAAGAACAATAGCAATAGCACTTAGACTTATATAGTGCTTTACAGTGCTTTACAGCCCTCTCTAAGTGGTTTACAGAGTCAGCCTCTTGCTCCCAACAATCTGTGTCCTCATTTTACCCACCCTGGAAGAATGGAAGATTGAGTCAATCTTGAGCTGTTCAGAATAAAACTCCTGGAAGTGGGCAAAGTTAGTGTGCAATACTGATTCCAGCCACTGGGAAGGAAGGAAGGAAGGAAGGAGAGAGGGAGGGAGGGAGGGAGGGAGGGAGGGAAGGAAGGAAGGAAGGAAGGAAGGATAGATAATAGCAACAGCACAGACATATACCGCTTTACAGTGCTTTAGAGCCCTTTCTAAGAGGTTTACAGAGTCAGCCTATTTCCCCCAACAATCTGGGTCCTCATTTTACCCACAGAAGGTTGAGTCAACCTTGAGCCTGGTGAGATTCGAGCTGCCAAATGGCAGGCAGCTGGCAGTCAACAGAAGTAGCCTGCAGGACTCCACTCTAAGCCCCGTGTTTGGCATTTGTCCTTGTTTCTTAGATCCGCTTGATGTTGAGTTTAGAAAGAGATCTTTCTGTTTTTGAAAGAGGGAGAAGATACAATCTTGTCATTTCTTGGTGGATTTAAGGTCTTCTCTAGTGGAAGGGAAAGCAAACCAATATAGAAATTTCACTTCCTTTCCAGGGTTTTGGTCTCACTTCCCTATTCGAATCGATCACCGGGCACCCGTTCCCTGTCCAAATTAAACAGTAATAAGTAGCCTCGTCTTCCACCAAGGCCCCTCTGATGGTCAGAGACATGGTATTCCCTGACCTGGAGCCCGGGAAACGGGCTGGGACACCTGAGGGCCTGCTGCTGGTGCTGTGTATCAAGAGCCTCAGGATCTGCCCTGCCTTCTGCTGGATCCATCGTGGGTAATTGTTGTCAGTGATGGTCCTTCCATCATATCTACAGGACATGACGATGGTCCCTGCTGGAGCTACAAAATCTGGATCTTTCAAGCTCTGCAGCTGCTGGATGCTGGCTCCTGAAAGAGGACGTGGGGTTTAGGGAACAAAGCAGAGCATGGAATTAAGGAACATAAGGTGAATCTATGGTACGCAGCCAAACCATGGCCAGCATCTGCTGCCCTGCATTCCACAGGGTGACCATCAAAAGGATTTTTCCCTCCTGCCCCCTGATTCTCTTGGTCTCACCTAAGGAAGAGAGGATGGTGAGGAGCAGAAGAACCGAAGCCATGGTGGACACTTCGATGGTCTTCCTGAATGGATCCATCAGTCATTGGCTTCAACCTGGCCTCTCTTAAATCCCTAGAGGGGAGGAATAAAATTAGCATGCAAATTAGATTGTTCTTAAAACCGTGCTGATCCCTGTAGTTACCAAACAGGAGGACTGTGCAGTTAACTAAAGGTGTAACCCAGAGGTGGGCTCCTACCAGTTCGCACCTATTCGGTAGAACCGGTTCATCAAATCTACCGAACCGGTTAGAAGAGGTTCCACCAGTGGACCCAGAAAGCAGGCCACACCTACAGAAGAGGTTCCAAAAATTTTTGAAACCCACAACTGGTCCTTGGATATGACTATTCTACACTATCATGCGCATATTTATTAAACTCAGGGGCTCTGTGAAAAGTGATGACTACTGCATTGGTGGTGCAATCAGAACATTGCGTGTGTTGAAGTTGTTTTAACGCAAACCAAAGATGCCTTTTAAAAAACAAGTTTACATCATATTCTTATGCAGGCCAGTGCTGTGTGTGAGGTAATTTAAGGTGGATCTGACAAGTGTTGTCAACATCTTCATATCCGGTCACATGGGCGGCAAGCCACTCCCAACCTGTCACATGGGCAGCAAGCCACTCCCACAAAGGAGGCCACACCCACAGAGTAGGTTCGAACAATTTTTGAAACCCACCACTGGTGTAACCTGTACTTTATGATCAACATATGACATTTATGAGCTTAGAGATGAATAGATAAATTGGTGCAAAGCGTCAACTGGAGAATCCCAGGTTTAAATCCCAACTCCACGCTTAAAATTGTTGGGTTCTCTCCATCCATGCTTTTCGTTTGCTCTATTTCACTATATATAATTTCCTCTAAGAAAATAGTAAAATCATCACGCTATATAAGGGGGACTTTTTTGACATCCAAAAGGCAACTGGACGATGTTTTTTCTTGAAAAAGGGATGACTTTTTCCTTGAAGAAGAGATTTCCCTTCTCATCCAAGAGGCTTCATCAGTTCTGACAATGGTGGGGAGACCTGACAGAACTGATGAAGCTTCTTGGATGAGAAATGAAAGATCTTTTCCTTTTCCTTCTCTTCTTCTTGGAAAGAACATTTCTTTCCCAAGAGAAAAACATAATCCACTTGACTTTTTTTTGGGGGGGGGGGAAGCACTGTTGAGACAACCGTTACTTGGATGACTGAGAAGCTCCGTAGACAGCAAGGTATCTAGCAGGAAGGACAATACTAAAGAAGAATCATAGTGACCAATACCAAATGAAACCGCAAGTTTACACCCACGTTTTCATCACTCTAAAGATGGTGGATGAGAAGGAGAAGTGGGAAGGAAAACTGTGGTGCTATAGTGGTTAGAATGTAGAACTGCAGGCTAACTCACTGCTAACTATCAGGAGTTCAATTTTGAGTAGCTCAAGGTTGACTCAGTCTTCCATCCTTCTGAGTTGGGTAAAATGAGGATCCAGATTGTTGGGGGCAAATGGCTGACTCTGCAAACCGCTTAGAGAGGGCTGTAAAGCACTGATAAGTGATAGATAAGTCTACTGCTATACAATCATAACACAATCCCCAAGAATCTAAACCAGAGTGAGAGGAGTGACCAAACACCTGGCATTTTGAGCAGACTAAGAGGAATCAAAAACATTTTTACACATTGGCTAGTCATGCATATCGGACATCACCTGCTGGAAGGTTTTTGTTCAGCTCTTCAGTGAGATTGTATCAGTGTGTACTTGTTAGCACTTATATAAGACAGGCAATAATAATCAGCTTCATCCTCTGCCTGAAGGTTGGAGATGGTTAACACGGCAGATGTTCTCGAGTTTTCAACTGAACCGGAGAATCGTTCTGGGATTCCAGAGGGTCTGCTGTCATCAGAATATATAATGCATTTGGGGGCATTTCCAGGCTTCTGTTGATACCAGGAGGAATAGTATGTTCCAATTGTTCCACTGCTTATAGAACAAGTGATTCGGATTGACCCTCCAAGAGACCCAGCCACAGATTCTGGTTGAGTCAGGACAACTTGGGAGAAAGTCCCTAAAAGACAACAAAGATGACAAGAAAGACTCTATCAGCAAAAATCTTCATTGCAATCAAAAGAAATGTGTGGTAGGAACAGAGGTTAGGAGATGGATCTCTGAATTATCAGTAGACAGGGGAAGGCTGTAGTCATGGCAATTTTAGCGTAGAAATCCCAAGACATAAATTACCCGTAAAGGAAGAGGAGAGGATAGCCAAGATAAGAGGCATCCAAGCCATGGTTGAAGATGAGGTCAGAACCGAATTGTCTGCAGATCCAGCTTTACTCTCTGCTCTTAAGCCTTTGGCCAGTGAGGAATTCAAATTCATGCAAATGATCTGCCTGCTTATTGAATTTTCCTCAGATATCAAAGCCTGCTTCAGATAAAAGGAAAGACCTTCCTTGAAGGTCCCTTCCTGCATAAGTAGGGGTTGGACTAGAAGACCTCCAAGAGCCCTTCCAACTCTGTTATTCTGTTATTCTCTTTGAGGATCATGATTTGCTGATGCAGCCTCTAAGGAGACCATCTTCTTTGGTTTAGGGAGAACATTTAGGAAGGTCTTCAGCTCACCTGAGATGTAGAAAGCATGCATGAGAATTGTCTTCATTTTATGTCCTTCACCTTGTTCGGGCTGGGACAGATCCCTCTCAACTTTCAGGAACATTATTACCTATTTCGGGGGATGTTAGGAATGATAACAGTCTTTGCTGGGTCACAAGTTCATGTTTTCCTGAAAAACTGTTGTGCTCATCCAAAGGGATCTCCAAGAGTAGACAAAAGTTTAGAGCCCACATGAACTGCTAAGATGGGAGCTGGTGTCCCACCATAATATAAAAAGGAAGCTCGGTCCATTTATTTATTTCATTAAATTGATTAATATTTCAACTCTTTCCCATGTATTCTGTTATACTTTGATTTTTATTCATTTTCTGCCCCTTGTGCCCCTTGAGAAGGGAATTAACACATTTTCTCATTGCTACTGAGAGCCTGAATTAGAAGCCGCCTTAAACTAGAACTCTGGGGACTAAAATTTCAGACTAAGTTTCAAAAATATTGCAATCCTGACCTCTACTGGTTAAGCACCCAGACCTCAAGATACTTTTGGGGGGTTGGGCAAAGCAGATGCCAAGATTCACTGCATGGTGACCCACATCAAATGTAAATAGCTTGTTCAAATCTATTTTTTCATGACCCTACAGGAGATGGATGAGAAGGAAGAATGGGAATATAGGAGAACATAGTTATGACCTTAACCCTAACTACAACCCTATAAAACCATAGAATTTTTTAAAAGACAACGTTACAACCAAACAAATCAAGAAAGGTGAGTCCAGTTGTAGGCAATTTGCTCAAGGAGACAGAATTGGAACTATTGACAGAACCAGAAAAATGAGTGGAGCTTTTAATGAGTCTCTTATTTTGCTGATATTCCTGGTGAGGAGACGGCTGATCCTAGGAGGTCCATCAATCTCAAATGTTTCCACTCATTTTATTACAGCAAATCCTGACTATTTCTCTTTAGGATGCAGAAAGAGAAGAGGACTGATTAAGGACAACCTGGACCAAAAGATCTGAAAGGAAGCTGAGATAAAGTTTCAGTAAAAGAGGTGTAATTGCAAAGGGGAGAGAAAGGTTAGAGGTGAAAAGGAAGAGTGAAGGACTCCTAAGAAAGTTTTCTGATCAGAATTGATCAATAAGAACCAAAATGTAAGCATTCCAGATCAGAAGGGTTGAGCTTAGAAAATCAAAACTTTTCCATCACTCTTTCAGTAGACAGAGGAGAAGAGGAGGAGATGTGGCTAGGTTGCAGTTGGAATGTTGGATAAGGATCCACAGTATGGCTGTTGTCTCCAAACAACTATTATCGGAAATGATGTGGGTGAATCTCTATGTTAAATGATTTATAATCCATAACTCAACGGATCCCTTTCCTTCCACGCACCATGAGATTCCAGATGGATGAAAACACTCTTCTGCAACTGAGATACTATCACATCCCTGAGAGTCTAAGTGGGTATGAGAGGAGGAAGGAAGCATCTGAGAACATTTTTACACATTGGCTAGTCATGCATACCGGACATCACCTGCTAGAAGGTTTTTGTTCAGCTCTTCAGTGAGATTGTATCATTGTGTACGTGCCATCACCCATATAACACAGGCAATAATACTCAGTTTCATCCTCTACCTTAAGATTAGAGATGGTTAACACGGCAGATGTTCTAGAGTTTTCAACTGAACCGGAGAATCGCTCTGGGATTCCAGAGGGTCTGCTGCTATCAGAATATATAATGAGTTTGGGGGCATTTCCAGGCTTCTGTTGATACCAGGAGGAATAGCTTGATCCAATTGTTCCACTGCTTATGGAACAAGTGATTCGGATTGTCCCTCCAGGAGATCCAGCCACAGATTCTGGTTGAGTCAGGACAACTTGAGAAAAAGTCCCTGAAAGACAACAAAGATGACAGGAAAGACTCTTTCAGCAAAAATCTTCATTTAAATCAGAGGATACATGTGGTAGGAACAGAAATTAGGGGATGGATTTCTGAATTATCAGTAGACAGAGGAAAGTCATAGTCACAGCAATTTTAAAGTAGAAATCCCAAGACATAAATTACCCGTAAAGGAAGAGGAAAGGATAGCCAAGATAAGAGGTATCCAAGCCATGGTTGGGGATGATGTCAGAACCGAATTGTCTGCAGATCCAGCTGTGCTCTATGCTCTTAAGCCTTTGGCCAGTGAGGAATTCAAATTCATGCAAATGATCCACCTGTTCAAAACCCAATTAAGTGAACGAATTGTCTCCTGCAAACTCCACTCCCCTATCGTCTTTTGCATTTTACTCAGTTTCTGAAAAGTCTTGTTTCTTAGGAAAGGGAATATTCTGTAGAAGGGAGCCCTTGGATAAATGCCTTGTTTTCCTCTGCACTACAGTGTTGAAATATGACTTAGTAGTAATGCTCTTTTCTGAGTCTAGTTGATGTTCTCCTGTGCTTCTTCCTCCTGGGCTGAGTTTTATGATGTAAAACAGATTTCAAACAAAGATTAGCCTTATTTAGTGATGATGACACAGTGGCTCACTGGCTAAGACTCCAAGCTTGTTGATCAGAAAGGTCGGCAGTTCGGCGGTTCGAATCCCTAGCGCCACGTAATGGAGTGAGCTCCCATTACTTGTCCCAGCTTCTGCCATCCTAGCAGTTCAAAAGCACATAAATAATTCAAGTAGAAAAATAAAAACCTTTGGTGGGAAGATAACAGTGTTCTCTGAACCTTCGGCATTGAGTCATGCCGGCCACATGACCACGGAGACGTCTTCAGACAACGCTGGCTCTTCAGCTTTGAAACGGAGATGAGCACTGCCCCCTAAAGTCGGGAATATGTGCGAGGAGAACCTTTACCTTTACCTTAGTGAGAATAATATATTATTGTCTCATTGCAACTGAAAAAATGAAAAACCACTGTACTGAAAACAAAACTCTTTTGTAGAATGAAAATGACAAAGTTTAGAAAATTTGGCAATCCTGACCTCTATTGGTTATATCATTATATACCTGACCTCAAGTTAATGTTTACCACCAATGAAGGAGAAGATTTGCAGTTCAGGGTTGTGTAAGAATTGGGATGAGATCTGAATTATTTGTGTAAAAATAATAAACCTGACAGGTTCCATTTTGAATAAGATCTTGCTATATATATATATTAGATTTTTACAACCCCTGGTAAGCCCCAATTATGGGAGGAAGCTAACTGCTTCCATCATCTGTCAATCGGCTCGTCACAAGAGTCCATCACGACAGAAACCCAATATTTTTACTGTTGCCTTTGTTATATTTGTGTTTTTTTATTTGTGCTGATAAATAAATAAAGGGAGACTAGTATAGATCTATTTCAAGCTATTTAGCTCTCATCAGCTAGCCATATATATGCCATATAGCCCAGGTTCAAATCCCAGTAAGGGTATGGCTAGCTGATGAGAGCTAAATAGCTTGAAATAGATCTATACTAGTCTCCCTTTATTTATTTATCAGCACAAATAAAAAAACATATATATATATATATATATATATATATATATATATATATATATATATATATATATGTGTGTGTGTGTGTGTGTGTGTGTGTGTGTGTGTGTGTGTGTGTGTGTGTGTGTGTGTGTGTGTGTGTGTGTGTGTGTCTGTGTGTCTGTGTGTGTCTGTGTCTGTGTGTATCTGTGTGTATCTGTGTCTGTGTCTCTCTGTGTCTGTGTCTGTGTGTCTCTGTGTCTCTGTGTGTCTGTGTGTGTGTCTGTGTGTGTGTGTGTGTGTGTGTGTATCGTGTCACAACCCCTGGTATGCCCAAATATGGGAGGAAGCATACTGCTTCCTTTCTCTATCGCCTCACCCCAGGTGACCATCCAGACAGAAAGCCATTATTTTTACTGTTGCCTTTGTTACATTTGTGTTGCATTTGTGCTGATAAATAAATAAAGGGAGACCAGTATAGATCTATTTCAAGCTATTTAGCTCTCATCCGCTAGCCATACCCTTACTGGGATTTGAACCTGTGAACCTGTGATAAAGGAGGGGAACCTGTGGCTTAGTGGCTAACAACAATTTCATACCTTCAAACAGAGATCTTATTCCTTCATTTTTCAACAAAACATCACTGCATATATATACCAGTTTTCAATTGTTCTCTTATTAAAATTGTTTATCAGCAGCGAAATATCATTATAATACGTTCTTAACATTATACATTATATCACCAGACCTTACATTAATTTTTCATTGTATCATTGTTAGATTATTTCACAGCATAATTATATCATCATTCAACATCTTCAATTAAAGCATAAGTATATCATTTTTCATTTCCAAGGGTTTTTTTTTTCCCCTAGCCACCGATAAAACAAATCCCATATCTTATAAAATTGCTCATCCTCTTGTTCTCTAATTTCAAGGGTCAATTTACTCATTTCAGCACAGTCCATTATTTTTCGGATAACTTCTTCCCGTTTTGGTATTGTTTCGTTTTTCCATTTTTTTGCAAATACAATTCTGGCTGCTGTTTACAATCAAGTATTTTAAGTCTTTGTTGTAGATTTCTGGTATGATCCGCAATAAAAAGACCTCTGGTTTAAAGTCTATTTGTTTGTGTGTCATTTTCTCCAACCATGTGGATTGTAGTCCAGTATCTTTTAGCTTCAGTGCAAGTCCACCACATGTGGTAGTATGAGCCAGGTATCTGGTGACATTTCCAACACTTTTCTGATTTATTCTTGGACATTCTTGCACCTGTAACCAAACGACATACTGTATGTGATGATGGGCTTTGTTTTTTCTTTTTTTTCTTTTGTGTGTTTTTTTCTTTCCTTTTTTCTTTTTTGCTTTTCTTTTTCTATTGTTGTTTGTATATGTTGTCTATTTAACAAAAATAAAAAAAAATTATAAAAAAAAATCTTGGTGCATCTTATACTCCAAAAACTATGGTAGTCATTTTTCCAATGCACTTGAATCTGTTCCAAACGGGTCTTTTCATTTCAGCGTCTCTGCTCCTTTCATCTGCAGACTGCCTACAACACGAACAGGAAGCTCAACAGTTGATGCAACTGCTACTGAGGCTTGAAGAGAGTCAAGAAGGACAGAGTTTTTGTCTTCCTTCCCATTGCACTGAATGGCTGTGCCACGCACTCCCTGTGTGTACGCAACAGGAATAGATGGCTTCATCTTCAGCCAAGGCCCCCGTGATGGTCAGGGACATGACATTCCCTGACTTGGACCCAGAGAACCTGGCTGGAACATCAGAAGGTTTGACACTGGTCTGGTAAACCAAGAGCCGAGGTGCTTTGCCTGGTCGTTGCTGGACCCACCAAGGGTAATTGTTGTCAGAGATGACTCCAGTAGAGTATCTGCAGGATATGGTGACCGTCCCACCAAGAGGCACCGATTCTGGGTCCTTCAAGCTTTGCAGCTGCTGAAGGCTGAGATCTGCAAGGAAACACAGCAAAGAACTGCTTATTTAAGGGACCATGGCCACCATTTGGGAGAAGACCCGGCTTCTCTCTTCCACCAACTCCAGGTAGCTCACCAATGGTGGCAAGGAACATGGCCAGAAAGAACATGCTGCTTATTCGTGGGAGAAATGTTACATTCATCTTCTTGAAGTGGCAGGATCTTCTCTTGGGGTCAACCCAGTTGTTCTTAAATCCCCAGAGGCCAAAAAAAACCCAATTCTTTCATGCAAATCTTTTGCACCTTTAACTTCTGTCTCTGGCTGTTGGGACCACAAGAGAGATGCTTGCACCTGCTGGACAGATCGTGTCTCTGAAGGGCTTTCCAAATTATATTTTATTTTATTTTGGTTTGCCAATCATGTATGAGAAAACAAGTATAAGCAGATATAAGTATCTACATAAGAAATGAGTACAAATAGATGGGGGCAGTCGGACAGGGATGGTAGGCACACTCGTGCGCTTATGCACACCCCCTTTACGGACCTCTTAGGAATGGGGTGAGGTCCACGCTAGACAGTTTAAGGTTAAAGTTTTGGGGGTTTGAGGATATGACAACTGAGTTGGGTAGAGCATTCCAAGCATTGACAACTCTGTTGCTGAAGTCGTATTTTCTGCAATCGAGTTTGGAGCGGTTTACCTTCAGTTTGTATCTATTGTTTGCCCATATATTATTGTGGTTGAAGCTGAAGTAGTCATTGTCAGGTAGGACGTAGTAGCGGATAATTTTATGTACTAGATCAGACCATAATTGGCGTAGTTCTAGGTTGTCCAAGCCCAAAATTTCAATCCTGGTGGCGTAAGGGATTCTATTATGAGCAGAGGAGTGGAGGACTCTTCTCGTGAAATACTTCTGGACTCGCTCAATTGTATTAAAGTCCGATATACAGTGTGGATTCCAGGCAGATGAGCTGTATTCAAGAATTGGTCTGGCAAAGGTTTTGTATGCCCTAGTTAGCAGTGCAATGTTAACAGAAAAAATATATATCTGCTACACATCGCTGGATTCAATGAGATGGTGGTTGAAATGTTTCTTATAAATAAGGATGAATACAGTTGACATCCGACACAATTTTTTGGGGGAATGTAGGAGATCTTCTGATAAAGGGCAGAATGTCTTGCCTTCGTCTCTGGACAAACTGTCCTAGGTCAAGTCTTCAAGGAGAAGCTTGGATTGGATCCTTCGAGTTCTCCATCTATTTTGGAGGACAGGCACTTCGGATTTCTATGATGAAAGGGAAGGAAGAGCAAACTTTCTACAGAATGGCAGCGCATGGAATAACGTCTAGCAGGGTGATGAACATCCATACCAGGCACCAGCCTCTTCTCAATGTTCATATATAAACCATGCCCTCCTACTTGAGGATTACTCTTGATAGATTTCAACCCATAGAGTCCAACTTAAATTTTCAAATCTTCTTGTCAAATTAAAACCCCAATAGTTACACTGACTCTTCCTTTGTATCATTGTCTTATTTTAGGTCCTCTCAGGATAATTATTTGTTTTCTCATGTGTCAGAAATGTATGCTTTGAGAAGTAAGTGCATGGATCCCAGGGATGGTTGTGATGATTATTTTCATAGGAAGAACAACAGCAGCTCCTACTGGCCGTTCAAATATCTATATATTCTCCATCTCCACCTCCTCATCCTTTTCCTCCTTCTCTTCCAGAATTCTCCTTTCTTCTTTCTGTTCTCTATTATAACCCTTGAAACACATTGGTTTGGAATGTGATTTGGTGACATATTTCATAATTCAACTGGATTGGGACACTGTGAAAAAGTGTCTTCTTCTTCTTCTTCTTCTTCTCCTCCTCCTCCTCCTCCTCTTCTAATTCTTCTCCTCCTTCACCTCCTCCACCTTCACCAACTCCTCCTCCGATATGAGCAGAATTCTCCTTCCCCCTTTCTGTTCTCTATTATAAAACCGCCTCCTCCTCCTCCTTCATCACCTCTTCCTCCTTCAAAAATGTGATA
Organism: Thamnophis sirtalis; assembly: GCF_051295495.1. NCBI lineage: Eukaryota > Metazoa > Chordata > Lepidosauria > Squamata > Natricidae > Thamnophis > Thamnophis sirtalis. Next base: position 58,895,925 of record NW_028261382.1, on the reverse strand, counting down.
ACACTTGGATTCATGCTCAAATAAGGATGTGATGGAGGACGAGGCTTCACCATGGTGATCATTTGGTGATTAATACCATACAGGTAGTCCTTGGCTTATGACTACAATTGAGCCCAAAATTCATGTTGCTAAGTGAGACATTTGTTCAATGACTTTTGCCCCATTTCTTGCCCCACTTGCTAAGTGAACCTCTGCAGTTGTTAGGCTAGTAGCACAGTTGCTAAGCTTCCTTCATGTAAGCGTACCGAGGCTGATCAAAGGAGCTTGTTTCCTGTAGGGTTTTTGTCTCACTTCTCCATCTGAACCAAGCACTGTGAACCCGCTTCCAATCCAGGCAACACAGTAATACGCAGCCTCATCTTCCACCAAGGCCCCCGTGATGGTCAGGGACATGGTGTTCCCTGACCTGGAGCCAGAGAAGCGGGCAGGAATGCCTGATGGTCTGGTACTGGTGCTGTGCATTAAGAGCCTTGGGATCTGCTCTGATTTCTGTTGGACCCATGCAGGGTAATTGCCGTCGCCAATGACACCCCCATCAGATCTACAAGACATGGTGATTGTCCCTCCTGGAGCTACAAGTTCTGGATTCTTCAGGCTCTGAAGCTGCTGGATGCTGGCCTCTGAAAGAGAACAGAGAATTGGGGAAATGGAAATAAATGAAACGAGGCTACACCACAGGATGAGGTCCACCATTTGCCTGCACCTGGGAGGTTCTCAGAAGGGCTATTCCCACAATTCTATTCCTCTTACCGAACAAAGATAGGACTAGAAAGAGATAAAGTATCCAAGCCATGATGGAGAACAGGGTGAACTTCCTGAAGGAAAGACTCTGAAACTGGCATCCATCAGGTCTCTCTTAAATCCCCAGGGGGCTGAAGAAGGCATCTCTATATGCAAATGGGCTTTTATTTTAAGAACAAGCATGGTCCGTTGTACACGGAGCTGAAGGTGCTTGCCTGCACCCTGTAGGCCTACAAAAGATATTGCTAAGCTTAGGGGAAAAATAAGGGTCCTGTAACAATATAAAGTGGAACCAGAGGATCCTAAGATGAAAAGAAGGGAGACAGGATAGCAGTCTTCCAATATCTCAGAGGGCTGCCACAAAGAAGAGGCAGTCAAGCTCTTCTCCAAAGCACTTGAAGGGAGGATAAGAAGCAATGGGTGGAGACAAGAAGAAAGGCAACCTAGAAGTAAGGAGAAATTTCCTGACAGTGAGAACAATTAATCAGTGGACCGATTTCCCTCCAGAAGTTGTCGGTTCTCCAACACTGAAGGTTTTCAAGAAGAGACTGGAGAGATATTTGTCTGGAATAGTAGCAAATTATCTGCCTGAGCAGGGAGTTGGACTAGAAGACCTCCCTTCCAACTCTGTTATTCTATTCTATTCTATTCTATTCTATTCTATTCTATTCGGACCTCCAAATTGCATACTAGGTGACTTTGAAGAAGGTCTACCCTATCCTGAACCAAAGGTCAAAAAAAAATCTCCACTTCCAGGCGATTATGAAATCCACAGATGCTTGCAGTTATGACCACTGGGTCTGGATCTCCTCGCCCCTATTCAGAAGAGTATTAATCATAACAGAAAGAAAAATAAGAAGGGGTCTTGGATTCTTCTTTCAGACAACATGTTGGGGGAATTCCAGGCATTGAAATCCACACACCTTAAAGTCATCAACTTTTAAAACCAGGGCTCTAATCACCATGTCTGGTGGCGCAGTGGTTAAATACAGCACTGCAGGCTACTTCAGCACTGCAGGCTACTTCAGCTGACTGTAGTTCTACAGTTCGGCTGTTCAAATCTCACCGGCTCAGGGTTGACTCAGCCTTCCATCCTTCCGAGGTGGGTAAAATGTGGACCCGGATTGTTGTTGGGGGCAATATGCTGACTCTGTAAACCGCTTAGAGAGGGCTGAAAGCCCTATGAAGCGGTATATAAGTCTAACTGCTATTGCTATGTCTATTTCATCTGCATACTGGCTACAAATGTTGTGGCCCGTCATTGGCCAGCAGAGGTTGTGGCAGACTCAGACACTGAGGAGGTTGGGGAGGAACATGGGCCAGTGCTGGAGTCTGGGGAAGGCTCGGATGAGGGCTCTGTTTCGGAGGCAGAGAGGGGGCCAGGGCCGTATGCTAGTTATCAGCTGCGTCAGACATAAGTGAGGCAGATGAATAGCTAGAGCCTGTTCCCAATATGCATATGCGCAGAGCTGCCAGGAGAAGGGAACAGCTAAGAAACAAGGGTCGACTCGGGAGTAAAGCCACAGGTGGAGGGTGAATACGAATTAGGGTGAACACAATTGAGATTCAGAACTATTTCCAAAACAAATTATTATTATTATTTTGGAATGTAGGATAGTTAGATCTTCTGATAATGGGTAGAAACTGTTCCAGGTCAACTCAACAGATAAACTGCCTTAGGCCAACTCAGCAAGGAGAAGCTTTGGGTGAATCCTTCGAGTCCTCCATATATTGTGGAGTAAAAGTTGATTCCTTCTCCTCTGGATGGCCAAAGGCATGGAATTGTAGGTGTTCTACAGAATGCATGGAATAAAGTCTATCAGAGTGGTGAAGAGCCAGGCATCATCTTCTTGTCCTCAGTTTACACATATAAACTATTGTCTTCCTACTTGGGTACTTAAACTTGGTGGATTTGAACCCAGAGAGTCCAACTTAATTTTCAAATATGGCATTCAAAGAGAGGAGAAAAATCCCTCCCTGATATTTACACTGACTCTTTCTTTGGACCTTGCCTTGATCTACTTCCTCACAAGATGATTATTTGTTTTCTCCTCTCTTGTGTGCCAGAAATGGATGCTTTGAAAATAAAGTGCAAGAACCCCAGGAGTAGTTGTTATTGTTGGTGAAGTTTTGGTAGGAAGAACAACAGCAGCCCCTACTGGTCTTTAACCTACACTCCTCCACCACCTTCTCCTCCTCCTCCTCTTCTTCTTCTTCTTCTTCTTCTTCTTCTTCTTCTTCTTCTTCTTCTTCTTCTTCTTCTTCTCCTCCTCCTCCTCCTCCTCCTCCTCCTCCTCCTTCTTCTTCTCTTCCTCCTCCTCCTCCTCCTCCTCCAACTTCTTGCCTTCTATTCTCCACCACTCCTCCTTCTCTTCTTCTTTCCATCCTCCTCCTCCATTTCACCTCCTTCCTTCCTTCCCCTGTCTCCGTCTTTCCCCTCCATTTCTCCCCCTCTTCCTTCCTCCTCGTTCTCTTTCTATTCTCCATTTCTCCTCCTTCCTCCTATTCCATTTTTCCTCCTCTTCCTTCCTCCCCTTCTGTCTCCCTTCTCCTTCTTTCTTTCTATTCTCCATTTCTCCTCCTTCCTCCTCCCTCTGTCTCCCTTCTCATCCTCTTCCTCCTCCTTCTCTCTTTCTATTCTCCATTTCTCCTCCTCCTCCTCTTTCTTCCTCCCCCCTCTGTCTCCCTCCTCCTCCTCCACCTCCTCCTCCTCCTCCTCCTCCTCCTCCTCAATGGGACAACTATTTGAACCACAATATTATAAGGGCTCCTTCCTTAACTAGGGAGAGGGATTAGAAGACCTCCAAGGCCCTTTCCAGCATTGTGATTCTAAGTTTGAAAAAATCCTGCTCCATTCAAAATGTCCCTTTATCTTCAGATTCACTACAATGTCAACAGGAAGCTCAAGAGTTGATGCAACCATTAATGATGCTTGAAGAGAGTCAAGAAGGACAGAGTTTTTGTCCTCCTTCCCCATTGCACTGAACCACTGTGTCACAAGCCCCCTGGGTTCAAACAGCAGTAATAGATGGCTTCATCTTCAGCCAAGGCCCCTGTGATGGACAGGGACATGACATTCCCTGACTTGGACCCAGAGAACCTGGCTGGAATATCAGAAGGTTTGACACTGGTCTGGTAAACCAAGAGCCGGGGTGGTTTGCCTGGAAGTTTCTGGGCCCACCAAGGGTAATTGCCATCGGCGATGACTCCAGTAGAGTATCTGCAAGATATGGTGACCGTCCCTCCAAGAGGCACCGATTCTGGGTCCTTCAGACTTTGCAGCTGCTGAAGGCTGAGATCTGCAAGGAAACACAACAAAGAACTGCTTATTTACGGGACTATGGAGAAGCCTTGGCCACCATTTGGGAGAAGACACTGCTTCTCTGTTCTACCAACTCAATGTTGCTCACCAATGGTGGCAAGGAATATGACCAGAAAGAACATTCTGCTTATTCGGGGCAGATATGACACGTTCATCTTCTTTTGAAGCAAATGGATCTTCTCTTGAGGTCAACCCAGTTGTTCTTAAATCCCCAGAGGCAAAAAAAAAATCGGTTCCTTCATGCAAATCGTTTGCAGCTTTATCTTCCATCTCTCTGGTGGAACAACCACAAGAGAACCTCCTGCACCTGCTAGACACATTGTGTCTCTGAAGGGTCTTCTCAACTGTATCTGCTACACATGGTTGACTTCAAAGAAATTGGAACAGAAAGTCTTCCAATGAATAAGAGCTGAAATATTTGAGAACTCGGACACTCTATGAAGCTCCAGGAAATTTGGGAGGAGAAGGTGAAAATGAACATCTGGATAGACGGCTCTCACTTGTCAAGGGCCAAAGCTGGTTCTCCGTATAATTTTGCAAGAATGTCTTGGCAATAATTACACCTTGCAAGAAATTGTAAGACTTGTGTGGAATCATGTAAGGTCCAGCAAGCCCCTATTTCAAGCTTCATCTTTTTATCTTCTTTCAGATATTAACCAATACCTGAAAATATTTGGACTACCTGGAAATTTTGAGGACATTCTATTCGTTGACTAACATGATCAATGATTCCAGGTTAAGTTCCAAACCTGGTTTGATGTAAATACCATATTTTTTTCTACTGCATCTTTCATTCTTCCCTTTGTCTGCATGAAGCACCTCCTTGAGATCATTCTTTTTCATTCCTTCTCTCTGCACTTCCCTAGATCGAAAATAGATGCAATCCTCAAGACAATTGAGGATAAGAAACTTGAATTGGGGGTTTGGTTTCATAAGAAGTACCACAGCATCACCTGCTGGTTTTATACATCTCTCCACCGGGAGCCACAAAACCCTTTTGACATCTAAAATGAAGATAAAACTGCTTATATCATTTTTTAAAATCTTTATGCTATGTATAAAAAAACCTATAGGGTGTTGCACTTATGAAATCAATGAACTGCTACAGAGAACAGAATGTTTTATTTCTGCATGCAACAAAAACATTTTGAACTCCAGAAAAAAAAGATGGGTCAAAAACCTCAATGAAGCTCGCATGCTACTGAGTTTCACACATTGGCAGTTGTGACACATATTCTGAGCGACAGGGAGCCAGAGAAGAGGGATGAAAGAGACACATGAGTTGCTCCAGAGTTGCAGGTTGCAAACCCCTGTCCTACTTCATTCTCCTTCTTCTCCTCCCTCCCTTCCCAGCAACACACAAACACACACACAAATACACAAATGGAAAACTTCACTTTAAGGGAGGAATAATATTCATATAAAGTTATGAAGTAAAGGAGATAAGCAGGATGAGACTGAGGGTGGAGTTAAATGCGCCATCAGTTTAGAATCCTTACATTCCTACAAGAAATCTAAGACCAGCTTCCCCATGAATTCTGTTGACTTTTATCTACAGTAGTTCCACTTTGGCATGGCCATTAGTAGATCAATTTTTTGTGTATAGGTAGCCTGTAATAAATATATTTTGAACTTAGCTCTCGTTTCCTGGTTTCTTGCACATGACACGGAGAACAGAACATATGTAAAAAAGAGGTGGAGACTCTAGAAAGAGTGCAGAGAAGAGCAATCAAGAGGATTAGGGGACTGGAGGCTGAAACATATGAAGAACGGTTGCAGGAACTGGGTATGTCTACTTTAATGAAAAGAAGGACTAGGGAAGACATGATAGCAGCCTTCCAATATCTCTGGGGCTGCCACAAAGAAGAGGGAGTCTCCAAAGCACCTGAGGGCAGGACAAGAAGCAATGGGTGGAAACCTATCAAGCAGAGAAGCAGCTTAGAACTGAGGATAAATTTCCTGACAGAACAATTGGCCAGTGGAACAACTTGCCTCAAGAAGTTGTGGGCACTCCAACACTGGAGGTTTTTAAGAAGAGATTGGACAACCATTTTTCTGAAGTGGTGTAGGATTTCCTGCCTGAGCAGGAGGTTGGACTAGAAGACCTCCAAAGTCCCTTCCAACTCTTATTCTCTTCTCTTCTCTTCTCTTCTCTTCTCTTCTCTTCTCTTCTCTTCTCTTCTCTTCTCTTCTATTCTATTCTATTCTATTCTATTCTATTCTATTCTATTCTATTCTATATAAGTGGCAGTAATAGACTCATCGGCAGGCACAAATGATGAGACCACAGGTGTAGAGTTCAAACTATCTATTTTATTGTTGTATGCCTATTTCACAGGAATCTCCCTCTACTGGCAGCTTCTGCCAGAGAAAGTTTAGATAAAGCTATGTTTTGTGCTTTGTGATAAAGACCCTAACCCTTTGAAAAGGTGGCTCCTAATTACAGTAGAATTAGGAGAAATAGTAAAATGCAGATCGTTCTTGGCTTACAGCCATCCATTTAATGACCATTTGAAGTTACAAGAGCACGGAAAAAAGTGACTTATGACCAGTGCTGAAATTCAATTTTTTTTTATTACCGGTCCTTCCCCACTCCTGGGGGAAGGATACTACAAAATCTCCACTCTCACCCCACTCTGGGGCCAGACAGAGGTGGCGTTTGCCGGTTCTCCAGACTACTCAAGGTTTCCACTATGAGTTCTCCAGAACCTGCTGAATTTCATCCCTGCTTATGACTGTTTTTCACACTTCATGACCATTGCAGCATTCCCATGGTCAAAAATTGAACGCCGGTCAGCTGGCATGTATTTTTCACAGTTCTGGTCCCTTTTGCGACTTTCTGACCAGCAAATAAATGGGGAAGCCAGATTCACCTAACAACTGTGTTACTAACTTAACAACTGTGGCAATTCACTCAACACCTCTACTAAAGAAAGGTCACAAAATGTGGGCAAAATTCCCTTCATAACTCTCTTGTTTAACAAGGGAAGTTCTGGTCCCAATTGTATTGCAGGTATATAACTTTCAGGAACAGCATTCAATGCTTTGTACTCCCACAACTTTCATCTGCAGATGCCTGACGTGGTGTGACAAGCAAAAGGTTTTTGTCTCAGTTCCCCATAAAACTCAACCACTGTGTGCCCAGTAAGTTTGTAGTCCCATGTGTTACAGTAATAAACAGCGTCGTCTTCCACTTGAACTCCACTGATCACCAGATTCCAGAGGTTCTTGGAGGCATCAGGGGAAACGCTGAACCTCTCCGGGACCCCAGTTCCCCTGACTTGATCGGTACTGGTATAATAGCGGTACAGAAAACGTGGGATGCCACCTGGTTTCTGCTGGTACCACCTGGCTCTCTCACTGTTAATGGAGTAGCCACTGTTCATTTGACAAGGGATGTTTAATGTTAACCCTGGAGACGCAGTCAGGGAGGCTGGTTGAGTTAGTATCAGCTGGGACTCCAAACCTGCAACCAAATAAAAACGAGGAACTATGTTAGTGTGTCTACTGGTTGGATCTTGATGGAACAGACAAACATCTTCTTCTTGAAAAGAACCTTCAACCCATGGTCTGGACTCACCCGAGAAGAGCCATCCCAGGAATAGAACAGAGTAGGCCCACAACATTGTAAGATGGATGAGCACACCGATGAATTCTCTGCCCCTCTCTATCCTTTCAAATGCCTTATATTGAAACCATGGAGGCAAAATCTCTGTTTTTTATGCAAATATCATCATCCTTGTGATGTCACAGGAGGACTCTGGGAGGATTTAGATTTAAAAGGAGTTTTCCAGTCTACTGGAAACTGATCCACAACCAGAAGTGCTTTTCAAAAGACAACTTGACTGTCTTGAAAATGAAAATGTTTCATTTTTCATCCAAGAAGCTTCTTCAGTTCTTCTCCAAGAACTTGAGTTCTCTCACATGCTCAGAGAACACAATTTCCCTCTCAATACATCTCTAAGTAATTTTACATTTATAAATCCTATTATTTCTTAGTCTTTTGCTTATCAGTCTATGTTTGGTTATTTGTATCAGACAGTCTTTGCTGTTCTTCTACTAATATATAACTTTTCCTACTTTTATAAATCCTGCTTTTCCTACATTCTTATCACTAATTCCTACTTCTTCTATATTGCAAACTACATTTTCCAAGCTCTTATATCCTATTTCTATCCTCTAACCACTTATACCATTTTCCCCAAATTAAATAGTACTCTTGTTTCCTCCCTGCCTTGATCGGTACTGTTCTAATGTTCCCTTTTATGTGTATCGATTTTATGTGTTCAAAATCAATTTTATACATATATGTTATCTAATGCATGCTTGAATCAATCAATAAATAAAAAACTTTAGGCCTGTTGCACCAGCTAGACAGATTGTGTCTCTGAAGGTTCTTCTCAACTGTATCTGCTACACATCGTTGACTTCAAAGAAATTGGAACAGAGAGGCTTCCAATGAATAAGAGCTAAAATATTTGAGAACTCGAATACTCTACGAAGCTCCAGGAAATTTGGGTGGAGAAGGTGAAAATGAACATCTGAATAGATGTCTCTCACTCAAGTGTTTTGGCCCTTGACGGTTCTCCGTATAATTTTGCAAGAATGTCCTGGCAATAATTACACCTTGCAAGAAATTGTAAGACTTGTGTGGAATCAGCATGATTCATGTAAGGTCCAGCAAGCCTCTATTTCAAACGGCACTGTACATTTGTGGAACCTCTTCTATAGAAGAGCTTAGAACTGGCAGGAACCCACCCCTGCCATCATTCATTACGGTTCTTCCTTGGTGTAAGAATAGGCCAAACCTCTGAACTTGGTTCAGTTCCTGCCGTGAGGTTTTTATCTCATTTTCCCATCCTGATGAACAGCTGTGCGACACGCTGCCACTCCAAACCACACAATAATAAGTTGCATCGTCTTCCAACTGGCTTTCCCTGATGATGAGGGACATGGTGTTGTCCGACTTTGAACCGGAAAAGCGGGCTGGGACGCCGCTGGCCCTGGTACTGGTGGAATAGATTAAGAGCCGTGGAACTTCTTCGGACTTCTGCTGGATCCATAGAGGGTAATTGTTGTCTGTGATGGCCCCAGCACTGTAGCTTCATGACAAAACAACTGTCTCCCCTAGAGCTACCAACTCTGGATCTCTCAGGTTCTTCAGCTGCTGGACGCTGAGATCTGAAAGAGATTATGAAAGGGGCGGAAAGAATGGGACTAGATCAGAGAGCAAAAAAAAATACCGAATGATTGTATGCTTGACACCAGAGCAAGTCATTAGATGCCTGTGAGTTTCATCCCTCCCCTGGAGTAATTAGAAATCCCTCACTGAAGGAGGAGAGGATGGTGAAGAGCAGAAGGACCCAAGCCATGATGGAAAGGCAGCTAATCGTCTGGAAGGACAGGAAACACTAACTGGCCTTCTCCAAGACCTTCTTAAACCCCTCTGAGGTCGTGTCTCCAAATATTTCATGCAAATCAATTGCTTTTTAAGTCCAGGCTGTGGATGAGAAGGTGCATAAAATCAGCAAATGGCTTTTTGCTGCCCCCTTTTGGATGAAGGTGGAGATGGAGTCCTTTATAATAACAAGAGCAATAACAATAACACTTAGACTTATATACCACTTCACAGTGCTTTACAGCCCTCTCTAAATGGTTTACCGAGCCAGCCTCTTGCCCCCAACAATCTGGGTCCTCATTTTATCGACCTCAAAAGGATGGAAGGTTGAGGCAATTTTGAGGCAGTCAGGATCGAACTGCTGGCAAAGGGCAAGAGTCAGCCTGCAATACTGTATTCTAACCACTGGGCCACAACAATTCCTAATTCTGCACCAAGTAAAAATCCAAGTGGAAGATAGCAATTTTTCCTACATCTTTATTTTGTTCTATACTCTATTATATACTTTATTATATCGGGGCAAAATGACTCAGGGGCTAAGACGCTGAGCTTGTCAATCAAAAAGGTCAGCAGTTCGGTGGTTCAAAACCCCAACACTGCGTAATGTAGTGAGCTCCCGTTACTTGTCCCAGCTTCTACCAACTTAACAGTTTGAAAGCATGTAAAAATGCAAGTAGAAAAATAGGAACCACCTTTGGTGGGAAGGGAACAGCATTTCATGCGCCTTCGGCATTGAGTCATGCTGACCACATGACCCCAGAGACATCTTCGGACAGCACTGGCTCTTTGGTTTTGAAACAGAGATGAGCACCGCCCCCTAGAGTCGGGAACGACTAGCACATATGTGTGAGGGGAACCTTTACCTTCTACTTTATTGACATGGGCCATCTGGCCCATTGGGTAAGGACGTGTTCTGTTCAGTTCTTGGGACCGCAACATCCAATTGTGGCAAAGGAGGGTGAACAATCTCAGGTCCTTTTAAGGAGAATTGAAATTGTTCAAAGCACCTAAAGCATTGATGATGTGACGTTGCTCAATAATTAGGAACGAACGGTTGTAGAAATGGAAGTGATATATTTTAGCAATTAAGTTTAGTGCTTTGCAATGGGGGCTCCAAATTGCAAGAGAATTTAGAAAATCTAGAATCTAGAAAAAGTGCAGAGGAGAGCAACCAAGATGATTCGGGGATTGGAGGCTAAAACATATGAAGAATGGTTACAGGAACTGGGCATGGTTAGTCTAGTGAAGAGAAGGACCAGGGGAGACAGGATAGCCATCTTACAATATTTGAGGGGCTGCCACAGAGGGGAGGGGGTCGAGCTATTTTCCAAAACACCTGAAGGCCAGACAAGGAATAATAATGGATGGAAACGGACCAAGGAGAGATTAAACCTTAAAACAAGGAGGAACTTTCTGACAGTGAGAACAATCAACCGATGGAACAGAAGTTGCTTTCGGAAGTTGTGAGAGCTTCATCACTTGAGACTTTCAAGAAGAGTCTGGACTGCCATTTGTCAGGAATGGTGTAGGGTCTCCTGCTTGAGCGGGGGGTAGGACTAGATGACCTATAAGGTCCCTTCCAACTCTGTTATTCTGATTAATCTGAGAAATAGAAAAAATAGTAAAACTATCTGCCTACGTTTTGGGAATTAACTTCAGTGCTTTGTATGTTCATAACTTCACCTGCAGATGCCTGACTTGGTGTGACAAGCCAAAGGTTTTTGTCTCAGTTCCCCATAAATATCAACCACTGTGAACCCAGTAAGTTTGTAATCCCAGGAGGCACAATAATAAACAGCGTCGTCTTCCACTTGAACTCCACTGATCACCAGATTCCAGAGGTTCTTGGAGGAATCGGGGGAAACGCTGAACCTCTCCGGGACCCCAGTTCCCCTGCCTTGATCGGTATTGGTATAATAGTGGTACAGAAAACGTGGGATGCCACCTGGTTTCTGCTGGAGCCACCTGGCTCTCTCACTATTAATGGAGTAGCCACTATTCATTTGACAAGGGATGTTAAATGTTAACCCTGGAGACGCAGTCAGGGAGGCTGGTTGAGTTAATATCATCTGGGACTCCAAACCTGAAACCAAATAAAAAATGAGGAACTATGTTAGCGTGTCTTCTGGATGTATCTTGATGGAACAGACAAACATCTCCTGCCTCCCTTGGAATAAACCTTCAACTCATGGTCTGGATCACGGTTCGTCAACCTGAAACACTGAAAGGGTCACAAAGGTCCTAACCGGAAGCCCCTCGTTCAATTCTGGAGCCAACCAGAAGTCTGGTTCTCCCCCACCATAGAGTCCACTCCTAGCACGGTATCTTTTTTCCTCTACCGGTCCTAACCAAAAGCCCTATCCACTGTGGAGCTGAACAGAAAACCCACTCCTTGCCATAGTGTCTCCTCCTGGCATGCTGTGCTCCCTCCGCCCCCCCCCCGCCCCCACAACTGGATGCTCCTGTCAAAATTGTGGAGCCGACCAGCGACTGGGAGCCACAGCAGAGGGATGAAAGAGCCACATGCGGGTTGCTGACCCTTTGTCTGGACTCACCTGAGAAGAGCCATCCCAGGAAGAGAAGAGAGTAGACCCACAACATTGTTAAGAAGGATGTGCACACCGCTGGCTTCTCCTGCCTCTGTCTATTCTTCCAAACGCCTTATATTAAATCCATGGAGGCAAATCCTCCGTTGTTTATGCAAATATCATCAGTCGAACTACGTCTGGCTCTCTGCTGCACCCTTGTGGTGCCTGGGAGGACTTAGATTCATGTTCCAGGCTACTGAGTGATATTTGCATAAGAATCCACAACCAGGATACTGGGGTGATTTTTTTAATTGGGGAAAAAAATGTTGTTCTGTACAGGTCCCAAAGGTGCTTTTTCAAATGGCAACTTATCTTTCTTTTTCTGTGGAAATGATTTACTTCATGCTAATCAATTGCTTTTTAAGTCTAGGCTGTGGGTGAGGAGGTGCATAAAATCAGCCAATGGCTTTTTGCTGCCCCCTTTTGGATGGAGGTGGAGAGGAAGATGGAGTCCTTGATAATAACAAGAGCAAGAGCACTTAGACTTATATACTGCTTTATAGTGGCTTCTAGCCAGTTGTGGGATTCAGCCAGTTCACACCTATTCGGGAGAACCGGTTGGTAACTTTCTAAGCAGTTCGGAGAACCGGTTGTTGGAAGAAATCTCATTTTGTTTTTCCCCACTTTATAGGGCTAATCCTGCAAGGAAGGCAGGAAGGAAACATTCTGGTTTTATTTCTAGCCTAATCTTTATTGCCCTGCTTACAGAAACTGCCTCTCTGGTTAACCCTTATTACATTGTAACAGCTAAGATGAAGTGCCAATCAATGTGAGTGAAGTTGAGTTGGCCATGCCCACCCAGTCACATGACCACCAAGCCCCAGCTACCCTGCTTCACATTAGGGCAGAGAACCTGTTGTTAAATTATTTGAATCCCACCACTGCTTCTAGCCCTCTCAAAGCAGTTTACAGAGTCAGCATATTATCCCCCCCACAATCTGGGTCCTTATTTTACCAACCTCGGAAGGATGGAAGACTGACTCAACATTGAGCTGGTCAGGATCGAATTCCTGGCAGTGGGCAGAGTTAGTCTGCAATAATGCATTCAGATAGATCAAGAGACTGCAATACTACATTCTAACCACTGCGCCACCAGGGATCTTCCTATAAACTCCAATGACCTCAACATTAGGATGACCTGCGCCGTGATGTTATTGCACATAAATCATATAATTATGTGCCATGACATAGTTATGCAAGTCCATAATTTGAAAAATGTCCTGGCAGTTAGAACAATCAATCAGAGGAATGCCTTGCCTCCAGAAGATGTGAAGGCTCCAACACTGGAAGTTTTTAAGAAGAGATTGGACAACCGTTTGTCTGAAGTGGGGTAGGTTTTCCTGCTTGAGCAGGGGGGTTGGACTAGAAGACCTCCAAGGTCCCTTCCAACTCTGTTATTCTGTTAAATCATGTCATGGCGTCTCTGCTTTGTTTTCAGGACAATTTATATTCTGTCCACATTACAGAGTACTCAAAACAATACCCAGTTAATCTACCCGGGAGGAGGAAAAAAATAGTTGGGGTACCATTCTGTCCGGGGGGGGGGGTATCTGGGCAGACTGAAAAGATGAAACATCTTGATTGTCAATCATGAAATCTTCCTAGCTCTTCCTATGTAAATGGTCGTACTGTGTTACTGTGGTTACCAGCCAAAAGCATCCGTTGTTGGGCAATAGGACCTTCAGGAGATGCATAAACCACTTCTTGCCTTATACCGAAAGTTGACAGTGGTTTGTGGTTCAGCTTGAGTACATTGAATCAATTCCCCTGGGAGGAAGGGAGGAAGTGACAAGCCGTATGGGGTACTTTCAGCTTGCTTTACAGGGTGCCAAATAAAATGACTAAAAGGAGCATCGAAAGGGAAATGTGAGACTTTAAATTGTCACGTTGTCAGGAGTAGAGTACAATTATTCCAGATCTGTATTTCTTTATCTACTAGTAGCTGTTAACCCAGGATTGCCCGGGTATTTGTTTATCCCAATTTTGTTATTAGACATTCACAAATGTCTGAACCAAACATAATTTGTAAAGTTGGATCCCCCACCACTAGAGGGAGCCCCCTTGTAGAGTACTATGAAGACGTTACCATGGCAACTCCACTGGGCTGTACAGTGGAATCCATTTTTAAGGCAGTACAGTAGAAGCCATTTTAGAGCACAACAGGCTGTATCTTAACAGAACACATACCTCGAGGGGTGTTAGGAGTGTCTTACTCCCACAGTATTTGTTTCCAGAGAGGCAGTACAGTAAGGCAGTACAGTATAAGCCATTTTAAAGCACAACAGGCTGTATCTTAACAGAACACATACCTCGAGGGGAGTCTTACTCCCACAGTGTTTGTTTCCAGAGAGTAAGTCATCTGTGTAGTAAGTTTGGCTGCTATACAACCAAAGTACACACACACACACACACACACACACATTCATACACATACATAGATACAAACATAAATACATACATATAACAACAAGACACAAGGACAGTTTTTTCCTGAACGCATCACTCTGCTAAACAACTAATTCCCACAACACTGTCATATTACCTCCTAAGACTATATTACTATTATTTTTCTCTTCCTTCCTAATATCTATTTCTCCCCACTTATGACTATAACCATGTTGCTTGTATCTTCCAATTTATATTGCTTTTATTTGTTTCCTAGTACGATTTGATAGCTTATTTGTAACCTTGACTATCACTAAGTGTGGTGTCTTTTTATTCTGGATGAATGTATTTTTATTCTCCTTATGCACACTGAGAGCATCTGCACCAAAGACAAACTCCTTGTGTGTCCAATCACACTTGGCCAATAAAGAATTCTAAATGCAAAAGGGAAAATATTTCTCCTTTCGTTTTCTTTTTAAATTGTTTTGCTAGCCCTCCGCCAGCAAAAGCAAAGCCCAAGCTCCGTTTTCACCAGCAGAGGTAACACAGGCGGATCCTTTGCTTGTTCCAGGGCGACCCCCGTGGGCCTTGAGTTTGACACCCCTGATTTAGACCTACCTTCTCCAGAACTATCTGTCCCCAATTAAAGTTGTCTCTTTTGAGTAAGGTTTAGGATGGAAACTACGAAAGACCAACAATGCCATCTAGTGTCCAAAGACAAGTAAGGCAAGTAAGATACCGTTTCAGGCGCAGGTGGGAAATAGCAAGGGGAACCTACTTCACATGCTCTCCTCTTGGTGGCGGAAGAGAGCAAGTAAGGTTGAAAGAACATTAGAGGCATCGGGAGTTCCAAAGGTCTACATCTATATGGGTTGCAGAGATGTAGAAGCTCGCCTAAAATGGGGATATGAGAAGAGAACAGTGAGAATAATTCATCAGTGGAACTGCTTGCCTCCAGAAGTTGTGGACTAAGACTGCATTACTATTATTCATCTCCTCCTTCCTGGTACCTATCTCTTCCCACTTATGACTATAACCATGTTGCTTGTATCTTTACAGTTTATATTGCTTTTATTTGTTTCCTAGTACGATTTGATAGCTTATTAGTAACCTTGACAATCACTAAGTTTCTAGAATTAGAAGAATTAAATGCTTGTATTCACCATCACTTAGGAAAAAGTCTAACAACCTTGTCATGGACGAGGGGAACAGTTGGATTTATTTTGAACTTATTTCACCTTTACAAAAAGGGATAAGAATGAAAAGTAATCGTTGTTTGCTCTTCCCCATTGCCACTTTCATTGACATATCGGATTCTGTTTTCTAAACTGAGAACAACAAATTAATGCTAGTCATTCTTCAATGGTTGATGGATCAATGGATGGATGGATGGGTGGATGGATGGATGGATGGATGGATGGATGGGTGGGTGGGTGGGTGGGTGGGTGGGTGGGTGAATGGATGGATGGAAGGAAGGATGGGTGGATGGATGGATGAGTGGATGGATAGATGGATCGATGGATCAATGAGTGGGTGGGTGGATGGATGGATGAATGGATTGATGAGTGGGTAGGTCAGTGTGTGGGTGTGTGGATGGATGGATGGATGGATTGATGGATGGATGGATGGATGAATGGATTTATGAGAAGATCAGGGTGTGTGGATGGATGGATGGATGGATGGATGGATGGATGGTGCCATTGGCTGGACTACAAAGTCAGCAAAATAGGGATTATAACAAATATTTATCTACAATTTAGACTTCTACTGGGGCAGAATTAACCAATCAGTTTGTGCCAAGCTCTTCCCAGCTAAAACCTTCTTGCTTCGGAGGTCTGATTGATGTCACACTTTGGGAAATACAGTAAATGTGGCGGTGAACTACTTTCATTTTTTAGTTTTCAATTAAAAGAAAGATTTGGCTACGGGATTCCCATAAAATCATACTTTTCATCACAAACACAGCCATGAAACTTTGTCAAATATCATTTATTTGCAAAACCAGCTCTTTCCATCGGATTAGCAACCTGAAGCCTCAGGGCTCTGGGCTTCCCCTACACCCATCACCCTCCTAAGCTGTGAAACAGAGCTTGTAGCAGATGGAAATGAAACTGCATGAGGTTCTCTCATTTCTATTCAGCTGAAGGGTCCCCAGTGTCAGGTCAAGGCATGTTGCCTGTGGTTTCAGGCTGAAGAGGCAGAGAGGAGGTTTTTGTCAGGCTTCCCCATAAGAATTTAACACCGTGCAACAGGGTAACTCCTGTGTTCCAGCTAGCACAGTAATAATCTGCCTCATCTCCAGCCTCTGCATTGGTGATGGTCAAAGTTCCTGTAGTCCCAGATCTGGTGGCAGTGAAACGATTTGGGATCCCTTCTCCCCTGCTACTGCAGCCATCACAGTGGACAAAACGAGGAGATTTTCCAGCTTTCTGTTGATACCAGTAGATACTGTGGGAAGTCTGAGTTCTTGTGCAGGAGAGCATCACGGTTCCACCTGGGGCCCCGGAGCTGGTGGGAGGTTGAGTCCAAGCAGACTGACCCTCAATGCCTTTCAAGAGGTGGGGGAGAAAAAGAAAGGAATATTGTAAATGTGATGCACCTCCCTTTGCTTTGACATTTCCATGGGATTCTCTTCTTATGAGAATCACAGTCAAATCCTCTCTTGGCCCAGGAAATTTTTACCTTTGCAGTAAGTGAGGAGTGCAAGGAAGACCACAGCCCAACCCATGGTCAACATTGGCAAGGAATAATCTTTTAAGGAGGAAAATTATAACCTTCTCCAGATCTTCTCCCTTCCTTTACTTAAATGCCCCAGTTTTTTTTTCCTTTCATGAGATCTGAACTCATTGGTTGTACTAGAATTTTTTTTATAATCAGGTCTTCTATCTTAGCCAATGACGAGTGGACACATTTGCATAGAGGGGGCTCAGAAACTGAGGAAGAGTTAAATGCTTGCATTCACCAACACCTAGTAAAGATCTGACCACCATGTCATGGATGAGGAGAATCGCTGGTTTTATTTCAACCTTGTATCACCTTAAGAAAAACTCTATTATTCTGTTTCATCATTCTGTTATTCTTTCTATGACCGTGTGTCTCCATCCCATCAAGCCCAAAGAAAGTTCAGAATGGTATAGGATACCCTGCCATGGGAAAGGGCTGGACTAGGAGACCTCCAAGTTCCCTTCTTTTTATTATTCTGTGTTCTATATTCCCATAAATATATGTGTGCTGAGCAAAGAACAAAAAGTGAAGGCTAATCATTATTCAATAGTTCACAGATGGTTGATTGCTTGGTTGATTAGTTGGTTGGTAGGATGGATGGATGGATGGATGATTGGATGGGTGGGTGAATGGGTGGCTGGTTGACTGGTTGGTTGGTTGATTGATTGGCTGGCTGGCTGGCTGGCTGGGTGGATTATTGGATGGATGGATGGGTGGGTGGGTGGGTGATTGGTTGGTAGAATGGACGATTGGGTAGGTGGGTGGGTGGATGGTTGATTGGTTGGTTGATTTCCTGAGTGGGTGGGTGGTTGGCTGGCTGGCTGGCTGGATGATTAGATGGGTGGATGATTAGATGGCTGGGTGAGTGGGAGGGTGGATGTCTCATTCCCAAAACCTTTCTCTATTTTTTCCTTTTATGGACTGATTCATGGATAATTCTTCAGAGGTTTCCTTACTATAAACCTTCTTTGAAAAATACTGTTCTGTGCCATGGGCTCAGCTCAAAGTCAGCAAAGTAGAGATTATAACCAATATTTATATCAAGTTTAAACTTCTACTGATGTCAAATTAATTGGTCAATTTGCACCACATCCATCCCAGCTAAAACCTTCTTGCTTATGATGGTCCAATCTTACGTTGGGAAATAGATGTGCCAGTGAAGCATTTTCATATATTTTTTTAGAAAACAATGTAGGCAATATGGCGATTGAGATTCCCATAAAATCATGCTTTTCATCACAAATACAGCAGTGAAACGTCTTCAGATATATATTTATTTGCAAACCAGCTCTTCCCATCAGATTTGCAACCTGAAGCCTCAGGGCTCTGGGCTTTCCCTTCACCCATAATCCTTCGTGATTTTCAAAGAGACCATGTAGCAGATGAAAGTGAAACTGTGTGAGGTTCTCTCATATCTTTTTCAGTTGAAACATCCTCGGTCACGGCTCAAGGTATGTTGCTTGGGCTTCAGGCCGAAAAGACGTTTTTGTCCCACTTCCCCATAAGAATTGATCACTGTGCAACTGGGTTACTTCTGTGTTCCAACTACCACAGTAATAATCTGCCTCATCTTCAGCCTGCGTGTTAGTAATGGTCAAAGATCCTATATTTCCAGATCTGGTGGCAGTGAATCGATTTGGGATCCCTTCTCCCCTGTTGCAGCCATCACAGTGGACAAAACGAGGGGCTTGTCTGGATTTCTGTTGCATCCAGTAGATGTTGTAGCGACTCTGAGTTGTTGTGCAGGAGAGTGTAATGGTTCCACCTGGTGCCACAGAGCTGGAGGGAGGCTGAGTCCAAGGGGACTGGCCCTCAATGCCTTTCAAGAGGTGGGGGAGAAAAAGAAAGAAATATTGTAAATGTGATGCACCTCCCTTTGCTCTTAGATATTTCCAACTTCTTATGAGAATCACAGCCAAATGCTCTCTTGGCCCAGGAAAACTTTACCTGTGCAATAAGTGAGGAGTGCAAGGAAGACCACAGCCCAACCCATGGTCACCTTTGGCAATGAATGTCCTTCTAAGGAAGACAATTTTAACCTTCTTCTCCTCCTCCTTTCCTTTTCTTTCCTTAAATGCCTCTGCTTGGCCACTTCATGCAAATGAGGGCTTCAACGATTGGCTCTACTACCATTTTTTATTTCCATAAGGCATAATAAGGGCTGCTTGCTTAGCCATTGACGGTAGGAGATATTTTCATAAAGGAGGTTTTGAAACCAAAGCGTTAAATACTTGGATCCGCCTTATTTTAGTAATGGTCTGAACACCATGTTATGAATGAGTAGAACTGGATTGGATTTGGATTTGAATTGGATTTATTTCCATTCAAATTGATTTATTCAATAAATGTATTCAATGTATTTCAACCTCATTTCACCTTAAGAAAAAGGGATAAGAATGAAAATGAATTATTGTTTGCACTTCCTGGTTGAACACATTTCTCTGTATATATAGTTTCATTAATGTAAAGGAACTTAATGAATGTAAATGCTAAGGACTGCCATAGATTCATATAGTTTTTACCCTCTTCCCCCTCAAATTTCGCATAGTCTTAAGTGGAGTAACTCCTGGATGTTTCTTCCTAAGTTCTTTACTGTACATCTTCTTGGGAAAATTCTCTGCAGTGCTATAACAAACACCCAAAGTCAGGTAAATGAGGATTG
The DNA here is from genome assembly GCF_051295495.1 of Thamnophis sirtalis. Classification (NCBI taxonomy): domain Eukaryota; kingdom Metazoa; phylum Chordata; class Lepidosauria; order Squamata; family Natricidae; genus Thamnophis; species Thamnophis sirtalis. Next base: position 58,876,105 of record NW_028261382.1, on the reverse strand, counting down.
TAGACAATGTCTATATCTAGTCGATTTTGGGTTAATTGTCCAGTTTGCACCACACCCATCTCAGGTAAATCCTTCTTGCTTTATTAGGTCAGGTGGGTGTTCCATTTCTGGGCATGGGTCTCGCAGTTGAGGCTATTGGTCTGTAGGCTTCTCCTCCACCTTCTGTGCCCTCCTTCCTCCCTTATTCTAGAAGAAGAGACTAGACTTTGCAGGAGCCACATCTGGCTACCCTTTTGCTTATGCAATATCATTTTCTGGAGAAATATGAAAAGTCAGCAGCAGCTCCTACTGGCCACTGATATGGCAGCACCTACTATCCCCACCTGGGCTGAAGAAATGCAATATCTGTTGTACTTTGAGGGCCATCATCTTCCTTCTCTTCAAATATCAGAGGAAGGGCTGAAAAAAACGAGGCGAAAAAGGAGAAGAAAGGAACAACACGTGTCTTCCTTATACATTCTTCCATTTAAGATGTCTCAAAGCTTTACTTGTTTTTAACACTTGATTTTAAAAATATAGATCCTTCTCTGTCCTTCTTCATTTTAGTGATGAGTTTGAGTTGAAGGATGTATCTGTTGATCAGAAGAGTTTCATGTTTTCATCGGCCGAGTCATTTCTCCTTGAAAGAAAATATTTAGCACCTTAACTGCTCGGTTCCAGATCTAACTTAGAAGAACCACACATGAATGGCAAGAGAAGAAGCAATAGATGGGAACTAATCAAGAAGAGAAGCAATCTAGAACTAAGGAGGAATTTCCTAACAGTGAGAACAATTAACTAGTGGAAGGGCTTGCATCCAGAAGTTCCACCACTAGAGGTTTCCAAGAAGATATTGGACATCCATTTGTCTGGAACAGCTTATGATCTTCTGCTTGTGCACTAGAAGACCTTCACCTCCCTTATTCTGCTCTGTTAGATGTGCAATCTTGGTTTATCTCTCCGTCCTCCAGCCACAAACCTGCTCCAGGGATTACCTTTCAGCACTAATACAATCCCCTTTACCCCACCTCAAAACCACTGTTAACTAACAGAAAATCAACTCTTAGATGCTCCAATTCTCCAGAATCTTCTTTTATAGTTTTTACTGAGACCTCTAGAGCCTGAGACCGTGGGGCTGGTTGCTTCCCCTGCACTCTTCTGCCCTGTACCCTAATCCCTCCCTGATGGGGGCAGAGAGACTTTTATGGAGATGGAAAAAGAATCCGGAGGAGCTGCATCAAGTGTCCCCAGTCAAAGATCAAAGTATGTTGCTTTTGGTTTCGGGCTGAAGAGGATGAGAGGAGGTTTTTGTCACACTTCCCCATAAGAATTCACCACCGTGCAACACAGTACCAGCACTGTTCCAACTACCACAGTAATAAACTGCCTCGTCTCCAGCCTCTGCATTGGTGATGGCCAAAGATCCTGTAGTCCCAGATCTGGTTGCTGTGAATCGATCTGGGATCCCTTCTCCCCTGCTACTGCAGCTGCTACAGTGGACAAAACGAGGGCCTTCTCCTGCTTTCTGTCGATACCAGCCAATGCTGTAGGAACTCTGAGTGGTTGTGCAGGAGAGTGTAACGGTTCCACCTGGAGACACAGAGCTGGAGGGAGGCTGAGTCCAAGTGGACTGTCCATCAATCCCTTTAAATAAAGGAGGGATGGAGGGAGGGAAAGAGTGAGGGGAGAAAAAGAAAGAAATACTGTTAAACTGATGCACCTTCGTTCCCTCTGAACCATTTCCATGTGACCCTTTTCTTATGAGAATCACAGCCAAATCCTCTCTTGGCCCAGGAAAACTTTACCTGTGCAGTAAGTGAGCAAAGCTAAGAAAATCACAGCCCAACCCATGGTCAACTTTGGCAAGGAATGTCCTTTTAGGAAAGAGAATTATGTGCTTCTTCAGATCTTCTCCTTTCCTTTCCTTAAATGCCCCTTGCTTTCTCCTTCCATGCAAATGAGATCTGCCCTCATTGGTCCTCCTAGAAAATTTTCTTCCCCAAAAGCATTTTGAGGTCCTCTGGTTTAACCAATCAGCAGAGGAAACATTTGCATACAAGATATTTGGAAACTGGGAGGAATTTAAAGATCACAATTAAAAATGAAAGTGTGCTGCTTTAGAACAGGAAAACTTCCCAATTTCTTCACACACACTTCTTTACATGTGAAATTGATGTGGAAAGGATGCAATAAAATTCTGCAACTCTACTTAATCGCAACAGTTTGTAGAACCACTAGACTAGGGAAAAAGAGGAGCACCATCCTCCACTTGGACATATGGGCTAAGTGGTCAAAAGAAATCCCCATATTCTTTATTTTTTTTTAATATTTGGAAGAATCTGCCAGAAGCGGAGTTGGTGGTCTCAACCTTTTCCTTTTATCCTGCCTATTTCAGGTGTTCTGGGAGGGATCAGCGCCTTCCTCACTGTAAAGAAGAGAGGAGACATTTCAGGAGCCACATCTCACCAGGCTTTGGCTGAAGTCCTTCTTTGGAGATCTATGAAAGGGCATCAGCAGCCCCTACTGGCCGCTGATATTGTGACATCTATGTTATCCCCACTTGGGCTGAAGAAATGCAGCAGTTTTATGTCCCTAGAGGACTATCTCTTCCTTCTGTTTAAATATCAGAAAAAGAAGAGAGAGAAAAGATAAGGAAAAGGAGAACAAGAACCTGCCTTCTTTCTTAATTCTCTTACAGAAGATTTCACAAAGCCTCCCTTGTTTTTCATACTTTGATTTCAAGAAAGTCATTTTCGGTAGACATAACATATACATCTGTGGCATTGTCCTTCTCTGGGCTTCTCCTTCTTGATTTTAGTGGTGTCCTTGAGTTTGAGGAAAAGGAGGTCCATGCTGCTCAGATGAATTTCATGTTTTGGGTGGCTAATTCAATTCATTTAGTATGTGGTTGGTTCAACTCGACACCCAACATAGGAGAACCACACTCGAGTGTCAATCTTTATGAACTCTTCATCCATACATCCTAGAGAAATGGGGCACACTTGTCCCATGGAACCATTTTTTTAGCCTGTGACTTCATACGATTCCCCCTTTCCTCATCTCTCATCTACTATCGAACCATCTGAACATCAACTCTACTAGAATTGTAGCTTCTAGAATTTGATATTTTTCCCAGTAAGAACATTTAGTATGCCGTTTGAGTTCAACATCTAATGTAGGATACTGAGCGACTCTTCACAAGATTGAAATCAACTTACAGGTCTTTCTTGCCTTCATCTTCAGTTCAAGTGTCCACAGTCACAGGCTAACTGTTGTTGCTTGTGGTTTCAGGCAGAAAAGGCAGAGAGGAGGTTTTTGTCACACTTCCCCATAAGAATGTACCACTGTGTAACACGGTAGTTGCAGTGTTCAAGCTACCACAGTAATATACTGCCTCGTCTCCAGCCTCTACATTGGTGATGGCCAAAGATCCTGTAGTCCCAGATCTGGTGGCCGTGAACCGATTTGGGATCCCTTCTCCCCTGCTACTGCAGCCATCACAGTGGACAAAATGGGGGCTTTTTCCTGCTTTCTGTTGATACCACTGGATGCTATTAGTACTCTGGGTTTTGCAGGAGATTGTAACAGTTCCACCTGAGAACACAGAACTGGAGGGAGGCTGAGTCCAAGCAGACTGGCCATCAATCCCTTTAAATAATGGTGGGAGGAAGGGAGAGAGAGAAAGAGCATGGGGGAAAAAAGAAAGAAATACTGTTAAACTGATGCACCTTCATTCTCTCTGAGCCATTTCCAACTTCTTATGAGAATCAAAGCCAAATCCTGTCTTGGCCCAGGAAAACTTTACCTGAGAAGGTGGACAGGAGTGCTAAGTAAATCATAGCCCAACCCATGGTCAACTTTGGCAAGGAATGTCCTTTTAGGAAAGAAAATTATTACCTTCTTCAGATCTTCTCCATTTCCTTTCCTTAAATGCCCCGTTTTCTCCTTTCATGCAAATGAGATCTGCACTCATTGGTTTTACTAGAAAACTTTCTTCCCCAAAAGCATTATAAGGTCTTCTGGTTTAACCAATGACCAGAGGAAACATTTGCATCGAGGAGATTTGGGAACTCGAAGGAATTATTAGGTCTCAATTAAAAACCCTGCTGCTTGTGGAACAGGAAAACTTGTCAATTCCGTATATGTGAATTTGACTTGGACATGATAAAGTGTAATTATTTAATTCAACCTCCATTGCATGTAAAACCACCCATCTAGGGAAAAGGAGGTGGACCACATAGTCCATTTGGATACATGGGCTTACAAGGGGTTTAAGATATCCTCATATTCTTTTATTTAGTGTTTAAATTTTTGGAACAGGTCACCAGAAGCAGATTTTTGGGATTGAACTATTTCCTTTTATCTTTCCCTACTTCACCTCTTATGTGAAGGATCGGTGCCCTCCTCTCTCCTTTACAGTAGAGGAAGAGACTGGACTTTACAGGAATCACATCTGACTGTCCTTTGGTTTAAGTCGTTTTTTGGAGAACCATGAAAAAGCAGCAGCAACCACTATTGGCATTCCCACTGCCAGGAGTTTGATCCTGATTCAGCCTTCCATCCTTCCAAGATCGGTACAACAAGGATTCAGATTGTTGGGGGCAAGAGGCTGATTCTCTATACCACTTACAGAGGGTTGTGAAGCACTGTGAAGTGGTATATAAGTCTAAGGGCTATTGCTCCTCCTTTTCTACTTCCTTCCTTCCTTCCTTCCATCCATCCATCCATCCATCCATCCATCCATCCATGGTGCACAGTAGTTAGAAAGCAATATTGCAGGATAAATTTGCCAACTGCCAGCAGTTCAATTTTCACCAGGCTCAAGGTTGACTCAGCTTTCCATCCTTCCAAAGTTGGTAAAACGAGGACCCAGATTGTTGGGGGCAAGAGGATGACTCTGTAAACCACTTAGAGAGGACTGTAAAAGCACTGTGAAGCGGTATATAAGTCAAAATGCTATTGCTATCTCTGCCTCTCTCCCTCCTTCCCTCCCTCTCTCTTTCTTCTCATCTCTTTATCTAGTCTATTGATCTATCAGAAAGTATTGCAGACTAACTCTGCCAACTGCCAGGAGTTCGATCCTGACCAGCTCAAGGTGGACTCAGCCTCTCACCCTTCCGAGGTTGGTAAAATGAGGTCCCAGATTGTTGGGGGCCATAGGCTGACTCTAAACTACTCAGAGAGGGCTGTTAAGCACCATGAAGCTGTATGTGAGTCTATTCCTATTGCTATTGCCATCAAGAAATATTTCATGTTTTCAGTGGATGATTCATTTCTCCTGATGGGAAAACATTTAGCACATGATCTATTCAGGATAACATCTAATGTAGGAGAACCACACCTAAGTGTGGAAATCATTCTGAAGTGTTTGTCCTTACATCCTCTAGCCTTGGCACAAACTGGTTCTAGTGATCAGTGAGGTACTAGGAAGGATGAAAAGAAGAATAGTAATTCAGTTTTGACAGCGTTGTGGGGATTAGATGTTTAGCAGAGTGATGGCATTTGGGGAAAAACTGTCCCTGTGCCTAGTTGTTCTTGTGTGTGGTGCCCTATAGGGTCATTTTGAGGGTAGGAGTTGAAACAATTGATGTCCAAGATGTAAATATCCAGACACATATCCACACTAATCATCCACACTCCCGTGCCCATCATCCCCTGTGCTGGGCACTGCAAGACTTCTTTGTAGATGGAGATGAACTAGCAAAACTTTCTCTCGTGTCTCTTAAGCTCAAGAGTCTCAAGTCACAGATCAAGGTATGTTGTTGGGTGTTTCAGGCTGAAGAGGAAGAGAGGAGGTTTTTGACACACTTCCCCATAAGAATTCACCACCGTGCAACAGAGTACTAGCACTGTTCCATCTACCACAGTAGTAATCTGCCTCGTCTCCACCCTCTGCATTGGTGATGGTCAAAGATCCTGTATTCCCAGATCTGGTGGCAGTGAACCTATTTGGGATCCCTTCTCCCCTGCTACTGCAGCCATCGCTACAGTGGACAAAACGGGGGCCTTCTCCTGCTTTCTGTTGATACCATTCAATCCTGTTGTAACCTCCAGTTGTTGTGCAGGAGAGCGTAACGGTTCCACCCGGGGACACAGAGCTAGAGGGAGGCTGAATCCAAGGGGACTGACCATTGATGCCTTCCAGAAGGGTGGGAGGTAGGGAGAGAAAGAGTGAGGGGAGAAAAAGAAAGAAATACCATTAAATGGATGCATCTTCCTTTGCTTTGATCATTTGCAAGGGACCAGGTCCTGAGAATTACAACCAAATTCTTTCTCAGTCCAGGAAAACTTTACCTGTGCAGTAAGTGAAGAGTGCAAGGAAGACCACAGCCCAACCCATGGTCAACTTTGGCAAGGAATGTCCTTCTAGGGAGGAAAATTATCACCTTCTTCAGATCTTCTCCTTTCCTTTCCTTAAAATGCCCCTGTTTCCTCCTTTCATGCAAATGAGAGCTACCCTCATTGGTTCTGCTAGTATATTTTATTCCCTTAAAAGCATGATGAGGTTTTCTAATTTAGTCAATGACCAGAGGACACATTTGCATAGAGGAGATTTGGAAAGCGGGAGGAATTATAAGATCTCAATTAAAAATAAAACTGTGCTGCTTGTAGAACAGGAAAACATGTGAATTTCTTCAAATACATTTATTTACACTTGAATTTAACACTGAAAGGATACGTGTAATTGTGCGACTGTACTTGATCACCATAGCGTACAAAATCAAATTTGCAATTGCAAGAGAATCAAGAGCATAATACTCTTTTTTTTTCCCAAAAAGGGAAAAAAGACAAATCAGTAGTTTAGGGGTGGGGGTGGGGGCAGAAGACCATACTCCTTTTGGACAGGAAGAGACGAGACATTTCAGGAGCCACATCTCGCTATGCTTCTGCTGAAGTCATTTTTGGGAGAAGCATGAAAAGGCATCAGCAGCCCCTACTGGCCACTGATTTTGCAACATCTGAGTTATCACCAAATGGGCTAAAGAAATTCAGCATTTGCCACCCTTTGAGGACCATCACTTCCCTTTTCCTCATATATTCAGAAGAAGGACAGAAAAAAATGAGTGGAAAGAGAGCAAGAAAGCATCAAAAAAGTGCCCTCTTTCTTAATTCTCCATCAGAAGATGTCCCAAAGACTCCCTTGGTTTGTTTTTTTTAACACTTTGCTGTGAAGAAAGACATTTTAGGTAGAGATTTCATATACATTTGTGGTATCTCTCCTTGTCGGTCTCCACTTACATGGTGAGCTTCAGGTTGAGAGATACCGTGTTCATTGGAAGAACTTTCTGGCTGATTCCTTTCCCCTGGTAAGAACATTTAACACATGGTCAGTTCAGCTCAACATCTAATCTAGTAGGACCATGCATGAGTGCACATCCTAACATCCTCTAGCCTTGGCTCAAACTTGCCCCAGTGGCCACTTTTTAGCCTGTGTCTCCATCTCTCCATCTTTTATGCCATCTCTAATCTTGTGTTGAAGCACCTGCAAATCACCCCTCGCTTCTCCAATGTTACGTCTTCTCCATTCAACATTTGTACTCACAGCACAGAGGGACTGAGGCCAAGGATCTATGAGCTTCCTTGCACTCTTCTCCTCCACACTCCTGTACCCATCATCCCCCTTCCTGGGAATTGAGAGACTTTTTTTGAATAAGGAGATATACTTGCAGGAATTCCTCTCCTGCATCATCAGCTCAAGTCTCTCCAATCAGATGTTAAGATCTGTTGGATGTGGTTTCAGTCTCAAGAGGAAGAGTGAAGGTTTTTGTCACACTTCCCCATAAGAATTCACCACCGTGCAACAGGGTAGCTCCACTGTTCCATCTACCACAGTAATAATCTGCCTCGTCTCCAGTCTCTGCATTGGTGATCGTCAAAGATCCTGAATTCCCAGATCTGGTGGCAGTGAACCGATTTGGGATCCCTTCTCCCCTGCTACAGCCGTCACAGTGGACAAAACGGGGGCCTTCTCCTGCTTTCTGTTGATACCAGTCAATGCTGTAGGAACTCTGAGTCGTTGGGCAGGAGAGGGTAACGGTTCCACCTGGAGACACGGAGCTGGAGGGAGGCTGAGTCCAAGCGGAATGTCCATCGATGCCTTTCAGGAAGTGGGACGGGGAGAGAAAGAGTGGGGAGAGAAAAAGAAAGAAATACTGTGAGTCTAATGCACTTTCCTTGGCTCTCCGCCATTCCCCAGGGACCCTGTTCTTAGGAGATTCTCTCTTGGCCAATTACTTTACCTGTGCAGTAAGTGAGAACTCCTAAGAAAATTAAAGTCCAGCCCAGGGTCAACTTTGGCAAGGATTATCCTTCTAGGGAGAAAAATAACAACCTTCTTCGGATCTTCTCCATTCTTTTCCTTAAATATCCTCCTTAAGTGCCCCTTCATGCAAATGAGATCTGCACCCATTGGTTCTACCAGAATTTTTTATTCCCACGAAGCCTCACCATGTACCAGGGCACATTTGCATACAGGAGATTTTGAACATTGGAGGAGACTTAAAAGCTCCCAATGAAATCCTAACCACCCTGTTGTTTCTGATGGAGCCTTCTATATTTCTTCCAACATCCTACTTTATATTGCATTGACATCCTTCAGTCTCAAAAGACTGTGGTATCGTGCTCTGGGAAGTGGTCAAAGTTGGAGTGTCCTCTCCAGAGCATGAGGCCTGGGTAGATTAATATGGAGGGTAGGCTGTTACCCAAGCAGCAGATCCCCCCTCTCCACCAAGAGAGTCCAATGGAACGGCAGAGCCAATACAATTGGTTCCAGCTGTGTTGCAGGAGTTACCAGAACGTGGTTGTACACAGTCATGAACTGCTTCTGGGATTCCGGCTCTGGATTTTGCCTCGAGGTTGACTCCTGAAACTTTTTCCAGTAGTGGATAGAGCCACAAGGCAGTGGAGGTTTGTAATCAGAGTTTCCCTTCTCCTAGAAGATGATCCTGCCGCTTTATCTGCCATTGGGGTGTAGAGCCCTCTTCCGCCTTCTAAACCATTGACCGTCTTCTCCTGTAACCCTGGAAAGGGGGCTTTACAAGGTGCTCCCAGCCTGCCAGCTGGACCAAGGTTTTTTAAGGAGGTGTTACTCCTCCATCACTCACCCGTTGTCCTGGCTTGTGACAGGCAGAGCCTGGCCTCCCAATGTTGGGCCCAGGATGGCTGGTTTCTACTTTATATATGAACATGATACAACAGAATAGTAGAATTGGAAAGACCTTGGAGGTCTTCTAGGCAGGAAACTCTCTGCCATTGCAGACAAATGGCTCTCCAATCTCTTCTTGAAAACCTCCAGTGTTGGAGCACCGACAACTTCTGGAGTCAGATTTTCCCATTGATTAATTGTTCTCACAGTCCTTAGTTCTAGGTTGCTTCTCTCCTTGATTAGTTTCCACCCATTGCTTCTTGTCCTGTCTTCAAGTGTTCTAAAATATAAATTGACCTCCTTTCCTTTGTACCAGTTTTAATGATGTCCCTAGCAAACATCCCTGGGGTCTAATTGAGGAATGCAAGAGAAATAAATTTCTATACATGATAAATAACTGGATTTAGTGAATGAAGATCATTTGAATAGGATTCTCCTCTATTCTTGTCTTAAACAAAACTGAACATTTGTCTCTTTATGTCAAATATCACTGAGGATATACGGGGAGGGGGAGGGAGTGAACTCAACTGAAATGAACCCAAGAGAAGGATTTTGTCTCACTTCCCCACTTGAATCAATCACTGTGGAACTGACTCCCCGTCCAGATACAACAATAATAGGTGGCTTCATCTTCAACCAGAGCCCCAGTGATAGTCAAGGACATCACATTCCCTGATCTGGACCCAGAGAAACGGGCTGGAACCCCCAATGGTCTGGAACTGGTTGTATGGATCAGAGTTCGAGGTTTATTCCCAGGGATCTGCTGGGACCAAGAAGGTTCGTTTCCATCCCCAAGACTTCCACCATCGTATCGACAAGATATGGTGACTGTGCCTCCAGAGGCCACAAATTCTGGGTCCTTCAGGGTCTGCAGCTGTTGAAGGCTGGGGCCTGAAAGAGAGCAAGACGTTGCTTGTTCAACGGAAGGTCAAGAGGACCATCAAGAATGACAAACTAAGTTACCTGGAATGGAGATTATCTAAGGTTAGTTCTAGAAAGGGTTACAACTCTTTCCAAAGGGATTTCTCTTACCAACAGAGAGTAGGGCTATGGTGAGAAGAAGTGCTTGGGTCATGGTGGGACAACTCAATGGGCCAAACTCTTCTCTCAAGTGAATGGATTTCCCCCTTGACTCCTCTCCACCTCTCTTAAATCCCCAAAGGACAAGACAGGATGCAAATATTTTCCTCTTCAATGACCAAGCCAGCCCTCTCGGTGTCTGATTAGAGAGGTGATAGGCAACTGCCAAGATGTGTTTTGTCTGAAACTAATATTTCCCTGCAGTGGGAGGAAAGGAAGAGGCAAGGATTAGCTGTTTAATAGTCAGAAGACTCTCTGGGGTTCATTCCAAGATCTGCTTATTTTATCTGCTTGAGTTTACAAAGCCATATTACCAAAAACGCATTTGCATTTGGACAAAACGTGGAATGTATTGATGGAATGTATCCCATAATCATGGGATGCGGTGGTTCAGTGGCTAAAATGCTGAGCTTGTTCACCAGAAGGGTTGACAGTTCAGCAGTTCGAATCCCTAGCACTGCGTAACCGAGTGAGCTCCCATGACTTGTCCCAGCTTCTGCGAACCTAGCAGTTGGAAAGCATGTTAAAAAATGCAAGTAGAAAAATAGGAACCAACTTAGGTGGGAAGGGAACAGTGTTCCCTGCATCTTCGGCATTGAGTCATGTCGGCCACATGACCACGGAGACGTCTTCGGACAGTGATGGCTCCTCGGCTTTGAAACTGAGATGAGCACCGCCCCCTAGAGTCAGGAACGACTAGCACGCATGTGTAGGGGAACCTTTACCTTTATCCTATATTCATCGACATGGTTCAATAAGAGGAAATCTCCTTTCAAAACCACTAGTCTAAGGGGGGGGGGGGGACGGTCGTACTCCACTTGAACATATGGGCTAGAACAGGTGATTAGTAATCTCATATTCATTTTTGCTAACATTTGGAACATATTCCTGGAGGCAGAATTCTTGAATATAACCATTTCCTTTTATCCTGCACTACTCACTTGTTCTGAGAATGATCTGTGTCCTCCCTCCCTTACTCTCAAGAAGGAGAGGAGGCATTTCAGGAGCCACATCTGGCCATGTTTTTCCTGATGTCATTTTTTTCACAAACACCCAAAGGGCATCAGCAGCCCCTACTGCCACTGATATTGCAACATCTGTGTCATCCCCATCTGGGCTGAAGAAATGCAGCATTTGCTACCTTTTTAGGATCACCATTTTCTTTCTCCTGAAATATCAGAGGGACAGAAAAAAGGATGTGTTGGAAGGAAACAAGAGTGGGGCAAAATGTGCCTTCTTTATTAATTCTCCAAAGCACCTGAGGGCAGAACAAGAAGCAACGGGTGGAAACGAATCAAGGAGAGAAGCAACTTAAAACCAAGGAGAAATTTCCTGACAGGAAGAACAATTAATCAATGGAACGACTTGCCTCCAGATGTTGTGAATGCTCCAACACTGGACGTTTTTAAGAAGATGTAGGGTTTCCTGCCTATGAAAGGAAATGTTTTTGTCTCACTTCCCCAACGGAATCAATCACTGTGTAACTGACTACCCGTCCAGATGCAACAATAGTAGGTTGCTTCGTCTTCAAGCAGAGCCCCAGTGATAGTCAAGGACAACACATTCCCTGATCTGGAACCAGAGAAACGGGCTGGAACCCCCGATGCTCTGGTACTGGTTGCAAAGATCAACGTTTGAGGTTTCTTCCCAGGTACCTTCTGGGACCACCAAGGGTAGTTGCCATTCCCAAGGGTTCCACCATCATATCGACAGGATATGGTGACTGTGCCCCCAGGGGCCACAAATTCTGGGTCCTTCAGGGTCTGCAGCTGTTGAAGGCTGGGGCCTGAAAGAGAGCAAGACGTTGCTTGTTCAAGACGTTGCTTGGTCAAGAGGACCATCAAGAATGACAAAGTAAGTTATCTGGCAAGAAGGTTATCTAAGGTTAGTTCTAGAAAGGGTTAGGACTCTTTCCAAAGGGATTTCACTTACCAACAGAGAGTAGGGCTATGGTGAGAAGGAGTGCTTGAGTCATGGTGGGACAACTCTTCTCTCAAACGAATGGATTTCCCCCTTGATTCCTCTCCACCTTTCTTAAATCCCCAAAGGACAAGACAGGATGCAAATATTTTCCTCTTCAATGACCAAGCCAGCCCTCTCGGTGTCTGATTAGAAAATGATACACAAATGCTAAGAAGTGTCTTACCTAAGACTAATATTTCGCTGCAGTGGGAGGAAAGGAAGAGGCAAGAATTAGCTGTTTAATAGAGTGAAATCTGTCTCGGGTTCATTCCAAGAAACATGTTTGATCTGCTGGAGTTTACAAACCATATTACCAAAAATGCATTTGCATTTGGACAAACATGGAATGCATTGATGGAATGTATCCCATTGTTGTTATTAGTAGTGATGTCATGTCTGACCCATCGCAACCCCATGAACAACATTCCTCCAGACCTTCGAGAACCTTCTACTAAGCATTAAACCAGAAAACATAGGCAGTTCAATATGGCATTTGAGCCTACATATAATTGTGGCCGCAAGAATAACTTATGCACAATTTTGGAAATCCACTACCATACCGTCAGAAGATGCTATAATTAAAAAGATCTATGAATGTGCAGAAATGGACAGAATGACGGGTTGGCTGAGGGACAAAGGAGAAACAGAACATTATCTTAGCTGGAACTTATGGTATATGTGGGCGACAAGGAGAACAGCAGGGACTTAAAATGGGGAAAGTTAAAAGTGAACATGGATATTGTAATAGATCCCTGAACTTTGTAATGAGAAGATGTGGCTTAGAGACCTAACAATGAGGAAGGAAAGAAAAAAGTTGGGCTGTGAATGACTGTCACCGCGGGGGGGGGGGGAGGGGAGGGGGGGTTGTATGTTTAAAATTGTATTTGTATCTGTATGTTTTACTTTTAAAAAAATGTATAACTAACATTCCTCCAGGCCTTCCTGTCCTCTACCATCCCCTGGAGTCAATTTAAGCTCAGGCCGCCTGCTTCGGTGACTCCATCCAGCCACCTTATTCTTCTTCTGCCCTCTATCATTCCCAGCATGAGGCTCTTCTCCAGGGAGTCCTTCCTTCTCATTAGGTGGCCAAAGTCCTCTTCACGATCTGTGCTTCTAAAGAGCAGTCAGGACTGATCTCCTCTCGGACTGGCTAGTTTGATTGCCTTGCAGTACAAGGGACTCGCAGGAGTCTTCTTCAGCACCAGAGATCAAAGGCCTCAATTCTTTGGCGCTCAGCCTTTCAAAGACATACATTGCAACTGGACTAGCATGGGTTAGGACAGGTGATTAGTATTCTCATATTCCTTTCCCTTAATATTTGGAACATAACCCTGGAAGCTGAATTGTTGAACATAACCATTTCTTTTTATCCTACACTACTCACCTGTTCTGAGAATGATCAGTGTCCACCTCCCTCCCTTACCCTCAAGGAGGAGATGACACATTTCAGGAGCCACATCTGGCCATACTTTTGCTCAAACATGAAAGGGCAGCAGCACCTCCTGCTGGACACTGATATTGCAACATCTGCATATCCTCCCCTGGGCAGAAGAAAGGCATCATTTCTCTTCCTTTGAAGACCATCATCATCCTTCTCCTTATAGATGAGAGGAAGGACCAAAAAAGAGGATGTGTTGGAAGAAAACAAGAATGGAACAAAACGGGTCATCTTTATTCATTCTCTTACAGAAGATGTCCCAAAGTCTTCCTTAATGTTTGCAACCCTTTGATTTCAGGTAGAGATTATATGTGTGTCTGGAGCTTCATGCTTGTTTGTGCTCGTCCTTCCTGACTTCCATGGTTTAGTTTAGTTTTCCTTTATTTGTATGCCGCCCTTTTCCCTGGGGGGACTCAGGGCGGCTCACAATTCAGAAGGGTGGGGGGGCAAGACAAACAGTATTCCAAACATGGAGACAATACAACATATTAAAAGAAAGCACAACAGTCACACAATTCGGGTGGGGTTAAAATCTTAACCCCAGGCCAGCCGGGACAGCCAGATCTTTAAAGCGGCGCAGAAGGATTGGAGGGTGGCGAGGGTCCGAATCTCCACGGGGAGTTCGTTCCAGAGGGTCGGAGCAGCCACCGAGAAGGCTCTCCTCCGGGTAGTTGCCAGTCTGCACTGGCTGGAAGATGGAATTTGGAGGAGGCCTAATCGATGCGATCGGATCGGTCTAGTGGAGGTAATTGGCAGTAGGTGGTCTCTCAAGTACCCAGGCCCACTACCATGGAGAGATTTATAGGTGATAAGTAGCACCTTGAAGTGCACCCGGAGATCGACAGGCAGCCAGTGCAGCTCACGGAGGATAGGTGTTACGTGGGTGAAGCGAGGTGCACCCACAATCGCTCGCGCGGCCGCATTCTGGACTAGCTGAAGTCGCCGAATGCTCTTCAAGGGCAGCCCCATGTAGAGCACATTGCAGTATTCCAGCCTAGAGGTCACAAGGGCACGAGTGACTGTTGTGAGGGCCTCCCGGCTCAGGTAGGGACGCAACTGGTGTACCAGGCGAACCTGGGCAAATGCCCCCCTGGTCACAGCCGACAAATGATGTTCGAAGGTCAGCTGTGGGTCTAGGAGGACTCCCAAGTTGCGAACCCTGTCTGAGGGGCGTATAATTTGACCCCCCAGCCTGAGTGATGGAATGTTTGGCCAATTCGCGGGAGGGAAACACAGCAGCCACTCGGTCTTTTCTGGATTGAGCACAAGCTTGTTGACCCCCATCCAGTCTTTAACACCCTCCAGACCCTGGCTCATCACATCCATCGCTTCGTTGAGTTGGCACGGGGCGGACAGATACAGCTGGGTATCGTCCGCATATTGGTGGTATTTTATCCTGTGCCGTCGAATGATCTCACCCAGCGGTTTCATGTAGATGTTAAAAAGAAGGGGGGACAGGACCGAACCCTGTGGCACCCCATACGTTAGGGGCCTAGGGTTGATCTCTGCTCCCCAACTAACACCGACTGCGACCTGTCCGAGAGGTAAGAGGAGAACCACTGTAAAACAGCACCTCCCACCCCCACTTCTCGCAGTCGTCGCAGAAGGATACCATGGTCGATGGTATCGAAAGCCGCTGAGAGGTCAAGGAGCACTAGGATGGAGGCATGGCCTCCATCCCTGGCTCTCCAGAGATCATCGGTCAATGCGACCAAAGCGGTTTCTGTGCTGCAGCCAGGTCTGAAGCCTGACTGGAAAGGATCGAGATAACTGGCTTCCTCCAAGGACCGCTGGAGCTGAAAGGCCACCACCTTCTCAACAACCTTCCCCACAAAGGGGAGGTTGGAGACTGGACGATAGTTATTTAAAACAGCTGGATCCAAAGATGGTTTCTTCAGGAGGGGTCTCACCACCACCGCCATTAAAGCGGGGGGAGGTACCCCTTCATCAGAAGCGTTTCTATTTTTTCAGTGGCCTGTTCATTTCTCCAGGTAAGAACATTTAAGCACATCATCTGTAAAGCTCAACATTTAATCCAGGAGAATCACATTGTGACTGTACCAATCCTTACTAAGTGTTCATCCTTACATCCTTTAACCTTGACCCAAATTTGCCCCTGTGGCCACTTTTTAGCCTGTGTCTTCCTAAAGTCCCTTTTATCCCATCTCAAGTCAAGTGTTGATGGACCTGCAAATCACCCGTAGCTTCTCTCCAATTTTACATCTTATCTTTTACTACATTTTATTCAAACCATGGGGGACTGAGAATGTGGGTCTGTGGGCTTTCTCCTTCCAATTCCTGTATTCCTTATCCCTCTTCATAGGGACAGAGAGACTTCTTTGCAGAGGGAAATGAGCCTGCAGACGTTTCTCTCCTGTTTCTTCAACTCTAGTTTCCACAGTCACCAGTCAAAGTAGTTGGTTCTTGTTTCATGCTGAAAAGGCAGAGAGGAGGTTTTTGTCACACTTCCCCATAAGAATTCACCACCGTGCAACATATCACCGCTCCAGCTACCACAGTAATAATCTGCCTCGTCTCCAGCCTCTGCATTGGTGATGGTCAAAGATCCTGTACTCCCAGACTGGGTGGCAGTGAACCGATTTGGGACCCCTTCTCGCCTACTACCACAGGTGCTACAGTGGACAAAACGGGGGGCTTCTCCTGCTTTCTGTTGGTTCCAGGCAATGGCAGCAAAACTCTGGGCTGTGCAGGAGATTGTAACATTTCCACCCAGGGACACAGAGCTGGAGGGTGGCTGAGTCCAAGTGGACTCACCATTGATGCCTTTTAATAAAGGAGGGATGGAGGGAGAGAAAGAGTGAGGAGAGAAAAAGAAAGAAATACTGTTAAACTGATGCATCTTTGTTCACTCGGAGCCATTTGTATACTTGTATGAGAATCACAGCCAAATCCTTTCTTGCCCCAGGAAAACTTTACCTGTGCAGTAAGTGAGGAGTGCAAGGAAGACCACAGCCCAACCCATGGTCACCTTTGACAATGAATGTCCTTCTAGGGAAGACAATTCTAACCTTCTTCTCCTTCTTTCCTTTCCTTAAATGCCTCTGCTTGGCCGCTTCATGCAAATGAGGTCTGCACTCATTGGTTCCACTAGAATGTTTTATTCCCCCAAAGCATTCTAAGGTCTTCTAGTTTAGCCAATGACCAGAAGACACATTTGCATCGAGATTTGAAAATTGGGGAGAATTAAAAGCACCCAGATAAACCTGACTGCATTATTGGGGATCAGGGAACCTTCAATATTTCTTCAAACAACCTGCATTTAAATGAATGGAACATGGAAATGTTTATATGTAAATGTAATTATGAAATTCTATTTATCTCCATGGCACGAAAGGACTCATATGCAATTCCTATAGAATCTGAAGCCTAATAGATGTACAGTACATTGTTCAAAAAGCAAGAAATAAAATAAAAGTAGCAGTTGTGCAAAACAAACCAGAAATTTGCATTTGGTCCTTTTATTATTCACTTGGACAAATGTAGGATGGATTGGTGGATTGTGCCCCAAACTCACTGATTAATTGTTAGAGTTCAAGGAAAGTATGTCTCCTTGCCAGAATACCAGTCTAGGGAAAAGAAAGAGAAGTATCTTCCAACTGGACTTTTATACTAGAGCAGGTCATAAGCAATTTTCAGATTCTTTTTAATTGTTTCAAAAAGCGACTGGAAGTAGAGTTGGGGGTCCTATACTTTTTCCTTTTATCCTTCCTCATTTCACCTGCTGGGTGAGGATTCAATGCCCTCCTCCCTCTCTTACACTAGAAGAAGAGATGAAACTTTGCAGGCGCCAACATCTGCCCATCCTTTTGCCAAAGTCATTTGTTGCACCAACATGAAAGGGCAGCAGCATCCTCTATTGGCCACTAATATGGCAGCATCTGTGTTATCCCCACCTGGGCGGAAGAAATGCAGCTTTTGCCATCCTTTGTGCTCCATCCTCATCCTTCTTACATCCTTCTCCCCCCCCCTTTTTTTTTGTCTGTTCCCAGAAGATAGACAGAAAAATTAGGAGGAGTTGAAAGAGAACAAGAATGGAACATTTTAATACTATGACACAAAAATGACATTTTAGGTCAACATTATATCTTTGTTTTGTCATCCTGCTTCTCTGTGCTTGTCCTTCTTCACCTTCATGGCATGCTTGAGGTTGAGGTGAAGGATCTACAGCATCTTCCATCAGAAGAGTTTCATTTCTATAGTGGCTGATTCATTTCTCCTAAGAAGCAAAGCTTTAGCACATGGTCTCCTCGGTTCAACCTCTAATGTGGGAGAACCACACATGATTATTCCAATCTTTACTAAGAGTTCATCTGTACTTCCACAATCCATGGACCAAATCTAACCTAGGAATTACTTTTTAGGGCTCTGTTGATATACAATCGCTCTTATCCCATTTCCAAAATCAGGTTAACCCAGCTAAAAATCACCTCTAGCTTCTCCAAGTTTACTTCTTTAAATTCACAATTAGTACATATACCATGGAGGGCTGAGACCATGGGTCTGTTGGCTTCCCTGCACCCTCCTCATCCACACTCCTGTCTCCATCATCCCTCTTGCTGTCCATTGAGAGACTTCTCTGCAGATGGAGATGAACCTGCAGGAGTTTAGCTTGTGTCTTCTCCTCAATTCGAATGTCCCCAGTCACAAATCAAGGTCTGTTGCTTCTTGTTTCAGGTTGAAGAGGAAGAGAAGAGGTTTTTGTCATGCTTCCCCATAAGAATTCACCACCGTGCAACGCATTACCAGCACTGTTCCAACTACCACAGAAATAATCTGCCTCGTCCCCAGCCTGTGCATTGGTGATGGTCAAAGTTCCTGTACTCCCAGATTTGGTAGCAGTGAACCGATCTGGGATCCCTTCCCCCCTGCTGCTTCCACTACATTGGACATAGCGAGGGGCTTCTCCTGCTTTCTGTTGATACCAACCAATACAGTAAGAACTCTGAGTCGTTGTGCAAGAGATCCTAATAATTCCACCTGGGGATACGGAACTTGTCGGAGGTTGAGTCCAACTTAATTGACCATCAACACCTTAAAGGGGGAGAGGGAGAGGGAGGGGAGAAGAAGGAAGGAAGACTGTTAGACTGGTGGAATTTACTTTGTGCTCTTAGATATTTCCAAGGGACCAGATTCTTATGAGAATCACAGTCAAATCTTCTCTTGACCCAGGAAAACGTTACCTGTGCAGTAAGTGAGAAGTGCAAGGAAGACCACAGCCCAACTCATGGTCACCTTTGGCAAGGAATGTCCTTCTAGGGGAGACAATTCTAACCTTCTTCTTCATCTTTCCTTTCCTTAAATGTTTGTCCTTGGCCGCTTCATGCAAATGAGGTCTGCATTCATTGGTTCCGCTACAATATTTTATTCCCCCAAAGCATTCTGAGGTCGTTTAATTTATCCAATGACCAGAAAACACATTTGCATAAAAGACTTGAAAATTGGGGAGACTTAAAAGCTCCCAGTTAAACCTGACTGCATTATTGGGGATCAGGGAACCTTCCATGTTTCTTCAAATATCCTACTTTTTACATGAATGGGAAATGCAAATGTTTATATAGAAATGGGATTATGAAATTGTATTCATCTGCATAACATGTAAGGG
The DNA here is from genome assembly GCF_051295495.1 of Thamnophis sirtalis. Lineage (NCBI taxonomy): Eukaryota > Metazoa > Chordata > Lepidosauria > Squamata > Natricidae > Thamnophis > Thamnophis sirtalis. The sequence goes on along the minus strand of NW_028261382.1, from coordinate 58,856,878 downwards.
CTAAAACACAATTACTATAGCATCTGGGATGAGCTAGCTAGCTAGCTAGCTAACTAGATAACTGACTGACTAGACAGACGGATGGACGGACGGATGGATGGATGGAAGGAAGGAAGGATGGATGGACGGACATTCAAAAAACAAAAAAGTTGTTGTGCAAAACACACCAAATTACAAGCAATATTTTGGATGATAAGGGACACTCTTGAATGACCAATAGATATGATAATTGTTTTTCCAAATACTAGCAGACAGCATTATGTAAAGGACAGATTTCAGGAATTTCATAGTATCTGCACAAACATGGATTCATATCAAACATCCCTATGTTATAAAAGAGGAAGAGGGAAAGGGTGAAAGCATAAACACCGGGTAGAGCTGATCCTTCTTAATGAAGGACAAATGGATGTGATAGATGTATCCATTTGTCTTAAATCAACCAAAATTGGGTGGTTCTTGGATTGGATAATGTAGAAGGACCAAAAGGAACACTGGCTTTGAGCCCTAATGCCATTTCTCTAAATGCAATGACAACACCCTTCAAATGCCAGGAGTTTTCTGGACTCCCAGAGAGACACGAGGCCAAGAAATCACCTGTAGACTCCAATTGAGGAGTGTAAGAAAAATAGAAAGAAAAGACATGAAGAACGGCTGGACTTTCCAAATGAAGATCACCTGGATGGGTTGCTCTTGTCCGCTGGTCTTCTATCAACTCAAAGCCCACATTTCTTTCTTTCTGTCAAATGTCACTTCTGCAAACAGGGCAACTTTAAAAAAGAGAAATTGAAATGAACCCTGGAGAAGGTTTTTGTCTCACTTCCCCACCTGAATCAATCACTGTGGAACTGACCACCCATCCAAACACAACAATAGTAGGTGGCTTCGTCTTCAACCAGAGCCCCAGTGATAGTCAAGGACATCACATTCCCTGATCTGGACCCGGAGAAACGAGCTGGAACCCCCGATGGTCTGGAACTGGTTGTATAGATCAAAGCTCGAGGTTTATCCCCAGGGAACTGCTGGTACCACGAAGGGTAGTTGCCATCCCCAAGATTCCCACTATCGTATCGACAAGATATGGTGACTGTACCCCCAGGGGTCACAAATTCTGGGTCCTTCAGGTTCTGCAGTTGTTGAAGGCTGGGGCCTGAAAGAGAGCAAGATGTTGCTTGTTTAATGGTGGGTAGGAGCACCACAAATGGAAAACTCAACAATAGAGCAAGGAAGGTTTTCTGGGATTAGTTCTAGAAAGTGTGCCTCCTTCCAAAGGGATTTCTCTTACCAACAGAGATCAAGATGATGGAGAGAAGAAATGCCCGGGACATGGTGGAACAATTCAATGGGCCAATCTCTTCTCTCAAGCCAATGGATTTCCCCCTTGTCTCCACTCCTCCTCTCTTAAACCCCCAAAGGACAAGAGAGGATCCCCTCATGCAAATATTTTCCTCTTCAACTACCAACCCAGCCCTCTGGGTGTCAGATTAGAGAGGGATGAGCAACTGCTAAGATGTGTCTGGTCCAAAACTATTATTTTCCTGCATTGGGAGAAAAGGAAGAAACAAGAATTAGTGGTTTAGTAGACTGAAATCTATCTGGGGTCATTCCAAGAACCTGTTTTGATCTGCTGGAATCTACATAGCCATATTACCAAAAAAAAGTATTTTCCTTTGGACAAAACATTGGATGGGTTGAGGGAATGTATCGCACATTCGTTGATTAATTCACATGGTTCAAGGAGAGGACCTGTCCCTTCGAGATCAGCAGTCTAAGGCAAAAGAAGAGCTGATGACATATTGACATTGACATTCCATCATCAGGCTAGGTGACACCTTCTGCGGGAGTTTGGTTGAAGGGCCTTGTTTAAGTTCTTCACATCACTTCTACTGATCTCATGTGGTCCATGGGTGGTGTGAGAGGCTGATCATCATTAGATGTGATCTGTTGTGCCCTGTGACCTGTTGTATGATGAGTTGGTCATTGTGTGAGATGGTCACCCACTAAAGAGTTGGCCGGTGCCATTGTTGGTTGGTCATTTCTCCAGTTTCAGATTAATAGAGTTGGAAGGTGTCTTGTGGGTCATCTAGTCCAACCCCAGACCACTTGATTGATAGGGTCCCCTATGGGTTTGTAGCCTGGTTCTAAATCAGTGTGTCTGTAAGTAGATCTGTTGGTTGAATACCAAGCTTTGGTGAATTTACATTTGTAGCGTATGATAGCGCATGAATATATCACATGGTGGCAAGCCTGTCTATCATTTCTAAAAAAAGAGGAGGGTCTTACTCCATTTGGGCATGTGGACTAGGGCAGGTCATCAGTAATCCATGCATTCATTTTTCTTAATTTCTGGAACATACCCTTGGAAGCAGAATGGTTGGACCTAACCATTTCCTTTCATCAGGCACTACCACACTTATCCTGTGAATGCTCAGTGTCCTCCTCCCTCCCTTACCCTCAAGGAGGAGATGAGACATTTCAGGAGCCACATCTGGCCATGCTTTTGCTCAAACATGAAAGGGCACCAGCACCCCCTGCTGGACACTGATATTGCAACATCTGCATCCTCCCCACCTGGTCTTCTCCTCAATTCAAATGTCCCCGGTCACAGGACATGGTCTGTTGCTTCTTGTTTCAGGCTGAAGAGGAAGAGAGGAGGTTTTTTGTCACCCTTCCCCCTATGAATTCACCACCATGGAACAGAGTGCCACCAGTGTTCCAGCTGCCACAGTAATAATTGGCCTCATCTCCAGCCTCTGCTTTGGTGATGGTCAAAGTTCCTGTGGTCCCAGACTGGGTGGCAGTGAACCGATCGCGGATCCCTTCTCCCCTACTGCAGCCTTTACAGTGGACATACTGAGGGCCTTTTCCTGCTTTCTGTTGAAACCATCTAACACTGTTAGTACTTGGGGTTATACAGGAAACCGCAATGGTTCCACCTGGGGACACAGAGCTCGAAGGAGGCTGAGTCCAACTTAATTGACCATCAATGCCTTTAGGAGAGAAAAAGACAGAAATATTCTGACTCTGATTCCTTTGCTCTTAGACATTTCCAAGGAACCAAGTTCTTACAAGAATCAGCCAAATTCTCTCTTGGCCCAGGAAAACTTTACCTGTGCAGTAAGTGAGAAGCACAAGGAAGACCACAGCCCAACCCATGGTCACCTTTGGCAAGGAATGTCCTTCTAGGGAAGACAATTCTAACCTTCTTCTCCTCCTTTCCTTTCCTTAAATGCCTCTGCTTGGCCTCTTCATGCAAATGAGGTCTGCACCAATTGGTTCTACTAGAATATTTTATTCCCCCAAAGCATTCTGAGGTCTTCTAGCTTAGCCAATGAGCAGAGGACAGATTTGCATAAAGATCTGAATATTGGGGAGACCTAAAAGCTCCCAGTTAAACCCGAGAACATGATTGGGGATCAGGGAATCTTCAATGTTTCTTCAAACATCATCATCCTTCTTCCATCCTTCTCCCCCTTTTTCTTTTTAGACAGAAAAATAAGGAGGAGCTGAAAGAAAATAAGAATGGAACATTTTAATGCTATAATATCAAAAATGACACTCAATATTATATCTATGTTTTGTCATCATTCTTCTCTGTGCTTTTCCTTCACTTTAGTGGTATGTATGAGGTTGAGGTGAAGGATCTATTCCATAGCAGCTTCCATCAGAAGAGTTTCATGTTTTTAGTGGCTTATTCATTTCTCCTAAGAAGCAAAGCTTTGGCGTATGGTCTTCTCAGTTCAACATCTAATGTGGGAGAACCACGCATGATTATTCCAATCTTTATTAAGAGTTCATCTGTATATCCACAATCTATGGTGCAAACCTGACCCAGGAATTACTACTTAGTGCTCTGACCTCAGACAACAATCTCTTTTACTCCATTTCCAATCTAGCTTGACCCAGTTAAAAGTCACCTCTAGCTCCTCCAAGTTCACTTCTTCTTCATTCACAATTTGTGGAGGGTTGAGACCATGGATCTATGGGCTTCCCCGCACCCTTCTCATCCACACTGCTGTCTCCATCATCCTTCTTGCTGTCCATTGAGAGACTTCTCTGCAGATGGAGATGAACCTGCAAGAGTTTGGCTTGTGTCTTTTCCTCAATTCGAATATCCCTGGTCACAAGTCAAGGATTGTTGCTTCTTGTTTCAGGCTGAAGAGGAGTACCAGCACTGTCCCAGCGACCAATGAAATAATCTGCCTCGTCTCCAGCCTGCGCATTGGTGATGGTCAAAGTTCCTGTAGTCCCAGATTTGGTGGCAGTGAACCGATCTGGGATCCCTTCTCCCCTGCTGCTTCCACTACATTGGACATAGTGAGGTGCTTCTCCTGGTTTCTGTTGGTACCAGCCAATGCAGTAAGAAGTCTGCTCAGCTGTTCAGGAGAGTGTAACCGTTCCACCTGGAGATACGGAAGTTGTCGGAGTTTGAGTCCAACCTCTTTGACCATTAATGCCTTTAAAGAGGGAGAGGGAGAGAGAGGTGAGAACAAGGAAGGGCTACTGTTAAACTGATGCATCTTTCTTTGCCTTGATCATTTCCAAAGGTCCAAGTCCTGAAAATTACAACCAGATTCTCTCTCAGACCAGGAAAACTTTATCTGTGCTGTAAGTGAGGAATGCAAGGAAGACCACAGCCCAACCGATGGTCAACAGTTGGCAAGGAATGTCCTTTTAGGAAAGAAAAGTATAACCTTCTTCAGAGCTTCTCCTTTCCTTTCCTTAAATGCCCCTTGCTTTCGCCTTTCATGCAAATGAGATCTTCATTCATTGGTTCTACTGGACTATTGTATTCCCCAAAAGCATGATGTTGATTTCTAGTTAAGTCAATGAACACCGGAGAGATTTGCATATGTCAGATTTGGAACCAGGGAGGGGGAAAATGTCTGTGGGGATTCTATGTCATCTGGGTCATAGTTGTCTCAAATGTGTTTTTTCAAAAGGCAACTGGACTGTTTTTCCAAGAAGAAAGAGAAGGAGGAGAAGGAGTCTGTATACAGAGTTATTATAAAATGAAATTAGGAGCAATTCCAGCAGTAGTAGTAGTAACAGTACTAGTAGCGTTTGTAGCAGTGAGAGTAGAAGCCGAAGCAGGAGATGAGGACATAACAGAGATAGAAAGCATCATGAATATTGGAAAGGATTAACAGTTGTTCAGCTTTAAGTGGGAGGAATGTCAGGGTAATGATGATTTAATAGCTGACCAGATGCTGTAATGCTGTAATGATGATGCAATGGTAGGAATGAATCAGCAGGGTTATTTGACTGTTACCACTTTAAGAGTCTGTATTATAAGAGAGGCCCTATTGGGGCATATCTCTCTCTTCATGTATTCTTCCCTGCTGTAGCTGCTGATTGATTGATTGACCTTTGCCCAGTATGTGTATGTATATATTCTTTGATAAAACCATTATTTAAATACAAACCTCTGTTTATTGTATTTGCTCCTGGGTTGTCTCATATAGTCAAACTGTGCACACACGGACATTATCAAACTGTCCTAAGATTTCAGTAAGGAACAAGCAAAAAATAAAAGCCAAAATGTAAGGGGAACAGGACTTTCTGAGGGAAGATTGTTGGGATAGGATGGTCTTCTCCTCTTGCCTTATATCCACCACAATTCTACATTTGTCCTCGCATCACATTTCACTGAGGCAGGCAGAACAAAAGAAAAAGAGGGGGGGTGAAGGGTTTTTGTCTCACTTCCTCTTTTGAATAAACCACTGTGGAACTGATCGCCTGACCAGACACAACAATAATAGGTGGCTTCATCTTCAACTAGAGCTCCAGTGATAGTCAAGGACATCATGTTTCCTGATCTGGACCCGGAGAAACATTCTGGAACTCCTGCTGGTCTGGAAGTGATATAAGAGATCACTCCTCGATGTTGATGCCCAGCTATCTCCTGGGTCCACAAAGGGTAGTGGCCATCTCCAAGATTCCCACCATCGTATCGACAAGATATGGTGACTGTGCCCCCAGCTGCGACAAATTCTGCATCCTTCAGGGTCTGCAGTTGTTGAAGGCTGGGACCTGAAAGAGAGCAAGACGTTGCTTGTTCAATGGAAGGTCAAGAATGGCCAACTCAACTGTCCAGCAAGGAGATTCTTCCAAGTTTAGTTCTAGAAAGGGTTGATCCTCCTTCCAAAAGAATTTCTCTTACCAACAGAAATCAGGACGATGGAGAGAAGAAGTGCCTGGATCATGGTGGGAGAACTCAATGGATGAAGCCCTTCTCTAAACCAAGTGGATTTCCCACTCTCCTCCTCTCCACCTCTCCTAAATCCCCAATGGACAAGAGAGGACCTCCTCATGCAAATGTCTTTGCTCTTCAACTACCAACCCAGCCCTCTGGGAGGCTGATTAGAGAGGAAAGGAAGGATCTGCTAAGATATGACTGAGTGTCTGAGAGGATGAGCAACTGCTAGGATGTATCTGGTCTAAAATTAATAACTTCTTGAAGTGGGAGGAAAGGAAGAGGCAAGAATGAGCTATTTGATAGATTGAAGACTGTCCGGCATTCATTCCATGAACCTGTTTTTGAGTTTAGGAAGCCATATTACACAAAAAGGTATCTGCATTTGGAAAAATATGAGATGTGTTGGAGGAATGTATCTCACACTTCATTGATTCATTCTCATGGTTCAAGGGAGAGGAACCACCAGTCTAAGGAAAAAGAGGAGAGCTGGACTTCAGTTGGACATAAGAGCTAAGACAGGTCATAAGCAATCCTCATATTCGGATTTCTTAATTTTTGGAACAAGGCACTGGAAGAAGGGCTGGTGGACATAAACCTGCATATTTCACCTGCTCTGTGGGGATCAGTGCTCTCCTCCTCTGTTACTCTGGAGGAAGAGACCAGACTTTGCAGGAGCCACATCTCCCTACCCTTTTGTTTAAATTTTCTCTCCCTTTTGTCTCCATTTTTGGAGAACCATGAAAGCAGCAGCCTCTACGGGCTACTGATATTGCACCATCTGCATTATCTCCACCTGGATTGCAGACATTTGCCACCCTTTGAGGACCATCATCTTCCTTCTCCTGCACTCTCCAAAGAGTTAAGCTACCCTGCTTTCAGAAGGTGTCGGTCCTGAAAGAAGCTCCTAGTGTTGGTTTCATCTTTGTCTATTTCACCCGAACCAGGTAGAGCTTGCTAGACAAATGGCCTCATTTGGCAAATGAAGCAGGATCTGTCTAGGATTTCTGTTTCTTGGATTCATACGGAACAAAGATCAAATTATATGGTTTTTTCTGATCCTCTGAGGATGGTTGAGGAAGCCTCTTCTCATAATGCCCAAAGCTAGTTAATCCCAGAATAATAAAAATAACAAGCTCAAAGGGACCTTGGAGATCTTCCAGTCCAACCCCCTGCTCAAGTAGGAAATCCTGTACCATTTCATATAGGTAGTTGTCGAATCTATTCTTAAAAAACTCCAGTGATGGAGCATTCCACAACTTCTGGAGACAAGTCGTTCCACTGGTTAATTGTCCTCACTGTTAGGGAGTTTGTCTTTGAGGTTAGTGCAGCAAAGGGGTGGGCTTCCCCCCAAAAAACATTAACCCCTCCCCAAATTCAACAAAGCATGTGGTCATCCCCATCCAGGGACCCAATTCCTTGTGTTGAATATACACCACCTCTACAGGTAGTCCTCAATTTATGACACATCTGAAACCATCAAGGAGGTTCTTACACGAGTCACATCTAATTCTTCGACTGTCCTTGCCACAGTTGTTAAGCAAATCCCTGCAGTTGTTAAGGGAATCTGGGTTCCCCCATTGATATTCTTTGTAGAATGCCACCTGGGGAGGTGATGGAAGGTGATGAAGACATGAAAAGAGGATGCTGAAACTGTCGAAAATGCATTTCCTGGATGCGTGAAATTCTTCTGTCAAACCACCTGCAACCAATGTTGAGCGAAGCCTTCAAGGAAGGCTGAGGCACCTTCTGGTTTTTGTCACAGTTCCCCATAAGGTTGAATCACTGTGCACTGAATATTGCCATCATAAGACAAACAGTAATAGTCAGCCTCATCTTCTGGTTGAATGTTGGAGATGGTCAAAGTGGCTGAATTGGCGGAAGAATCATAAGAACCAGAAAATCGCTCGGGGATTCCAGAAGGTCTGCTAGAATAGCTATAGATCACTAGTACCGGTTTAGTGCCAGGTTTCTGTTGATACCAGCTCACGTGGTAGCTAGTAATGCTACCACCTGCCCTGGTACAAGTGATCCTGACTTTTCCTCCGGGGGATACCGACTCAGAAGCTGGTTGAGTCATGGTGAACTGGGCCAAGGCACCTGCAGGGGGAAGAAAAGGGATGAAATGCAGCTGAGATGAAACCAGAGGGAAATATTTTAAATAAAATGAACGAAAGGAAAAAGGGGACTAAGAGAAGGGAATAATTCCAGAAATGTAGAAATCTTCCAAGGAAGAGGAGAAGATGCTTGATGTTTGGCTGTCAACAGGATACTTTACCAGTGAAGCAGGTGAGGAGGAAGAGGAGGAAGAGAAACGATTGGGCCATGGCAGAGAAATGGGCAAGGACTGATCTTCTGAAACCAAAGTTCCTTCTAGGTGGACCTCTTCTCCTCACGCTTAAGTTGAGCTGCAAGAAAGAGAGGCTGCAAAGACATGCAAATACCCTTCCTCTTTCTCCCTTTTAAAGCCTCTAGATCTATTTCCAGGACAAGGACAGGAGGTGATTGGCAGGAGATTTCATTGGTGAATCTCCACTGAAAGAGGAAGGAGGAAGGGTAGAGAGTCCAACTCCATCTCTCTTCCCATAACATCCCGAACTGATCTGTCTTTGGGATTTCCAGATTTCAGCATGTTGGAACCTAAGCAAAAGATCTGATGGGCAGGTAGAACATTGGAAAGAGGTGGTCCCTGCATTAAGCTGCCCCCATGCCAGGAAAGCTTTAGGAGGAGGACCAGAATCGTGAATGGCACCCAGAAGAATATCTGGAGCTAGTGCAGCTCAGGAGGTGCAGATATACCTGGATTAATAGACACAGTTTCAACTATTTTCATCTTTTAGAGACTCTTCAACCGCAACCCTGTTAACTGCACATTGCAATACGTCATTTGGGAGGTAATCCAAATATTTGAGACCATAAGCACCACATCTTTTCTGGGGAGGCACACAACTGGTACACAACGCAAAGTTGTGCAAAATTCCTTCTGGTTTACTGCTCCTCAAACAGCAGACATCATTTCAGGAATGTTGCCTCTACTGGAAAATCACAAGACTCAGAGATTGCAAAATTCCAAACACTTTCAGTTCCAAAAAGAGAATTGAAGTTTGTTCTATCCCATTCATCCCTACTTCCTCCAGACAGAACTTCCCCAGCAACCAAGTGATGACTTGAATGGGGCCTTCAGCAGCCCCTTTCCCAGCATAGATGCATGAAGGGCAGTGCAGAAACAACCTAGAAATTGGACTTTTTCCAGTATCCTAAGAGAAATGATGGGAAAGGAAGCACTAAGGTCTTGTAGGGGATTAATTCTCCTCTGAAGGAAAGATAGAAAGGGGAACTGTAAGGCAATGAAAGGGTGGATCAAACAACAGGCAACCACACACAATCACACAAAACACACACGTTACTCTACTTATAATTCTCCGTTTCCTGTTCTCCAAGTCTGGTTCAATGCCTTTTTTACAGACCGACATCAAACCTGTTATTTTTATTCTTTACTAAAAATCAGCAGTCATAGCCACCTGCCCCAATGCGAAGTGAAACTACAGAGAAGGGATACGATGCTTTCTCAGCTCATCACCAATTTCTCTTTTCACTGTGATTTGGAGGCCCCCATCAGGACATGAAGGGCAATAATCAGCCTCGTCTTTTGCACGGAAGTTGGAGGTGGACGAGGGGCTGAATTGGACGAAGGGTCAGCTGAACCGGAAAAATCACTCAGGGATTCCAGATGAAAAAAACACCTTTGCAAATTAAAGGGATATTTCCCAGTAGAGGATTGCATGTCCGGAATATGACAACAAAGAGACACCGAGATGCCATCAGACAGAAATGCAGTTTAGGAAGGTTAGGAAAGGAGAAAGGAGGAGAGGAGAGGTACAAACTGCCACAAAACTAGAAATGTTCCCAGGAGGAGAAGTAAACGTTGAGCTCCTATAGAAACCAACATCTTACTACTGGAGTAGGGCAGGAGTAAGAACCCAAAGAGAAACATTTGGGCCATGGCAGAGAAGTGGGCAATTGCGGTATTTCTGAAAGCAACATTTCATTTCAATTGTCCCTTTCTCTCCTTTTAAGTTAAGTTTCAAGAAGAATTTTTGCAAAATAATGCAAATATTTTCTCCATCTATCCATTTCTTTCGGGTCCTGTCCATTCCTTCCCTCACCAACTGAAAATGGGGTCCATATAGAATCTCATTTGTAAGACTCCCCTATGGGGTGGGGCAGGGGGTTGAAATGTGTCAGCTGCTCCCCACAATTCAAGGAAGTGACCTGATTTTGAGGTTGTCCGGGGTTTGCTGAAAGCAGAGGGGTGGGCTTCCCCTAAACACACTAACCCCTCCCCACATTCAGCTCAGCTTGTGGTCATCCCCTTTGAGGGACCGGAATCCTTGTGTTGAATGTACACCTTCTCTTCAGGTAGTCCTCATTTGACAACACAACTGAAACCAGCAAGGAGGTTCTTACATGAGTCACATCCAATTCTACAACCATCCTTGCCACAGTTGTTAAGCAAATCCCTGCAGTTGTTAAGGGAATCTGGGTTCCCCCATTGATATTCTTTGTAGAATGCCAGCTGGGGAGGTGATGGAAGGTGATGACGACATAAAAAGAGGATGCTGAAACTTGTTGAAAATACATTTCCTGGATGCATACAATTCTTCTGTCAAACCACCTGCAACCAATATTGAGCGAAGCCTTCAAGGAAGGCTGAGACACCTTCTGTTTTTTGTCACAGTTCCCCATAAGGTGGAATCACTGTGCACTGATTATTGCTAGATAATAGCAATAGCTATTATAGCTATCACTAGACAAACAGTAATAGTCAGCCTCATCTTCTGGTTGAACGTTGGAAATGGACAAGGTGGCTGTGTTAGAGGAAACATCGACAGAACCAGAAAACCGCTCAGGGATTCCAGACGGCCTCTCACTATCTTTATAGATCACTGCTAGGGGTTTAGTGCCGGGTTTCTGCTGATACCAGTGCACATATTTGTCAGAAAAACTACCCCCTGTCCTGGTACAGGTGATCCTGACTGTTCCTCCTGGGGATACCGACACAGAAGGTGGTTGAGTCAGAGTGAACTGGGCCAAGGAACCTGCATGGGGAAGAAAAGGGAAATGAAGCTGAGATACAACCAGAGGAAAAAGTTTTAATTCAACTGAAAGGAAGGAAAAAAGGGACGAGGAGAAGGGAATAATTCCAGAAATGGAGAAATGGTCCAAGGAAGAGGAGAAGATGCTTGATCTTTTCCAGCCAACAGGATACTTTACCAGTGAAGAAGGTGAGGAGAAAGAGGAGGAAGAGAAACGGTTGGGCCATGGCAGAGAAATGGGCAAGGACTGATCTTCTGAAACCAACGTTCCTTCTAGGTGGACCTCTTCTAGTCATGCTTAAATTGAGCTGCAAAAAAGAGAGGCTGCAAAGACATGCAAATACCCTTCCTCTTTCTCCCTTTTAAAGCCTCTAGATCTATTTCCAGGACAAGGGCAGGAGGTGATTGGCAGGAGATTTCATTGGTGAATCTCCACTGAAAGAGGAAGGAGGAAGAGTAGAGAGTCCAACTCCATCTCTCTTCCCATAACATCCCGAACTGATCTGTCTTTAGAATTCCCAGATTTCAGCATGGGAACCTAAGGAAAGGATCTGATGGGCAGGTGGACCATTGGAAAGTCTGTTGCCCCCACCCCACCCCATGCCACAAAAGCTTTAGAAGGAGGACTAGAAACTTAAAATGACACCCAGAAGTGTATTGGGAGTCAGTGCAGCTCCGGAAGTACAGCTATAACTGGATTAACAGACAACTTTTCAACTAAAGTGGCTGGCAGGAGATTTCATTCCCTCCTTGGGGAATGGATTGAAGATCCAACTCCACTTCTCTTTCCAGAACATCCGGAATTGATCTGCCTTTTGTATTCTCACATTTCAGTGTTGCTGGAACCTAAGCAAAGGAGCGGATGGACAGGTAGACCCCTGGAAAGAGCTGGTCTCCCCGTTAAGGTGCCCCCATGCCATGAAAGCTACCAAAAGCATATTGGGAGTTAGGGTAGCTCAGGAGGCAAAGGTGTGACCTGGGCTACTGATACCTTTTCAACTACCATATTTTTCAGAGTATAAGACCAGAGTATAAGACGCAGCTTGGTTTTTGGGGAGGGAAATAAGAAGAAAAATTCTGCCTCTGCTTACTAGCATCCATGATATTCACATGACACATGGTAACAAGGTCAGTCAGTGAACAGGCATAGCAACCAAGTCAGCCAAGGAGGGCTATTTGGACTCTGAAAAAGTCCTTGCCGTGTGAGCAACAAGGAGACAGGAAGGAGCCTGGCTTAGCCAAGAACTGAAAGTGAAACTGCTTGTGTTTTGCTTCCATTTACGGCTGCCTTGGAAAACCTGCTTTTGGTATTGTATTGTACATTATTATTATTTTGAATCCTACTGAATCAGTTACTGTGCTTTCTGAATGTGATTGTCTCCCCTCCTTGTGACCCATTTTTTTGCTCCCAGGCAGCTTCAGGGAGGACTACTAGGCCCAAAATGGGGCACAAGGGTGACTCACCCACCCTTCCCTTTGTGGCCCATTTTTGCTTCCAGGAGGCTTCAGGGAGGCCTACTAGGCCCAGAACGGGGCACAGGGGAGTCTGCCCCCCCCTTTGGCCCATTTTTGCTTCCAGAAGGCTTCAGGGAGGCCTACTAGGCCCAAAACGGGGCACAGGGAGTCTGCCCCCCCCTTTGGCCCATTTTTGCTTCCAGGAGGCTTCAGGGAGGACTACTAGGCCCAAAACGGGGCACAGGGAGTCTGCCCCCCCCCTTTGGCCCATTTTTGCTTCCAGGAGGCTTCAGGGAGGACTACTAGGCCCAAAATGGGGCACAGGGAGTCTGCCCCCCCCTTTGGCCCATTTTTGTTCCCAAGAGGCTGCAGGGAGGCCAGAGCAGCTTAGCAAAGTTCTCCCCGTCTTCTCATTTAAAGTCTTGGGAGGTCAGATGTCCTATATGCTTCCTTCCTGGAGAGGAATGATTGCGGGTCCAACCATTTTGGCTCATTTTTTGCTCAACACGTAATTGAAATACATTTAACTGTTGTTGTTTTCAGTTGAGTTCAGTCTTCAGTTCCGTTCCCTTTCTCTCTTAGCGAACGTGTTTCACTTTCAAATGTACACCTGCCTGCATTCTAATGGGACAGGTGATTGGCAGATAAATGTAATCAATAAACGTAAACAATAAAAAGAAATAACATTGGGCAGTAATCCCTTTCGTCATTAGCTAGTGTTTGCAGGTTTTGTGGTCTTCGTTTTATTATTATATGGATCTCTGGATAAATATTTGGGGATCCTAAGAGAGGATTTAATTTGAAATTGTACACAAACAATGGAAATCATCTCTGTTCTCCGTAGCATTTTATAATCTCCCCATTGCACAAACTGCAGGACATAAACCCCTTCCCCTCAAGCTCCATTTGCGATGGAAATGATATATCCCTTGATCTTTTCATGCTACTGAAAATGTAGACTGTCTAATCAAAGAAGTGAACATAGAATAACAGAGTCGGAAGGGATCTTGGAGGTCTTCTAGTCCAACGCTCCCACTTAGGCAGGAAACCCTACACCACTTCAGATGAATGGTTATCCAACATCTTCTTAAAAACTTCCAGTGTTGGGGCATTCACAACTCCTGGAGGCAAGTTGTTGCACTGATTAATTGTTCTCACTGTCAGGATATTTCTCCTTAGTTCTAAGTTGCTTCTCTCCTTGATTAGTCCTTAAAGGGAATGTTCTGGTTTCACATGACAAGAAGCTATATCTTAACAGAACACACCTCCCGAGAGGTTTTAGGGGTCTCTTACCCTCACAGTATTTGTCTCCAGAGAGTAAGTCATCTGTGTACCAAGTTTGGTTGAAATTGCTCGAGGCGTTTCAGACTTATGCTGGAACATACACACATACAGCCATTTTTATAGATATAGATATGTTAATAATAGTTCCATGATATTCAGCAGATGCCACCTACCCCAGCAGGAAAAGGACAATGGATCCATTTCTCCCAGTCCTGTAGATCTTTTCAAAGCTTAAGAACCTCAAGAGCAGGGATTTCTTTTTTGATCTTAGAGCTCTTCCTGGTGGCAAGGCTTTTGAATCACTATCTTGGATTCAGTTGGGTGAGAAGGTTCTTCAGCTTGAGTGAATCAAACAGACGTTCAGACCAACAAAAAGGTTTCCTGCTATGGGAGGTGGTGACAGATGCAGCAAAAATATCTGTGGTTTCCGGAATCTGAATGTCCGTTAACCACAAATAAGAAGTATGGTGAGATAGACGCAACCCTCACACACAAATAGTTTCCTGTTGGCTGAAGTTGGTCGACATACTTGCAGTTATCTTTTTGCATGTATCCTCATCTTTAAAGTGACCACATGACTTTCTCTTTCAGGCTCATCTCCCTGGAAATTGATGGTCTAGTTGATCAACTCAACCAACCCCTGTGCGTTTCAACAGGGACCCTGTCTAATTAAACCCAGTTTGGATACAGACCGAGAATTCCATAGAAACAACATTGGAATGGAATAGAATAGAATAGAATTAATGGAAGGGAGGGGAGAGGAGAGGAGAGAGAATAGAATAGAATAGAATAGAATAGAATAGAATAGAATAGAATAGAATAGAATAGAATAGAATAGAATAGAATAGAATAGAATAGAATTCTTTATTGGCCAAGTGTGATTGGAAACACAAGGAATGTTTTTGGGGCATATGCTCTTAGTGTACATAAGGAGAATAAAATGCATTCATCAAGAATAAAAAGATACAACACTTAATGATAATCAAGGTGACTAATAGACTATCAAATCGTACTAGGAAACAAATAAAAACAATAGAAATTGAAAGATACAAGCAACATGGTTATAGTCATAAGTGGGGAGAGATAGATACTAGGAAGGAAGAGAAGAGTAACTACAGTCTTAGTAAATTATTGACAGTGTTGTGGGAATTAGTTGTTTAGCAGAGTGATGGCATTCGGGGGGAAAACTGTCCTCGTGTCTAGTTGTTCTGGTGTGCAGTGCCCTATAGCATCGTTTTGAGGGTAGAAGTTGAAACAATTTGTGTCCAGGGTGCGAGTGGGTTTGTAGATATTTTCACAGCCCTCTTTTTGACTCGTGCAGTGTGCAGGTCCTCAATGGAAGGCAGGTTGGCAGCAATTGTTTCTTTCTGAAGTTCTTATTATCCTCTGAAGTCTCTGTCTGTCTTGTTGGGTTGCAGAGCCAAAACAGACAGTTATAAAGGTGCAGATGACAGACTCAATCATTCATCTATAGTAAAGAATCAGCAGCTCTTTGGGTAGTTTGAGCTTTCTGATTTGGCACAAAAAGAACATTCTTGGTTGCGCATTTTAAATGTCCATTCACAGAGGAAGGGGGAGGATTCAGAATGCAAATGTCACGTCTGAATCCCAAGTTCTGCCAAGTGGTTTCCCAATTGAACTCCATGATTGATCAGAGCTAGAGAACATCTTCAGACCTTAAGTTGAATCTGTCAGCCAGGTGGCCCTCTCTTACCAGCTGTCGCGAATGAATTCCCCGAGGGGTAGGGCTTTTCTTTTCATTTCTCCATAATGTGTAGCACAGTGGTATTCTTTTTTCTTAAATATAATTTTTATTAAACATTATTACCTTTAAAAAAACGGAAAAAACAATACAGCGACATAAATACAACGACATAAGCAAGACAAATCATACATAACAATATAAAGTAGAACATACAGATACAAATGCCGTTTTAAACATACAACCCCCCCCCCCCCCCCCACGGTGACAGTCATTCACAGCCCGGTTTTTCTTTCTTTCCTCATTATTAGGTTTCTAAGCCACATCTTCTCATTGCAAGATTCAGGGATCTATTACGGTACCTATGTTGACTTTCCCCATTTTAAGTCCCTGCTGTTCTCCTAGTCGCCCACATATACCATAGGTTCCAGCTAAGATAATGTTCTGTTTCTCCTTTGTCCCTCAGCCAACCCGTCATTCTGTCCATTTCTGCACATTCGTAGATCTTTTTAATTAAAGCATCTTCCGGCGGTATAGTGGTGGATTTCCAAAATTGTGCATAGGTTATTCTTGCGGCCACAATTATATGCAGGCTCAAATGCCATATAGAATTGCTTATGTTATCTGGTTTGATGCTTAGTAACAGGTTCTCACGTCTCCATTCAATGTTTGCCCCGGTAACCTCTTTTAACCATTTTTTAATCCTTTTCCAATATTTCGTGGCCTCAGTACAGGACCACCAAATATGGTAGAATGTGCCATCCTTTCTTCCACATTTCCAACACAATGGAGATAACCCAGGAAACATCTTAGCTAATCTCGTTGGGGGGAAGTGCCACCTATAAACCATCTTGTATATGTTTTCTTTGAATGCAGTAGAAGTTGTAAGTTTAATGGTCTTACTCCATAGATCCCACCATTTGCCCATTTCAATTTCATAACCTAGGTTTCTCTCCCATACTGTTAGAAGGCTTTTGTCCATCTCTTCATTAGTATCTTGGCAGGTCAAAAATTGGTAGATCTTCGATAACATTTTTTTGTCTCCACCAAACAAGATCTTATCTAGCCCCTGGGGGTTTGGGTAGATCCCGAAATGTGCCTTATCACTTTTAAACCTGTTTCTAACCTGTAAATATTCCCACCATTCCAAATTCCTGCCCTGTTGCTCTAATTCCATCTTTGTTTTTATGTTGCCCTCTTTTGTCATGATATCTTTATATGTTATGTTTCTTGTCCAATTAAATAAACTCGGATGCGTTAAGGCCTCTAATGGTGCCAACCAACACGGAACCCTAAGATAATATTTTTTCCTCATTTTTTCCCAGACCCCCATCAAAATCTTCTGAATATAATGTCCCATGAAGTACCTATGGGGGGTGTCCCTTTCTTGCCAGAGGGAGGCATGCCATCCCTGGGGGAGGTCATGTCCCTCTATAGCCAATAGGCGCCTTCTATTCAACATCACCCAATCTTTCACCCATGTCATGATTGCTGCGTTATAGTATGCTTCCCAATTGGGTACTCCGAAGCCTCCCAGTTCTCTGCGTTTTTGCAATGTTTGGGCTTTGATTCGTGCTTTCTTGCCTTGCCATATAAACTGAGTCACTATTGTCTCCAAAGATTTAAAAAAAAATTTGTCCAATTTAGTTGGTGCCGTTTGAAACAAAAACAAAAATTTTGGTAATACATATGTCTTGACTGTCGCAATCCTGCCCATCAGAGACAATTGTTTGCTACTCCAATTAGTCATATCTTTAGATACCTGTTGTAGCAATTTCATATAGTTATCTACCTTGATAGAGGAACATCTCTCCGTCAGCCAAATTCCCAAATATTGTACTTTGTGGGCCATGTTGATCCCTAACAGGCTTTGTACTTCCCTTTTCTGGTTCAGAGTCATATTTTTAATTAACAGTTTTGTCTTCTCTTTGTTTATATGTAGCCCCGCTATTCTACCGTACTCCTCTATTTTACATAAAAGTTGTATCCCAGACGCCATAGGGTCCTCCAGGATAAAAACAGGGTCATCGGCGAAAGCCTGGACCTTGAATTCCTGAGCTTTAGCTCGTAACCCTTTAATTTGTGTATCGCTTCTCACTATTCTAAGAAGGGGTTCTAATGTGAGGATAAACAGTAGGGGGGATAGCGGGCATCCTTGTCTTGTGCCTTTACCAATCACAATGTCACCCGCCTCTTCTCCGTTTACCAATATTGTCGCGGTTTGTCGTACATAAATTGCCCAAATTGCATTTAAAAAACTTTCTCCAAACTTCATGTTTTCTAGTTGTGACAACATAAAATTCCAATTTACCCGATCAAAAGCCTTTTGTGCATCAAAAAACATAAAGGCCACTTGTTTATCTGGCCGAGCTTCATAATATTCTAAGGCATCCAAAATAATTCTGACATTGTCTTTCAAATGCCTTGACGGCAGGAAGCCATTCTGATCAGAGTGTATAAATTTGTTAAGGAAAAATTTGAGTCTATCTGCCAATATAGCTGCAAAGATTTTATAATCCACATTCAAAAGTGAAATGGGCCTATAGTTTTTAATTTGGGTACGGTCAGCTCCAACTTTAGGCAAAAGGGTTATATAAGCCTCAGCCCATGATTTCGGTGCAATAGAATCCGTCAAGACAGCATTAAATATTGCTATCATCTCTTGTCCTAAAATTTCCAAAAAAGATTTATAGATTTCAACTGGCAAACCATCCATGCCAGGGGTTTTGTTGTTTCCCATTTTTTTAACTGCCTTTTCTAGTTCCTCTAATGTTATCTTTTGGTTCAGTACCCCTGAACCAAAGGGGCACAGTGGTATTCTGAACCTGTGGAGGATAGGCAATAATAGGTGGCTTCATCTGCTGCTTGGACCTCAGAGATGGTTAGATAGCAGGCGTTAAGACCAGCATCTTTGGAAGCCGCAAATCTATCTGAGACTCCGGTTTTCCTTCTTTGATTGGATCCATATTTATAATACAGAAGATATTTGGGGGGGTTTGGCACAGTGGTTGGTTTTTGCCGGTTGCGAACCGGTTGGTCACCGGACCGGGAAGTAAGCCTGCCCTGCCCCCGGCCCTGTATACCCGGCCGGATGGTATTTTGTCCCTTCTGTTCCCCGTGCTCAGAAAAGCAACTTTGGGAAGGTCCTTTGGTGGCGGCAGGCGCCCTAGAACCTGCCTGCTAGCAAAGGACTTACTCGGGTTTCCGCGCAAACTACCGCCCGTCGCCCCGTGCTCAGAAAGCAAGTCCGGGCCCAACCTCTTAAAGTGGCGAGGAAAGAGCCGCGTTTAAAGATAGGAGCCTTAGCCGCCACCAAGGCCTGCCGTTCAAAGAAGCGGGAGGATGAAGCAATTGCTCCTTGTTCCAGGGCAGTTTGGCTGCAGTCAGTGCTACTGTTTCCCGCCCGTTAGGCTTTCGCCAGGCTCCTTTTTGGCGATAAATCTCCCCCCCCCCCTCCTTCTCTTTTCGAGGCTGCAGAGTTGACTGGTTTCCACAGGGCTAACGCGGAGGGGGAAGCGGCTTGGGAGGATTTTCCCCACAGGATTTGGTGGAAAATGTCACGGAACGAGGGTTTTGCAAAACAGGGAGTTTCCCCTTAAGGCTCCACCGTGTTCCCACGTTCTCTATCTGGATGGGTTCGCCGGTTCGCTCCTTGCCTTGATCGGGGCCTGTAGTGTACATGCAGTGGGCGAAAGGAGTGAGGGGGGAGGGATGCTGGACAGGAAAGTCCATTGGAGTTGGCCGGCTAATAAATTCAAATAGGTAAATAATTAAAAAAGAAACTTTGGGGGCTACAGGACTTGGGATCCTGGGGTCAATCCACAGATTGCAAATCATGTTTCAGGTACCCCAAATTGGGGTTTATGTTACTCAACCGAAATCCAATCAACCCTATTGTGGTTTAGTGGGACACAGGAAAACCAGGACTAATGCTAAGATTGTTTAGCTCTTGCGTGACTCCTGCTCCTGCAAGAGATTGGCGTCTTTTGCAAATTTAGAAGGTTAAAAGGGTCTTTATCAGAAGGAACCTATATGTACTTGCAAGTAAAATAAAAGCCAGATTATATGCAAAGACAACACCCCCACCAAAGTTTTTTTAAAAAAAATAAATATTCTTGAAAGGGTAAAGACTTGTGTGAGAATCATCAATTGTAATCCATCATTGAGAGACTTCCAATTTGTTCTGCATGTCCATAACTGTGTTTGTCTATTTATTAAATTTATATACCGTATATACTCGAGTATAGGCCGACCCGAATATAAGCCGAGGCACCTAATTTTACCACAAAAAACTGGAAAAGTTATTGACTCAAGTATAAGCCTAGGGTGGGAAATGCAGCAACTACCGATAAATTTCAAAAATAAAAATAGATACCAATAATGCCATTGCCCATTGAATAACATATACAGCCTGCCTGTGCCCATTAAATATACAGTAGCCATTGTAAAAATTTGCTCTGCATAACAAATTATTATCACACAATACCGGTGTATTCAATGAAATACTTCACTCACCTCATGATGCTGATGTCCCGCTGTGATGATGATGTCCCGCCTCCTATGACACACGGCACAGTGATTCCTATCATTGGATCACTGTACCAGAGGAGGTGGGACATCGCTATGTGGCTGCTTGCCATAACAAGGAGGAGGTGGGACATCGTTGCAGAGCGGCAGGAGGGGGAGGAAGGGGAATCGTAAGACAGCCCTGCATTACATTAGAACGTGAGGAGGGGGGATGGTGCGGTGCACGCTGCGTGGCAAACTGCCACAGAGGGAGGGGAAACTCAGGGGCGCTGGGCCATTCACGAGCGTCACCCAGCGGCATGGCCCCGCCCCTTTTTCTCCTCCATTTCGGGCAAATTTTTCACTGACTCGAGTATAAGCCGAGGCGGCTTTTTTCAGCTCAAAAAGTGGGCTGAAAAACTAGGCTTATACTTGAGTATATACAGTACCTCCCATCTCACTAGCTTAACTGATTCGGGACAGCTTACAATGCCATAAAAGCTAATAGACAAGCATTGAAATTAACAATTAAATGAAGGCTAAAAATCCATAAGGATGAAACACTGCAGGGATGGTCTAAGAGGCGAGGTGGCGCAGTGGTTAAATGCAGCACTGCAGGCTACTTCAGCTGACTGCAGTTCTGCAGTTCGGCTGTTCAAATCTCACCGGCTCAGGGTTGACTCAGCCTTCCATCCTTCCGAGGTGGGTAAAATGAGGACCCGGATTGTTGTTGGGGGCAATATGCTGACTCTGTAAACCGCTTAGAGAGGGCTGAAAGCCCTATGAAGCGGTATATAAGTCTAACTGCTATTGCTATTGCTATTTTTATGTTTGTCTCTTAGGGACAGCACCACACCTCCATATTTTCTCTCAGCCCCTGCTTTGAATTATTTATTTGATCAAATTTTGAAACCAACCATCTCCCTCACAAAGGGACTCCGGGCAGTGTACAAATAAAATATTAAAACCTTTTTAAAAAGCATATAAAATTTGTAAGAGGCAAAGATGATTAAAATGCTAAAACTGAATTAAAATTAAAACTTTCAGTTTTTCCCTTGCATCAAGGCTCTCCAACAGAAGAGACTCTTGATAGCTCCAGGTTGTAATGAGGGGTCGTGGGTGCTTTCTGAGCTTGGTGGTTTTCTTACAGACATTTCATTACCAAACTAGGTAACATCATCAGTGCTAGAAGGGAGTGGGGTTGGGGGGGGGGAAGGAGGAGAAAGATAGGACAAAAAGGGAAAAGATAAGGAGGGAGAGGACTGTGGGGTCCTTTGGTGTTCTCTGAACTTGGTGGCTTTTAATTATTTTTAGGGAAATTTTATTTATTTATTGTTTACAGAATGTTTGTTACAAGAAATGTTATTCCTTTTTGCAAATGTTTTATTTGTGATGCAATATGTTGCTTTTCAGTGCACAGGTTGGTGCTTGGTTTATGTGTCTCAAGGTGGCTGCTTTTCTATGGGCAGGCCAGGTTGGTGCAAGGCAGCTTTGCCAGATTTTGTGTGTTTCTGTGTGATACCTGGTTGTTTAGGTAATTGTGAGGTGGTTGCTGGTTCTGTGAGCTTCCTGGCAGTGTCCTTTATAATTTCCTTGATGGTTTTATTCTAGTGGCTTTGTCTTTCCTGTTCTTAGGGTTAGGGAAAAAACTGGTTTCATCTGCAGTCTTTTAGGGGGAAATTGTTATTTTCTGGTGTTTTCCTGGCACTGTCATAGTTGGTGTGTGTGTGTGTGGGTGGGTGTGTAATGTCTTGCAGTTATGTACACATTACTAATGCTCAAGTACTAATAATATTTCCTTATACATTTTAGTGACCTTTCCTTACATAATTGGTGTTTTCTTTCATACTTTTAGATTTCTAATTGCTGTTTCTGTTAGTTAGCAATTGATAAAACAAAGCCCACATGAAAAAGTATTCAAAGCCTTCTTGATTTTAATTGTCAATTTATTCATTCCTGCACATTCTAATATTTATTCATTTTCATATCTTTGTTTTTTCCACTGTTGTGCAAACACAATTCCAACAGCTGTTAACATGTGTAAAATTAAATATGTATTTATTCCCTTTGAAATAAAAGTAGTAAGTACTAAGCTACTTACCTTCACATGGCTGGAAAGCCACTCCCACCCGGTCACATGGCTGGAAAGCCACTCCCACAAAGGAGGCCCCACCCACAGAGTAGGTTCCAAAAATTTTTGAAACCCACCACTGGTCCTCTTGTAAGCAATCTGAGAATGTTTGGGGGGAATCTCAAGGGGACAAAATTGGAAGAACTGTTGGCAGAGCCAGAAATTGAGGTGAGATTTTAAAGAGTCTCTTAAGTTTGCTTTTATATCACATCTAAGGATTGTATTACTTTCATTTTTCTCTGCTTCTTTTGTCATAAAAGATTCTCACCCTTTCTCCAAATGATGCTGAATGAGAAAGGGGTTGATTCAAGACTACCAGGGGCAAAATCTTGAAAGAAAGCAAAGAGTAAAGAACTTTTTCCACCAAGGACGTACAATTTCAAAGGGGAGAGAAATGCTAGATCGGAAAGGGGAGAATGACAGACTCAGAAAAACGTCCCCTGAACAGAAACGATCAATAAGAACGAGAAAGTGGGTGTCCAGATCAGAAGGTTGATAAGAACAAGAGGAGATGTAGCCAGCTCTAAGCTGGAAAGTGGGATAAAGGTGGACAATATGTCTCATATCTCCAAATAGACCATTAAGCGAAGTGTTCTGAGTGAATCTCTATGCTAAATCATGTAGGTATAAGTCAACTGATCCCATTCCATCCACTCACTATAAAGTCCCAGTCCAGCTGGAGCATCCTTCTAAAACTCAGATACCATCATATTCCCCAAGAGTCTAAAATGGACTGACAGGCGTGAGGAAACACCTGACAGCTGGGGAAGACTTTGAGGAACCAAGAACAAGATGTCACACATTTGCAAGTCATGCATATCAGACATCAGCAGCTACAAGGTTTTTGTTCAGCTCTTCAATGGGATTGTAGCACTGTGCACTTCCCTCCACTTGCCCTATACAGGCAATAATAACCAGCTTCATCCTCTGCCTGAAGATTGGAGATAGTTAACAGGGCAGATGTTTGAAAATTTGCAAGGGACCCGGAGAATCGTTCTGGGATTCCATCGGCTCTGCTGCTATCTTGATATGTAATGAGTTTGGGGGCATTTCCAGGCTTCTGTTGATACCAGGAGTATCCTCCTCTTTCACCAAGTACTCCTCTGTCTTTAGTACAAGTGATTCGGATTGAGCCTCCAGGAGATCCAGACACAGATTCTGGTTGAGTCAGGACAACTTGGGAAAAAGTTCCTGAAAGACCACAAAGAAGACAGAAAAGACTATAAGCACAATGTCCACTTAAGCAATGGAGACCTTTCAATCAGAATGTGTGGTAGGAACAGAAATTAGGAGATGGATGCCTGAATTATCAGTAGAAAGAGGAAGGCTAAAGTCACAGCAATTTTTAATAGAGTCCCAAGACATAAATTACCCAAAAAGGAAGCTGAGAGGATGAGAAGAGGCAACCATGCCATGGTGGAAGATGGAGTCAGGGTTGAATTGTCTGCAGATCTATCTGTCCTCTCTGCTCTTAAGCCTTTTGCCAGTGGGGAATTCAAATCCATGCAAATCTTCTGACTGCTCATCAAAACTTCCTCAGATTCCAGAGCCTGTTTCAGATAAAAGGAAAAACCACCCTTTGAAGGTTCCTCTTCTTTGAGGAGCATGATTTGCTGATGTAGTTTTTGAGGAGACCATCCTGTTTAGCTGAGGGAGAACATTAGGGAAGGAATTCACCACCTGTGGTGTAGAAAGCATACATGAGAATTGTCCTCATTTTATCTCCTACATCATTCCTTGCTTAGGCTGAGACAGATCCCTCTCAGTTTTTCAGGGAAATTATGAAGTATTTCAGGGATCTTGGGAATGAAAACCATTTATGTTGTGTCAAGCTTCCTATTTTCATGAAAGTTTGTTGGTTCATCAGAGGGGATCTCCAAGAGTAGACAAAACAGTAGACAAAAAGCTTCATCAGTTCTGACAGGTCCTTCCTGCCTGAGTAGGGGTTGTACTAGAAGACCTCCAAGGTCCCTTCCAACTCTGTCATTCTGTTATTCTCTTTGGGAATCATGATTTCCTGATGCAGCTTTCCAAGAGACCATCTTCTTTGGTTTAGGGAGAACATTTGGGAAGGTCTTCAGCTCACCTGAGAGGTAGAAAGCATGCATGAGAATTGTCCTCATTTTATGTCCTTCATCCTTGTTCGGGCTGGGACAGATCCCTCTCAGCTTTCAGGGACATTATTACCTATTTCAGGGGATGTTAGGAATGATAACAGTCTTTGCTGGGTCACAAGTTCATGTTTTCCTGAAAAACTGTTGTGCTCATCCAAAGGGATCTCCAAGAGTAGACAAAAGTCTAGAGCCCACATGAACTGCTAAGATGGGAGCTGGTGTCCCATCATAATATAAAAAGGAAGCTCGATCCATTTATTTATTTCATTAAATTGATTAATATTCCAACTCTTTCCCGTGCATTCTGTTATACTTTGATCTTTATTCATTTTCTGCCCTTTGTGCCCCTTGAGAAGAGAATTAACACATTTTCCCATTGCTACTGAGAGCCTGAATTAGAAGCCGCCTTAAACTAGAACTCTGGGGACTAAAATGTCAGATTAAGTTTCAAAAACATGGCAATCCTGACCTCTACTGGTTAGGTCACCCAGGCCTCAAGATACGTCTGGGGGGTTGGGGCAAAGCAGATGCCAAGATTCATTGCTTCGAGACCTACATCAAATGTTAATAGTTTGACCAAATCTATTTTTTCATGATCCTAAAGGAGGTGGATGAGAAGGAAGAATGGGAATATAGCAGAACATAGTTATGAACTTAACCCTAACTACAACCCTATAAAACCATAGAATTTTTTTAAACCAAACATTACAACCAAAGAAATCAAGAAAGGAGAGTTCAGTTGTAGGCAATTTGCTCACGGAGACAGAATTGGATGAACTATTGACAGAACCAGAAAAATGAGTGGAGCTTTTCAAGAGTCTCTTATTTTGCTGATATTCCTGCTGAGGACACGGCTGATCCCAGGAGGTGTATCAGTCTCCAATATTTCCACTCATTTTGTTACAACAAATCCTGACTGTTTCTCCGTAGGATGCAGAAAGAGGAGAGGGATGATTAAGGACAACCTGGACCAAAAGATCTGAAAGGAAGCTGAGATAAAGTTTCAGTAAAAGAGGTGTAATTGCAAAGGGGAGACAAAGGTTAGAGGTGAAAAGGAAGAGTGAAGGACTCCTAAGAAACTTTTCTGATCAGAATTGATCAATAAGAACCAAAATGTGAGCATTCCAGATCAGAAGGGTTGAGCTTAGAAAATCAAAACTTTTCCATCAATTTCAATAAACAGAGGAGAAGAGGAGGAGATGTGGCTATGTTGCAGTTGGAATGTTGGATAAGGATCCACAGTATGGCTGTTGTCTCCAAACAACTATTATCGGAAATGATGTGGATGAATCTCTATGTTAAAAGATTCATAATCCATAACTCAACGGATCCTTTTTATTCCATCCACCATGAAATCCCAGACCGATCATAACACCCTTCTGGAATTGAGATATGATCACATCCCTGAGGGTCTAAGTGGGTGTGAGAGCAGGAAGGAAGCATCTAAGAATTTGAGAAGGCTAAGAGGAGCCAGGAAGAGGATGTCACACATTGGCTAGTCATGCATATTGTGGTTCCCCGCCTGAAGGTTTTTGTTCAGCTCTTCAGTGGGATTGTAGCACTGTGTACTTGCCACCATCTGCATAACTGAGGCAATAATAATCAGCTTCATCCTCTGCCTGAAGATTGGAGATGGTTAATACGGCAGATGTTCTCGAGCTTTCAACAGAACCGGAGAACTGTTCTGGGATTCCAGAGGCTCTGCTGCTATCAGCATATATAAGGAGTTTGGGGACATTTCCAGGCTTCTGTTGATACCAGGAGGAAGTGCCTGATCCAATTGTTCCACTGTTTATAGCACAAGTGATTTGGATTGTCCCTCCAGGAGTTCCAGCCACAGATTCTGGCTGAGTCATGACAACTTGCGAAAAAATCCCTGAAAGAAAGGAGAGATGATAGGAAAACAATGAGCACAATGTTCATTGAACATAGGAGAAATGTAGGTAGGAACAGAAATCAGAAGTCAAAGAAGTAGAGGAGAAACCACTTCTCTGAATTATTAGACAATGGAGGAAGAGTATAAGTCCCAGTAGATATCCCAAGTCTTCAATTACCCAAAAAGGAAGCTGAGAGGATGAGAAGAGGCAGCCAAGCCATGGTTGAAGATGGAGTCAGGGTTGAATTGTCTGCAGATCCAGCTGTGCTCTCTGCTCTTAAGCCTTCTGCCAGGGGGGAATTCAAATTCATGCAAATGATATGCCTGCTCATTGAATCCTATATGAGAGCCTGTTTCAGATGAAAGGAAAGACCTTCCCTTGAAGGTCCCTTAATGCCTGAGCAGAGGTTGGACTAGAAGACCTCCAAAGTATCTTTCTAAACTCCATTATTCCCTTGGAGGATCATGATGTGCTGATGCAGCTTTTGAGGAGATCATCCTGTTTGGCTGAGCAGGGACATTGGGGAAGATCTTCAGCTCACCTGTGGCTTAGCAAATGTGCATGAGAATTGTCC
This sequence comes from Thamnophis sirtalis, assembly GCF_051295495.1. Classification (NCBI taxonomy): domain Eukaryota; kingdom Metazoa; phylum Chordata; class Lepidosauria; order Squamata; family Natricidae; genus Thamnophis; species Thamnophis sirtalis. The sequence continues at coordinate 58,829,946 of NW_028261382.1, read as the reverse complement.
TTGCACTCCATCCACCATGAAATTCTAGACCCTGGAGGGCAAACCTAGGATACACGTGCCTCCACCACACATGCATGCATGCCTCTTGCTGGCCATCTCTGTCTTCAGGTCACTGCCATTCATACGCAGAGGGCAAGGCACATATGGAGGAAGTGTGCACATGTAGGGGCATGGGGCACACATGGGAGCAGGGCGCAGGGGGCATATTCATTGCATTTTGGGTATTCACGCACATGCTCTGTAATGCCTCCTTTTGGGCTAGGACACCCCCTTTTCCAACCTGGAAGCAGTAAATGGGCGAAGGTTGGTGGGGCACATGTACGAGGGGGTATGGGGGGGTCACTTGCATTGCATTTGCGGGGTTCACGCCTGCACAGGGAACGCTTTAGGCACTTGACACCATAAAGGTTAGCCATCCCTGTCCTAGGCTATGTCAGCATTCCAAGTATCATGTAGAATTAAATCAGAGTCCAAGGCTTAACTATCCTTAAATTTACAATTTAATAAAGCAGACATCTTAGCACATCTGTGTTAATCCCAATTCTGGAAATTACATCAGAATTCCACCCAGTTAAAAGTTCATGATCTTGTCCCCACACCCACAATCCATCACATGGTCCAATCTTCTTCTTCCATGCTGGCATCCACACCCAGCTGCTTCCGGTGAGGTGTACAAGTGAGGAGACAAAAGATGACCTTGGTCTTCTAGAAAAGAATGATAACAATACATTCCACAATCCTACTCCTCTCTATTCCCCCCTCCCATCAACTATATTAAAGGAACAGCAAAATGAAATAAGAGAAAGTGTGGGAGGCCAAAATTCTAAAAGGAATATAATTGCAGGCCTGACAGGCTAATTATAACACCCGTGTCTAATTCAGATGCCATCACATCCGTGAGAGTCTAAGTGGGTGTGACAGCAGGAAGGAAGCACCTGAGAATTTGAGGAGGCTAGGAGGAACCAAGAAGAGGATGTCACACATTGGCTAATCATGCATATTGGGGTTCCCCTGCTGAAGGTTTTTGTTCAGCTCTTCAGTGGGATTGTATCACTGTGTACTTGCCATCATTTGTATAAGAGAAGCAATAATAATCAGCTTCATCTTCTGCCTCAATATTGGAGATGTTTAACACGGCAGATGTTCTCGAGCTTTCAACAGAACCGGAGAACCGTTCTGGGATTCCAGAGGGTCTGCTGCTATCATAATATATAATGGGTTTGGGGGCATTTCCAGGCTTCTGTTGATACCAGGAGAAATAGCCTTCTCCAACTCCTCCACTGCTTTTGCAATTGATTTGGACTTTCTCCCGAAGAGATCCAGACACAGCAGCTGGTTGATCCAAGACAAACTGGGAAAAAGTCCCTGGGGGGGAAAAGGCAAAGATAACAGGAGGATTCAGTCAGCAATGATGTTCATTGAAGGTAGGAGAAATGTGTGGTAGGAACAGAAATTGGAAGCCAAAGAAGTAGAGGAGGAACCACTTCTCTGGATTATTAGGTGAGGGAGGAAGGATATAAGTCCCAGTAGATATCCCCAGTCTTCAATTACCCAGAAAGGAAGAGGAGAGGATGAGAAGAGGCAGCCAAGCCATGGTGGGAGATGCAGGGTTGAATTGTCTGAAGATCCAGCTGTGCCCTCTGCTCTTAAGCCTTTTGCCAGTGTGGAATTCAAATTCATGCAAATGATCTGCCTGCTCATTGAACCTTCCTCAGCTATCAGAGCCTGCTTGAGATAAAAGGCAAGACCAATGCAAGCGTTTCACTTCCTTTCAAGGGTTTTTGTCTCACTTCCCTATTCGAATCGAGCACCGTGCACTCGTTCCCTGTCCAAAGAAAGCAGTAATAAGTGGCCTCATCTTCCACCAAGACCCCCGTGATGGTCAGAGACATGGTGCTCCCTGACCTGGAGCCAGAGAAACGATCTGGAATGCCTGTGGCTCTGATGCTGATGTCGTAGATTAAGGGCTTTGGAGTCTGCTCTGCCTTCTGCTGGATCCATCATGGGTAGTTTTCATCAGCGATGGTCCCGACATCATATCTACAGGACATGATGATGTTCCCTCCTGGGGCTCCAAAGTATGGCTCCTCCGAGCTCTGCAGCTGCTGGATGCTGGATCCTGAAAGAGGACGTGGGGTTTAGGGAACAAGGGAGAGCATGGAATTAAGGAACATAAGGTGAATCTAGGCTACGCAGCCAAACCATGGCCAGCATTCGCCACCTCAATCCCGTGACCCGTCAAAAGCGCGGACGGCAAAAGCGCGATCGACAAAATCGCGCCTTTGACGTCATCACAGCGCGACGAAAAAGATCGAAAAATTCAAATAAAAATTAATAAAAATTAAATTAAAGCAAGCCGATTCACATAAAGGTAAGGGTTAGGGTTAGGGTTAGGGTAAGGGTAAGGGTAAGGGTTAGGGTTAGCTTTAGAGCGTTAGCGTTAGCGTTAGCGTTAGGATAAGGGTTAGCGTTACGTTTTTCGTTACTTTAACGGTTAGGTTTAGGGTTAGGTTTAGGGTTAGGTTAAGAGTTAGGGTTAGGGTTAGGTTTAGGGTTAGGTTTGGGGGGGTTAGGGGAAGGTTTTAGCTTTATTTTTACATTTTTTCGATCTTTTTCGTCGCGCTGTGATGACGTCACAGCGCGCTTTTGTCGAGCGCGATTTTGTCCTACGCGCTTTTGTGGTGGAACCCTCAATCCATGGTAACAACCAGACAACTTCCCTTTGTATAAATCAAGTTTCCTGATGAGCTCCAAAAGTTGACCCACTTTCCCTTATAACCTGGAATATAGCAGGTTGGTCCGTCCCATCAAAAGACAAACTCTTTTTTGACTATATATCACAATTTGACATCCTCTTCTTGCAGGAAACCTGGGCCTCCACAGAGATTCAGTTAGATGGCTATTGGGTTAACTCAATTCCGGCTGTCCCAAGCAAGGTGGGGGGGGGGAGAGCTAAAGGGGGTATTGTGACATTAGTTAATACATCCTTGCTTTTTAAATGTGTACCACTGCCACCTTTCCAGCCATGGGTTGTAACTACATTACTCTTATTTAAACAGGTGGAGATTTGGCTTTTTAATATCTATATTCCTCCACTTAATAAGAATAATGTGATTAACAAGGTTTGGGACAGCATAGAAGATTTTATTCTTGGCTGTTCAGCCAAATTCCCCAAAGCTGCAATAATTATAGGGGGGGGGGACTTAAACGCTAGGATGGGTCCAAATCATCAAGCGTTATATAAGCAGTTTAAGATTCACTATGATGAAAATGTAACAGATGAATCTCTGCATGCCAGACAATTTAAAGACCCTAAAGCTAATCGGGCAGGCTTATGTGTAAGACAAATGACTGAACGTTTGGATCTTTGTATCCTTAATGGGTCCCCATGGGGCGACTTCCCAGCAGAATATACTTATCGGGGAGCAGGAAGAAAATCCACAGTTGATTACTGGATAATATCATATGGCCTCCTGAAGTTCTTACAGAAGATTGAGGTAGACTCACGACTGGAAAGTGATCATAATACAATACTCCTTACTCTCACACTGCACTAGAATTCTCTAAGGGCAGGCACAGCCTACCTACCCAGGTTAGAGACTCAAAATACCCAGGGAAAAATTAAATGGAACGAGAAAAACGCTAAGGAAGTTACCAAATGGATGTTAGCCCCTGAAACCATAGAGTGACGTACATCTCTTCTAAGAAATAACTGTGGGGGATCTTACCTAGAGGGATTTGAATCCTTAATTTTAAATTAGAATTCGGTTCTCAGTAACAGATCACTAGCTCACCCCAAAACGCTTGTTTCAAAAAACAAAAAATGGCTTGATAGGGATTGCGTTCAACTAAAAAAGATATATAATGAGGAATACAAGAAAAGTAAAAGTGCCCCCTCCGAGGAGCACACTTACTACTTAAAGCAGCTGAAAGCACAATATAAGAACCTTCTAAAAGAAAAGAAAAGTGCGGCCCTGAAGGAGTCTTGGCATAGACTAAATACGGCAGTCAGGACAAAAAATACATCCCTTTTTGGGTACATCACCAGGGGATTGGAAAAATCTCCCCTACCCCCAACAAATCAGATTTGATTTTGATTTTGATTTGATTTTATTGACATTTGTAGGCCGCCCTTTTCCCTGAGGGGACTCAGGGCGGCTCACATAAAATCAGGGAAGGGGAAATGCAGACAATAACAAAGACACATATAATAAAAACAGTAACCAACATGCATTCATCATTCGGGAGGGGCAACTATCTTCATCCCCAGGCCTGACGGGCTAGCCAGTTCTTCAAGGCTGTGCAGAAGGCCTGGACGGTGGTGAGGGTACGAATCTCCACAGGGAGTTCGTTCCAAAGGGTCGGGGCGACTACTGAGAAGGCCCTCCTCCTTGTAGTTGCCAGCCGACACTGGCTGGCCGATGGAATACGGAGGAGGCCCAATCTGTGTGATCTTATTGGTCGCAGGGAGGTAATTGGCAGAAGGCGGTCTCTCAAGATTCCGATTCATGCCTGGGAAGAGTGTTTTAGGGAGCTCTATACAGATCCTGACTATGTAACCAAGGAGAGCCAAGCTAGTTTGGACCAAACTCCTTACTGGCCCCCTGTTACACCAGAAGAGATATCCCGGTTGATTGGAGCCCGAAAGGCTAATAAGGCACCCGGAGCTGATAATTGCCCTGCCAGAAATAATTAAAAAGAACGCCAGTTGATGGGCTCCACATTTAGCATCACTGTTTACCTTTATAGACAAAACAGGCCATATGCCAAGAGATTGGGGAGTAGCAATTATCATACCAATTTATAAAAAAGGGAATAGAAATGACCCAGGCAACTATAGACCCATTAGTCTTCTAAGCGTTATTATTAAACTGTATGCCAAACACCTAAATTAGAAAGTTCAAGATTGGCTAATTTCAGGGGGATAATCAAAGACGAACAAGCCGGTTTTAGAGAAGGAAGATCAACAGTGGATCATATCTTGGTACTCCACCATTTAGTACAAAAATACACATATAAAACAAAAATCCTCTCTTTTTGTGGCCTTCCTGGATTTTAAACAGGCCTTTGATTCAATATCCAGGATCACCCTCTGGGAGAAGTTAAAATGCACCACTATCGATAAACGCCTCCTCTTCCTCATACAAAAATTGTATGCCAATTCCACCCTGAAAGTGAAGTGCAACCCCCAAGGGAGTTTAACCGGCTCAGTCAGGGTACAGGGATTGTACATAGAACAATATCAGACCTCTGAAAATTATAAGCATGCATATATACTCAGTATTTGGTTTGGGCCCCTTTTGCAGCAATTACTGCCTCAATGCGGTGTGGCATGGAAGCTATCGGCCTGTGGCATTGCTGGGGTGTTATGGAAGACCAGGATGCTTCAATAGTGGCCTTCAGCTCTTCTGCATTGTTAAGTCTCATGTCTCTCATCTGCCTCTTGGCAATGCCCCATAGATTCTCTATGGGATTCAGGTCAGGCGAGTTTGCTTGCCAATCAAGCACAGTAATCCCACGGTCATTGAACCAGGTTTTGGTGCTTTTGGCAGTGTGGGCAGCTGGAAAATGAAGTCAGCATCCCCATAAAGCTCATCTGCGGAAGGAAGCATGAAGTGCTCCAAAATCTCCTGGTAGACAGCTGCGTTGACCCTGGTCTTAATGAAGCACAGTGTGCCAAAGTCCTGTTGCTCAGTGGTCCAAAATCCTCTTTTCTGATGAGAGCAACTTTTGCATCTCATTTGGAAACCAAGGACCCAGAGTATGGAGGAAGAATGGAGAGGCCAATCAAGCACAGTAATCCCAAGGTCATTGGACCAGGTTTTAGTTCTTTTGGCAAAATCTGCTCTCATCAGAACTTTCAGCCGTGAAGCTCCAGTTAGTAATTAACACGGGGTCTAACCACTTACACAGAGACAAGAAGGAGCAAGTTTTTGTCTCAGTTCCTCATCAGATTGTCTCACTGTGGAACTCTGAACCACCGCTATACCACATGCAACAGTAATAATCAGCCTCGTCTTCAGCCTGAAGGTTGGTGATGGTTAAGTAGCCGTTGTTCCCTGATCGGGTTCCTGTGAATCGGTCTGGGATCCCTTCTCCCCTGCTGCTGCAGCCATCACAGTGCACAAAGCGAGGAGCTTCCCCAGATCTCTGTTGAATCCAATAAATGGTAGTTGGATTGCTGCTGATGGCACAGGAGAGTTTAATTGTCCCTCCTGGAGATCCAGACTGGGAGACAGGCTGCGTCAAGATGGACTGTGAAGTGACACCTTTACGAAATAAGAAAAAAAGAGGAAATAATGTAGATTTGTTATATTATGTGGGCCTCCAAAAATCCCAGAACCATCCTTTGGATGGACCAAATTGGAGTTTGTATTGAGCAAACTAGAGAATGTTTATTGGACAGTTGAAGAAGAAGTTCTCCACATACTTACATGAGAAATAACTAAGAAGGAAAAGGGAAACCAGTGTCCAGGCCATTCTGCTTTCCTTCAAAAGGTCTCCCTTCTTACAACCAAAGAATATCTACCTGGGAATCCTTCTGCCTTCTTCCTTAAGTCCTCCTAGAATTGAAGGAAGATCCATGCAAATATAGATCCATTGCTTGACTTTCTTTGAGTTGATTTTGACCAATGAGCAGGGGAGACATTTGCATAAAGGGAAGGGTTAAGATGACGCCTTTATTTAGGTTTTAAGTCATAACGTAGGACATTTAGGAGAAAGGCATTCAGAAAGGATGAATGCAGGGTGGGGATTTGAGCAGGACCAGTTCTACCAGAAGACAAACTAATGTGTCTACCATGAACAGCACATCGTCAGGAAGCAGCCAAATGTTTCCTGGTGTTTTATTGGATATTGTAGTTTATTCTGGCAAGAGGTTCTCCACATACGTACATGAGAAATAACTGAGAAGCAAAAGGAAAACCAGTGTCCAGGCCATAGGGCTTTCCTTCAAAAAGTCTCCCTTTTCAAGGCCAAAGAATATCTACCTGGGATCCTTCAACCTTCTTCCTTAAGTCCTTCTAGAATGGAAGAAAAGTCCATGCAAATAACGACACAGGGATTGTCTTTCCTTGATTTTATGAGCTACTCCATTTTCAGACTAATCCATCTGGTCAAAGTAGATGAATGGAGAAGACATTTGCATGGAGGGAAGTCTTAAGTAGATGCCTTTATTCGGGTTTTTGCTCAGAATGTAGGCCCTGAGCAGGACAAATTCAATCAGATTGCCTTGGACATCACATTTGGTCCGAAACAAAAGGACAGTGACATTGCAATTGTGTTTTGATTGTAGGCAGAAAGCATCCTGTTCTCTCCTTTTGCTTACTTCCTCTAGACTACACCTCGGATGTTACGAACCCTTCATGCGATCTAATTCTCTTTCCTTTCTTGAGATCTGCATGAGGTATTTTGCAGCTGGGGAAATGGCTCAGTCGGTTGCACTGAAGAGAGTTTCAGTGATGGCAGATGTTTGGATGGGTGCATATCTAGGAGGGTGGAGCTCCCTGCTGTCATGTCCCATGACCATAAACGGGGGACATGTTCTTCCATCCAAAATATATTTCAGAGAAGGGTGGCTCCAGTCCCAGATTCGCTCCAGGTTTCCTCTTTCCCTCTGAGAGAAATGGGGTTATTCTTGTAAAAGGGAAAGAACCCGAGTGACTCCATATTTACACTTTTCATAACCCTAGCAAGCACATCTGTAACACATTAAGATAAGAGAAGGGAAGGCTAGAAATCCTTTTGGATTATATATAAAGGTTAATAATAATAATAATAATAATAATAATAATAATAATAATAAAAAGAATTAAATTAGACACAGTTAAGTTTTGATTATTAGGGGGGAAATGTTATGATATAGGACATAGTCAAATAAAGGATAATGATAATTATCTATCTATCTATCTATCTATCTATCAATCATCTATCTATCATCTGTCTGTCTGTCTGTCTGTCTGTGTCAGTGGTGGGTTTCAAAAAAATTTGAAACCTCTTCTGTAGGTGTCGCCTGCTTTCCGGGTCCACTGGTGAAACCTCTTCTAATCGGTTCGGTAGATTTGACGAACCGGTTCTACCGAACTGGTGCGAACCAGTAGGAACCCATCTCTGGTATGGGTATAATATAAGGAAACTGAATGTAAATTGTAAACAGTGATTTGGAAAGGAGGATTAGAAAAAATTGTTTTTAAATATTATGGATGTTTAGCTAGAATAGGATATAAGGATTTAGTGTTAATGGAGGATTTTATAAATAAGTAAATGAAATGCCAGTATGTGGTTATGTATTAAATTTTGGTATATTTTACAATGAAGGACATTTAAACAACCATAGTCAAATAAAAGTGGAGGTATGATGAAGGTAATATGTATAAACATCTGAGTTAAGATACTAGAGTTAATATGAATTATACTTGATGACGGTGGAAGAGATGCACAAAAGCCTTTTGTAACCAACTGATACACTTTCTACAGTATATAAAGAAGAAGGATTTGTATGTTTGTTTTGAAAATAAAAATATATATTTTTTAAAAAATAATAAAAAAGATAAGAGATTATGCAAAGGGTTTGTTTTTTTTGGGGGGGGGAACAAGGCTATAAAGTTGATGGGGAAATTCAAAGCCAGTTCAACTTGACATTACTGGTACCAGTTCAGTGTCAGGAAACTGCCATGACGAGATGGATTGTCTTGTTAGGGGGAAATGAGGACAGGGTCATTCCAAAGGGGATTTCTGTTCTGGGAATTTGTTGCTGTGTAGCCAAAAAGGTGACCATATTTTTCGGAGTATAAGATGCACCTTTGCCCCCCCCCCCAAAAGAAATGGTGAAAATCTGGGTGCGCCTTATATATTGAATACAGCATTTTTGGTCTACCAAAAGCCTGCCCCATTTTCAAAAATGGAAACGTGCTCCTGGGGGCTGGAGAGGGCAAACACCAGTATAAAATGGACCATTTCTGCTTGTTTTTGCCCCACCCAGCCCCCGGGAGCACTCTACAAGCCTCCCAAAGCCTCTGCATGCCTTTTTTTTTTTTTTACAAAAAACAGCCTCTTTTGCGAAAAACAGGCTGTTTTTTTCTCGTTTTTGCCCCCCTCAGCCTTCAGGAGCACCCTACAAGCCTCCCAAAGTTCTGCATGCCCTCCTTTTTTTGGTTAAAAACGAGGTGTGCAGTGGATTTTAGAGCCCTGAAGAGCGCAAAAACTTTTTCTTTAAATTTACCTCTTCAAAATCATGGTGCGTCTTATACTCCTGTGCATCTTATAGTCTGAAAAATATGGTATATAACACAGACGTGTAAAGGGTGTGTGTGTGGACTGTTACTCCAAATGTATTTAAGCCATGTATTCAGATCTATCCGACATTCTCTTTCTATCTTTCAAGCAGGAGAGAACAGTTAGTTTCATTTCAGAGTTCAGAGCAGACAGAGTAGTTTCAGTTTTGATTCTCAGCACAGACTTAGATCTGTTTAAGCTCCCATTGGCTGGCTTAGTGGCTATGCCTATTCATTGGCTGATCTTGTTATCATGTCTCTCCCAGTCATGAATATTCTAAAAAATACCCTTTGAAGGGCTCCAAATCAATAAGTAAATAAAATAAAAGAAGTTCAATTTGGCAACAAAACAATGGTCTTCTCTTGGCTTTGGAAGCTCTTCAAACTCCCATTAGGAGGACGAGTGAGAATAAATTCTTCCAGATTGCTGGGACATGAAAATTTCCCTGCAGGAAAGGGGCAGCTAACTGTGTCTTTGTTTGGAGAAACAGTTTTATTTAATATGGGACCTATGGTGAAATTGGTAGGTAATAGATGCAAAGATTAGAAAATGAATGATGAAAAATGATTAACAAACCAGAAATAAATACAGGTATAACGTTATATAGAAGAATATGTATTGTAAACAATATCAAAACAAAGAATGTACAAACGAGTAAATTAAAATATATAGAATGATAAATGTATAGAGAACTGTTCTGACCCCCCTCCGTACGGTGAGTCACAAGATTACTGCTAGACAATTTATTCACAGTAAATTAACACACCAACAAGACTTTGGCAGCAACCCAGACTTCCCAGATAAGACATACACACCAGAGCTTCTCCAGCTTTAGTATAATAGTTGAATCCTGCCGCTGTTCGCCCATGAGGCCAATGTTGAGAAAAGACAGGAGACAAATTTTCTCGGGATGGAGCGACCCAGATTGGGGTCTGAGAGCCCCTTTTATTGGGATAGGACAAAGGCAGGAGGAGCAATAACATGTGATAGAAAACAGCCTGTAAAAGTACAATTTCTAATCTACTGCTTCAGGAAAGTTCTCTCTATATATGGTCAAATCCTGGGCGTCAATGGTAGGGCACATCTCAGAATGTTATGTTATTCACTATCAGGATGTTATGGCTTTCTCGGAGCCAGTTGTCTCCTGTGTGATTCAGCGTGGCTCTGCATGCCCCGTTATCCACTGGGCCATGGGTGACCGCTACGCCTACACAAGGAACTATATTACAACATCCTGCAAAGAGCCTCCTCCCAAAGTCTCTCCTTATATACTCTCCTGGGAGGGGCCTAATTACAACCACCTGGGTCCAATTATCTCCTTTGTCTCCTTAACTGCTACCGGTGTTTATCCGCCCGCCTCTGCCGGGCGTCCCGGCCCAATTCCCTCTGAACCTCATCACTGCTCAAAGGCCTGACATCTTCACCACTGCTCCAGGGCCTGACATCATGGGCACACTCCCTTCGGCTTTCACTGCTGCTCCATGCCTCAGGTGCCTCCTGGTGGCCAACCAGCCTCTCTGGTCCCTGCTCGGAGTCTGAACCCTGCCCAGGGTCCTCCACATCTTCCAGAGCCAACTCATAGTGCCCCTCACTGTTGGAGTCTGTTTGTAGCTCCAACGGCTCCTACTGAGCCACAACAGAGAACTATGTTAGAATTATGGAAACAATAGATAAAAGTATGTCATATAACATCAAGTTCCTATATTTTTTTTTCTTATGTTGAAGATTGTATGAATAAGAGAGAAACGGACAGAATTAGGATACACAACATCATGTATATTTTAAAATGTGCTGATACAACCAGTATACAGTATCGCTGTTGCAAAGTTGAAATGGTGATATAAAATGAAGAAAAAACATACCATAAAAATATTTTAAAAAATAATAATTGTCATTGTTGAAGTTTTTCTGCTGTAATTGTGTGTTCATAATAAGAAGATCCCATTCTAGTCTTTTATTTATTTCTCTTCATCACATGGCTAGCTTGGAAAGCTGCCATGTAAATATTTTTTAAACGCAGTGCTGTGCAAGGAAAGGCAAAGAGTCTCTGCGATTCACAGACAGATCTTCACACTCCTGAAACGAGTGAACAAATTGTTTCTTCCAAAAGCCCCCTCCCCTTTTGTTCCTCTTTTTGAGGGGCCAATCACCTTCCACTTGTGACTTTACTCCCAAGTCTACCCTGATTTCTGAGTTGTTCTTTTCTTGTGGCAGTTCTGTGCATGCGCACACTGGGAACAGGCTCCAGCTGTTTCTCTGCTTCACTGCTTTCTAGCTCCCAAGGCAGCTGAGAATGGCCAGACAGCCTTGGCCCCCTCTCTTCTTCCAATGCCGAGCCTTCATCTGAGCCTTCCCCAGCCTTCAGGACTGGCCCATGTTCCTCCTCAACCTCCTCACTGTCCAACTTTGCTGCCAGCTCTGCTGGCCGCTGGCGGGCCACAACAGAAGGTTTTTGTCTCAGTTCCCCATTAGATTGTCCCACTGTGGAACGTATTGCCATAACCCATGTAACAGTGATAATCAGCCTCATCTTCAGCCTGAAGGTTGGTGATGGTTAAGTAGCCGTTGTTCCCTGATCGGGTTCCGGTGAATCGGTCTGGGATCCCTTCTCCCCTGCTGCAGCCATCACAGTGCACAAAGCGAGGAGCTTCCCCAGATCTCTGCTGAAGCCAGTAAATACTGCTTGGAGTGCTGCTGATGGCACAGGAGAGTTTAATTGTCCCTCCTGGAGATCCAGACTGTGAGACAGGCTGAGTCAAGATGGGCTGTGAAGTGGTGCCTTTAAAAAGCAGGGGGGGAGAGAGGAAATAATGTAAATTTGTTACATTACGTGGGCCTCCCCCAAAAAAATCCCAGAACCATCCTTGGTCTATCCTTGGATGGACCATATAGGATTTTATATTGTGCAAATTAGAGTGTGTTTATTGGACAGTTGAAGAAGAGGTTCTCCATATACTTACATGAGAAATAAGTAAGAAGGAAAAAGAAAATTCTTGTCCAGGCCATGGTGCTTTCCTTCAAACAGTCTCCCTTTCCAAGACCAGAGAATATCTACCTGGGGATCCTTCGACCTTCTTACTTAAGTCCTCCTAGAATGGAAGAAAGGTCCATGCAAATATAGGCCACCTGATTGGCTTTCTTTGACTCTTATGAGCCGCCTTCTTCAAAGACTAGCCAATCTGGTCAAAGTAGATTGGTCAATTAATGGAGGAGACATTTGCATAGAGTGAAGTCTTAAGAAGATCCCTTTATTCAGATTTTCAATCATAATGTGGGACCTCAATGGGATAAACTATCTGATGGGTTGGACACCACATTTGCCCTGCAACGAAAGGGCAACAAAAAGTGTTCTTTTTGAAACTGTTTTGTTGTAATTGTACTTTGATTGTAGAAAGTGTCCCATTCTCTCCTTTTATTTACTTCTGCTTAATAATACTTCTGAGGCAATAGTGAAATTCATTTTTTTTTACTATTTTTCTGTGGACGTGGCTTGGTGGGCATGGCAGGGGAAGGCTACTGCAAAATCCCCATTCCCACCCCATTCTGGGGAAGGATATTACAAAATCCCTATTCCCTCCTCACTCCTGGGGAAGGATGCTGAAAAATCCCCATTCCCTCCTCACTCTGGGGGAAGGATACTGCAAAATCCCCATTCCCTCCTCACTCCTGGGGAAGGATGCTGCAAAATCCCCATTCCCTCCCCACTTCTGGGGGAAGGATCCTGAAAAATCCCCATTCCCTCCTCACTCCTGGGGAAGGATACTGAAAAATCGCCATTCCACCCCAGGCGACTTATGGACCCTCTGAGGTTCCAGACGGAGCTTGGGGTTATTCCTGATACCCTCGCCCGCAGTCCGGCGGAGACTCTGGTTGCTGCTTGGAACTCGGCAGCGACGGAGTCTCTTAACCGGATTGCGCCTCTACGGCCGCTCCGAGGCAGTGGATCCAGGAGGGCTCCTTGGTTTACTGAGGAACTCCGGGAGAGGAAACGCCGGAAGAGACGCCTAGAGCACCAATGGAGATCCAATAAATCCGAATCGAACCGAGCACTTTTAACATCTTGCATCAGAGAATACATCCGGGCAATCAGGACGTCTAAAAGAACTTACATTGCCACTCTGATTGCTTCCGCCGAGTCTCGCCCAGCCGCCCTGTTCAGGATAACCCGTTCCCTCCTAAATAGGAGGGATACGGAGGATCCTTTGCAGGGCCGGGCTGAGGATTACGTCCAGTTTCTCACGGACAAAGTTGCTCGGTTTCGGACGGACTTGGACTCCAACTCTGCAGAACCAGCCGAGGCACTAAGGGATAATCTGGTAGGCCATCGCTGGGTTGAGTTTCAGGCTGTTGCCCCTGAGGACGTGGACAAGGCCATGAGAGCTGTAAGTGCCTCCACATGCATACTGGACCCGTGCCCCTCCTGGCTGGTTGTTAACAGCAGGGAGGTGACACGGGGCTGGATCCAGGCGGTTGTTACTGCCTCCCTCCGGGAGGGGGTCTTTCCCCCCACTCTTAAGGCAGCGGTGGTGAGACCCCTCCTGAAGAAACCATCTTTGGATCCAGCCGTACTAAACAACTATCGTCCAGTCTCCAACCTCCCCTTTGTGGGGAAGGTTGTTGAGAAGGTGGTGGCCTTTCAGCTCCAACGGTCCTTGGAGGAAGCTAACTATCTTGATCCATTCCAGTCTGGCTTCAGGCCTGGCTACAGCACAGCAACCGCTTTGGTCGCATTAACCGATGATCTCTGGAGAGCCAGGGATGGAGGCCATGCCTCCATCCTGGTACTCCTTGACCTCTCAGCGGCTTTCGATACCATCGACCATGGTATCCTTCTGCGACAACTGCGGGAGGTGGGGGTGGGAGGCACTGTTTTATGGTGGTTCTCCTCTTACCTCTCGGACAGGTCGCAGTCGGTGTTAGTCGGAGGGCAGAGATCGACCCCTAGGCCCCTAACATATGGGGTGCCGCAGGGTTCGGTCCTGTCCCCCCTACTTTTTAATATCTACATGAAACTGCTGGGCAAGATCATTCGGCGGCACGGGATAAAATACCACCAGTATGCGGACGATACACAGTTGTATCTGTCTGCCCCGTGCCAACTCAATGAAGCAGTGAACGTGATGAGCCAGGGCCTTGAGGCTGTTTGAGACTGGATGAGGGTTAACAAGCTTGTGCTCAATCCAGATAACACCGAGTGGCTGTTGTGCTTCCCTCCCACTAATTTGCCAAGTGTTCCATCTCTCAGGCTGGGGGGTCAAATACTACGCCCCTCAGACAGGGTCCGCAACTTGGGAGTCCTCCTGGACCCACAGCTGACTTTTGAACACCATTTGTCAGCTGTGACCAGGGGGGCATTTATCCAGGTTCGCCTGGTACACCAGTTGCGCCCCTACCTGAACCGGGAGGCTCTCACAACAGTCACTCGTGCCCTTGTGACCTCTAGGCTGGAGTACTGCAATGTGCTCTACATGGGGCTGCCCTTGAAGAGTATCCGGCGACTTCAGCTAGTTCAGAATGCGGCCGCGCGAGTGATCGTGGGTGCGTCTCGTTTCACCCACATAACACCTATCCTCCGCGAGCTGCACTGGCTACCTGTCGATCTCCGGGTACGCTTCAAGGTGCTACTTGTCACCTACAAAGCCCTTCATGGTAGTGGATCTGGGTACTTGAGAGACCGCCTACTGCCAATTACTTCCTCTCGACCAATCAGATCCCATAGATTAGGCCGCCTCCGAGTTCCATCAGCCGGTCAGTGTCGACTGGCAACCACGCGGAGGAGAGCCTTCTCGGTGGCAGCTCCGACCCTATGGAACGATCTCCCCGTGGAGATTCGTACCCTCACCACCCTCCAGACCTTCCGCATAGCCCTCAAAACCTGGCTGTCCCGACAGGCCTGGGGTTAAAGACTTCAACCCATCCGCATTGTATGAGTGTTGTGTTTTTAACGATGTACTGTCTTATATGTTTAATTTGTATGTCCTCCCTTCCTTTTGAACTGTAAGCCGCTCTGAGTCCCCCCAGGGAAAAGGGCGGCATATAAATAAAACTACCTACCTACCTACCTACCTACCTACATTCCCTCCTCACTCCTGGGGGAAGGATACTGAGAAATCCCCATTCCCTCTTCACTCCTGGGGAAGGATACTGAAAAATCCCCATTCCCTCCCACTCCTGGGGAAACCCAGGGGTGGTATTTACCGGTTCTCCAAACTACTCAAAATTTCCGCTATCGGTTTTCCAGAATCTGTCAGAACCTGCTGAATTTCACCCCTTCTCCCATGTCACAAACTCTTTATACCACCTAATTCTCTTTCCTTTCTTGAGTTCTGCATGAAGTATCTTGCAGCTGGTGTAATTGCTCAGTCTGTTGCACAGAGGAGAGTTTCAGGAGTGGTGACAGAAGGTTTCTGGGAAAGTGGCACCCCCTGCAGTCCTATCCTGTCACCATACATGGGGGACACCTCCTCCCATTCAAAATACATTTCAGACAAAGTTGCCCCCCCAGCCCCAAATTTGTTCAAAGTTCCCTCTTTCCTATGAGAGCAAATCAGATTATTTTATGTCCTTCACACTTGGTTGAGGTGGGTCACCTGGAGGTCTAAGGAACATTATGCAATCATGAATGGTAGAAATATAGGGGAAGAATCTAAATAAGCTTTCTGGGGCTTTGGTAATGTTCCATGATTGGAACTCTCTTGTTTTTCACCTAGAACTGAAATATAAGCCTTCAAAGTCATTCCTAGATGGATCCAATGCTAAGGAGAACTTCTCTTTTAACACAGTAGAGTGTCAACGTTTGGGTTGTGATGCATGAAGAACTTCCTCAAGGGAGGTTTATGTTTAGCCTCCTCTCTGAGGTTCTTCACTGTGTCTATTATCACAACAGTAATAGTCCGCTTCGTCTTTTCCCTGAACGTTGTTGATGGTCAAGAAAGCAATTTTCTTGGGGGTGTTTGTAGAAGCAGAGAAATGACCAGAAGCCTCTGGGCCAAATGTTGTCTCTCTGGAGGTTGTATTATAAGATAGAAGAAATCTGGGCCTTTCCCCTCCCTTTTGCTGGTACCATGAGATGGTACCAAAGACGAAGCCACTGCTGACGGTGCAGGAGAGAGTTGCTGGTTGTTCAAGAGAGGCAGAGAGGGCAGGTTCCTGAATGAAGTTGTACTTGGCCATTTTACCTGAAAGAAGAATATCAACATTATGACACTTTCAGAGATGGGAAACTGAAGCAAACAGGATTGCACAGAATAAGGAAACAGCCAAGGTGGGTGTTTGATTTCACCTGGAGAGTAAAAGAAGAAAAGTAGCAGCAGAGTCCACATCATGATGGAGAAACTGGAGGGGCCGAAGGTCCAACTTCCTTGCAATCCAAAGCTTTGGTGGCCCTCACTTCCTGACCGTATCTTAAGCTCTGTACCAGAAGCTCATGCAAATATCCAGGTGCCTCATTGGCCGAAAGGAGTGAAGGAAACATTATTTAATGCAACATCGAGAGACAACACCCTTGGATTAGCAAAAGCAAAAATATCCAGCGATTCCAGGAGATTTCCTTCCTCTTCCCTCTACCTTGTGGGAAAGCTGGATGGAATAGAATCCAGAACGATCCTTTTTCCCTGGGAAGGGGAAAGGAAAGGAAAGGAAGGAGAAAGGAAAGGAAAGGAAGGAGAAAAGAAAGGAAAGGAAGGAGAAAAGAAAAGAAAGGAAAGGAAAGGAAGGAGAAAAGAAAAGAAAGGAAAGGAAGGAGAAAGTGAAGGGAAGGAAGGAGAAAAGAAAGGAAAGGAAGGGAAGGAGAAAGGAAAGGAAGGAGAAAGGAAAGGAAAGAGAAAGGAAAGGAAAGGAAGAAGAAAGGGAAGGGAAGGAAGGAGAAAAGAAAGGAAAGGAAGGAGAAAAGAAAGGAAAGGAAGGAGAAAAGAAAGAAAGGAAAGGAAGAAGAAAGGGAAGGAAGAAGAAAAGAAAGGAATGGAAGGAGAAAGGAAAGGAAGAAGAAAAAAGAAAGGAAAGGAAGGAGAAAAGAAAGGAAAGGAAAGGAAGAAGAAAGGGAAGGGAAGGAAAGAGAAAAGAAAGGAAGGGAAGGAGGAAGGAAGGGAAAGGAATGGTCAGGAGGATCTTCCCGAAACCTGCAATGATGAAAATTTTATCTTGGAGCTTCTTGATTAAACAATTGTTTTCTCCATTTTTTTTTAATTTGCTCATAGACTAAGCATCATCGTTCAACTGAAATATGTCAAGCTAGAGAGTTGAAATAATAATACAAACGAAGGAGTCTCGTCTTTCTGCAAATCAGATTCCTATCTACCCTATATATCAAATCAGAACGGAAGAAGAACTCCCTCTTGTGTCTAAAGATCAAACAGTCACAAAATGTTAGCACAATATTGACAGTATTTTATTTTAAAAAATGTATATAAGAAAAAAATTGGCTACGCAAGTATAGTACCATCTTGTACCAATTATCTGGACATACCTCTAACAATCTTTGGACTATTATGTTATTATCCACCTTTAATGTCAATACTTTTTAATTATATTTTAATGTTAGTATTTTTTAATATAGTGTAAAAACTAACGTGTATTGCTGGTCTTTGACCATAATAAAGATTTTACTTACTTACTATTTTAAAAAAAGAGGAATTCGTATTTTACAAAGTATTCAATAACTCATTCAGTGACGTTCAGTGAGTCTTGGCACTTGTATTCTGAATCACAGTGACTCCTCTCAGATGTCTATGGAGATCCTCAGTCATCCAGGTCATGTTGGTCCCAAAGATGTTTCTTCAGGAGGAATCTGGACTTTCTGGTTTTTCCTTGGAAGACGTTTCGTTTCTCATCCAAAAAGCATCTTCAACTCCATTCCCCACCATCCAGTCAGAGTTGAAGAAGCTTCTTGGATGAGAAGTGAAATGTCTTCAAGGAAAAAACAAAATCCAGTTGCCTTTTGATTAAAAAAACAATAACAGCAGCTTTGGAACAAGCCTGACCTGGATGATGGAGAATCTCCGTAGACACATATATCGAATTGATTATTGTTCTACAAGATGGTTGTAGAAACGGCCTGTGGTCCATTTTAGAATAGAATACAATAGCAGAGTTGGAAGGGACCTTGGAGGTCTCCTAGTCCAACCCCCTGCCTAGGCAGGAAACTCTACACCATTTCACACAAATGGTTATCCAACATCTTCTTAAAAACATGTTGGAGCATTCTCAACTTCTGGAGGCAAGTTGTTCCACTGATTATTTGTTCTCGCTGTCAGGAAATTTCTCCTTAGTTCTAGGTTGCTTCTTTCCTTGATTAGTTTCCACCCATTGCTTCTTATCCTACCCTCAGGTGCTTTGGAGAATAGTTTGACTCCCTCTTCTTTGTGGCAACCCCTGAGATATTGGAACTCTGCTATCATGTCTCCCCTAGTCCTTCTTTTCATTAAACTTTTCATTACATCCAAGAAAGAACCATGCAACTTTTGAGCCACTCCCATGGGCGTGACTATGGTGGGCATGGCCTAGTTGGCCTCCTGTACTATGACAGGGGGGTGTTTTTGTCCTCCCCAGGCTCCAGAGGCTTGGCTTAATCCTCTGGGAGGGCGAAAACGGCCTCCCCAATCTCCGGAGACCTTCTGGAGGCCAGAAACAGGCCCATTTCTGGCCTTCTCGAACTTCTGGACATGCCCTATAGAGGTTGGTTCCTACTGGTTGAGACCGGTTCGGCCAAGTAAGTATAAATTGGCTGGCCACGCCCATGAAACAGTTCTATCTGTGGTGTCGTAGACGCCGTCATCTTGTTTTTTTCTTCTGCACATGTGCAGAAGCAATTATTTTACTACTGCGCAAGCACACACATGTGCAAATCGCATGCACGCGAGTCACGTCCCTGAGCGAACCAGCAGTAACAGAAGTCGGAACCCACCCCTGATGTCCTGGAACTTACCTGCATCCAAAACGGGCCGCGGTGGGACTCCTGGGAGGGGAGGGGCGGGTGGGGCCAGCCAGGACAGGGATTTGTGGGGGGGGGTTCTCCGAACCGCACAGAATCTTAGCTAGAGATTCTCCCGAACCCCTGCGAACCCCCAGCAGCCCACTCCTGATTCCCTGTCTCTGTGAAGGAAGAAGGTTTTTGGTTTCAGTTCCCCATTTGATTGTCTCACTGTGTAGCTCTGAACCACTGCTATACCACATGTAACAGAGATAATCGGCCTCGTTTTCAGCCCGAAGGTTGGTGATGGTTAAGTAGCCGTTATTCCCTGATCGGGTTCCAGTGAATCGGTCTGGGATCCCTTCTCCCCTGCTGCTGCAGCCATCACAGTGCACAAAGCGAGGAGCTTCCCCAGATCTCTGCTGAAGCCAGTGAATTCGGTTTGGACTGCTGCTGCTGGCACAGGAGAGTTTAACTGTCCCTCCTATAGACTCCGACTGGGAGGCAGGCTGAGTCAAGGTGGACTGTAAAGTGGCACCTTTACAAAGAGGGGCGGAAAAGAGAAAATAATGAGGATTTGTTATATTAGGTGGGGCTCCAGAAGCAACATATGGATGGGCCAAATGGGATTTTATATTATGGAAACTATTGAGTTTTTATTGGACAGTTGAAGAAGAGGTCCTCCACATACTTACATGAGAAATAAGTAAGAAGGGAAAGGAGAACCAGAGTCCAGGCCATGGTGCTTTCCTTCAAAAAGTCTCCTTTTCCAAACTCCCTTTCTACCTTCTTACTTAATTCTTCTAGAATTGAAGAAAGAGCCATGCAGATAGAGAGGATCTGGGGGGGGAGGAGGAGGAGGAGGAGGAGGAGGAGGAAGAGGAGGAGAAGAAGAAGAAGACGAAGAAGAAGAAGAACCCCAACCTTTCTTCTTTTTTTAACCCCTCCCCCCCCAGGAATGGAAGAAGTAAATGTCTTCCTTCCTGCGTCTTCTCAGGAGAAACACACAACCTTTGGCACCAAGACCTTATTGGTTGCACCAATGAGAAGCAAGAGATTTTCATAGAAATGGGAGGATCTTATTGAGGACACCAATGAGGAGCAAGAGAACGATGCGTCTGTTTGTGCCCATCAGAGCAGGGGACAGATGGACTAGCCTTCTTTGTGGTCAGTGGGCAGGAGATGCTTCCCCTGGGTTGGAATAATGGAATAATGATGACCCTAATTTGGGCAAAGTGAAAGAAAGAGGGCAAAAATCCTGGAATTGGCATGAGAATCGGGATGGGTTTTCATGTTGTTGGTTTTTTTTTTAAGGAGATCAACTCCAAAGGTGCTTTTTCAAAAGGCAACTGGACTTGATTGGATTTTTTCCTCCCCTTGAAAACATTTCACTTCTCAACCAAGGAGCTTCTTCAGTTCTGCAAAGCAAGGAAGTCCAGCTGCCTTTTGAAGAAGCACCTTTGGGTTAACTATGACCTGGATGATTGAGAATTGTCAGAAATTGTGTGCTTGAGCAGGGGGCTGGACTAGAAGACCTCCAAGGTCCCTTCCAGATCCTATTTTATCCTATCCTATCCATTTTCTATTCTGTCCTGTCCTGTCCTGTCCTGTCCTGTTCTTTCCTTTCCTTTCCTGTCCTATCCTATCCTATCCTATCCTATCCTACCCTATCCTATCCTATCCTATCCTATCCTATCCTATCCTATCCATTTTCTATTCTATCCTATCCTATTCATCTTCTGTTCTATTCTATTCCATTCCATCCCATCCCATTCCATCCCATTCTATCAAATTCTACCAAATTCTATTTTCTATTCTATTCTACTCTACTCTATTTTCTACTCTACTCTACTCAACTTTTAAACCTGAAATATCAAAACTTTCTTGCCTCAGAATTGTAATAGCTTCACTTTAGAATAGAGTTTTGAACAAAGCCTGGTCTGCTTAGTGGTGGAAACAACTTTCTCCTGCCCCACGTGTTGACTGAGTTAGGGTCTTCACAACACACGGTGTGGGTCAGTTACAGAGTCTGCGGAGCAATTAAGGATTATACAACACCATACCTGTTGTGTGTTCTTTGGAACAAAACAATGGGCAGATGGAAGCTATTCTACTGAATAGTTCTCTCTTCTCTTCTTAAAGGAAGTCCCTAAACCTCATTTTGGGTGTGGGGGGGATTCTCTGCCTCATTTCTTTTTGACAATGTGTCACTGTGGAACACTTGACACACTGACAAGGCTGGGATGCGTGAGAGCAGAGGTTTTTAATTTCTTTTGCTCTTCAGCAGATGTTTTTGTTCCCTTTCCCCTTGCGTCTGTACTGCTGTGGTTTTTGAAAACTACTCCCTGCACCATGGTAGACGCTACAGTAATAGGTAGCCTCATCTTCTGCCTGGACCTGAGCGATGGTCAAATAAGCCTTGTTGCCAGTTCTGGAGCCCGAAAATCGATCTGAGATCCCTTTGCCTCGTTTGTTATCCCCAAAATATAGGAACCGAACGCCTTGGCCCATCTTATCTTGACACCAGCCCACGGTTTGGCTCTCCAAGCCGCTGCTGAGGGTGCAAAGAAATCGGGCCTCACCTCCAAGAGGTACAGACAGTTTCAGGGGCTGAGTTAAGAGACCCTGGCTGAGGACATCTAAAAAGGAAGGGAAAAAAGTACAATGCCTGTATATGTATACTTTTTTGTTCTCTTTTTTTTAAAAAAAGGAGGAAGATGTATGTCAAAATTAAATATGTATATTGAAAAGGAATTTTAAATACCATCAACACAAAATGAAGCTCACCCAGAAGCTGAAATACACCAAGTAAATGAGATGAAGAGTGTGGAAGAGAGGAGAGAGGTAAGGGAAGAAGAGAGGCATAGGAGAGAGGGCAGAGGGGGGAAGAGGAGGAGAGAAAGAAGGAGTGGAAAGAGAGAAGGAGAGAGGTAAGGGAAGAAGAGGGGGATAGGAGAGAAGGTGGGGGGAGAGAAAGGAAGAGTGGAAAGGGGAGAGAGGAGAAGGAGAGAGGAAGGGGAAGTAGAGAAGGGAAGGATGACAGAGGGAAGAAAGGGGGTAGGGAGGGATAGGAGAGAGTGGAAGAGGAGGAGAGAGAAGGAGTGGAAAGAGGAGAGAGGTAAGGGAAGAAGAGAGGGATAGGAGAGAAGGTGTGGGAGAGCAAAAGGAAGAGTGTAAAGGGGAGAGAAGAGAAGGAGAGAGGAAGGAGAAGTAGAGAAGAGAGGGAAGAAAGGAGGTAGGGAAGGGGAGGAGAGAGGGAGAAGAAAATGATGGATAAGGTACAAATATGTTGTATGGAGAACAGAAGAGCCAATAATTGCTTTTGGGAGTTGATGGTAAGATGAAATGATATAAACATTTAATCATACAACATGATGTTGGCTATGTAATAGTATACATGTGATTGTATGTTTTGTTAATGGGAAAATAAAAAATAAACTTTTAAAATAAAAAATAAAATAAAAGGGAAGACAGAGAGGAGAGGATTCAGATCGCTCACCCAAATGGAACAGTGATGGTCAATTTAAACAGAAGAGAAAGAACATTCCTAACATGCCTAATTTAGATTGTAGACTATAAACTTTGCCCCTTACCTGAGCAGCAATAGAGGAGGAGAAGGACACTCCAAAACATGTTGGACGAGGAGAATCAAGATTCATTGGCTGTCTGAGCATGGGTTAGGAGCATCACCTCTTTTAAGGGGTTTATGCAAATATTCTGGGTACTCTTTGGCTTTAGACCTTCCCCTTAAAATACAGGCTTGGTGTCCTTGACTGCATTAATAGAGGGATAGAATCAAGAGCAGGTGAAGTGCTAGTACTACTTTATGAAGCCTTAGTAAGACCACACTGGGAATATTGAATCCAGTTTTGGTCATCATATAATTAAAAAAAAAAGATGTTGAGACTCTGGAAAGAGGGCAGAAAGGAGCAACAAGAATGATTAGGGGACCGGAGGCTAAAACAGATGAAGAACGGTTGCAGGAATTTGGTATGTCTGGTCTAGTGAAAAGAAGGACTAGAGGCGGCATGGTAGCAGTCTTCCAATATTTGAGGGGCTCCTATGAAGATTGGGGGAATCAAACTATTTTCCAAAGCACCAGAAGGCAAGACCAGAAGGGATGGATGGAAGCTAACCAAGGGGAGAAGCAACCTAGAACTAAGGAGACATTTCCTAACAGCAAGAACCATCAACCAATGGAATAGCTTGCCTTCAGAAGTTGCAGATGCTCCATCACTGGAGGTTTTATAAAGAGACTAGATAGTCTTTTATCTTTTATCTAAAATAAGTGTTTTGGCATATTGAGCTTTTTATATTTCTTTCTTATATTGCTTCCTTAGTTGAGAACTTGCTCCTCAGCTTACTTACGCATTAACTGTTTGTTGCTTTTATGGTTTATTCATTCACTGCTCCATCTTCAGTTTTTTTCACAGGGGGCAGGGCTTCCTCCCTCCCTCCCTCCCTCCCTCCCTCCCTTCCTTCCTTCCTTCCCTCCCTCCATTCCTTTGGCCACCAATTTTGATCCAATTCTCTCTCTCTCTCTCTCACACACACACACACGTTCTTTGGGGGGGTTGAATTACTCTGCCTCACTGCGCAAAGTCGGCTCAGCATGCGTTCGGCCCCCACTTATGCCGAATCAAATCCGCGGCCGGCGGGACCAAGGGGTTGCATTTCAAAGCCACCAGTCCTCTTGCTTCTTCTCCTTCACCGGCAAAGCTCCTGCTGGCGGCTCCGCCCATGGCAGCAGCAGTGGTGCCTCCCCCTCCGCTCGGAGCACCTCAGCTGGGCTCTGGGTTATCCCTGCCTCCACCTCCGCCGCTTTCCTACTAGCTCCCGCGGCCTCAAAAGCACGGCAGAGGAGGAAGGGGGAGGGATAACGCGGGAGCCAGCTCAGGTGCTCCGCTTGGAGGGAGAGGCACTGCCACTGCCATGGGCAGGGCGCCAGCGGGAGCTTTGCCGGTGAAGGAGAAGAAGCAAGAGGACTGGCGGCTCATCAAAACAAGTCTGGGGAGGTCCTTTGCAGGCGGCCAGTTCTAGCCGCCTGCAAAGGACTTCCCCACGTTTGCTTTACAATCTGCTGCGTGGGCTTTAATCTGCTGCGCGGGCTTTTTTTGCGACGTGCGCGAAACCCACCAAGCCACGCTCACTTAGAGGGAACAGTGATCATGGCCCCCGGTCGCTGCGCGGCCCAGTGCCAGGTACTCCACGGCCCGGCACTGGTCCGCGGACCGGGGGTTGGGGACCACTGCTCTACCCGACTCTGTTGTTGCATCCTCAAACCCCCAAAACTTTAACCTTAAACTGTCTACCGTGGACTTCACCCCATTCCTAAGAGGTCAGGAAAGGGGGCGTGCATAAGCGCACCATCGTGCCCCCCGTCTCTGTCCTACTGTCCCCATTTATTCGTGCCCATTTCCTTTGTTCATGTCCATGTTTATACTTATGCCTGTTGTCTCGTACATGTTTGACAAACTAATTAAAATAAAACAAATAAATATACTACAGATGATTCCCCCCCCAATAGGTCTTACCTGTCAAGCAATTGAGAAATAGAAGGGAAAGCAACATCTGTTCCATGATCCTTTCTCAACAAGGAAGGCAGCTTTTTCTTTTGAAAAAAGACACCAATATGAAATCTCTCCTTTCTTAAATTAAACCCAGAGTTACAAAATAGCAAATCTATTCTGTGCCCACGAGGTCTCAGGGGGATAGGGGACATCACTGCAAAACAAAGACCAAGCATGCATAGTTGTGGTAGTAGCAATTTTGGCTCTATATATAAGAGCTTCTTCAAGTCAACCTTGACCCCCTGGTGAACGCCTCAACTATTTATGTATTTCATTTTTATTTATTTCATTTTCAGTTATTTTGTTTTTACTTATTTCATAAGAGGAGTGGAGGACTCTTCTCGTGAAATACCTCTGGTCTGTTGAAAGTCTATTTGAAGATTCTTTGCAAATCACGGGGAGACAAAGGAAGATTTGCATGAAGTCAATACTGAAGGATGGGCAAAATTTCCATGGCTTTGGTTAGAGAGACAAGCAACAGCAATATAAGGAAATGTTCTGTCCTTTCTTACTCTATTCTTCCCCTATTGCTCCCTCTAGTTGCATACAGTCAACTAGGACTGGTAGCAACTTTCTAGAGATTTGGGTGAGTGTGAATCTGTCTTTCCACTCGGAGAATTTGGGATGATATAACTGGGATGTTCAGAATTATAAAAAAATGTATTTCTATACTTCCGAGATCTCAGTGTTTAAAAACTCCTGCTTAATAAAATTTCATCAGTTCCATAATTAAGCCTCCAAAGCACCACAATTTATAATCCTAACTTCGTAATACTTATGAAGCCTTATAGTCCCACAATTATATATCTTTCAATTATCCAAATTTTAAAGTCTTGTTTAGCTTTCCTTCTTTTTTTCTTTCTTTTACATTTGAAGACTCCTAAGAGGAACTAACTTGCAAATAAATAAATTTTACTGAAATTGGGACAGTGGATTTGGACTTCAATGAGGAAGGCTCTGTAGGAACACATCCCTTGATTTTTGCCTTTATTATAAAAAGTCAAAAAGCGGAGAATGGAAGGATTTATAATTCCTGCAGTCATCTGGTCCTCCACACTCTCTGTGAGTCTGTCTGCTAAAAAAAAAACCAGGAATATAAATCCTACCGTTCTCCACCGTTCAATCAGAGCTGAAGAAGCTTCCTGGATAAGAAGTGAAATGTCTTCAAGAGGGAAAAAACAACAACAAAGGAATCCCAGTTGCCACTTGGGATGTTTATTGTAACCAGTAAACTTTGCTGTTACCTCCAATTCACTTGGTCCCTACCTCCACGAAGGGATATTTTACACAAGATTCTTGGCGTTTATCTCTGCTGCTTGCCTGCTTCCTTTTTTAATCTTTAAGTATGACACCAGGGCAGTGGTGGGTTTCAAAAATTGTTGGAACCTACTCTGTGGGTGTGGCCTCCTTTGTGGGAGTGGCTTGCCACCCATGTGACTGGATGGGAGTGGCTTGCCGCCCATGTGACCGGATGGGAGTGGCTTGCCGCTCATGTGACCAGATATGAAATTATGAATTAGTACTTAGGTCTGTCCAAGTAGCTATTCAGAAGTTAGTGGTTAGAAGCAATCGTAAAGCAAGATATGGAATTAAAACCAGAAATATTTCGTTGGCTATTTGAAAGGGAGTATAATATATATTTAATTTTACACATGTAAGCAGCTGCTGGAATTGTTTTTGCACAACAGTGGAAAAACAGAGCTATGTAAATGAATAAATATTGCAATGTGCAGGAATAAATAAATTGACAATTAAAATCAAGAAGGCTTTGAATACTTTTTCACATGGGATTGGTTTTAGCAATTGCCAACTAATGGAAACAGAAATTAGAAATCCAAAAGTATGAAAGAAAAATTTTTGGAACCTCTTCTGTAAGTATGGCCAGCTTTCCGGGTCCACTGGTGGAACCTCTTCTAACCGGTTTGGTAGATTTGACGAACCGGTTCTACCGAATAGGTGCAAACTGGTAGGAAGCCACCTCTGCACCAGGGTCTCATGCTTCATGTAGAGGCTGACCCCAAACCATCCAGGATCTGTGAAGAAAGCTAAGAAACCCTTGGGATCCATCGCCTAAATCAAGTTTCCATTTAAATTGCCCATTCAGTTCAGAGTGAATGGTGGAGAAGAGAAGGATGTATATTCCTTGCAGTCATCTTGGTCCTTAGCGCTCTCTCTGTGAGCCTCTCCACTAATGACCAGATAACTGCAAGGAATATACATCCTTCCATTCTCCACCGTTCAGTCAGAACTCAAAAAGCTTCTTGGATGAGAAGTGAAACGTCTTCAAGGAGGGGTGGGAAAAACAAATAAACTCCATTTGCCTCTTGAAAAAGCACAGGAGAGAAAGAGCAAATGTTTATTGTAACCAGGAAACTTTTGCTGCTACATTCAACTCACTGGGTCTCTGTGTATTCCCAAAAACAGGTTATGGCTGCGAGAGAGGTTGATTTGTGTCTTTAATATAACAAGTCTCACTCATGCATTGAATTATGCTTTCTAAGGACTTCTATGTTCGGCTGCTGTGGAGGACGAGAGGTGGTTTTTGTCTCAGTTCCTCATCAGATTGTACCACTGTGCAACGAGCTGGCAGTGCTATGCCACATCAAACAGTAATAATCAGCCTCGTCTTCAGCCTGGATTCCAGTGATGGTTAAATACCCAACGGATCCTGAGACAGAAGCCGTGAACCGATCCGGGATCCCGTCACCCCTGCTGCCACCCGAATAGTGCACATACCGAGGAGCCTGCCCAGACTTCTGTTGGTGCCAGGAAATAGTATCCAAACTTCCACTAACGGTGCAGGATAATTTCACCGTTTCTCCCAGAGAGACGGACATGGAGGCTGGCTGGGTCCATGGTGACTGTGAATTGACCCCTTGAAGAAGAGAAAGCAACAGACTATTTAACTCATTTTCTAGACTTTTCAGAATGCCAGCAAAGTATAATATGAAGCATCCTTGATGCTCTAGTGGTTTTCTTGCAGACCTTTCATTACCCATACTAGGTAACATCATCAGTGCTAGTGGGGAGTGGGGTTTTCTCGCCACTGATGACGTCACCTACTTAGGATAATGAAACATTTTCAAGAAAACAACCAAGGTCAGAGCACCGAGGCATTCCTCAAATTCAACCCCTGAGCTAAAAAATATTCTCACTGAAACTATAGCACATTTTGAAGTGTTTTCTGGCTCTTTGCTTTCATGGAGGAGAAAAACAAGATCACGATGATGAGATTTTCTGTGATGCAAAATACTACAGCTGCACCGATGCTCAATGCCCCTGCTTCCTTACCTGAATTTAGAAAGGCAAAGAGAAATATTGACCAGATCATGGTAGGTTATCTACAGCCGCAGATTCGGACAGATGAGAAGGAAATGACGGTGGGATCTTTCTCCACCTGCTCTCTTTAAATCTTCTCAGAAGGCATCAATGACATCCATGCAAATGTTTGGGCTTTTTGCTGAGTTGGCTAGCCATGCGTGACACCTTCCAAATAGAAGCAAACGACCAGAGGAGGAATTTGCATAAGCAAAATCCATGCAACTCTTATGAGGCAAAAGCCTGGTCCATTGGCAGAAAAGAGAACCAGGGGTGCCCAAATCAGAAAGATCCGCTCAGTAGAGCTACACCTTCAGTCGTGTTTCCTAATGTGATGATCTAAGCATTCCAAAAAAAAATCGCATGTGTGAGTGTTTTAACTATCAGGTGTGACTTGCTGTTTTAAATAGAAAAGTTATTTGATAGGAAACATCCAACATCAAATATATCCAAAAAGAGAACATAAGGGAAAGATTTAACAGTTCATAATTACATTGCTGATGTAAAGGTAAATATGCACCATATAAGAACATAATATTGTCTGATAACATTCTCCAAATTCTTGACATTTGATTTGTATGTTTAAGAAAGGCCCATTTGGGGAAGGACTACATGCTTTGCTTCTGGAATGCTTCTTTATTTCATAATAGACATTAGAGAAGAACCAGGGAAGATACAGAATATAGAATAACCGAGTTGGAAGGGAGCTTGTAGGTATTCTAGTCCAACCCCCTGCCCAAACAGGAGACCCTGCACCATTTCTGACAAATGACAGCTTCTTTTTTTTTACATTCTCTCTTATATATAATTTGCTTTGCTGCATCACATTACCATTCCAATTTCGGCCCCATTATTTTCTTCCCATATTTCCATCTTAAATTTAAACTTTTTTTACCACTTGGACAAAATATTTCGGAAAAATATATCAAATTTATCATTTCTATCTATCTATATCTATATCTATCCATCCATCCATCCATCCATCCATCCATCCATCCATCCATCTATCATCTATCATCTATCTATCTATCTATCTATCTATCTATCTATCTATCTATCTATCTATCTATCTATCTATCTATCTATAATCTATATCTATCTATTTATCTATCTATCTATCATCTATATCTATCATATCTATCTATCTATCTATCTATCTATCATCTATCTATCTATCATCTATCTATCTATCTATCTATCTATCATCTATATCTATCTATCATCTATATCTATCTATCATATCTATCTATCTATCATCTATATCTATCTATCTATCTATCTATCATCTATCTATCTATCTATCTATCTATCTATCTATCTGTATATCTATCTATCATCTATCTCTATCTATCTGTCTGTCTGTCTGTCTGTGTCTGTCTGTCTGTCTATCTCTATCTATCTATCTATCTAATCTATTTATCTATCTATCTATCTATCTATCATCTATCTATCATCTATCTCTATCTATCATCTATCTATCTATCTATCATCTATCATCTATCTATCATCTATATCTATCTATCTATCTATCTATCTATCTATCTATCTATCTATCTATCTATCTATCTGTCATCTCCATCTATCTATCTATCTATCTATCTATCTATCTATCTATCTATCTATCTATCTATCTATCTATCTATCTATCTATCATCATCTATCTTATAATCTTTTCTATGTTGTTGTTGTTCTTAGTTGAGAAGTTGTGTCCGACCCATCGCGACCCCATGGACAACATTCCTCCAGGCCTTCCTGTCCTCTACCATCCCCTGGAGTCCATTTAAGCACACACTGACTGCTTTGGTGACTCCAGCCAGCCACCTCCTTCTTTGCTGTCCCCTTCTACTTTTGTCCTCAGTTTGGCCTTTTAGTGGCATCCACTAATCTGTTGCTCCCATGGGGATTTTCTTATTAAGTCCTACGTTCACTTGCCTTTCTCTGTGATAGATACCTGTGTGACAGACCCACATTGCAGCGCATGAAGAGT
This sequence comes from Thamnophis sirtalis, assembly GCF_051295495.1. Classification (NCBI taxonomy): domain Eukaryota; kingdom Metazoa; phylum Chordata; class Lepidosauria; order Squamata; family Natricidae; genus Thamnophis; species Thamnophis sirtalis. The sequence goes on along the minus strand of NW_028261382.1, from coordinate 58,799,891 downwards.
GCTACACCACCACAAGGAATGCAAACTGAAAGCACCCTCTGCAGAAGGAGGTTTTCGCCTCACTTCCCTGTGCAGGTGGCATCACTGTGAAACATCCAGTTGCTGTCATAAGACTGACAATAATATTTTGCCTCGTCTTCTGGTTGAACACCCGTAATTGTTAAAGTAGCTCTGGAACTGTCGGTCGCCCCAGAGAATCGGTCTGGAACGTCAGCAGGCCTGTAGACGTGCTGATAAATCAATAGTTTGGGTGGCTTGATGGATTTCTGCTGATACCAGGACACATAGTAGCCAGACAGAGCTCCACTGCTCCTCGTGCAGGAGATCTGGATCTTTCCTTCAAGACGTGCTGACAAGGAAGCTGGTTGAGTCAATACAAACTGGGCTGAGGCCCCTGTAAGTAACAAGACAGGAAGAAATGGCCAGGTGAGTCTTGAGCTCCATCAAAGTCAACTGAAAAGAGACCAAAGCCCACTGACATCGTAGGAGGTTAACAGAAGAACAGAGTTGGGAGGGACCTTGGAGGTCTTCTAGTCCAAGCCTCTGCTCAAGGAGGAGACCCTGCCCTCTACCATGTCAGACAAATGATTAGCCAATCTCTTCTCAAAAACCTCAAGTATCAGAGACCCACAACTTCTGGAGGCAAGTTGTTCCACTGATTAATTGTTCTAATATCGGGAAATTTTTCCTTAGTTCTAAGTGGCTTCTCTCCTCAATTAGTTGCCATCCTTCAGGTGCTTTGGAGAATAGCTTGATTCTCTCTTCTTTGTGGCAGCACCTCAAATATTGCAACACTGCTATCATGTCACCCCCTTAGTCCTTTTCATTAAACTGGACATACCTAGTTCCTGCAACCATTCGTATGTTTTAGCCTCCAGTGCGCTAATCATCTCTTCTTGGCTACATCTCTTCTTGGATGTTACACCAAGAGAGCAAAAGATATAAACCCAAGGGTTTACATTTGCAAGCATGTTCTCCTTTACCTGTGCAATAAGAAAAAATGAGGAAGAAGAGAACAGCTTGTGCCATGTTGAAGCTAAGGGTATAAGGAATGGCCATGACAGATGACCTTTGTGCAAAGTGTTTTGGAGACATTACTTTAAAGGCCAAGTGTGGGAAAATGCAAAGCCATGCAAAGGCACTTCCTCTGCGTTGGTGGTTGTCATCACCATTCATGGCCACTGTAAAGTTATAGGGAGGGGAAAACACTTGGTCACCGCACAGTTTCAAGGTCCTAGATGGGCCAGTTAAGAGGACACACTCATGGGCTATCTAGTTGGCTTGACTTGACTCTTGTCTGGGTTCCGATGGATGCCCTAATTAACTCATGAGCCTCGAGCCAAGTTTCAAAAGAAATCCAGTTATTTATTAGGAGCAACATGACAGCACATTCCTGAGTGAAGTCAATTCTGCCACAAGTGATTTACAGTTCAACTATGGCCCTGTTTCCCCATCTCCTCCCAGAGTGTGTTATAAATCACATTGTCCAATAGATAGATAGATTGGCCTTGCCAGCTATTATTCAAATGGTGTTCTAGCAATATCACTCCTTTACTTGTGCAATAAGGAAAAAAAAACGAGGAAGAAGAGAACCGCTTGGGCCATGCTGTTCCTCCTTACCCAGCCTAACAAAAGGTTTAAGCAATCTTCAAGAGTAGGAATTATTCCTGGGAACTGAATAGTGATGAGTAGAAGGGATGGAGGTCAATAGAAATGGCCGAACAGTTTAATCCGGATATCAGATAACAGGAGTAACAAGATAGCAGATAGCTAATCCACTCTGCAATCATCAACCTATAATCTCATAGCACCACCTTCTGGATGTTAACTTAAAAAGAAGAGATCAGAAAACATTGTAAAATACTGGTGCTTTCTCAGAAGATCTTTAAGACCTGGCTGTTCTCCCAGGAATTGTGCTTGGAAGGTTAGAGAAGCCTGTAAATTATTGTGATTAATGTTGACGGCTTGGACTGCCCTGTTTTATTTTTATTCTGTTTGGTTCTGTTAGGATTAGTGTGATGTGTTTAGCTCTGTTCTGTGCTCCCATGAAGAACATTTGTTATATGGCCAGATGTTGTGGCTATATAAGAATTTATAAACAAATGCAGTCAATGGATAAAGAGGTAAAGGTTCCCCTCGCACATATGTGCTAGTCGTTCCTGACTCTAGGGGGCGTTGCTCATCTCCGTTTCAAAGCCAAAGAGCCAGTGCTGTCCAAAGATGTCTTCATGGTCATGTGGCTGGCATGACTCAATGCTGAAGGCACACGGAACGCTGTTCTCTTCCCACCAAAGGTGGTTCCTATTTTTCTACTTGCATTTTTTATGTGCTTTCGAACTGCTAGGTGGGCAAAAGCTGGGACAAGTCACGGGAGATCATTCTGTTAGGCAGTGCTAGGGATTCGAACTACCGAACTGCTGACCTTTCTGATCTGCAAGCTCAGGGTCTTAGCTACTGAGCCATCGCCTTCCTTCTAGTCAATAAATGCAAGATCATATTGCTTGCAGTCTTTGGCGATTCCCCCTGCATTGTAGTTGATTGAGAACTTTCCTAACAATGAGAACAATGAGGCAGTGGAACAGCTTGCCTTCAGAAATTGTGGCTGCAATATAAGTTGGATAACTACTTGGTATGTAGTGTGATAGTTAAATATGTATAAAAATATGGCTAATAGTGGAATGCTAGAATTAAATAACAGGTGATTAGATAGCGAAATTAATAGTAGAATTTTGCGGATTGGAGGATTGGAAAGAACATGAAGAGAGGTATGAAAAGGAATTAAGTTTTAATTGGAAAATTAGAATTTGAATGATAGTACTATCAAATAACAACAAAAATATATTAGAATTAAATAATGGGTGATTAGAAAATGAAGGATTGTGTTCTAAAAAAAATATATGTGGTAATAGTATGGAACAGAATTTTTTTATTATTATTATCACATCTTTGAATATTATAGTGATAGGAGGGAGAGAATGCTAAAATAGAGATAGAAATGAGAGGAACTATAGTATATACAATATGTGTGTGTGTGTGTGTGTGTGTAGTATTTGTGCTGATAAATAAATAAAGGGAGACTAGTATATTTATCAGCACAAATACAATACAAATGTAACAAAGGCAACAGTAAAAATATTGGGTTTCTGTCTGGATGGGGAATGCGCAGAGTTGCCAGTCAAAGGGAACAGTTAAAGAGCAGGGGTCGACTTGGGAGTAAGGCCAACAGGTAGATGATGAATGGCCCCTCCCAGAGGAAATAAAAGAGGAATGAAAGGGGATTGGAGTTTGCAGAAGACCATTAGTTCACTTCATTGGTTCGTGACTCTCCTCCTTGCCAAGTTCTGCAGATATCGGCCTGGCAGCTTTCCAAGCCAGATAAGGTCTGTGACTGTAAATCTTCCCTTGAAAGACTTTGCTGGATGCGAATGAGAAGAATTCACAGTCAACTATTTGTCAGGACAAGGAGTTTGCTTCATGTGCTTGGGAAGCCTCAGTCAGAACATGTGGTATCTCCCCAGAGGGAACCCAATTCTAGGTAGACTGAGAATATGTGAATTGACAAAGGGACACCAGTCAACCTTGAATTACAGCTAAACTCTCTCCAAGAAAAGGAGGCTAATTACATTGCCTTGCTCCTTGACCATCTAACTGACTTTGTTGTTTATTGGGGTGAATCTATTTGGCATTTTGTCCTTGTCTCTAAGACCCACTCGGTTACTTGATGTTGAGCTTAAAAAGAGTTGTTTGTTTTTTTTAAAAAATTACAGAAGGTTCTTCTGAAACTCAAATGTCATCATATCCTCATGAGTCTAAAACGGAGGGACAGGAGTGAGGAAACACCTGACAGCTATCAGCAAGTGCTCTGAGTGAATCTGTATGCTACATGAGATGTAGTTATAGGTCAACTGATCCCATTTTATCCCCCCACTACAAAAGTCCCAGTCCGATTACAACATCCTTCTAAAACAGATGTCATCATATTCCCCAAGAGTCTAAAGTGGAGTGACAGGCATGAGGAAACACCTGACAGCTTGGGAAGACTTTGAGGAACCAAGAACAAGATGTCACACATTTGTAAGTCATGCATATCGGAGGTCAGCAGCTACAAGGTTTTTGTTCAGCTCTTCAATGGGATTGTAGCACTGTGCACTCGTCAGCACCTACATAATACAGGCAATAATAATCAGCTTCATCCTCTGCCTGAAGATTGGAGATAGTTAACACGGCAGATGTTTGAGAGTTTTCAATAGAACCAGAGAATCGTTCTGGGATTCCATCGGCTCTGCTACTATCAGAATATATAAGGAGTTTGGGGGCATTTCCAGGCTTCTGTTGATACCAGGAGGAATCCCCTGTGTCAAGTGTTCCACTGCTTATAGAACAAGAGATTCGGATTGTCCCTCCAGGAGATCCAGCCACAGATTCTGGTTGAGTGAGGACAACTTGAGAAAAAGTTCCTGAAAGACCACAAAGAAGACAGAAAAGACTATAAGCACAATGTTCACTTAAGCAATGGAGACCTTTCAATCAGAAGAAATGTGTGAGCCCCAAGACATAAATTACCCAGAACGGAAGCTGAGAGGATGAGAAGAGGCAACCATGCCATGGTGGAAGATGGAGTCAGGGTTGAATTGTCTGCAGATCTATCTGTCCTCTCTGCTCTTAAGCCTTTTGCCAGTGCGGAATTCAAATTCATGCAAATCTTCTGACTGCTCATCAAAACTTCCTCAGATAAAAGGAAAAACCATCCTTTGAAGGTTCCTCCGGTTTGAGAATCATGATTTGCTGATGTAGCTTTTGAGGAGACCATCCTTTTTAGCTGAGCGAGAACATTAGGGAAGGAATTCACCTCACCTGTAGTGTAGAAAGCATGCATGAGAATTGTCCTCATTTTATCTCCTACATCATTCCTTGCTTAGGCTGTGACAGATCCCTCTCAGTTTTTCAGGGAAATTATGAAGCATTCCAGGGATCTTGGGAATGAAAACCATCTATGTTGGGTCACAACTTCATATTTTCCTGAAAGGTTGTTGTGTTCATCAGAAGGGATCTCCAAGAGTAGACAAAAGAGTAGACAAAAAGCTTCATCAGTTCTGACAGGTCCTTCCTGCCTGAGTAGGGGTTGTACTAGAAGACCTCCAAGGTCCCTTCCAACTCTGTCATTCTGTTATTCTCTTTGAGAATCATGATTTCCTGATGCAGCTTTCCAAGAGACCATCTTCTTTGGTTTAGGGAGAACATTTGGAAAGGTCTTCAGCTCACCTGAGAGGTAGAAAGCATGCATGAGAATTGTCCTCATTTTATGCGCTTCATCCCTGTTCGGGCTGGGACAGATCCCTCTCAGCTTTCAGGGACATTATTACCTATTTCAGGGGATGTTAGGAATGATAACAGTCTTTGCTGGGTCACAAGTTCATGTTTTCCTGAAAAACTGCTGTGCTCATCCAAAGGGATCTCCAAGAGTAGACAAAAGTTTGGAGCCAACATGAACTGTTAAGATGGGAGCTGGTGTCCCACCATAATATAAAAAGGAAGCTCGGTTCCATTTATTTATTTCATTAATTCCAACTCTTTCCCATGTATTCTGTTATACTTTGATTTTTATTCATTTTCTGCCCCTTGTGCCCCTTGAGAAGGGAATTAATACATTTTCTCATTGCTACTGACAGCCTGAATTAGAAGCCGCCTTAAACTAGAACTCTGGGGGCTAAAGTTTCAAAAATATGGCAATCCTGACCTCTACTGCTTAGGTCACCCAGGCCTCAAGATACGTCTGGGGGGTTGGGCAAAGCAGATGCCAAGATTCATTGCATGGTGACCTACATCAAATGTTCAAATCTATTTTTTCATGACCCTAAAGGAGGTGGATGAGAAGGAAGAATGGGAATATAGCAGAACATAGTTATGAACTTAACCCTAACTACAACCCTATAAAACAATAGAATTTTTTTTACACCCAACGTTATGACCAAAAAAATCAAGAAAGGAGAGTCCAGTTGTATGCAATTTGCTCAAGGAGACAGAATTGGACGAACTATTGACAGAACCAGAAAAATGAGTGGAAGTTTTAAAGAGACTCTTATTTTGCTGATATTCCTGGTGAGGACACGGCTGATCCCAGGAGCTGTATCAATCTCAAATATTTCCACTCATTTTGTTAGAACAAATCCTGACTGTTTCTCCGTAGGATGCAGAAGGAGGAGAGGGATGATTAAAGACAACCTGGACCAAAAGATCTGAAAGACATCTGAGATAAAGTTTCAGTAAAAGTGGTGTAATTGCAAAGGGGAGAGAAAGGTTAGAGGTGAAAAGGAAGAGTGAAGGACTCCAAAGAAACTTTTCTGATCAGAATTGATTAATAAGAACCAAAATGTGAGCGTTCCAGATCAGAAGGGTTGATCTTAGAAAATCAAAACTTTTCCATCACTCTTTCAGTAGACAGAGGAGAAGAGGAGGAGATGTGGCTAGGTTGCAGTTGGAATGTTGGATAAGGAGCCACAATATGGCTGTTGTCTCCAAACTATTATTTGAAATGATATGGGTGAATCTCTATGTTAAAAGATTCATGAATCATGATCCATAACTCAATGGATCCCTTTCCTTCCACGGACCATGAAATCCCAGACCATTCATAACACCCTTCTGGAATTGAGATACGATCACATCCCTGAGAGTCTTAAGTGGGTGTGACAGCAGGAAGGAAGCATCTGAGAATTTGAGAAGGCTAAGAGGAGCCAGGAAGAGGATGTCACACATTGGCTAGTCATGCATATTGCGGTTCCCCGGCTGAAGGTTTTTGTTCAGCTCTTCAATGGGATTGTATCACTGTGTACTTGCCACCATCTGCATTATTGAGGCAATAATAATCACCTTCATCTTCTGGCTCAATATTGGAGATGGTTAACACGGCAGATGTTCTCGAGCTTTCAACAGAACCGGAGACACGTGCTGGGATTCCAGAGGCTCTGTTGCTATCAGCATATATAAGAGGTTTGGGGGCATTTCCAGGCTTCTGTTGATACCAGGAGGAAGTGCCTGATCCAATTGTTCCACTATTTCTAGTACAAGTGATTTGGATTGTCCCTCCAGCAGATCCAGACACAGATTCTGGCTGAGTCATGACGACTTGTGAAAAAATCCCTGAAAGAAAGGATAGATGATAGGAAAACAATGAGCACAATGTTCATTGAACATAGGAGAAATGTATGGTAGGAACAGAAATCAGAAGTCAAAGAAGTAGAGGAGAAACCACTTCTCTGAATTATTAGGCGATGGAGGAAGGGTATAAGTCCCAGTAGATATCCCCAGTCTTCAATTACCCAGAAAGGAAGAGGAGAGGATGAGAAGAGGCAGCCAAGCCATGGTTGAAGATGGAGTCAGGGTTGAATTGTCTGCAGATCCAGCTGTGCTCTCTGCTCTTAAGCCTTTTGCCAGGGGGGGAATTCAAATTCATGCAAATGATTTGCCTGCTCATTGAATCCTATATGAGAGCCTGTTTCAGATGAAAGGAAAGACCTTCCCTTGAAGGTCCTTTCCTGCCTGGGCAGAGGTTGGACTAGAAGACCTCCAAAGTCTCTTTCCCCCCTCCCATCAACTATACTAAAGAAACATCATAATGAAATAAGAGAAAGTGTGGCAGGCCAAAATTCTAAAAGGAATATAATTGCAGGCCTGACAGGCTAATTATAACACCTGTGTCTAATTCAGATGCCATCAAATCCCTGAGAGTCTAAGTGGGTGTGAGAGCAGGAAGGAAGCACCTGAGAATTTGAGGAGGTTAAGAGGAACCAAGAAGAGGATGCCACAGATTGTCTAGTCATGCATATTGCGATTCCCCTGCTGAAGGTTTTTGTTCAGCTCTTCAGTGGGATTGTATCACTGTGTACTTGCCATCGTTTGTATAAGACAGGCAATAATAATCAGCTTCATCCTCTGCCTGAAGATTGGAGATGTTTAACACGGCAGATGTTCTCGAGCTTTCAACAGAACCGGAGAACCGTTCTGGGATTCCAGAGGGTCTGCTGCTATCATAATATATAATGGGTTTGGGGGCATTTCCAGGCTTCTGTTGATACCAGGAGAAATAGCCTTCTCCAACTCCTCCACTGCTTTTGCAATTGATTTGGATTTTCTCCCGAAGAGATCCAGACACAGCAGCTGGTTGATTCAAGACAAACTGGGAAAAAGTCCCTGGGGGGAAAAAAGCAAAGATAACAGGAGGATTCAATCAGCAATGATGTTCATTGAAGGTAGGAGAAATGTGTGGTAGGAACAGAAATCGGAAGTCAAAGAAGTAGAGGAGGAACCACTTCTCTGAATTATTAGGCGATGGAGGAAGGGTATAAGTCCCAGTAGATATCCCCAGTCTTCAATTACCCAGAAAGGAAGAGGAGAGGATGAGAAGAGGCAGCCAAGCCATGGTGGGAGATGCAGGGTTGAATTGTCTGAAGATCCAGCTGTGCTGTCTGCTCTTTTGCCAGTGTGGAATTCAAATTCATGCAAATGATCTGCCTGCTCATTGAACCTTCCTCAGCTATCAGAGCCTGCTTGAGATAAAAGGCAAGACCAATGCAAGCGTCTCACTTCCTTTCAAAGGTTTTTGTCTCACTTCCCTATTCGAATCGAGCACCGTGCACTCGTTCCCTGTCCAAAGAAAGCAGTAATAAGTGGCCTCATCTTCCACCAAGACCCCCGTGATGGTCAGAGACATGGTGCTCCCTGACCTGGAGCCAGAGAAATGATCTGGAATGCCTGTGGCTCTGATGCTGATGTCGTATATTAAGGGCTTTGGAGTCTGCTCTGCCTTCTGCTGGATCCATCGTGGGTAGTTTTCATCAGCGATGGTCCCGGCATCATATTTACAGGACATGATGATGGTCCCTCCTGGGGCTACAAAGTATGGCTCCTCCGAGCTCTGCAGCTGCTGGATGCTGGATCCTGAAAGAGGACGTGGGGTTTAGGGAACAAGGGAGAGCATGGAATTAAGGAACATAAGGTGAATCTAGGCTACGCAGCCAAACCATGGCCAGCATTCGCCACCTCAATCCATGGTAACAACCAGACAACTTCCCTTTGTATAAATCAAGTTTCCTGATGAGTTCCAAAAATTGACCCACTTTCCCTTATAACCTGGAATATAGCAGGTTGGTCCGTCCCATCAAAAGACAAACTCTTTTTTGACTATATATCACAATTTGACATCCTCTTCTTGCAGGAAACCTGGGCCTCCACAGAGATTCAGTTAGATGGCTATTGGGTTAACTCAATTCCGGCTGTCCCAAGCAAGGTGGGGGGGGGAGAGCTAAAGGGGGTATTGTGACATTAGTTAATACATCCTTGCCTTTTTAAATGTGTACCACTGCTACCTTTCCAGCCATGGGTTGTAACTACATTACTCTTATTTAAACAGGTGGAGATTTGGCTTTTTAATATCTATATTCCTCCACTTAATAAGAATAATGTGATTAACAAGGTTTGGGACAGCATAGAAGATTTTATTCTTGGCTGTTCAGCCAAATTCCCCAAAGCTGCAATAATTATAGGGGGGAATGGACTTAAATGCTAGGATGGGTCCAAATGATCAAGCATTATATAAGCAGTTTAAGATTCACTATGATGAAAATGTAACAGATGAATCTTTGCATGCCAGACAATTTAAAGACACTAAAGCTAATCGGGCAGGCTTATGTGTAAGACAAATGACTGAATGTTTGGATCTTTGTATCCTTAACGGGTCCCCATGGGGCGACTTCCCAGCAGAATATACTTATCAAGGAGCAGGAAGAAAATCCACAGTTGATTACTGGATAATATCATATGTTCTCCTGAAGTTCTTACAGAAGATTGAGGTAGACTCACGACTGGAAAGTGATCATAATACAATACTCCTTACTCTCACATTGCACCAGAATTCTCTAAGGGCAGGCACAGCCTACCTACCCAGGTTAGAGACTCAAAATACCAAGGGGAAAATTAAATGTAACGAGAAAAACACTAAGGAAGTTACCAAATGGATGTTAGCCCCTGAAACCATAGAGTTACGTACATCTCTTCTAAGAAATAACTGTGGGGGATCTTACCTAGAGAGGTTTGAATCCTTAATTTTAAATTTGAATTCGGTTCTCAGTAACAGATCACTAGCTCACCGCAAAATGCTAGTTTCAATAAACAAAAAATGGCTTGATAGAGATTGCGTTCAACTAAAAAAGATATATAATGAGGAATACAAGAAAAGTAAAAGTGTCCCCTCCGAGGAGCACACTTACTACTTAAAGCAGCTGAAAGCACAATATAAGAACCTTCTAAAAGAAAAGAAAAGTGCGGCCCTGAAGGAGTCTTGGCATAGACTAAATACGGCAGTCAGGACAAAAAATACATCCCTTTTTTGGTACATCACCAGGGGACTGGAAAAACCTCCCCTACCCCCAACAAATCAGGTTCCGATTCATGCCTGGGAAGAGTATTTTAGGGAGCTTTATACAGATCCTGACTATGTAACCAAGGAGAGCCAAGCTAGTTTGGACCAAAGTCCTTACTGGCCCCCTGTTACACCGGAAGAGATATCCCGGTTGATTGGAACCCTAAAGGCTAATAAGGCACCCGGAGCTGATAATGTCCTGCCAGAAATAATTAAAAAGAACGCCAGTTGATGGGCTCCACTTTTAGCATCACTGTTTACATTTATAGACAAAACAGGCCATATGCCTAGAGATTGGGGAGTAGCAATTATCATACCAATTTATAAAAAAGGGAATAGAAATGACCCAGGCAACTATAGACCCATTAGTCTTCTAAGCTTTATTAGTAAACTCTATGCCAAACACCTAAATTACAAGCATCAAGATTGGCTAATTTCAGGGGGATAATCAAAGACGAACAAGCCGGTTTTAGAGAAGGAAGATCAACAATGGATCATATCTTGGTACTCCAGCATTTAGTACAAAAATACACATATTAAAAAAATCCTCTCTTTTTGTGGCCTTCCTGGATTTTAAACAGGCCTTTGATTCAATATCCAGGATCACCCTCTGGGAGAAGTTAAAATGCACCACTATCGATAAACGCCTCCTCTTCCTCATACAAAAATTGTATGCCAATTCCACCCTGAAAGTGAGGTACAACCCCCAAGGGAGTTTAACTGGCTCAGTCAGGGTACAGTGATTGTACATAGAACAATATCAGACCTCTGAAAAGTTTAAACATGCATATGTACTCAGTATTTGGTTTGGGCCCCTTTTGCAGCAATTACTGCCTCAATGCGGTGTGGCAGGGAAGCTATCAGCCTGTGGCATTGCTGAGGTGTTATGGAAGACCAGGATGCTTCAATAGCGACCTTCAGCTCTTCTGCATTGTTCGGTCTCATGTCTCTCATCTTTCTCTTGGCAATGCCCCATAGATTCTCTAGGGGGTTCAGGTCAGGCGAGTTTGCTTGCCAATCAAGCACAGTAATCCCACGGTCATTGAACCAAGTTTTGGTGCTTTTGGCAGTGTGGGCAGCTGGAAAATGAAGTCAGCAGCCCCATAAAGCTCATCTGCGGAAGGAAGCATGAAGTGCTCCAAAATCTCCTGGTAGAGAGCTGCGTTGACCCTGGTCTTAATGAAGCACAGTGTGCCAAAGTCCTGTTGCTCAGTGGTCCAAAGTCCTCTTTTCTGATGAGAGCAACTTTTGCATCTCATTTGGAAACCAAGGACCCAGAGTATGGAGGAAGAATGGAGAGGCCAATCAAGCACAGTAATCCCACGGTCATTGAACCAGGTTTTAGTTCTTTTGGCAAAATCTGCTCTCATCAGAACTTTCAGCCGTGAACCTCCAGTTAGTAATTAACACGGGGTCTAACCACTTACACAGAGACAAGAAGGAGCAAGTTTTTGTCTCAGTTCCTCATCAGATTGTCTCACTGTGGAACTCTGAACCACTGCTATACCACATGCAACAGTAATAATCAGCCTCGTCTTCAGCCTGAAGGTTGGTGATGGTTAAGTAGCCGTTGTTCCCTGATCGGGTTCCTGTGAATCGGTCTGGGATCCCTTCTCCTCTGCTGCTGCAGCCATCACAGTGCACAAAGTGAGGAGCTTCTCCAGATCTCTGTTGAATCCAACCAATGGTAGTTGGATTGCTGCTGATGGCACAGGAGAGTTTAATTGTCCCTCCTAGAGATCCAGACTGAGAGACAGGCTGCGTCAAGATGGACTGTGAAGTGACACCTTTACGAAATAAGAAAAAAAGAGAAAATAATGTAGATGTGTTATATTATGTGGGCCTCCAAAAATCCCAGAACCATCCTTTGGATGGACCAAATTGGAGTTTGTATTGAGCAAACTAGAGAATGTTTATTGGACAGTTGAAGAGAGGTTCTCCACATACTTACATGAGAAATAACTAAGAAGGAAAAGGGAAACCAGTGTCCAGGCCATGGTGCTTTCCTTCAAAAGGTCTCCCTTCTTACAACCAAAGAATATCTACCTGGGAATCCTTCTGCCTTCTTCCTTAAGTCCTCCTAGAATTGAAGGAAGATCCATGCAAATATAGATCCATTGATTGACTTTCTTTGAGTTGATTTTGACCAATGAGCGGAGGAGACATTTGCATAAAGGGAAGGGTTAAGATGACGCCTTTATTTAGGTTTTAAGTCATAACGTAGGACGTTTAGGAGAAAGGCATTCAGAAAGGATGAATGCAGGGTGGGGATTTGAGCAGGACCAGTTCTACCAGAAGACAAACTGATGTGTCTACCGTGAACAGGACATCGTCAGGAAGCAGCCAAATGTTTCCTGGTGTTTTATTGGACATTGTAGTTTATTCTGGCAAGAGGTTCTCCACATACGCACATGAGAAATAACTGAGAAGCAAAAGGAAAACCAGTGTCCAGGCCATAGGGCTTTCCTTCAAAAAGTCTCCCTTTTCAAGGCCAAAGAATATCTACCTGGGATCCTTCAACCTTCTTCCTTAAGTCCTTCTAGAATGGAAGGAAAGTCCATGCAAATAACGATACAGTGATTGTCTTTCCTTGATTTTATGAGCTATCCCATTTTCAGACTAATCCATCTGGTCAAAGTAGATGAATGGAGAAGACATTTGCATGGAGGGAAGTCTTAAGTAGATGCCTTTATTCGGGTTTATGCTCAGAATGTAGGACCTGAGCAGGGCAAATTCAATCAGATTGCCTTGGACATCACATTTGGTCCGAAACAAAAGGGCAGTGAATGGTGCCTTCGTTGCAATCGTGTAATTGTGTTTTGATTGTAGGCAGAAAGCATCCCGTTCTCTCCTTTTGCTTACTTCCTCTAGACTACACCTCGGATGTTACAAACTCTTCATGCGATCTAATTCTCTTTCCTTTCTTGAGATCTGCATGAGGTATTTTGCAGCTGGGGAAATGGCTCAGTCGGTTGCACTGAAGAGAGTTTCAGTGATGGCAGATGTTTGGATGGGTGCATATCTAGGAGGGTGGAGTCCCCTGCTGTCACGTCCCATGACCATAAACGGGGGGCATGTTCTTCCATCCAAAATATATTTCAGAGAAGGGTGGCTCCAGTCCCAGATTCGCTCCCGGTTTCCTCTTTCCCTCTGAGAGAAATGGGGTTATTCTTGTAAAAGGGAAAGAACCCGAGTGACTCCATATTTACACTTTTCATAACCCTAGCAAGCACATCTGTAACACATTACGAGAAGAGACGGGAAGGCTAGAAATCCTTTTGGATTATATATAAAGGTTAATAATAATAATAACAATAAAAAAGAACTAAATTAAACACAGTTAAGTTTTGATTATTAGGGGGAACATGTTATGATATAGGATATAGTCAAATAAAGAAAGGATAATGATAATAATTGTTGTGACCCAGCAGGAGCCGTTGGAGCTGCCACCAGACTCCGACAGTGAGGGGCCCTCTGAGTCGGCTCTGGAGGATGTGGAGGACCCTGGACAGGGTTCCGACTCCAAGCAGGGCGGAGAGAGGCTGGTTGGCCACCAGGAGGCACCTGAGCCTTGGACCAGTGGGGAGGAGACAAGGGAGAGTGATCCGGACGCCAGTAGTGAGTTGTTCCTGGATGCACGCCATCGAAGAGCTACTAGGCGTCAGGAACAATTAAGCAATTACAGGAGGTGATTGTACTTAGCTGATGGTCATTAGGCTCCTCTCCAGACTATAAAAAAGACTGCTTGTGACACACCCTTCTTGCAGAAGTCAATGCATTGACTAAAGAGAACGTAACTAACTTGACAGGCTGGATTGCTGCCAAGGTTTGTCAGACTTGCTGCCAAGGTCCTTATCTATTTGTTTGCTTGGCTTTCAGCCACCGAGATTCTGGTCTTGTTATTAAAGGACATTCTAATTAAGCTTGTCTCAGCATTCGTTACTGGACAGAGGAGGGGGTCAGAACAAATGCGTGTGTGTGTGTGTGTGTGTGTGTGTGTGTATGTATGTATGTATGTATATATGTGTGTGTGTGTGTATATATATATACACACACACACACACATACGTACATATATTTATCAGCACAAATACAACACATATGTAACAAAAAGGCAATAGTAAAAATATTGGGTTTCTGTCTGGATGGTCTCTTGTGATGAGCCGATGAACAGAGAATGGAAGTAATGAACTTCCTCCCATATTTGGGCATACCAGGGGTTGTGAATTTAAATATATACCTTTCTCCCTGGCTTAGCTGATAACGGAGGAGAGCCTGTGGCTTAATGGTTAACACATCTGCCTAATATGCAATACAGCCCAGGTTCGAATCCCAGTAAGGGTATGGCTAGCTGATGAGAGCTAAATAGCTTGAAATAGATCTATACTACTCTCCCTTTATTTATTTATCAGTACAATTACAACATGTGTGTGTGTGTGTGTGTGTATAATATAATATAAGTAAACTGGATGTAAATTGTAAACAGTGATTTGGAAAGGAGGATTAGAAAATTTTGTTATTAAATATAATGGATGTTTAGCTAGAATAGGATATAAGGATTTCGTGTTAATGGGGGATTTTGTAAATAAGTAAATGAAATGCCAGTATGTTGTTATGTATTAAATGTTGATATATTTTATGATGAAGGACGTTTAAACAACCATAGTCAAATAAAAGTGGAGGTATGATGATGGTAATATGCATAAACATCTGAGTTAAGATACTAGAGTTAATATGAATTCTACTTGATGACGGTGGAAGAGATGCACAAACGCCTTTTGTAACCAACTGATACACTTTCTACAGTATGTAAAGAAGGAGGATTTGTATGTTTGTTTTGAAAATAAAAAATATTTTTTTAAATAATAATAATAATAAAAGATAAGACATTATGCAAAGGGTTTGTTTGGGTGGGGGGGGGGGACAAGGCTATAAAGTTGATGGGGAAATTCAAAGCCAATTCAACTTGACTTTACTGGTACCAGTTCAGTGTCAGGAAACTGCCATGATGAGATGGATTGTCTTGTTAGGGGGAAATGAGGACAAGGTCATTCCAAAGGGGATTTCTGATTTGGGAATTTGTTGCCGTGTAGCCAAAAGGTTGACCATATTTTTTGGAGTATAAGATGCACCTTCCCCCCCGCCCCCCAAAAAGACGGTGAAAATCTGGATGCATCTTATACACTGAATACAGCATTTTTGGTCTACTGAAAGCCTGCCCCATTTTCAAAAATGGAAACGTGCTCCTGGGGGCTGGGGAGGGCAAAAACCAGTATAAAATGGACCATTTTTTGCTTGTTTTAGCCCCACTCAGCCCCCGGGAGCACTCTACAAGCCTCCCAAAGCCTCTGGGTGCCTTTTCTTTTTGTGAAAAACATGCGCACACTGGGAACAAGCTCCAGCTATTCCTCTGCCTCACTGCTGTCTAGCTCCCAAGGCAATTGATAGCTGCCAGACGGCCTTGGCCCCCTCTCTGCTTCCAATGCAGAGCCCTCCTCAGAGCCTTCCCCAGACTCCAGGACTGGCCCAGGTTCCTCCCCAACCTCCTCACTGTCCGACTTTGCTGCCAGCTCTGCTGGCTGCTGGCGGGCCACAACAGAAGGTTTTTGTCTCAGTTCCCCATTAGATTGTCCCACTGTGAAACGTATTGCCATAACGCATGTAAAAGTGATAATAAGCCTCATCTTCAGCCTGAAGGTTGGTGATGGTTAAGTAGCCGTTGTTCCCTGATCAAGTTCCGGTGAATCGGTCTGGGATCCCTTCTCCCCTGCTGCTGCAGCCATCACAGTGCACAAAGTGAGGAGCTTCTCCAGATCTCTGTTGAATCCAATCAATGGTAGTTGGATTGCTGCTGATGGCACAGGAGAGTTTAATTGTCCCTCCTGGAGATCCAGACTGGGAGACAGGCTGAGTCAATGTTGGCTGTGAAGTGACGCCTTTATAAGCAGGGGGGGGGGGGAGAGGAAATAATGTAGATTTGTTATTTGCCTCAAAAAAAAATCCCAGAACCATCCTTGGTCCATCCTTGGATGGAACATATAGGATTTTATATTATGCAAATTAGTGTGTTTATTGGACAGTTGAAGAAGAGGTTCTCCACATACTTACATGAGAAATAAGTAAGAAGGGAAAGGAAAATTATTGTCCAGGCCATGGTGCTTTCCTTCAAAAAGTCTCCCTTTCCAAGACCAGAGAATATCTACCTGGGGATCCTTCGACCTTCTTACTTAAGTCCTCCTAGAACGGAAGAAAGGTCCATGCAAATATAGGCCACCTGATTGGCTTTCTTTGATTCTCATCAGCCACCCTCTTCAAAGACTAGCCAATCTGGTCAAAGTAGATTGGTCAATTAATGGAGGAGACATTTGCATAGAGTGAAGTCTTAAGAAGATGCCTTTATTCAGATTTTCAATCATAATGTGGGACCTCAATGGGATAAAGTATCTGATGGGTTGGACACCACATTTGCCCGGCAACGAAAGGGCAACAAAAGGTGCCCTTGTTGAAACTGTTTTGTTGTAATTGTACTTGGTTGTAGAAAGTGACCCATTCTCTCCTTTTATTTACTTCTGCTTAATAATATCTCTGAGGCAATAGTGAAATTCATTTTTTTTTTTTACTATTTTCTGTGGGCGTGGTGGTGGACATTGCAGGGGAAGGCTACTGCAAAATCCCTATTCCCTGCTCACTCCTGGGGAAGGATACTGAGAAATCCGCATTCCCTCCTCACTCTGGGGGAAAAGGATACTGCAAAATCCCCATTCCCTCCCCTCTTCTGGGGGAATGATACTGAAGAATCCCCAGTCCCTCCTCACTCCTGGGGGAAGGATCCTGAAAGATCCCCATTCCCTCCTTTCTTCTGGGGAAGGATACTGAAAAATCCCCATTCCCTCCCCACTCCTAGGGAAACCCAGGAGTGGTATTTACCGGTTCTCCAAACTACTCAAAATTTTCGCTATCAGTTCTCCAGAATCTTAGCAATAGCAATAGCAATAGCAGTTAGACTTATATACTGCTTCATAGGGCTTTCAACCCTCTCTAAGCGGTTTACAGAGTCAGCATATCGCCGCCAACAATCCGGGTCCTCATTTTACCCACCTCGGAAGGATGGAAGACTGAGTCAACCCTGAGCCGGTGAGATTTGAACCAATGAACTGCAGACAGCAGTCAGCTGAAGTGGCCTGCAGTACTGCACTCTACCCACTGTGCCACCTCGGCTCTTATAAATCTGTCAGAACCTGCTGAATTTCACCCCTGCTCCCATGTCACAAACTCTTTATACAACCCAATTCTCTTTCCTTTCTTGAGTTCCGCATGAAGTATCTTGCAGCTGGTGTAATTGCTCAGCCTGTTGCACAGAGGAGAGTTTCAGGAGTGATGACAGAAGGTTTCTGGGAAAGTAGCACCCCCTGCAGTCCTATCCTGTCACCGTACCTGGGGGACACCTCCTCCCATTCAAAATACATTTCAGACAAAGTTGCCCCCAGCCCCAAATTTGTTCAAAATTCCCTCTTTCCCTCTGAGAGCAAATCAGATTCTTTTATGTCCTTCACACTTAGTTGAGGTGGGTCACCTTGAGAACATTATGCAACCATGAATGGTAGAAATATAGGGGAAGAATCTAAATAAGCTTTCTGGGGCTTTGGTAATGTTCCATGATTGGAACTCTCTTGTTTTTCACCTAGAACTGGAATATAAGCCTTCAAAGTCATTCCTAGGTGGATCCAATGCTAAGGAGAACTTCTCTTTTAACACAGTAGAGTGTCAAAGTTTGGGTTGTGATGCATGAAGAACTTCCTCAAGGGAGGTTTATGTTCAGCCTCCTCTCTGAGGTTCTTCACTGTGTCTATCAACACCACAGTAATAGTCCCCTTCGTCTTTTCCCTGAACATTGTTGATGGTCAAGAAAGCAATTTTCTTGGGGGTGTTTGTAGAAGCAGAGAAATGACCAGAAGCCTCTGGGCCAAATGTTGTCTCTCTGGAGGTTGTATTATAAGATAGAAGAAATCTGGGCCTTTCTCCTCCCTTTTGCTGGTACCATGAGAAGTAGTTAAAGTAGAAGTTATTGGTGATGTTGCAGGAGAGAGTTGCTGGTTGTCCAGGAGAGGCAGAGAGGGCAGGTTCCTGAATGAGGTTGTACTTGGCCGTGTTACCTGAAAGAAGAATATCAACATTATGACACTTTCAGAGATGGGAAACTGAAGCAAACAGGATTGCACAGAATAAGAAAACAGCCAAGGTGGGTGTTTGATTTCACCTGGAGAGTAAAAGAAGAAAAGTAGCAGCAGAGTCCACATGATGATGGAGAAACTGGAGGGGCCGAAGGTCCAACTTCCTTGCGATCCAAAGCTTTGGTGGCCCTCACTTCCTGACTGTATCTTAAGCTCTGCACCAGAAGCTCATGCAAATATCCAGGTGCCTCATTGGCCGAAAGGAGTGAAGGAAACATTATTTAATGCAACATCGAGAGACAACACCCTTGGATTAGCAAAAGCAAAAATATCTAGCGATTCCAGGAGATTTCCTTCCTCTTTCTTCTACCTTGTGGGAAAGCTGGATGGAATAGAATCCAAAACTATCCTTTTTCCCTGGGAAGGGGAAAGGAAAGGAAAGGAAGGAGAAAGGAAAGGAAAGGAAGGGAAGGAGAAAGGAAAGGAAGGAGAAAAGAAAAGGAAAGGAAAGGAAGGAGAAAAGAAAGGAAAGGAAGAAGAAAGGGAAGGGAAGACAAAGCATCATCGTTCAACTGAAATATGTCAAGCTAGAGAGTTGAAATAATAATACAAACGAAGGAGTCTCGTCTTTCTGCAAATCAGATTCCTATCTACCCTATATATCAAATCAGAACGGAAGAAGAACTCCCTCTTGTGTCTAAAGATCAAACAGTCACAAAACGTTAGCACAATATTGACAGTATTTTATTTTAAAAAATGTACATAAGAAAAAAAATTGGCTACGGAAGTATAGTACCATCTTGTACCAATTATCTGGACATACCTCTAACAATCTTTGGACCATTATGTTATTATCCACTTTTAATGTCAATACTTTTTAATTATATTTTAATGTTAGTATTTTTTAATATAGTGTAAAAACTAATGTGTATTGCTGGTCTTTGACCGTAATAAAGATTTTACTTATTATTTTAAAAAAAGAGGAATTCGTATTTTACAAGGTATTCAATAACTCATTCAGTGACGTTCAGTGAGCCTTGGCACTTGTATTCTGAATCATAGTGACCCCCTCTCAGATGTCTATGGAGATCCTCAGTCATCCAGTCATGGTGGTCCCAAAGATGTTTTTTCAGGAGACATCTGGACTTTCTGGTTTTTCCTTGGAAGACGTTTCGCTTCTCATCCAAGAAGCGTCTTCAGCTCCATTCCCCACCATCCAGTCAGAGTTGAAGAAGCTTCTTGGATGAGAAGTGAAATGTCTCCAAGGAAAAAACAAAATCCAGTTGCCTTTTGATTAAAAAAACAACAACAACAGCTTTGGAACAAACCTGACCTGGATGATGGAGAATCTCCATAGACACATATATCGAATTGATTATTGTTCTACAAGATGGTTGTAGAAACGGCCTGCGGTCCATTTTAGAATAGAATACAATAGCAGAGTTGGAAGGGACCTTGGAGGTCTCCTAGTCCAACACCCTGCCTAGGGAGGAAACTCTACACCAGTTCACACAAATGGTTATCCAACATCTTCTTAAAAACATGTTGGAGCATTCTCAACTTCTGGAGGCAAGTTGTTCCACTGATTATTTGTTCTCACTGTCAGGAAATTTCTCCTTAGTTCTAGGTTGCTTTTCTCCTTGATTAGTTTCCACCCATTGCTTCTTATCCTGCCCTCAGGTGCTTTGGAGAATAGCTTGACTCCCTCTTCTTTGTGGCAGCCCCTGAGATATTGGAACTCTGCTATCATGTCTCCCCTGGTCCTTCTTTTCATTAAACTTTTCATTACATCCAAGAAAGAACCATGCAACTTTTGAGCCACTCCCATGGGCGTGGCCATGGCGAGCATGGCCTAGTTGGCCTCCTGTACTATGACAGGGGCTGTTTTTGTCCTCCCCGGGCTCCGGAGGCTTTCCTCAAACCTCTGGGAGGGCAAAAATGGCCTCCCCAACCTCTGGAGACCTTCTGGAGGCCAGAAACGGGCCCATTTCTGGCCTTCTCGAACTTCCAGTAGGCCTATATTTTTTGCCCTCCCGGAGCCTCTCGGCATGCCCTACAGAGGTTGGTTCCTACTGGTTCAGACTGGTTCGGCCAAGTAAGTATAAATCGGCTGGCCACGCCTCTGAAACAGTTCTATCGGTGGCGCCGTAGATGCCGTCATCTTGTTTTTTTCTTCTGCACATGCGCAAAAGCAATTTTTTACTACTGCGCAAGCACACACGTCCGTGAATTGCGTGTGCGTAAGTCATGTCCCTGAGCGAACCCACCCCTGATGTCCTGGAACTTACCTGCATCCAAAACGGGCCACATGGGGACTCCTGGGAGGGGAGGGGCGGGTGGGGCCAGCCAGGATTGGGATTTGGGGGGGCTTCTACGAACCGCACAGAATCTTAGCTAGAGATTCTCCCAAACCCCTGCGAACCCCCAGCAGCCCACTCCTGATTCCCTGTGTCTGTGAAGGAAGAAGCTTTTTGGTTTCAGTTCCCATTTGATTGTCTCACTGTGGAGCTCTGAACCACTGCTATACCACATGTAACAGTGATAATCAGCCTCATCTTCAGCCCGAAGGTTGGTGATGGTTAAGTAGCCATTGTTCCCTGATCGGGTTGCCGTGAATCGGTCCATGATCCCTGGTCCCCAGACGCTGCAGCCATCACAGTGCACAAAGCGAGGAACTCCTCCAGATTTCTGCTGAAGCCAGTGAATTTGGTTTGGACTGCTGCTGCTGGCACAGGAGAGTTTAACTGTCCCTCCTAGAGACTCAGACTGGGAGGCAGGCTGAGTCAAGGTGGACTGTGAAGTGGCAGCTTTACAAAGAGGGGCGGAAAAGAGAAAATAATGAGGATTTGTTATATTAGGTGGGGCTCCAGAACCAACATATGGATGGGCCAAATGGGATTTTATATTATGGAAACTATTGAGTGTTTATTGGGCAGTTGAAGAAGAGGTTCCCCACATACTTACTTGAGAAATAAGTCTACTTTTCCAAACTCCCTTTCTACCTTCTTACTTAATTCTCAATTCTTCAGCAGATGTTTTTGTTCCCTTCCCCCTTGCGTCTGTACTGCTGTGGTTTTTGAAAACTACTCCCTGCACCATGGTAGACGCTACAGTAATAGGTAGCCTCATCTTCTGCCTGGACCTGAGCGATGGTCAAATAACCCTTGTTGCCAGTTCTGGAGCCCAAAAATCGATCTGAGATCCCTTCGCCTCGTTTGTTATCCCCAAAATATAGGAACCGAATGCCTTGGCCCATCTTATCTTGATACCAGCCCACGGTTTGGCTCTCCAAGCCGCTGCTGAGGGTGCAAAGAAATTACGCCTCACCTCCAAGAGGTACAGACAGTTTTAGGGGCTGAGTTAAGAGACCCTGGCTGAGGACATCTAAAAAGGAAGGGAAAAAAGTACAATACCTGTATATGTATACTTTTTGTTCTCTTTTTTTAAAAAAGAAGGAAGATGTATGTCAAAATTAAATATGTATATTGAAAAGGAAT
Source organism: Thamnophis sirtalis (assembly GCF_051295495.1). Taxonomy (NCBI): domain Eukaryota; kingdom Metazoa; phylum Chordata; class Lepidosauria; order Squamata; family Natricidae; genus Thamnophis; species Thamnophis sirtalis. The sequence continues at coordinate 58,777,806 of NW_028261382.1, read as the reverse complement.
TATAAATACCATCAACATAAAATGAAGCTCACTCGGAAACTGAAATACACCAAGTAAATGAGATGAAGAGTGTGAAATAGAGGAGAGAGGTAAGGGAAGAAGAGAGGAATAGGAGAGAGGGCAGAGGGGGGAAAAGGAGGAGAGAAAGAAGGAGTGGAAAGAGAGAAGGAGAGAGGTAAGGGAAGAAGAGAGGGATAGGAGAGAAGGTGTGGGGAGAGAAAGGAGGAGTGGAAAGGGGAGAGAGGAGAAGGAGAAAGGGGAAGTAGAGAAGGGAAGGATGACAGAGGGAAGAAAGGAGGTAGCGAGGGATAGGAGAGGGGGAAGAGGAGAAGAGAAAGAAGGAGTGGAAAGAGGAGAGAAGAGAAGGAGAGAGGTAAGGGAAGAAGAGAGGGATAGGAGAGTGGGCACAGGAGGGAAGAGGAGGAGAGAAAGAAAGAGTGGAAAGAGAGAAGGAGAGAGGTAAGGGAAGAAGAGAGGGATAAGAGAGAAGGTGTGGAGAGAGAAAGGAAGAGTGGAAAGGGGAGAGAGGAGAAGGAGAGAGGAAGGGGAAGTAGAGAAAGGAAAGATTGCAGAGGGAAGAAAGGAGGGAGGGAGAGGAAGTCTTAAGGGCTTTTTATATTTGTATTTAGTTTAGCTACCTCAATTCTCAAAGTTCTTACTTGCAAAGGCTTTCTTTTAAAGGAACAGTCAGGTTTGAGCGCCCAAATCTGCTATAAAGATAATCCATGACTTACAAGGATTCATTAAGTGACCATTCAAAGTTACAACGACACTGTGGCTTATGACCGTTTTCACACTTACAACCGCTGCAGCTTTCCTGTGGCCAGGAAGCGGGGTGTAAAAGCACAATAACTATATATGTCTACCTTTTTGTTCTATTTTGTTTAAAAAAGGAGAATACATGTTAAAATTAAATATGTCTACTGAAAAGGAATTATAAATACCATCAACATAAAATGGAGCTTGCTCAGAAGCTGAAATACACCAAGTAATTGAGATGAAGAGTGGGAAGTAGAGGAGAGAGGGAAGGGAAGAAGAGAGGGTAAGGAGAGAAGGTGGGGGAGAGAAAAAGGAAGAGTGGAAAGGGGAGAGAAGGAGAGAGGTAAGGGAAGAAGAGAGGGTAAGGAGAGAAGGTGTGGGAGAGCAAAAGGAAGAGTGGAAAGGGGAGAGAAGAGAAGGAGAGAGGAAGGAGAAGTAGAGAAGAGAGGGAAGAAAGGAGATAGGGAAGGGGAGGAGAGAGGGAGAAGAAAGTTATGGATAAGGTACAAATATAGTTTATGGAGAGCAGAAGAGCCAATAATTGCTTTTGGGAGTTGATGGTAAGAGGAATTGATGTAAACATTTAATAATACAATATGATGTTGGCTATGTAATAGTATAAATGTGATTGTATGTTTTGTTAATGGGAAAATAAAAAAACTTTTAAAATAAAAAAAATAAAATAAAAATTAAGACAGAGAGGAGAGGATTCAGATCGCTCACCCAAGTGGAACAGCGATGGTCAATTTAAACAGAAGAGAAAGAACATTCCTAACATCTCTAATTTAGATTGTAGACTACAAACTTTGCCCCTTACCTGAGCAGCAATAGAGGAGGAGAAGGACACTCCAAAACATGTTGGATGAGTAGAATCAAGATTCATTGGATGTCTGAGCGTGGGTTAGGAGCATCACCTCTTTTAAGTGGTTTATGCAAATATTCTGGTTACTCTTTGGCTTTAGACCTTCCCCTTAAAATACAGGCTTCGCATCCTAGACTGCATTAATAGAGGGATAGAATCAAGAGCAGTTGAAGTGCTAGTACTACTTTATGAAGCCTTAGTAAGAGCACACTGTGAATATTGCATCCAGTTTTGGTCATCATATTATTTTTAAAAAAGATGTTGAGACTCTGGAAAGAGGGCAGAAAAGAGCAACAAGAATGATTAGGGGACCGGAGGCTAAAACAGATGAAGAACGGTTGCAGGAATTGGGTATGTCTGGTCTAGTGAAAAGAAGGACTAGAGGAGGCATGGTAGCAGTCTTCCAATATTTGAGGGGCTCCTATGAAGATGGGGGGAATCAAACTATTTTCCAAAGCACCAGAAGGCAAGACTAGAAGGGATGGATGGAAGCTAACCAAGGAGAGAAGCAACCTAGAACTAAGGAGACATTTCCTAACAGCAAGAACCATCAACCAATGGAATAACTTGCCTTCAGAAATTGCAGGTGCTCCATCACTGGAGGTTTTATGAAGAGACTAGATAGTCTTTTATCTGAAATGGTATAGGGGTCTTCTGCTCAAACAAGGAGTTGGACTAGAAGACCTCCTAGCTCCCTTCCAACTATTGTTCTATGTTCTATGTTCCCTTTGTGCTCCAGAAGATTTATCAAGGAGCCAGACTTCTATTAGCTTTCTTTTTCCAAGTGAGTTCCAAGATAACCTTAAGTGGAAGAGAAGCTTTTCTCAAACTGAAGATTTGAAAGCTGTTATGTATAAATGGAGGTATAAGCATTCTGGATTTTTTTCTCAGAAATGAGTTCTCCAAGAGAACCTCTTTCTTCAGCAACTCTTCATGGACCACGTTATTTTCATCTTCATCTACTGGCTTGCTTTGTTCTTTTGGACTTCACTCATATTGAGGGAGTATTTAACTTCTTCATTAGTTTCCTCCGCTACGTGAACATTGAATGTGCAATCACTAGGGCTGTGTGAATTGACAGCTTCTGTTCTGACTTTTTGATTTTGATGGTTAACTATGTTGTTGTGATGAAGAAATGACTCACAGGCAGGAAGAAGCTTGATGGGAAGGCACTCCCAAAGAGCTGTGAGAGCTCCCCTTTTATTGTCATAAAACAGTTTACGTGGCAGAAACTCATTCATTGATCAAGGTATACTTTGTACTGATTGGATTAGCTAGACAGAGTCCAAACTATGGTTGAGAAGGTCAATGGACAACTTATGGTTTGTTGTTGCTGGAATGTGCCTACATGCCAGATCTTATGTCCCACATTTATTAAGGAAGAATCAGGTTAATGATCATTGTGCTGAGTTGTATTCCCCAGGCTTCAAACTTATTAAGGAAGGATCATTGTGCTGACAGCTGCATTTCTCAACGTGGTTTGCCAGCTATTGAGAAAAGCAAACATCCCCACATAACTATTTGAAGCTTCCCAGATCATCTGACATTACTTGATTCACAGCCGTTCAGATTACATGTCAGGGTTCCAAATAGCATCCAAAATTAAATCAGAGTCCAAGGCAAAGTATTGCTCAAAGTTCCAATTTATTAAAAGAGCCATGTTGGCACATCTCCGAATCCAGTTTTCCCCACCCCATTGAAAGTTAACGAACTTGCCCCACACCCACCAACCCATCACATGGTCCAATCTTCCACTGCCATGCTGGCAGTTCCACCCATCCAGTTCCTGTCAGGTGCAGAGGTGCAAAGACAAAGGATGACCTTCGTTTTCTAGAAAGAATGTTGTTATGGCTACATAGCATCTAACTCCATACAATCCCCCCTCCCATTTTCCCACCATAGAAAATGCATAGTAGTAGAATAATAGAAAGTGTAGCAGGCCAAAGATCCAAAAGAATAGATAGCTGCAGCCCTGACATTACAGTTGTATATGAACACACCTACATTATAAGTGGCCATTATTGTTTTGTGAACCTCAAAACAAGCCAACCGCAATTCATCCTAGCAAGTTGTACAAACCCAACCTGGGCATTCGATTTCCAGAACAGTGGGCCATCTGAACTTAGAGAATTAGATGGAGAAGCCACAACTGGGCTAACACAATTTACGAGAGAGAGCCCCGTGGGCCATTTTGGTTTACAAACTTAGTTTATTCTTTAAACATCCAACACAGAAGATAAAGCAAAGCATTGTGTATGGAGAGGGTTTTCCCATATATGAGTCATATGCAAACCAAGGACATAATAGATTGGAGAACTTTTTCAAAAAATTTAGTTCTGTGGACGAGAGCATGTAGAGAAGCTAAGCTATGGCATTTTGCCCAGTGTAGCAAAATGAACCAAGAACTCCCTCTTGTGTCTAAAGATCAAACGAGCACAAAATGTTAGCGCAATATTGGCAGTATTTTATTTTAAACAAAAAAGAGGAATTCTTATTTCACAATGCATTCAATAATTCATTCAGTGACATTCAGTAAGTCTTGGCACTTTTACTCTGAATCATACCTGAATCACACCTTCTCAGGTGTCTATGGAGATCCTCAGTCATCCAAGTCATGGTTCTCCCAAAGGTGTTTTTTTTCAGGAGGCACCTGGACTCCCTGGTTTTTCTTTGAAGACATTTCGCTTCTCATCCAAGAAGCTTCTTCAGCTCCATTCCCCACCATCCAGTCAGAGCAAAAGAAGCTTCTTGGATGAGAAGCAACACGTCTTCTAAGAAAATACAAGGAAGTCTAGTTGCCTCCTGAAAAAGCAGCTTTGGGACCCTACTCAGATGACAAATGTGAACGATCACCTCTGGGTTTGAAGTCAATGAAATTCCAAAGCTAACCATACGCCACAAAACTGATGTAAATTGTTGGGTTTTATCATGATCTCAAAGTACAGATTGTCTTGAAGGCTTCAAAAAGATCTTCTCGGTGGAATTTTGACCATGCAATTCCACGTTTGTTTGAACTACCATCTGTCTCTGATCAAAGGACTTTACTTCCAAGTAAATGAGCATAGAATTGGACGCTTGGCATTCTAGAAAATGTACCTTCATCCCCAAAGTTCCAAAGTCACCCGTTCTTAATGGAGAGTTAAGAACATCTTATGTTTTGTAAACATCTCTTTTCTTCTTACAGTTGAGAACAGCTTCAACTTCACATCCTCGGTTGACTGCATCATTGGCTCTTATGCAAAACCGTGGCTTCCTCCACAATAATACGTAGCTGCGTCTTCCGGCTGGACGTTGGTGATGTTTAAATAATATGCGTTGTCTGATTTGAAGCCAGAGAAACGATTGGGGATCCCGTGACCTCTGGAGTAACTGGGAGTCAGCACGAGTCGTGGTGCCTGCCCTGCTCTCTGTTGGTACCACGAGACCGCATAGTCTTCGTAACCAATCATCAGGTAGCAGGCGAGGGTTATGGTGTTCCCAAGAGCTGCAGATTGGGAAGCCGGTTGAATCAATCCCACCTGGGAAACAACACCTGGGAGATACAAATGTTAAGTGGCAGGTTAATGACAAGCAAGCAAACAGATTGACAGCTCACAGTGTGACATCTGAACAGAATAGAGCTGGAAGGGACCTTGGAGATCTTCTAGTCCAGCCCCCTGCTCAAGCAGGAGAACCTATACCATTTACAATACAATACAATAGCAGAGTTGGAAGGGACCTTGGAGGTCTTCTAGTCCAATCCCCTGCCTAGGCAGGAACTCTTATACTGTTTCAGACAAATGGCTATCCAACATCTTCTTAAAGACTTCCAGTGTTGGGGCATTCACAACTTCTGGAGGCATGTTGTTCCACTGATTAATTGTTCTCACTGTCAGGAAATTTCTTCTCAGTTCTGAGTTGCTTCTCTCCTTGATTAGTTTCCACCCATTGCTTCTTGTTCTACACTCAGGTTCTTTGGAGAATAGCTTGACTCCCTCTTCTTTGTGGCAACCCCTGAGATATCGGAAGACTGCTATCATGTCTCCCCTAGTCCTTCTTTTCATTAAACTAGACATACCCAGTTCCTGCAACCGTTCTTCATATGTTTTAGCCTCCAGTCCCCTCATCATCTTTGTTGCTCTTCTCTGCACTCTTTTTAGAGTCTCCTCATCTTTTCTACATTGTGGTGACCAAAACTGAATGCCGTATTCCATGGGTGGCCTTACTAAGGCCTTATAAAGTGGTATTAACACTTTATAATGCCTTGGTAAGGCCACACTTGGAATACGGCATTCAGCATTTCAGTTAAGTGACTGTCTAGTCTCTTCTTAAAAACCTCCAGTAATGGAGCGCCCACGATTTCTGAAGGCAACTTCTGTTCCACTGGTTAATTGTCTTCTCTGTTAGGAAGTTTCTCCTTAATTCCAGGTTGCTTCTCTTCTTGATTAGTTTCCAACCATTGTTTCTTGTCCTCTGGCGCTTTGGAGAATAGCTTGACCTCCTCTTCTCTGTGGCTCCTTTGAGAAACAATCACAAAACCCAACCCTGATTCCTGAATAGGATCCACAACCCTCTAATCAAGGACCTACTGAAGAGAAAACCACACTTTCTCCAACAATGGCAAGGCCAGTACTGAATATAAACAGGGAGCAAACCCCACACTTACTAGCACTGAAGACATTACCTAGTTGGGTAATCAAATGCCTGCAAGTGAATAACCAAGTTCAGAGATTTCAAAGGACTCCACAGTCTAGTGTTACATTCCAAACTAGGGGATACAAAACCTTTGCCAGACCAATTCTCGAATACAGCTCACCTGCCTGGAATCCACACTGTATAAAGGAAATTAATACAATTGAATGAGTCTAGAAATACTTATGAGAAGATTACTCTACTCTTCTGCTCGCAATAGACTCCCTTATGCCACCAGGCTCGAAATTTTGGGCTTGGACAACCTAGAACTACACCACCTATTGTCTGACCTAAGCTTAGTACACAGAATTGTCTGCTACAATGTCCTGCCTGTCAACTTCAACTTCAACCATAATAATACATGCAATCAATAGATACAAACTCAAGGTCAACCGCTCCAAACACGATTGCAGAAAATACGACTTCAGCAACAGAGGGGTCAACGCCTGGAATGCTCTACCTGACTCTGTTGTTGCATCCTCAACCCCCCCATAACTTTAACCTTAAACTATCTACCGTGGACCTCACCCCATTCCTGTCTTTAAGGGGCGTGCATAAGCGCACCATCGTGCCCCCCGTCTCTGTCCTACTGTCCCCATTTATTCGTGCCCATTTCCTGTGTTCATGTCCATGTTTATACTTATGCCTGTTGTCTCGTACATGTTTGACAAACTAACTAACTAACTAAAATAAAACAAATAAATATACTACAGATGTTTCCCCCCCCAATAGGTCTTACCTGTCAAGGAATTGAGAAAAAGAAGGGAAAGCAACATCTGTTCCATGATCCTTTCTCAACAAGGAAGGCAGCTTTTTTTTTGAAAAAAGACACCAATGTGAAAGTTCTCCTTTCTTAAATTAAACCCAGAGTTACAAAATAGCACCTTTATGCAAATCTATTCTGTGCCCAAGAGGTCTCAGGGGGATAGGGGACATCACTGCAAAACAAAGACCAAGCATGCATAGTTGTGGTAGTAGCAATTTTGGCTCTCTATATAGGAGCTTCTTCAAGTCAACCTTGACTCCTGGTGAACGCCTCAACTATTTATTTATTTCATTTTTATTTATTTCATTTTCATTTATTTTGTTTTTACTTATTTCATAACAGAGGAGTGGAGGACTCTTCTCGTGAAATACTTCTGGTCTGTTGAAAGTCTGTTTGAAGACTTCCAAAGTACATTCTTTGGAAGAGACAAGCAACAGCAATATAAGGAAATGTTCTGTCGTTTCTTACTCTCTTCTTACCCTATTGCTCCCTCTAGTTGCATACAGTCAACTAGGACTGGTAGCAACTTTCTAGAGATTTGGGTGAGTGTGAATCTGTCTTTCCACTTAGAGAATTTGGGATGATATAACTGGGATGTTCAGAATTATAAAATAATGTATTTCTATACTTCCGATATCTCAGTGTTTAAAAACTCCTGCTTAATAAAATTTCACAGTCCCATAATTAAGCCTCCAAAGCACCACAATTTATAATCCTAACTTTGTAATACTTATGAAGCCTTATAGTCCCACAATTATATATCTTTCAATTATCCAAATTTTAAAGTCTTGTTTAGCTTTCTTTCTTTTTTCTTTCTTTTACATTTGAAGACTCCTAAGAGGAACTAACTTGCAAATAAATAAATTTTACTAAAATTGGGACACTGGATTTGGACTTCAATGAGGAAGGCTCTGTAGGAACACATCCCTTGATTTTTGCCTTTATTATAAAAAGTCAAAAAGCAGAGAATGGAAGGATTTATAATTCTTGCAGTCATCTGGTCCTCCACACTCTCTGTGAGTCTGTGTGCTAAAAAAAACCAGGAATATAAATCCTACCGTTCTCCACCATTCAATCAGAGCTGAAGAAGCTTCCTGGATAAGAAGTGAAATGTCTTCAAGAGGGAAAAAACAACAACAAAGGAATCCCAGTTGCCACTTGAAAAAGCACTTTGGGATGTTTATTGTAACCAGTAAACTTTGCTGTTACCTCCAATTCACTTGCTCCCTACCTCCATGAAGGGATATTTTACACAAGATTCTTGGCTTTTATCTCTGCTGCTTGCCTGCTTCCCTTTTTTAATCTTTAAGTATGACACCAGGGCAGTGGTGGGTTTCAAAAATTGTTGGAACCTACTCTGTGGGTGTGGCCTCCTTTGTGGGAATGGCTTGCCACCCATGTGACCGGATGGGAGTGGCTTGCCGCCCATGTGACCGGATATGAAATTATGAATTAGTACTTAGGTCGGTCCAAGTAGCTATTCAGAAGCTAGTGGTTAGAAGCAATCGTAAAGCAAGATATGGAATTAAAACCAGAAATATTTTGTTGGCTATTTGAAAGGGAGTATAATTATATTTAATTTTCCACATGTAAGCAGCTGCTGGAATTGTCTTTGCACAACAGTGGAAAAACAGAGATATGTAAATGAATAAATATTACAATGTTCAGGAATAAATAAATTGACAATTAAAATCAAGAAGGTTTTGAATGCTTTTTCACATGGGATTGGTTTTAGCAATTGCCAACTAATGGAAACAGAAATTAGAAATCCAAAAGTATGAAAGAAAACACCAATTATGTAAGGAAAGGTCCCTAAAATGTATAAGGAAATATTACTAGATCATTATTAATGCGTAGATAACTGCGGGACATTACACACCCACCAGTGGTGGGTTTCAAAAATTTTTGGAACCTCTTCTGTAGGTGTGGCCTGCTTTCCGGGTCCACTGGTGGAACCGCTTCTAACGGGTTCGGTAGGTTTGACGAACCGGTTCTACCGAATAGGTGCGAACTGGTAGGAACCCACCTCTGCACCAGGGTCTCATGCTTCATGTAGAGGCTGACCCCAAACCATCCAGGATCTGTGAAGAAAGCTAAGAAACCCTTGGGATCCATCACCTAAATCAAGTTTCCATTTAAATTGCCCATTCAGTTCAGAGTGAATGGTGGAGAAGAGAAGGATGTATATTCCTTGCAGTCATCTTGGTCCTTAGCGCTCTCTCTGTGAGCCTCTCCACTAATGACCAGATAACTGCAAGGAATATACATCCTTCCATTCTCCACCGTTCAGTCAGAACTCAAAAAGCTTCTTGGATGAGAAGTGAAACGTCTTCAAGGAGGGGGGAAAAACAAATAAAGTCCATTTGCCTCTTGAAAAAGCACAGGAGAGAAAGAGCAAATGTTTATTGTAACCAGGAAACTTTTGCTGCTACATCCAACTCACTGGGTCTCTGTGTATTCCCAAAAACGGGTTATGGCTGCGAGAGCGGTTGATTTGCATCTTTAATATAACAAGTCTCACTCGTGCATTGAATTATGCTTTCTAAGGACTTCTACGTTTTGCTGCTATGGAGGACGAGAGATGGTTTTTGTCTCAGTTCCTCATCAGATTGTACCACTGTGCAACGAGCTGGCACTGCTATGCCACATCAAACAGTAATAATCAGCCTCGTCTTCAGCCTGGATTCCAGTGATGGTTAAATACCCAACGGATCCCGAGGTAGAAGCCGTGAACCGATCCGGGATCCCGTCACCCCTGCTGCCATCCGAATAGTGCACATACCGAGGATCCTGCCCAGACTTCTGTTGGTGCCAGGAAATAGTATGCAAACTTCCACTAACGGTGCAGGATAATTTCACCGTTTCTCCCAGAGAGACGGACATGGAGGCTGGCTGGGTCCATGGTGACTGTGAATTGACCCCTTGGAGAAGAGAAAGCAACGGACTCATTTTCTAGACTTTTCAGAATGCCAGCAAAGTATAATATGAAGCATCCTTGATGCTCTAGTGGTTTTCTTGCAGACCTTTCATTACCCCTACTAGGTAACATCATCAGTGCTAGTGGGGAGTGGGGTTTTCTCGCCACTGATGATGTCACCTAGTTAGGATAATGAAACATTTTCAAGAGAACAACCAAGGTCAGAGCACCGAGGCTTCCCTCAAATTCAACCCCTGAGCTAAAAAAATATTCTCACTGAAATCATAGCACATTTTGAAGTGTTTTCTAGCTCTTTGCTTTCATGGAGGAGAAAAATAAGATCACGATGATGAGATTTTCTGTGATCCAAAATACTACAGCTGCACCGATGCTCAATGCCCCTGCTTCCTTACCTGAATTTAGAAAGGCAAAGAGGAATATTGACCAGATCATGGTAGGTTATCTACAGCCGCAGATTCGGACAGATGGGAAGGAAATGACGGTGGGATCTTTCTCCACCTGCTCTCTTTAAATCTTCTCAGAATGCATCAATGACATCCATGCAAATGTTTGGGCTTTTTGCTGAGTTGGCTAGCCATGCGTGACACCTTCCAAACAGAAGCAAACGACCAGAGGAGGAATTTGCATAAGCAAAATTCATGCAACTCTTATGAGGCAAAAGCCTGGTCCATTGGCAGGAAACAGAACCAGGGGTGCCCAAATCAGGAAGATCCACTTAGTAGAGCTACACCTTCAATCGTGTTTCCTAACGTGAGGATCTAAGCATTCCAAAAAATATTCGCATGTGTGAGTGTTTTAACTATCAGGCGTGACTTGCTGTTTTAAATAGAAAAGTTATTTGATAGGAAACATCCAACGTCAAATATATCCAAAAGGAGAACATAGGGGAAAGATTTAACAGTTCATAATTACATTGCTGAAGTGAAGGTAAATATGCACCATATAAGAACATAATATTGTCTGATAACATTCTCCAAATTCTTGACATCTGATTTGTATGTTTAAGAAAGGCCCATTTGGGGAAGGACTACATGCTTTGCTTCTGGAATGCTTCTTAATTTCATAATAGACATTAGAGAAGAACCAGGGGAGATACAGAATATAGAATAACCGAGTTGGAAGGGAGCTTGTAGGTAATCTAGTCCAACCGCCTGCCCAAACAGGAGACCCTACACCATTTCTGACTAATGACAGTCTCCTTGAAAGTCTCAAGTGATGAAACTCCCACAACGTCCAAAGGCAACTTCTGTTCCATTGGTTGTTTGTTCTCACTGTCAGAAAATTTCTCCTTATTTCCAGGTTGAATCTCTCCTTGGTCAGTTTCCATCCATTATTCCTTGTCTGGCTATGACACCAGTGTTCGAATATTTGAGGGGCTGCCACAGAGTGGAAGAGGGTCAACCTCTTTTCCAAAGCACCTGAAGGCCAGACAAGGAATAATGGATGGAAAACTGATCAAGGAGAGATTCAACCTGGAAATAACTTGCCAGATGTGGTCATGATGGGAAGGAAAATCCATCAGTAGGGTTTCTTTCTTTTTTGCAAGTTCTGCAAACAAATGCAATCTTTTTTTGGAAGAAGGAGACATCGTTTCATAGTGAATAGTGAAGATCTGGAGAAGGTCTTGGAGGTGAAGGTAGCACCATTTTATGGTCTTCATTCTTGCTTTGCAGCACTTAGTACCTCTTTGCAGATTGTGGGCCAAACACAAGTGGATGATTCTCATGGTCCATCCCAAGTTGTGTGTTCTCCAGGGCAATTCTTGGGTCACTTCCAAGGGCCACCTGTCCAGGGCCAGAGAAATCAGGAGATCCAGGCAGTTCAAATGGGTATAAAGATTGATTCCAAGCTTCAGCTCTCCATAAGAATCTGAACTACTAACAGTCAAAGCAATTTGGTGGTAGATAAGGAATTCATGGTGAGCTGGATTTAAATCTCTGGTGGGCATGAAGGGACACCTGATGATGTGTTTGACCCCTCCCTTGGTCTCAGCATGGACCTCTCTCACAACACTAGCTATATCATACTTTGTCCTTGGTCATTTGCTACCCACTCTACCTTCCCCTTGTAGATTTACGTTGACCTTTTGATTTATTCACAAACACAAAGTATTCCTTAAGGCCATGTTAAAGTCAACCATTCCACCCCAGTCCTTGGATTTCAGAAATGACACCTTCTCAAGGTATGTGTCAGGCCTGCATTTATATTCCTTTTAGAATTTTGGCCTGCCACACTTTCTCTTATTTCATTATGCTGTTTCTTTAAGTATAGTCAATGGGAGGGGGGATTAGAAGGAGTAGGATATTGGAATGTATTGTTTTTCATTCTTTGCTAGAAGCCAAGATCATCCTTTGTCTCCACACTTTCACACCTGACCGGAAGAAGCTGGGCATGGACTCCAGCGTGGAAGAAGGAGATTGGACCATGTGAGGGACTGTGGGTGTGGGGACAAGATCATGAACTTTTAACTGGGTGGGATTCTGATGTAATTTCCAGAGTTGGAATCCCCACAGCTATGTGCCAACATGCCTGCTTTATTAAATTGGAACTTTAAGCATAGTTTTGCCTTGGACTCTGATTTAATTCTACATGGTATTTGGAACGCTGACAGTATGCACATAAAAAACAGCTTTATTCAAACACAGAAACTTAAACATTTGGGACATACAAACAGCCTTTGCTCTTTTTCCCCATCAGCCACTATAATAGAAGTTTTTGGTGATTCCAAATTTGGGGAGTTTTTTTTTAAATGTATCGAAAAAGGTTACTTTCCAATATTCAGATGGCTCTCTAAATTCATGGCAAATAACTTCAAGCAGCTTGAAGAACCCAAGAGGAACAGGTACAACACTAAATCACCGTAACGGATGTGAACAAATTTGCTCAACTTCCTAGATGAAATAGACATCCGGGGGAAATCATTCCATTTCAAGTTTTCTTGTATTCGATCCTTTCTACTTTCACCTCATTCCCAATGAGTTGATACACGTAGGTAACGACAACGGAGGACTGAACATCCATCAGAACAAAGGACGGAATTACATCCCTGGAAAGAAGAACCATTTGTAGTTGAAATAGGAAATATTTTTTATGTAGACTGAGAGCTTATGTGCCGAAGACAAATTCCTTGTGTGTCCAATCACACTTGGCCAATAAAAAATTCTATTCTGTTCTGTTTTGCTCTGCTCTATTCTATTCTATCCTGCTATTCTACTCTATTCTGCTCTATTCTACCCTACTTCTATTCTAGTCTATTGTAGTCTATATTCTATGTTCTATGTTGTAGATTCTAGATTCTATATCCTATCCTATCCTATTACATTCTGCATTCTGCATTCTGCATTCTGCATTCTGCATTCTGCATTCTACATTCTATTCCATATTCTGCTCTATTCTGCTCCATTCCATTCTGATATCTTGGGGGCTGCCACAAAGAAGAGGGAATCAAGCTATTCTCCAAAGTGCTTGAGGGCAGGACAAGAAGCAATGGGTAGAAACTAATCAAGGAGAAAAGCAACTCAGAACTAAGGAGAAATTTCCTGACAGTTAGAACAATTAATCAATGGAACAACTTGCCTCCAGAAGTTGTGAATGTTCCAACACAGGAAGTTTTAAAGACTATGTTGGATATCCATTTGTCTGAAGTGGTGTAGGATTTCCTGCCTAGGCAGGGGGTTGGACTAGAAGACCTCCAAGGTCCCTTCCAACTCTGTTATCCTATTTTACTTCCAAGATCCCTTCCAACCCTGTTATTCTATGTTCTACTTCACCTTACATGGGTCTCTTCTCCAATGTTTTCCATTTGATGGCCATGCCTGATCATCCACCCAACAACCAGCCAATGAAAAGAGATGCTCTCCAGAAACAAATTCCTCAAAATGTGTAGTTCTCACCTTTTCAGAGCACTGTAGGCCCCTGTGGCTGAACCAGGATTGATGTAGAACCTCTTCTCATGTTCTACTGCCTCAAACTTGTGAGTGTGACCAGATATTAAGATGTCTACGTCCAGCTGCCTCTGGAGGATTGCCAAGCTGGCCAGATCCCCCCAAGGTATAATTTGATGGCCATGGATCAGACCAATCCTGAACTGTCCTACAGTGACAATTTTCTGCTGGGGGTAACTCGTGCCCTGCAAAGAATCATGTCAATTATTAATCAATAATAATTCTATAATTCTATTATTGTTCCATAATAATAATTGCAATCAACCCATGGAACAAAAGTTGCCTTCGGAAGTTGTGGGAGCTTCATCCCTGAAGGCTTTCAAGAAGATACTGGACCGCCATCTCTCAGAAATGGTGTAGGGTCTCCTGCTTGGGTGGAGAGGGTTGGACTAGATGACCTATAAGATCCCTTCCAACTCTGTTAATCTGTATAATCTGTAAGAAATTCTAATTTTAAGGCAGTAATGGAAAGTTTCTAAGTGCTGATCATATCATAAAAGCTGCCATTAATCATGGGTGACAGTGAAAGAAATGCACAGAATTTTTTTGTAACCAAGTGATGCACTTTCTACACTATGTAAAGAAAGAGGATTTTTTTTTGTGTCGTGTCTGTTTTGAAAAGTAAAAGTAAAAAACTTTTATTTAAAAAAAAGTGGCCATTAGTTTGTATTTACAGCTAATGAGATCAAGTTTATTTGTCAACCTGAGTCCATTTCCTCTTGGGAATGGTAGGTTTTTAGCTCAACAGTCTCATGCTAAAGTGGGTTTAATTCTAAGCAACATAAAAGCATTGCTAACCACCACGATATCAGTAGACGTTCCAGAGCATGGAAAATAGATGCTCCTTCATCAACAGAGCAACCTCAGTGGAACTTTCAATCAAAGGAACAGAAGGTCTTCAATTGCCCAAACCAGAATCAGCCACGTTCTCCAGCCTCCTACCTCATCAAAGTCCCCTCTGACGATATGGACATCTCCGGCCAGTGTCCTCAGATAATCGTAACTCTCCTTGGTGCAAAGGTTCCCAGTGCAAAGGATATGTTGGATCTTGCCTGGAACCAGCAACTTTTTAAACTTGGCTGGAAGGCTGCAACATCGGTCTGGGATGTGAAGGTCTCCAATCACCAGGACCAGCTGAAGGAGAAAAGAGGTAAAGAAATACAGCATAGAGTTCACTGCAACAGGGGTGTCAAACTCAAGGCCCGCCGTGTGCTTAAATCTGGCCTGTGGAGCCGTTCATGAGCCTCCTGCATGGCCTCCCGCACGACCTCCCCAGCCTCTAACAGGACTTTGCCAGCCAAAAACAGGTCATGCGAGGCCTCCACGTGGTCCATTGTTGCAGGAGGCCAAATATAAGGCACACAAGCCCCCCCCCCCCCCATGGCCCGTTTTGGCTGGCAAAGGGCTGCAGGAGGCTCCCATCCCATCTCCACCTCGCTCCCCCCCCCCGCCAGCCGGTGGAGAACTACAATGCTCATCCGGCCCTCGGAGAAATCCAGTTCGACACCCCAGCCCTCTCCCAGAAAAATGAAATATCCTAGGAAATATTGAAAAGGCAGAATATTTCTCTGGATGTGAAAAGAAAGAAACATGTTTTAAAAGACAGAATAGCTCCCTGTAGCTTCCTGCCCATCCCCACTTTGTTAATGGGCCATTAAGAAGGCCAAGCTAGTCCCTTTACATAATAAAGACTTCCCCACTTCAGTTCCAGGGGGATGGGATTAAGGCATGATAATATTGGCCCTTTACCCAACTCGCCACATGGCATCTGAGAACTCAACCAAACCTGGATTCAAAACGCAGCCTAGAGAGTTGCCCCTGCATGGCCCCATGGGAGTCTGACAATCAATCAGAATACAAACTCAAGATCAAAGGCCAGAGAGGGCATAAAACCAGGGACTCAGCATCTCAATCACCCCTTCTCTTTTCTCCACCAACATTGAAGCATGTTTTCATGTTTCAACAGCACCTTTTCTGTTCAGGAGCTCAAGCCATGTGGTCCTGGCCACCAATAAACCATCTTTCCAAGTATCCTCCATGTCTCCAGTGTCTTTTTCCCTTCTTGGAGCCGAACCCAGAAGGACATTTCTTCCAACGATTGGATAGGTTCAGAAATGCCTTTGAAGGGGTCCCTAAATACGTTTTAAAAGATGAACTCCAACGCTTACACATGAGAGAACCAACCTAGAACTCCAGAGAGTTGGAACAATTAATCAGTGGAACAACTTGCCCCCAGATGTTGTGGGTGCCCCAACACTGGAAGATTAAAAAAAAGAAAGGAAAAAGCCTTACAAGGACATGGGGTCTTACTTCTCCTTTTGTCTTGGGTCATAGGTACTGAGTACGAGTCTCTTAGCGAACTTTAGCTGACCCTTGTGGTCTTGTGAGACTATTGAACTCTGCGGTTAGTCACTTGCTTCCTGTTCTTTTGCAAGCTGCAACTCTGCCTATGGGGCTTTTTAATATAGAAATAAAGGGGCCCCAGAGGCTGTCCAGCCTGACCCGGTAGGTTTCACACTTAATGTCCAAATCTCACTTTACATCCTACTTTAAGGGCACCTCTACTACTACCACTACTCTTTCATCCTAAAGAATCTCAACTCAAGCAGACGCTTCCAGATGGAAAAGAAGGCCACTCTAAATTAACCAGCACAAAAGAGACTTTAAAAGTATCTTTCTCCTCTACTCACCATCCTGCTGATTCTCTGACTCTGCTGTGGATTATCAAGTTGCAAAGCAAACACACAAAGAACCGGAATACTGGTTGCCAAAGGTCAGCTGTTAGCCGTTGATTGACTGCTAAGAAAATGCAAAACTGCAGCCACTCCCTCTGAAGAGCTTTTTATATTTGTATTTAGTTTAGCGACCCCAATTCTGAAAGTTCTTACTTGCAAAGGCTTTCTTTTAAAGGAACAGTCTGCTTTGAATGCCCAAATCTGTTGTAAAGGTAATCCATGACTTACAAGGATTCATTGAGTGACTGTTCAAAGTTACAACGGCACTGTGGCTTATGACCGTTTTCACACTTACAACCTCTGCAGCCTTTCTGTGGCCAGGAAGGGGGGGGTTTAAAAGCACAATGACTATATATGTACACCTTTTTGTTCTATTTTGTTTAAAAAAGGAGAATACATGTTAAAATTAAATATGTCTACTGAAAAGGAATTATAAATACCATCAACATAAAATGGAGCTTGCTCAGAAGCTGAAATACACCAAGTAATTGAGATGAAGAGTGGGAAGTAGAGGAGAGAGGGATAGGAGAGAAGGTGGGGGAGAGAAAGGAAGAGTGGAAAGGGGAGAGAAGGAAAGTGGAAGGGGAAGTAGAGAAAAGAAGGATGACAGAGGGAAGAAAGGAGGGAGGGAGGGAGGGAGGGAGAGGAGGGCTTAAGGGCTTTTTGTATTTGTATTTAGTTTAGCGATCCCAATTTTGAAAGTTCTTACTTGCAAAAGCTTTCTTTTAAAGGAACAGTCTGCTTTGAACGCCCAAATCTGCTGTAAAGGTAATCCATGACTTACAAGGATTCATTGAGTGACTATTCAAAGTTACAAGAGCACTGTGCCTTATGACCATTTCCACACTTACAACCTCTGCAGCCTTCCTGTGGCCAGGAAGGGGGGGGGGGGTTAAAAGCACAATGATTATATATGAAGGGTGCTAAACCACCACAAGGAATGCAAACTGAAAGCACCCTCTGCAGAAGGAGGTTTTCGCCTCACTTCCCTGTGCAGGTGGCATCACTGTGAAACATCCAGTTGCTGTCATAAGACTGACAATAATATTTTGCCTCGTCTTCTGGTTGAACCCCCGTAATTGTTAAAGTAGCTCTGGAACTGTCGGTTGCCCCAGAGAATCGGTCTGGAACGTCAGCAGGCCTGTAGATGTGCTGATAAATCAATAGTTTGGGTGGCTTAATGGATTTCTGCTGATACCAGGACACATAGTAGCCAGACAGAGCTCCACTGCTCCTCGTACAGGAGATCTGGATCTTTCCTTCAAGACATGCTGACAAGGAAGCTGGTTGAGTCAATACAAATTGGGCTGAGGCCCCTGTAAGTAACAAGACAGGAAGAAATGGCCAGGTGAGTCTTGAGCTCCATCAAAGTCAACTGAAAAGAGACCAAAGCCCACTGACATCGTAGGTGGTTAACAGAAGAACAGAGTTGGGAGGGACCTTGGAGGTCTCCTAGTCCAAGCCTCTGCTCAAGCAGGAGACCCTGACCTCTACCATGTCAGACAAATGATTATCCAATCCCTTCTCAAAAACCTCAAGTATCAGAGGCCCACAACTTCTGGAGGCAATTTGTTCCACTGATTAATTGTTCTAAGATCGGGAATTTTTCCTTAGTTCTAAGTTGCTTCTCTCCTCGATTAGTTGCCATCCTTCAGGTGCTTTGGAGAATAGCTTGATTCTCTCTTCTTTGTGGCAGCACCTCAAATATTGCAACATTGCTATCCTGTCACCCCCCCTTAGTCCTTCTTTTCATTAAACTGGACATACCTAGTTCCTGCAACCATTCGTATGTTTTAGCCTCCAGTGCGCTAATCATCTCTTCTTGGCTACATCTCTTCTTGGATGTTACACCAAGAGAGCAAAAGATATAAACCCAAGGGTTTACATTTGCAAGCATGTTCTCCTTTACCTGTGCAATAAGAAAAAATGAGGAAGAAGAGAACAGCTTGTGCCATGTTGAAGCTAAGGGTACAAGGAATGGCCATGACAGACGACCTTTGTGCAAAGTGTTTCGGAGACATTACTTTAAAGGCCAAGTGTGGGAAAATGCAAAGCCATGCAAAGGCACTTCCTCTGCGTTGGTGGTTGTCATCACCATTCATGGCCACGGTAAAGTTATAGGGAGGGGAAAACACTTGGTCACCACACAGTTTCAAGGTCCTAGATGGGCCAGTTAAGAGGACACACTCATGGGCTATCTAGTTGGCTTGACTTGACTGTTGTCTGGGTTCCGATGGATGCCCTAATTAACTCATGAGCCTCAAGTCAAGTTTCAAAAGAAATCCAGTTATTTATTAGGAGCAACATGACAGCACATTCCCGAATGAAGTCAATTCTGCCACAAGTGATTTACAGTTCAACTATGACCCTGTTTCCCCATCTCCTCCCAGAGTGTGTTATAAATCACATTGTCCAATGAGGCACTTTCGCAGGCTGTAAAAAAAAATGCACATCTTAAGGCAACTCTGATAATCTGAGATCCATCCTTGAGGAAGATATGCATGGAATGTGCTTCTGAACACATTCAGCTGCTCCATCAGTTTTCCCCCCTCCTGCCCATGGCAACTCGAGAGCAGACAAATGCTTTGTGAGTTGGCAACTATCATTTATCTGAATCAGGATTTCTCCAGACACAACAGTTAAGTTGAGCCAAGGATGGAGAAGCACTGGTTGTTTTTGCCTGCCAGTGGCCAGTGGAACTGCAGCAGATTCGGACGGTGAGGAGGTTGGGGAGGAACATGGGCCAGTCCTGGAGTCTGGGGAAGGCTCTGATGAGGGCTCTGTGTCGGAGGCAGAGCCGTATGCCAGTTATCAGCCTCCTTCAGAGTCAGACATCAGTGGGGCAGATGAACAGTTGGAGCCTGTTCCCAGTGTGTGCATGCACAGAGTTGCCAGACGAAGGGCACAGCTAAAGAACAGGGGTTGACTTGGGAGTAAGGCCAGAGGTGGACGATGAATGGCCCCTCCCAGAGGAAATAAAAGAGGAGCGAAAGGGGAGTGGAGTTTGCAGGAAACAATTAGTTGGCTTCATTGGTTTGTGACTCTCCGAGAGTCCTTGCCAAGTTCTGCAGATATCAGCCTGTCCATCCTCCAAGCCAGATAAGGTCTGTGACTGTAAATCCTCCCTCAAAAGACTTTGCTGGATGTGAATGAACAGAATTCACACTAAACTAATAAAAGGGCTTTTTGTTGGGACAAGGAGTTTGCTTCATGCTCTTGGGAAGCCTAGGTGAGAACACTGGTCTTCCAGCTGTTGGCCTAGACGGATTTCTAGAGGATCCTATTGGCCTTGCCAGCTATTATTCAAATGGTGTTCTAGCAATATCACTCCTTTACCTGTGCAATAAGGAAAAAAAAAAACGAGGAAGAAGAGAACCGCTTGGGCCATGCCATTCCTCCTTACCCAGCCTAACAAAAGGTTCAAGAGTAGGAATTATTCCTGGGAACTGACTAGTGATGAGTAGAAGGGATGAAGGTCAATAGAAATGCCCTAACAATTTCATCCGGATATCAGATAACGGGAGTAACAAGATAGCAGATAGCTAATCCACGCTGCATTCATCAACCTATAATCTCATAGCACCACCTTCTGGATGTTACTTAAAAAGAAGAGATCAGGAAACATCGTAAAATACTGGTGCTTTCTCAGAAGATCTTTAAGACCTGGCTGTTCTCCCAAGAATTGTACTTGGAAGGTTAGGGAAGCCTGTAAGTTATTGTGATTAATGTTGATGGCTTGGACTGCCCTGTTTTATTTTTATTCTGTTTGGTTCTGTTAGGATTAGTGTGATGTGTTTAGCTCTGTTCTGTGCTCCCATGAAGAACATTTGTTATATGGCCAGATGTTGTGGCTATATAAGAATTTATAAACAAATGCAGTCAATGGATAAAGAGGTAAAGGTTCCCCTTGCACATATGTGCTAGTCGTTCCCGACTCTAGGGGGCGTTGTTCCTCTCCGTTTCAAAGCCAAAGAGCCGGCTCTGTCCGAAGACGTCTCCGTGGTCATGTGGCCGGCATGACTCAACGCTGAAGGCACACAGAACACTGTTACCTTCCCACCAAAGGTGGTTCCTATTTTTCTACTTGCATTTTTTATGTGCTTTCGAACTGCTAGGTGGGCGAAAGCTGGGACAAGTCACGGGAGATCATTCTGTTACGCGGTGCTAGGGATTCGAACCACCGAACTGCCAACCTTTCTGATCGGCAAGCTCAGCGTCTTAGCCACTTAGCCTTCCTTCTAGTCAATGGATGCAAGATCATATTGCTTGCAGTCTTTGGCAATTCCCCCTGCATTGTAGCTGATTGAGAACTTTCCTAACAATGAGAACAATGAGGCAGTGGAACAGCTTGCCTTCAGAAATTGTGGCTGCAATATAAATTGGATAACTACTTGGTATGTAGGGTGATAGTTAAATATGTATAAAAATATGGCTAATAGTGGAATGCTAGAATTAAATAACAGGTGATTAGATAGTGAAATTAATAGTAGAATTTTGCAGATTGGAGGTTTGGAAGGAACATGAAGAGGTATGAAGAGGAATCAAGTTTTAATTGGAAAATTAGAATTTGAATGATAGTACTATCAAATAACAACAAAAATATATTAGAATTAAATAATGGGTGATTAGAAAATGAAGGATTGTGTTCTAAGAAAAATATGTGTGGTAATAGTATGGAACAGAAATTTTTTATTATTATTATCACATCTTTGAATATTATAGTGATAGGAGGGAGGGAATGCTAAAATAGAGATAGAAATGAGAGGAACTATAGTATATACAATATGTGTGTGTGTGTGTGTGTGTGTGTAGTATTTGTGCTGATAAATAAATAAAGGGAGACTAGTATATTTATCAGCACAAATACAATACAAATGTAACAAAGGCAACAGTAAAAATATTGGGTTTCTGTCTGGATGGGGAATACGCAGAGTTGCCAGTCAAAGGGAACAGCTAAAGAACAGGGGTCGACTTGGGAGTAAGGCCAACAGGTAGATGATGAATGGCCCCTCCCAGAGGAAATAAAAGAGGAATGAAAGGGGATTGGAGTTTGCAGAAGACCATTAGTTCACTTCATTGGTTCGTGACTCTCCTCCTTGCCAAGTTCTGCAGATATCGGCCTGGCAGCTCTCCAAGACAGATAAGGTCTGTGACTGTAAATCTTCCCTTGAAAGACTTTGCTGGATGCGAATGAGCAGAATTCACAGTCAACTATTTGTCAGGACAAGGAGTTTGCTTCATGTGCTTGGGAAGCCTCAGTCAGAACATGTGGTATCTCCCCAGATGGAACCCAATTCTAGGTAGACTGAGAATATGTGAATTGACAAAAGGACACCAGTCAACCTTGAATTACAGCTAAACTCTCTCCAAGAAAAGGAGGCTAATTACATTGCCTTGCTCCTTGCCCATCTAACTGACTTTGTTGTTTATTGGGGTGAATCTATTTGGCATTTTGTCTTTGTCTCTAAGACCCACTCGGTTACTTGATGTTGAGCTTAAAAAGAGGTGTTTGTTTTTTAAAAAAAATTACAGAAGGTTTTTCTGAAACTCAAATGTCATCATATCCTCAAGAGTCTAAAACGGAGGGACAGGAGTGAGGAAACACCTGACAGCTATCAGCAAGTGCTCTGAGTGAATCTGTATGCTACATGAGATGTAGTTATAGGTCAACTGATCCCATTTTATCCCCCCACTACAAAAGTCCCAGTCCGATTACAACATCCTTCTAAAACAGATGTCATCATATTCCCCAAGAGTCTAAAGTGGAGTGACAGGCATGAGGAAACACCTGACAGCTTGGGAAGACTTTGAGGAACCAAGAACAAGATGTCACACATTTGTAAGTCATGCATATCGGAGGTCAGCAGCTACAAGGTTTTTGTTCAGCTCTTCAATGGGATTGTAGCACTGTGCACTCGTCAGCACCTACATAATACAGGCAATAATAATCAGCTTCATCCTCTGCCTGAAGATTGGAGATAGTTAACACGGCAGATGTTTGAGAGTTTTCAATAGAACCAGAGAATCGTTCTGGGATTCCATCGGCTCTGCTACTATCAGAATATATAAGGAGTTTGGGGGCATTTCCAGGCTTCTGTTGATACCAGGAGGAATCCTCTGTGTCAAGTGTTCCACTGCTTATAGAACAAGTGATTCGGATTGACCCTCCAGGAGATCCAGACACAGATTCTGGTTGAGTGAGGACAACTTGAGAAAAAGTTCCTGAAAGACCACAAAGAAGACAGAAAAGACTATAAGCACAATGTTCACTTAAGCAATGGAGACCTTTCAATCAGAAGAAATGTGTGAGCCCCAAGACATAAATTACCCAAAAATGAAGCTGAGAGGATGAGAAGAGGAAACCATGCCATGGTGGAAGATGGAGTCAGGGTTGAATTGTCTGCAGATCTATCTGTCCTCTCTGCTCTTAAGCCTTTTGCCAGTGCGGAATTCAAATTCATGCAAATCTTCTGACTGCTCATCAAAACTTCCTCAGATAAAAGGAAAAACCATCCTTTGAAGGTTCCTCCTGTTTGAGAATCATGATTTGCTGATGTAGCTTTTGAGGAGACCATCCTGTTTAGCTGAGCGAGAACATTAGGGAAGGAATTCACCTCACCTGCGGTGTAGAAAGCATGCATGAGAATTGTCCTCATTTTATCTCCTACATCATTCCTTGCTTAGGCTGAGACAGATCCCTCTCAGTTTTTCAGGGAAATTATGAAGCATTCCAGGGATCTTGGGAATGAAAACCATCTATGTTGGGTCACAACTTCATATTTTCCTGAAAGGTTGTTGTGTTCATCAGAGGGGATCTCCAAGAGTAGACAAAAGAGTAGACAAAAAGCTTCATCAGTTCTGACAGGTCCTTCCTGCCTGAGTAGGGGTTGTACTAGAAGACCTCCAAGGTCCCTTCCAACTCTGTCATTCTGTTATTCTCTTTGAGAATCATGATTTCCTGATGCAGCTTTCCAAGAGACCATCTTCTTTGGTTTAGGGAGAACATTTGGGAAGGTCTTCAGCTCACCTGAGATGTAGAAAGCATGCATGAGAATTGTCCTCATTTTATCTCCTTCATCCTTGTTCGGGCTGAGACAGAACCCTCTCAGCTTTCAGGGACAGTATTACCCATTTCAGGGGATGTTAGGAATGATAACAGTCTTTGCTGGGTCACAAGTTCATGTTTTTCTGAAAAACTGTTGTGCTCATCCAAAGGGATCTCCAAGAGTAGACAAAAGTTTGGAGCCCACATGAACTGCTAAGATGAGAGCTGGTGTCCCACCATAGTATAAAAAGGAAGCTCGGTTCCATTTATTTATTTCATTAATTCCAACTCTTTCCCATGCATTCTGTTATACTTTGATTTTTATTCATTTTCTGCCCCTTGTGCCCCTTGAGAAGGGAATTAACACATTTTCTCATTGCTACTGAGAGCCTGAATTAGAAGCCGCCTTAAACTAGAACTCTGGGGACTAAAATGTCAGACTAAGTTTCAAAAATATGGCAATCCTGACCTCTACTGGTTGGGTCACCCAAGCCTCATGATACTTGGGGGGTTGGGCAAAGCAGATGCCAAGATTCATTGCATGGTGACCCACATCAAATGTAAACAGCTTGTTCAAATCTATTTGTTCATGACCCTACAGGAGGTGGATGAGAAGGAAGAATGGGAATATAGGAGAACATAGTTATGACTTTAACCGTAACCCTAATTCTAATTCTATAAAACCATAGAATTTTTTTAAAGACACCCAACATTACGACCAAAAAAATCAAGAAAGGAGAGTCCAGTTGTAGGCAATTTGCTCATGGAGACAGAATTGGACGAACTATTGACAGAACCAGAAAAATGAGTGGAGCTTTTAATGAGTCTCTTATTTTGCTGATATTCCTGGTGAGGACACGGCTGATCTCAGGAGGTCCATCAATCTCAAATGTTTCCACTCATTTTATTACAGCAAATCCTGACTGTTTCTCTTTAGGATGCAGAAAGAGAAGAGGAATGATTAAGGACAACCTGGACCAAAAGATCTGAAAGACATCTGAGATAAAGTTTCAGTAAAAGAGGTGTAATTGCAAAGGGGAGAGAAAGGTTAAGGGTGAAAAGGAAGAGTGAAGGACACCAAAGAAGCCCCCTGTTGTACTGTTCAGTATTCTCCTCTGAGAATCCTTTCATGCACATGAGAGTAATCAATAGGACTTTTTCCTATTGATTAATAAAGCTGTAATCTCCTAGTTTGGTTTTTCTTAGTATATAGAAAATATACCGGGATATTTTTCTCACAGGTTGAGATGAGGGGTCCTTGCTGCTGTCTGAGCTTGTTTGTTTTCTTGCCGACGTTCCATGACCAAAATTATCTATTCATGTTACCTAGTTTGGGTAATGAAACACCTGCAAAAAAAAACCCCAACCAAGCTCAAAGAACACCAAGGACCCCTCTTCATTTTTAGTGTTGGGTGAGCCAGGAATCAGAATCACAGGGCTGGAAGGGACCTTGGAGATCTTCTAGTCCCAAACCCTATCCCTACACCAGTGGTGGGATTCAAATAATTTAACAACCGGTTCTCTGCCCTAATGACCAGCTGGGTAGGTGGGGCTCAGTGGTCATGTGACTGGGTGGGCGTGGCTAACTCAACACCACTCCCGTCGATGGGCGCTTCGCCTTAGCTGTTACAATGTGATCAGGATTAACCGGAGAGGCAGTTTCTGTAAGCAGGGCAACAAATATGAGGCTAGAAACAACAGCAGAATGTTTCCTTCCTGCCTTCCTTACAGGATTAGCCCCGTAAAGTGGAAAAAAACAAAAGGAGATTTCTTCCACCAACTGGTTCTCCCGAATAGGTACAAACCGGCTGAATCCCACTACTGACCTACATCCTATACCGTTTCCGATACATGGTTGCCCAATCTCTTCTTAGGAAATCTCCAGTGTTAGAGCACCCACCACTTCTGGAGACAAGCCATTCCACTGATGAATTGTCCTAACTGTCAGGAAATTTCTCCTTAGTTCTAGGTTGGTTCTTTATGTGTTCCGTGCTTGGTGATTTTTCATCAGCTTCTGTTCATAGATGCCTTGGGCAACCAAGCAACATGTTTTTGTATCAGTTCCTCCTAAAAATGCATCACCGTGCGCTGATTAACTTTGCTGTCCCATGTGTTGCAATAATAATGTGCATCGTCTTCCACTTGTACTCCACTGATCACCAGATTCCAGAGGTTCTGGGAGGCATCGGGGGAAACGCTGAACCTCTCTGGGACCCCAGTTCCCCTGCCTTGATCGGTGCTGGTATAATAGTGGTACAGAAACCGTGGGGTGCCACCTGGTTTCTGCTGGTACCACCTGGCTCTTAGGCTACCAATGGTGTAGCCACTGCTCACTGCGCAAGAGATTCTAACTGTTGATGCTGGAGATGCAGACATGGAGGATGGTTGAGTTAATATCAGCTGAGACTCCGAGCCTGCAACCAAAACGAGAGAAGATTAGCTGGTCTGATTTTGGATGAATTGTCATGGAAGGGAGAAGATGCTTGGACAGCTCTTGCACACTGCGACCCATTAGGAGATTTACCTGAGAAGAGCCATCCCACGACCAGAATAGCAGGGAACCAGATCATCCTGCAAGTTGTCACTCTTTCCAGTTCTCATATCTTTCTTTCGGATGGTTCTTCTTTATATCTAACCCATGGAAATTCTCCCAATTTATGCAAATTATCCATCCGCCCCTCTTTGCAAATGGGGCAGACCCAACCCCCAGTCCCTCTACCTTCGCAATATTACAGCACAAGATGACACCGGATTAAACCATGAACTCCAAAGGACACAAGGCACCAAGGCAATGAGTCAACCATGCAAATTCTTGAGAAGTGGCCGTCTTCATGGTCACCATAATGTAGAAAAGATGTTGAGACTCTAGAAAGAGCACAGAGAAGAGCAACAAAGAGGATTAGGGGACTGGAGGCTAAGACATATGAAGAACGGTTGCAGGAACTGGGTATGTCTACTTCAATGAAAAGAAGGACTAGGGGAGACATGATAGCAGTCTTCCAATATCTCAGGGGCTTCCCCAAAGAAGAGGGAGTCAAGCTATTCTCCAAAGCACCTGAGGGTAAGACAAGAAGCAATGGGTGGAAACTAATCAAGGAGAGGAGCAACTTAGAACTAAGGGGAAATTTCCTGATAGTGAGAACAATTAATCAGTGGAACAACTTGCCTCCAGAAGTTGTGAATGTCCCAACACTGGAAGTTTTTAAGAAGACGTTGGATAACCATTGGTCTGAAGTGATGGAGGGTTTCCTGCTTAAGCAGGAGGTTGGACTAGAAGACCTCCAAGGTCCCTTCCAACTCTGTTATTCTATTCTAATCAAGTTATTCTCATGCAGATTTCCATCTTCTTTAAAACTAGAAATTTATTCCCCTGCATTACCATATTGGTTGATTTCATTGATTGATTAGATTTGTATCTCCCAAATATAACTTTGGAAAGCTCACATTTACAAACCTTTTAGAATATCTGCATCCATTTTTAACGCGTTCTCAATTTTGAACATGTTTGTTCTGCCGGATGATTTTTCTCTCACTATGTAAACCATAACTGAGTCTTCAACTGCCTTAAAATATATTTATTACATCCCGAAAAATATTTTGGATATTGGAGGAGGCATTATATTGCATACCTTCAGATACGTGGTTGCCACAAAAGACAAGGGCAATCCTAAAAACAGGTTGTTTTTTTTTTACAAAAATAGCAATAACAATAGCACAAGTCCTTGTTTTACTAACCTTGGGAGGATGGACGGCTGAGTCAACCTTGATAAAATCATTGAGGATGGGTGGAGGCCAGAGAAGGCAGATAATCCCCAAAATATGGATGTGGGCATGAAAGGCACGAGGGAGAAAAAGAGAGAAGGAGGGAGAAAGAGATGGAAATGAGGGGGATGTAGGGGAGGAAGGGAGGAAGGGAGAGAAGGAAGGAGGAAGGGAGAGAAGGAAGGAGGAAGGAAGAGAAGGAAGGAGGGAGGAAGAGAGAGGGGGAGATAGATTGGGGGAGGGAAAAGGAGGGAGAGACGGAAAGAGGGAGGAAGAGGGAGAGAGATGGAAAGGGGGAGGAAGAGGGAGAGGAGGGAAAAAGAGAGAGAGGGAAATGGAATGGGAGAGGGAGGAAGGGAGAGAAGGAAGGAAGGAGGGAGAGGAAGAGGAGGGAGAAAGAGAGAGGGAGGGAGATGGAAAGGGGGAAGGAGGGAGGAAGGGAGGGTGAGAAGGAAGGAGGAAGAGGGAGCGAAGAAGGAAGAAAAAAGAGAGATAGAATGGGGCAGGGAGGAAGGAAGTGGGGGAGAGAGGGAAGGAAGGAGAAAGAGGGAGGGGGAGATGGAATGTGGGGGAGGGAGAGGGAGAGAAGGAAGGTGAAGAAAGAGAGAGAAGAAGATGGAAAGAGGGAGGAAGAAAGGGCGGGAGGGTGATGGGGAGGAGATAAAGCAGGGTGGGAAGGGAAGGAGGGAGAAAAAGAATGAGAAAGAGATGGAGAAGAATTGTGTTCACATTTGAATTGTATCCAAATTACCGTATTTTTAGGAGTATAAGATGCACCTTTTCCCCTCAAAAAAGAGGCTGAAAATCTGGGTGCATCTTATAGACTGAATACAGCATTTTTTGCCTCCTGAAACCCCGCCCCTTCACCAAAATGTCATGCATAGCCTTTATGAGCCTTTTAGAGTGCTCCTGGGGGCTGGGGAGGGCAGAAAAGAGCGAAAAATGGGCCGTTTTTTGCTCGTTTTTGCCCCTCCTCAGCCTGCAGGAGCACTCTACAAGCCTCCTAAAGAGTATCCATGCCCTTTTGGGAGGGACAAAAAATGGGCCCATTTTCATGAAAAATTGGTTGTTTTTTGCTCATTGGGGGGGCTCCACCCCCCAGAAGCACTCTATAAGCCTCCAAAAGGTTATTCATGCCCCCCTTTTTTGAAAAAAATACGGGCCATTTTTGGGAGGTCTGCAGAGCGCAAAAACTTTTTTTTTTAATTTACCTCTTCAAAATCTTGATGCATCTTATACTCCAAAAAATATGGTAGTCATTTCTCCAATGCATTTGAATCTTTTCCAAACAGGTCTTTTCATTTCAGCGTCTCTGCTCCTTTCATCTGCAGACTGCCTACAACACGAACAGGAAGCTCAACAGTTGATGCAACAGCTACTGAGGCTTGAAGAGAGTCAAGAAGGACAGAGTTTTTGTCTTCCTTCCCCATTGCACTGAATGGCTGTGCCACGCACTCCCTATGTGTACAGAACAGGAATAGATGGCTTCATCTTCAGCCAAGGCCCCCGTGATGGTCAGGGACATGACATTCCCTGACTTGGACCCAGAGAACCTGGCTGGAACATCAGAAGGTTTGACACTGGTCTGGTGAACTAAGAGCCGAGGTGATTTGCCTGGTCGTTGCTGGACCCACCAAGGGTAATTGTTGTCAGAGATGACTCCAGTAGAGTATCTGCAGGATATGGTGACCGTCCCACCAAGAGGCACCGATTCTGGGTCCTTCACGCTTTGCAGCTGCTGAAGGCTGAGATCTGCAAGGAAACACAGCAAAGAACTGCTTATTTAAGGGACCATGGCCACCATTTGGGAGAAGACCCAGCTTCTCTCTTCCACCAACTCCACGTAGCTCACCAATGGTAGCAAGGAACATGGCCAGAAAGAACATGCTGCTTATTTGGGGGAGAAATGTCACGTTCATCTTTTTGAAGTGGCAGGATCTTCTCTTGGGGTCAACCCAGTCGTTCTTAAATCCCCAGAGGCCAAAAAAAAACCAATTCTTTCATGCAAATCTTTTGCACCTTTAACTTCTGTCTCTGGCTGTTGGGACCACAAGAGAGACGCTTGCACCTGCTGGACAGATCGTGTCTCTGAAGGGCTTTCCAAATTATATTTTATTTCATTTTGGTTTGCCAATCATGTATGAGAAAACAAGTATAAGCAGATATAAGTATCTACATAAGAAATGAGTACAAATAGATGGGGGCAGTCGGACAGGGACGGTAGGCACACTGGTGCGTTTATGCACGTCCACTTTATGGACCTCTTAGGAATGGGGTGAGGTCCACGCTAGACAGTTCAAGGTTAAAGTTTTGGGGGGTTTGAGGATATAACAACTGAGTTGGGTAGTGCATTCCAAGCATTTACCACTCTGTTGCTGAAGTCGTATTTTCTGCAATCGAGTTTGGAGCGGTTTACCTTCAGTTTGTTTCTATTGTTTGCCCGTATATTATTGTGGTTGAAGCTGAAGTAGTCATTGTCAGGTAGGACGTAGTAGCGGATAATTTTGTGTACTAGATCAGACCTTAATTGGCGTAGTTCTAGGTTGTCCAAGCCCAAAATTTCAATCCTGGTGGCATCAGGGATTCTATTGTGAGCAGAGGGGTGGAGGACTCTTCTCGTGAAATACTTCTGGACTCGCTCAATTGTATTAAAGTCCTATATACAGTGTGGATTCCAGGCAGATGAGCTGTATTCGAGAATTGGTCTGGCAAAGGTTTTGTATGCCCTATTTAGCAGTGCAATGTTACCGGAGAAAATATATATCTCTGCTACACATCACTGGATTCAATGAGATGGTGGTTGAAATGTTTGTTATAAATAAGGATGAATACAGTTGACATCCAAAACAATTTTTTGAGGGAATGTAGGAGATCTTCTGATAAAGGGCAGAATGTCTTGCCTTCGTCTCTGGACAAACTGTCCTAGGTCAAGTCTTCCAGGAGAAGCTTGAATTGGATCCTTCGAGTCCTCCATCTCTTTTGGAGGACAGGCACTTCGGATTTGGATGATCAAAGGGAAGGAAGAGCAAACTTTCTACAGAATGGCAACGCATGGAATAACATCTATCAGGGTGATGAACATCCATACCAGGCACCAGCCTCTTCTCAATGTTCATATATAAACCATGCCCTCCTACTTGAGGATTACTCTTGATAGATTTCAACCCAGAGAGTCCAACTTAAATTTTCAAATCTTCTTGTCAAATGAAAACCCCAATAGTTACACTGACTCTTCCTTTGTATCATTGTCTTATTTTAGGTCCTCTCGGGATAATTATTTGTTTTCTCATGTGTCAGAAATGTATGCTTTGAGAAGTAAGTGCATGGATCCCAGGGATGGTTGTGATGATTATTTTAATAGGAAGAACAACAGCAGCTCCTATTGGCCATTCAAATATCTATATATTCTCCATCTCCACCTCCTCATCCTTTTCCTCCTTCTCTTCCAGAATTCGCCTTTCTTCTTTCTGTTCTCTATTATAACCCTTGAAACACATTGGTTTGGAATGTGATTTGGTGACATATTTCATAAGTCAACTGGATTGGGACACTGTGAAAAGATCTTGTGTCTTCTTCTTCTTCTTCTTCTTCTTCTTCTTCTTCTTCTTCTAATTCTAATTCTAATTCTAATTCTAATTCTAATTCTAATTCTAATTCTAATTCTAATTCTTCTCCTCCTTCACATCCTCCACCTTCACCAACTCTTCCTCCTCCTCCAATATGAGCAGAATTCTCCTTTAGCCTTTCTGTCCTCTATTATTAAACCTTCTTCTTACTCTTCTTCTTCTCATCGTCTTCCTCCTCCTCCTCCAATATGAGCAGAATTCTCCTCCCCCCTTAGTAAGGTTTAGCATGGAAACTACGAAAGACCAACAGTGCCATCTAGTGTCCAAAGACAAGTAAGGCAGGTAAGATACCGTTTCAGGCGCAGGTGGGAAATAGCAAGGGGGACCCACTTCACATGGTCTCCTCTTGGTGGCAGAAGAGAGCAAGTAATGTTGAAAGAACATTAGAGGTATCGGGAGTTCCAAAGATCTACATCTATATGGGTTGCAGAGATGTACAAGCTCGCCTAAAATGGGGATATGAGAAGGGAACAGTGAGAATAATTCATCAGTGGAACTTCTTATTAAGACTGTATTACTATTATTCATCTCCTCCTTCCTAGGACCTATCTCTTCCCACTTATGACTATAGCCATGTTGCTTGTATCTTTACAATTTATATTGCTTTTATTTCTTTCCTAATACTTTTCATCCCAAACACAGCCGTGAAACTTTGTCAAATATCATTTATTTGCAAAACCAGCTCTTTCCATCGGATTAGCAACCTGAAGCCTCAGGGCTCTGGGCTTCCCCTACACCCATCACCCTCCTAAGCTGTGCAACAGAGCTTGTAGCAGATGGAAGTGAAACTGCATGAGGTTCTCTCATTTCTGTTCAGCTGAAGGGTCCCCAGTGTGAGGTCAAGGTATGTTGCCTGTGGTTTCAGGCTGAAGAGGCAGTGAGGAGGTTTTTGTCAGGCTTCCCCATAAGAATTTAACACCGTGCAACCTATTGACAGTAGTGCTCCAGCTAGCACAGTAATAATCTGCCTCGTCTCCAGCCTCTGCATTGGTGATGGTCAAAGTTCCTGTAGTCCCAGATCTGGTGGCGGTGAACCGATTTGGGATCCCTTCTCCCCTGCTACTGCAGCCATCACAGTGGACAAAACGAGGGGAATTTCCTGCTTTCTGTTGATACCAGTAGATACTGTGGGAAGTCTGAGTTCTTGTGCAGGAGAGCATCACGGTTCCACCTGGGGCCACGGAGCTGGAGGGAGGCTGAGTCCAAGGGGACTGACCCTCAATGCCTTTCAAGAGGTGGGGGAGAAAAAGAAAGGAATATTGTAAATGTGATGCACCTCCCTTTGCTTTGACATTTCCATGGGATTCTCTTCTTATGAGAATCACAGTCAAATCCTCTCTTGGCCCAGGAAATTGTTACCTATGCAGTAAGTGAGAAGTGCAAGGAAGACCACAGCCCAACCCATGGTCAACTTTGGCAAGGAATAATCTTTTAACGAGGAAAATTATAACCTTCTCCAGATCTTCTCCCTTCCTTTACTTAAATGCCCCAGATTTTTCCTTTCATGCAAATGAGATCTGAACTCATTGGTTCTACTAAAAATTTTTTATAATCAGGTCTTCTATTTTAGCCAATGACAGGTGGACACATTTGCATAGAGGTGGCTCAGAAACTGAGGAAGACTTTAATGCTTGCATTCACCAACACCTAGTAAAGATCTGACCACCATGTCATGGATGAGGAGAATCGCTGGATTTATTTCAACCTTGTATCACCTTAAGAAAAACTCTATTATTCTGTTTCATCATTCTGTTATTCTTTCTATGACTGTGTGTCTCCATCCCATCAAGCCCAAAGAAAGTTCAGAATGGTATAGGATCCCCTGTCGTGGGAAAGGGTTGGACTAGGAGACCTCCAACTTCCCTTCTTTTTATTATTCTGTGTTCTATATTCCCATAAATATATGTGTGCTAAGCAAAGAACAAAAAGGGAAGGCTAGTCATTATTCAATAGTTCACGGATGGTTGATTGCTTGGTTGCTTAGTTGGTTAGTAGGTTGGATGGATGGATGGATGATTGGATGGGTGGGTGAATGGGTGGCTGGTTGGTTGGTTGGTTGGTTGGTTGGTTGGTTGGTTGGATTGATGAGTGGGAGGATTGGATTAGATGGATGGGTGGGTGGGTGAGTGGGAGGATGGATGTCTCATCCCCA
Organism: Thamnophis sirtalis; assembly: GCF_051295495.1. Lineage (NCBI taxonomy): Eukaryota > Metazoa > Chordata > Lepidosauria > Squamata > Natricidae > Thamnophis > Thamnophis sirtalis. The sequence continues at coordinate 58,744,546 of NW_028261382.1, read as the reverse complement.
AAATCTTTCTCTATTGTATCCTTTTATGGACAGATTCATGGATAATTCTTCAGAGGTTTCCTTACTATAAACCTTCTTTGAAAAATACTGTTCTGTGCCATGGGCTCAAAGTCAGCAAAGTAGAGATTATAACCAATATTTATATCAAGTTTAAACTTCTACTGATGTCAAATTAATTGGTCAATTTGCACCACATCCATCCCAGCTAAAACCTTCTTGCTTCTGATGGTCCATTCTTACCTTAGGAAATAGATGTCCCAGTGAAGCATTTTCAATTTTTTTTTTTGGATAGCAATGTAGGCAATATGGTGATGAGATTTCCATAAAATCATACTTTTCATTACAAATACAGCAGTGAAACCTTTTCAAATATATTTTATTTGCAAACCAGCTCTTCCCATGAGATTTGCAACCTGAAGCCTCAGGGCTCTGGGCTCTCCCTTCACCCATCACCCTTCGTGATTGTCAAAGAGACCATGTAGCAGATGAAAGTGAAACTGCGTGAGGTTCTCTCATATCTTTTTCAGTTGAAACATCCTCGGTCACGGGTCAAGGTATGTTGCTTGGGCTTCAGGCCGAAAAGACGTTTTTGTCCCACTTCCCCATAAGAACTGATCACTGTACAACTGGGTTACTTCTGTGTTCCAACTACCACAGTAATAATCTGCCTCATCTTCAGCCTGCGTGTTAGTAATGGTCAAAGATCCGATATTTCCAGATCTGGTGGCAGTGAATCGATTTGGGATCCCTTCTCCCCTGTTGCAGCCATCACAGTGGACAAAACGAGGGGCTTGTCCGGATTTCTGTTGCATCCAGTAGATGCTGTGGCGACTCTGAGTTGTTGTGCAGGAGAGTGTAATGGTTCCACCTGGGGCCACGGAGCTGGAGGGAGGCTGAGTCCAAGGGGACTGGCCCTCAATGCCTTTCAAGTGGTGGGGGAGAAAAAGAAAGAAATATTGCAAATGTGATGCACCTCCCTTTGCTCTTAGATATTTCCATGTTCTTATGAGAATCACAGCCAAATTCTCTCTTGGCCCAGGAAAACTTTACCTGTGAAATAAGTGAGGAGTGCAAGGAAGACCAGAGCCCAACCCATGGTCACCTTTGGCAAGGAATGTCCTTCTAGGGGAGACAATTCTAACCTTGTTCTCCTCCTCTGTTCCTTTTCTTTCCTTAAATGCCTCTGCTTGGCCACTTCGTGCAAATGAGAGCTGCACCAATTGGTTTCACTACTTTTTTTTTTATTTCCACAAAGCATAATAAGGGCTTCTTGCTTAGCCATTGACGGTAGGAGATATTTTCATAAAGGAGGTTTTGAAACCAAAGCGTTAAATACTTGGATCTGCCATCTTTTAGTAATGGTCTGAGCACCATGTTATGAATGAGTAGAACTGGATTGGATTTGGATTTGAATTGGATTTATTTCCATTCAAATTGATTTATTCAATAAATGTATTCAATGTATTTCAACCTCATTTCACCTTAAGAAAAAGGGATAAGAATGAAAATGAATTATTGTTTGCACTTCCTGGTTGAACAGATTTCTCTGTATATATAGTTTCATTAATGTAAAATGAATCTATGGCAGTCATTAATGCTAATGACTGCTATAGATTCATATAGTTTTTATCCTGTTCCCCCACAAATTTTGCATAGTCTTAAGTGGAGTAATTCCTGGATATTTCTTCCTAAAGTTCTTTACTGTACATCTTCTTGGGAAAATTCTCTGCAGTGCTGTAACAAACACCCAAAGTCAGGTAAATGTGGATTGTAGACAATGTCTATATCCAGTCCATGTTGGGTTAATTGTCCAGTTTGCACCACACCCATCTCAGTTAAATCCTTCTTGCTTTATTAGGTCAGGTGGGTGTTCCATTTCTGGGCATGGGTCTTGCAGTTGAGGCTATTGGTCTGTAGGCTTCTCCTCCACCTTCTGTGCCCTCCTTCCTCCCTTATTCTAGAAGAAGAGACTAGACTTTGCAGGAGCCACATCTGGCTACCCTTTTGCTTATGCAATATCATTTTCTGGAGAAATATGAAAAGGCAGCAGCATCTCCTACTGGCCACCGATATGGCAGCACCTACTATCCTCACCTGGGCTGAAGAAATGCAATATCTGTTGTACTTTGAGGGCCATCATCTCCCTTCTCTTCAAATATCAGAGGAAGGGCTAAAAAAAACGAGGTGAAAGAGAAGAAAGGAACAACACGTGTCTTCCTTATAAATTCTTCCATTTAAGATGTCTCAAAGTTCTGCTTGTTTTTAATACTTGATTTTAAAAATATAGATCCTTCTCTGTCCTTCATTTTAATGCTGAGCTTGAGTTGAAGGATGTATCTGTTGATCAGAAGAGTTTCATGTTTTCATCGGCCAAGTTATTTCTCCTTGAAAGAAAATATTTAGCACATTAACTGCTCGGTTCCAGATCTAACTTAGAAGAACCACACATGAATGGCAAGAGAAGAAACAATAGATGGGAACTAATCAAGGAGAGAAGCAATCTAGAACTAAGGAGGAATTTCCTAACAGTGAGAACAATGAACTAGTGGAAGGGCTTGCGTCCAGAAGTTCCACCACTACAGGTTTCCAAGAAGATATTGGGCATCCATTTGTCTGGAACAGCTTGTGGTCTTCTGCTTGTGCAGGGGGTTGGACTAGAAGACCTTCACCTGCCTTATTCTGCTCTGTTAGATGTGCAATCTTGGTTCATCTCTCCGTCCTCCAGCCACAAACCTGCTCCAGGGATTACCTTTCAGCACTCATACAATCCCCTTTACCCCACCTCCAAACGACTGTTGAACTAGCAGAAAATCAACTCTTAGTTGCTCCAATTGTCCAGATTCTTCTTTTATAGTTTTTACTCAGGCGTCTAGAGCCTGAGAACATGGGGCTGGTTGCTTCCCCTGCACTCTTCTGTCCTGTGCCCTTATCCCTCCCTGATGAGGGCAGAGAGACTTTTATGGAGAGGGAAAAGAATCCAGAGGAGCTGCATCAAGTGTCCCCAATCAAAGATCAAAGTATGTTGCTTTTGGTTTCGGGCTGAAGAGGATGAGAGGAGGTTTTTGTCACACTTCCCCGTAAGAATTCACCACCGTGCAACGCAGTATCAGCACTGTTCCAACTACCACAGTAATAAACTGCCTTGTCTCCAGCCTCTGCATTGGTGATGGTCAAAGTTCCTGTAGTCCCAGATCTGGTGGCAGTGAACCGATTTGGGATCCCTTCTCCCCTGCTACTGCAGCCATCACAGTGGACAAAACGGGGGCCTTCTCCTGCTTTCTGTTGATACCAGCCAATCCAGTTGGTACTCTGAGTTGTGCAGGAGAGTGTGATGGTCCCACCAGGGGACACAGAGCTGGAGGGAGGCTGAGTCCAAGCAGACTGACCATTGATCCCTTTAAATAAAGGAGGGGTGGAGGGAGGGAAAGAGTGAGGGAAGAAAAAGAAATAAATACAGTTAAACTGATGCACCTTCGTTCCCTCTGAACAATTTACATGTGGCCCTTTTCTTATGAGAATCACAGCCAGATCCTCTCTTGGCCCAGGAAAACTTTACCTGTGCAGTAAGTGAGCAGAGCTGAGAAAATCACAGCCCAACCCATGGTCAACTGTGGCAAGGAATGTCCTTTTAGGAAAGAGAACTATGTGCTTCTTCAGATCTTCTCCTTTCCTTTCCTTAAATGCCCCTTGCTTTCTCCTTCCATGCAAATGAGATCTGCCCTCATTGGTCCTCCTAGAAAACTTCCTTCCCCAAAAGCATTTTGAGGTCCTCTGGTTTAACCAATCATCAGAGGAAACATTTGCATAGAAGAGATTTGGAAACTGGAAGGAATTTAAAGGTCTCAATTAAAAATGAAAGTGTGCTGCTTTAGAACAGGAAAACTTCCCAATTTCATCAAACGCACTTCTTTACATGTGAAAGTGACATGGAGAGAATACATGAAATTCTGCAACCCTACTTAATCTCAACAGTGTGTAGAACCACCAGACTAGGGGGAAAAAGGAGCCCCATCCTCCACTTCGACATATGGGCTAAGGTGGTCAGAAGAAATCCCCATATTCTTTTTTTTTAAAGTTAATATTTGGAAGAAGCCACCAGAAGCAGATTTGGTGGTCCCAACCTTTTCCATTGATCCTGCCTATTTCAGGTGTTCTGGGAGGGATCAGCACCTTCCTCACTGTAAAGAAGAGTGGAGACATTTCAGGAGCCACATCTGACTAGGCTTTGGCTGAAGTCCTTCTTTGGAGATCTACGAAAGGGCATCAGCAGCCCCTACTGGCCGCTGATATTGTGACATCTGTGTTATCCCAACCTGGGCTGAAGAAATGCAGCAGTTTTCTGTCCCAAGAGGACCATCTCTTTCTTCTGTTTAAATATCAGAAAAAGAAGAGAGAGAAAAGATAAGGGGAAGGAGAAGAAGAACCTGCCTTCTTTCCTAATTCTCTTCCAGAAGATTTCACAAAGCGCCCCTTGTTTTTCATACTTTGATTTGAAGAAAGACATTTTCTGTAGACATTACATATACATCTGTGGCATTGTCCTTCTCTGGGCTTCTCCTTCTTGATTTTAGTGGTGTCCTTGAGTTTGAGGAAAAGTAGGTCCATGCTGCTCAGATGAATTTCATGTTTTAGGTGGCTGATTCATTTCATTTAGTATGTGGTTGGTTCAACTCGACACCCAACAGAGGAGAACAACACATGAGTGTCAATCTTTATGAACTCTTCATCCTTACATCCTGAAGACATGCGGCTAACTTTCCCCAACGTCCCCTTTTTAGCCTGGGTCTTCATACAATGCCTTATTTCCAAACTCCCATCTAGTGTTGAATCATCCGATTATGATCTTTAGCTTCTACAATTTGATATCTTCTTCTTTCAAAATTAAAACTCACATCTCAGGGTGAAGGGCTGAGACCATTAGTCTGTGGGTTCCCCTGAACCCTTCTCTCCCACACTTGTATGCCAATCTTTCCCCAAGGCTGGGAATTTTGAGAAATCTTTGCAAACTGGGATGACCTGCAGGGGTTCTGCTTCTGTCTTCCCAGCTTAAGGGTCTCCAGTCATAGATCAAGTTGCATTGTTTCTTGGTTCAGGCCAAAAGGGAAGAGTGGGGGTCTTTGCCACAATTCCTCATGCCACAAACCTACTCCAGGGACCACTTTTCCATGCTGTGTCCTTCTACCATTCCGTTTATCCTTCTCCCTGTTCAGTACTAGAGAGATGAAAATGATCTCTTCCTTCTCCAATTTTTCATCGGTTCCTTTCACAGCTTCTGCTCAGAAAACAAGAGCCATGGGGCTGTTTGCTTCCCGTGAACTTCTCTCTGGTGCCCTTCACCTCCGTGGAAGAGACTGAGCGAATCCTCTCAAGATGAAAATAAACTTATAGGTCTTTCTCGCCTTCATCTTCAGTTCAGGTGTCCCCAGACACAGATTCAAGGGTTGCTACTTGTGGTTTCAGGCTGAAAATGCAGAGAGGAGGTTTTTGTCACACTTCCCCATAAGAATGTTCCTCCGTGTAACGCGGTAGCTGCACTGTTCCAGTTGCCACAGTAATAATCTGCCTCGTCTCCAGCCTCTGCATTGGTGATGGTCAAAGATCCTGTATTCCCAGATCTGGTGGCGGTGAACCGATCTGGGATCCCTTCGCCCCTGCTGCAGCCTTCACAGTGGACAAAATGAGGGCCTTCTCCTGCTTTCTGTTGATACCAGCTAATCAAGTAGGAACTGTGAGTGGTTGAACAAGAAAGAGTAACGGCTCCACCCAGAGACACAGAGCTGGAGGGAGGCTGAGTCCAAGTGGACTGACCATCAATGCCTTCCAAGAGTTGGGGGCAGGGAGAGAAAGAGTGGAGAGAGAAAAGGAAAGAAACATTGTTAAATTGATGCTTCTTCCTTTGCATTGACCAAGTTCTGAGAATCCATCAACCTAATCCTCTCTCGGACAAGGAAAAATGTTACCTGTGCAGTAAGTGAGGAGTGCAAGGAAGAACACAGACCAGACCATGGTCAACTTTGGCTAAGGAATGTCCTTCTAGGAAAGAAAATTATCACCTTCTTCAGATCTTCCCCTTTCCTTTCCTTAAAAGCCTCTTGCCTTACCTTTTGATGCAAATGAGATCAGCACTCATTGGTTCTACTAGAATATTTTATTCCCCTATAAGCATGATGAGGTTTTCTAGTTTAGCCAATGACCAGAGGACACATTTGCATACAGGAGATTTCGAAACTGGAACAAATTAAAAGGTCTCAGTTAAAAACCAAACTGCTTGAGGAAGAGGAAAATTTCTGAACTTCTTCAAACACACCATACTTCAAACTGGCATCGAAATGATAGATGAAATTGTCTGACTCTCCTTAATCTCAACAACATGTGAAACCTAATTTACAAATGCAACAGAATTAAGAGCGTAATATTTTTTTCAAAGTGGAAAAACAAAGGAGAAACCACAATTTGAGGGGGAAAGGAGAGAACCAAATGGGCTAAGGCAGATCACAATCAATCCTCTCTCTTTCTCTTTTAATGTTTCGAACAATCCTCCAGGAGTAGAATTGTGGACATAACTATTTCCTTTTCTCCTGCATCTTTCACCTGTTCTGTGGGGGATCAGTGACCTCCTCCTTCCCTTCCTCTCAAGGAAGAGACCAGGCATTTCAGGAGCCACATCTGGCCATCCTTTGGCCTGTTATTATTTGCAGAATCAGGAAAGTGCAACAGCAGCTCCTACCGGCCTCTGATTGTGCAACATCTGTGTCATCCCCGCCTGCACCGAAGACATGTAGCACTTGCAGTGATGTGCAGTCAGAGGAGGCAGGGGAGGCCCAGCCTCACCACTGTCATCATGAAAAGGAAGAAAATGTAAAAGGGAAAAGGCAAGTGCTGAGGTGAGGCTAGTTAGCTGCTGCCTCACCGTGAATGACTGCCTAACTGTTTAAAAAATCCTCTGTAAAAGCACCGTCTACTATGAGGCAGGAGAACTGTGTGCCTCATCTAGTCTAGTCTGACTTCTAAGGCGTTTTATGATCGCTTGAGCAGAGTTAAGCGAGGGTCAAAAGCCTAAAAAATCCAGAGGAAGGTGAGGCACGCAGTTCTTCTGCCTCACAGTAGAGGGCGTTCGTTCTTCCTGGGACTCAACGCTGCCCCATTCTCTCCCCTTTTTCTTCCCTTCTCGCTTGCAATACAGTGACAACAAAGGGGGAGCGCAGAGATGTACCTTCATCTCATCATTGATTTCCCTTTTTACAGGATGAGCCAGCTTCCTGCTTCTTTTATTTTCTGGAGGTCTCACTTCTTTCTCCATTTCTGCCATTTTTTATTTTATTTTATTTTGCTGGTATTATATGGAAAAAAGCTTTCGGGGGAAGATGGAGAGGGAGGGAGGATGTGGGTGGCTTTTAGCGCGGATTTGTTTCCCTCTCTTTTCTCTCTCTCTCATTCTCTCCCTTTAACTCTCTTTCTCTCTCCCTCTCCCTCTTCTCTCTCTAATTTGTTTCCCTCTCTTTTCCCTCCCTCCCATTCTCTCCTTCAAGCTGCCCCTACCGCTCACTGCAACAGCGGCCCCTACTGGCCACTGATTGTGCAACATCTGTGTCATCCCCACCTGCACGGAAGACATGTAGCACTTGTGTTCCCTTGAGGACTAGCATCCCCCTTCTCCTCATATACCAGAAAAGGAACAGGGAAAAAACAAGTAGAAAGAGAATGAGAATGTGCCTTCCTTCATTAAGTAAGAACATTGAGCAGATGTTCAGTAAAGTTCAACATCTATGGTAGGAAAACCACACATGAGTGTACAAATCTTTACCAAGTGTTCATCCCGACATCCTATATATTGGCACAAAAAAGTCCCAATGATCCCTTTTTAACAGTGTCCACATATCCTCCCTTGAATCCCACCCCCAAACAAGTGTTGAAGCACCTGCAAATCATCTCCAGCTTCTCCAATGTCACGTCTTCCTCTTCCAACATTTGTACTTATAACACAGAAGGAACTGAAGCCAAGAATCTCTGGGCTTCCCTGCACCCTTCTCCTCCCTACTCCTGTGCCCATCATCCTCCGTCCTGGGCATTGAGGGACTTCTCTGTAGAAGGTGATGAACTGGCAGGAATTTCTCTCCTGCTTCATCAGCTCAGGAGTCCCCAGTCATAGATGAAGGTAGGTTGCTTGTGGTTTCAGTCTCAAGAGGAAGAGTGAAGGTTTTTGTCACACTTCCCCATAAGAATGTACCACCGTGTAACGCAGTCCAACCAGTGTTCCAGCTACCACAGTAATAATCTGCCTCGTCTCCAGCCTCTGCATTGGTGATGGCCAAAGATCCTGTAGTCCCAGATCTGGTGGCAGTGAACCGATTTGGGATCCCTTCTCCCCTGCTACTGCAGCCATCACAGTGGACAAAACGGGGGCCTTTTCCTGCTTTCTGTTGATACCAGCCAATGTTGTGGGTACTCTGAGTTGTGCAGGAGAGCGTGATGGTCCCACCTGGAGCAACAGAGCTGGAGGGAGGCTGAGTCCAAGTGGCCTGACCATCAATCCCTTTAAATAATGGTGGGAGGTAAGGAGGAAAAGAGTGAGGGGAGAAAAAGAAAGAAATACTGTTAAACTGATGCACCTTCGTTCCCTCTGAACCATTTCCATGTGGCCCTTTTCTTATGAGGATCACAGCCAAATCCCCTCTTGGCCCAGGAAAACTTTACCTGTGCAGTAAGTGAGGAGAGCTAAGGAAATCACAGCCCAACCCATGGTCAACTGTGGCAAGGAATGTCCTTTTAGGAAAGAGAATTATGTGCTTCTTCAGATCTTCTCCTTTCCTTTCCTTAAATGCCCCTTGCTTTCTCCTTCCATGCAAATGAGATCTGCCCTCATTGGTCCTCCTAGAAAACTTTCTTCCCCAAAAGCATTTTGAGGTCCTCTGGTTTAACCAATCAGCAGAGGAAACATTTGCATAGAAGAGATTTGGAAACTGGGAGGAATTTAAAGGTCTCAATTAAAAATGAAAGTGTGCTGCTTGTAGAACAGGAAAACTTCCCAATTTCTTCAAACACGCTTCTTTACATGTGAAAGTGACATGGAAAGGATACATGAAATTCTGCAACTCTACTTAATCTCAACAGTGTGTAGAACCACCAGACTAGGGAAAAAGAGGAGCACCATCCTCCACTTGGACATATGGGCTAAGTGGTCATAAGAAATCCCCATATTCTGTTTTTTATTAATATTTGGAAGAAGCCGCCAGAAGTGGAGTTGGTGGTCTCAACCGTTTCCTTTTATCCTGCCTATTTCAGGTGTTCTGGGAGGGATCAGCGCCTTCCTCACTGTAAAGAAGAGAGGAGACATTTCAGGAGCCACATCTGACCAGGCTTTGGCTGAAGTCCTTCTTTGGAGATCTACGAAAGGGCATCAGCAGCCCCTACTGGCCGTTGATATTGTGACATCTGTGTTATCCCCACCTGGGCTGAAGAAATGCAGCTGTTTTATGTCCCTAGAGGACCATCTCTTCCTTCTGTTTAAGTATCAGAAAATGAAGAGAGAGAAAAGATAAGGGGAAGGAGAACAAGAACCTGCCTTCTTTCCTAATTCTCTTACAGAAGATTTCACAAGGTTTCCCTTGTTTTTAATGCTTTGATTGGAAGAAAGACATTTTCTGTAGATAATATATATACATCTGTGGCATCGCACTTCTCTGGGCTTCTCAATCTTGATTTTAGTGGTGTCCTTGAGTTTGAGGAAAAGGAGGTCCATGCTGCTCAGATGAATTTCATGTTTTGGATGGTTGATTCATTTCATTTAGAATGTGGTTGGTTCAACTCGACATAGGAGAACCACACTCGAGTGTCAATCTTTATGAACGCTTCATCCATACATCCTACAGGCATGGGGCACACTTGTCCCATCGACCATTTGTTTAACCTGTGTCTTCATATAATTCCTTATTTCCCCATCTCCCATCTAGTGTCAAACAATTTGACTATCATCTCTAGCTTCTACAATTTGATATCTTCTTCTTTTAAAATTAGATCTCACAGCTCAGGGTGAAGGGCTGAGACAATGAGTCCATGCGCTCCCCTGAATCCTTCTCGCCCGCGCTCCTGTGCCCATCCTTCCCCAATGCTGGGCATTTTGAGATGGCTTTGCTCTGCAGGGATTCTGCTTGTGTCTCCCCAATTCAAGAGTCTCCAGTCGTAGATCAAGTTGGGTTGCTTCTTGGTTCAGGCCGAAGAGGAAGAAGGAGGTTTTTTGCCATACTTCCTCATGACACAAACCTGCCCCAGGGACCACTTTTCCATGCTGTGTCCTTCTACAATTGTCTTTATCCATCTTCCTGTTCAGTACTGAAGCAGCTGAAAACCATCTCTACCTTCTCCGATTTTTCATCTTTCAGTGTTTCTATTCAGATCACAAGTGCTGTGACTAGGGGGCAGTTTGCTTCCCTTGAACTCCTCTCTTCTGTGCCTATCACCTCTGTGGAGAGACTGAGAGACCCATTTCTCTTTATTTTTGAAAAGGTTTTTATTCGTATTTCTCATACACACATTCACAAATATACAATCTCATTATTAATAATATGTGTTCTCTTTTGACATTTAGAACAATTCTTTCCTCCTCCTAAAATTAAAAATGTAATCGAGATTGCTTTCCTGCCATCCCATACACCCATCTTCCTTTGCAACAACCCTACTTCTCCTTCCCTCCCCTTTTCTCTTTCCCTCCCTTCTTCTCTCCTTCTCTACTGTCTTCTTTCCTCCTCTCCTTTCTCTCCGCTTCTTCCCCTTCCTCTCGCCCACTCCTCCCCTCTTCTTCCCTTCGCTACCTTCTCTCCAGCTCTTATTCCCCCCCCCCAATTGTTCCTGAGAGGCCCCTTTCAAGATGGAAATAAACGTACAACTCTTTCCCTCCTGCATCTTCAGATGAAGGTCCCCAGTGTCAGGACAAGGTATGTTACTTGTGGTTTCAGTCAAAAGAGGAAGAGAAAAGGTTTTTGTCACACTTCCCCATAAGAATGTACCACCGTGTAACGCGGTAACTGCACTGTTCCAGCTACCACAGTAATAAATTGCCTCGTCTTCAGCCTCTGCATTGGTGATGGCCAAAGATCCTGTACTCCCAGATCTGGTGGCCGTGAACCGATTTGGGATCCCTTCTCCCCTGCTGCAGCCATCACAGTGGACAAAACGGGGGCCTTCTCCTGCTTTCTGTTGATACCAGCCAATTTCATAGGAACTCTGAGTCGTTGTGCAGGAGAGTGTAATGGTTCCACCTGGGGACACAGAGCTGGAGGGAGGCTGAGTCCAAGTGAACTGACCATCAATCCCTTTAAATAAAGGTGGGAGGAAGGGAGAGAGAGAAAGAGTGAGGGCTGGGGAGAAAGAAATACTGTTAAACTGATGAACCTTCATTCTCTCTGAGCCATTTCCAACTTGTTATGAGAATCACAGCCAAATCCTCTCTTGGCCCAGGAAAACTTTACCTGAAAAGGTGGATAGGAGTGCTAAGTAAATCATAGCCCAACCCATGGTCAACTTTGGCAAGGAATGTCCTTTTAGGAAAGAAAATTATCACCTTCTTCAGATCGTCTCCTTTCCTTTCCTTAAATGCCCCTTGCTTTCTCCTTCCATGCAAATGAGATCTGCCCTCATTGGTCCTCCTAGAAAACTTCCTTCCCCAAAAGCATTTTGAGGTCCTCTGGTTCAACCAATCAGCAAAGGAAACATTTGCATAGAAGAGATTTGGAAACTGGGAGGCATTTAAAGGTCTCAATTAAAAATGAAAGTGTGCTGCTTGTAGAACAGGAAAACTTCTCAATTTCTTTAAACAAACTTCTTTACATGTGAAATTCACCTGGAAAGGATACATGAACTTGGGTAACTCTACTTAATCTCAACAGTGTGTAGAACCACCAGACTAGTGAAAAAGAGGAGCACCATCCTCCACTTGGACGTATGGGCTAAGGTGGTCAGAAGAATACCCATATTCTGTTTTTTATTAATATTTGGAAGAAGCCGCCAGAAGCAGAGTTGCCTCACAAAGCCTCCCTTGTTTTTAATGCTTTGATTTGAAGAAAGACATTTTCTGTAGACATTATATACACATCTGTGGCATTGTCCTTCTCTGGGCTTCTCCTTCTTGCTTTTAGTGGTGTCCTTGAGTTTGAGGAAAAGGAGATCCATGCTGCTCAGATGAACTTCATGGTTTTGGTGGCTGATTCATTTCATTTATTATGTGGTTGGTTCAACTTGACACCCAACATAGGAGAACCACACTCGAGTTTCAATCTTTATGAACTCTTCATCCTTACATCCTACAGAAATGGGGCAAACATGCCCCAAGCGCCACTTTTTAGCCTCTGTCTTCATACAATTCCCTTTTTCCTCCTCTCTCATCTAGTATCAAACCATCTGAACATCAACTCCAGTAGAATTGTAGCATCTACAATTTTATATTTTTCTCAGTAAGAACATTTAGTATGCCGTTTGCGTTCAACATTTAATATAAGATACCACACATGAGTGTCAATCTTTATGAACTCGCCATCCTTACATCTTGAAGACTTGCCCCAAAGTCCAATTTTTAGCCTGGGTCTTCATACAATTCCTTATTTCACATCTCCCATCTAGTGTCTTACCATCTGAACATTATCTCTAACTTCTACAATTTGATATCTTCTTCTTCCAAAATTAGAACTCACAGCTCAGGGTGAAGGGCTGAGACAATGAGTCCATGAGCTCCCCTGAACCCTTCTCGCCCACACTCCTGTGCCCATCCTTCCCCAATGCTGGGCATTTTGAGATGCCTTTGCTCTGCAGGGATTCTGCTTGTGTCTTCCCAGTTCAAGATCAAGTTGGGTGTGCAAATCTTTACCAAGAGGTGATCCCGACATCCTATATAGTGGCACAAACATCTCCCAGTGATCCCTTTCTAACCAGTGTCCTCATACACTCCATTTAATCCCACCCCCCAAACAAGTGTTGAAGCACCTGCAAATCATCCCCAGCTTATCCAATGTCACGTCTTCCTCTTCCAACATTTGTACTTATAACACAGAAGGAACTAAGGCTAAGAATCTCTGGGCTTCCCTGCACCCTTCTCCTCCATTCTCCTGTGCCCATCATCCTCCATCCTAAGCATTGAGGGACTTCTCTGCGGAAGGTGATGAACTTGCAGGAATTTCTCTCCTGTTTCATCAGCTCAGGAGTCCCTAGTCATAGATCAAGATATGTTGCTTTGTGATTTACTTTACTACAAGAGACATGAGGAATATGATATTGCAAGAGTCTTATAAAACTAAACTTCAAATTGGTGGGTCAAGAAGTGATTGTTCTGAAAGAGATACCACCTCAAATGTTAAGATCCAGGAAAGACTAAGTTTTTTTAGTTGAAGAGCTTAAAAATCATCAGCTACAGTTCAGATGGGAGGCACCAGTTGGACTATCATTCATCTCTGAGGGGCAAAGATACCATCTTAAATCAGTAGGAGAAGCTTGAGACTTTTACCATAATATCTTGAAGGCCGGACATCCTGCCCCACCTGGACCTAGAGAAAGAGAACAAGAAGGACAAGATAGACAGCAAACTACACAACTATCAACAAGGATGGATCATTTCTCTTCTTCAGAAGTACAAGGCGCCAAGGAACAAAGTCAAAACCGTGTGATTACCAGACGAATGGGTCAACAATTAAAAAAACAACATTCAGCTAATTACCAATGATTTGTTTTCTAGGGTGAAGAAGATAAAGATATGTGCCAGAGTTTCATCAGTTCATAACCCAGTTTGGATGGAGTTAGGAGGGGTGATACAATCAAGAAGGGGTTGGGAGATTGAAGGAAAATGTATTTAGAATGAGAAATATACTAATGAATGTAAAAATTGTTAGCAGAATACTTTGTTTTTAATATGAATAAGGGTACATCTATGGACTGAATGTACAGCTGTAGAGATTAATTTGACTTTGCACTTAATAACTTTAGTTAGATTGTCGGTGGCACAATACTGGAAGAAGGAAGACTTGCCTATAATTCAAGAAAGGACACTGAAAGCCACAAATTTAGCTGAGATGGCTAAAATACCTGCATATCGTAAGCACCAATTAAACGAGAGATATAAATGAGACTGGGCAAAATCGATTGATTATATACAAAATAAATATGGATAAACGAGATGGGGAAAAATGGATTGATTATATTCAAAATAAATACGGGACTAAGAAATTCCAGATAGCTTATGATTAACACCAGGACTGATATAAATGGTTTAAAGTTAGTTTAGCAAGGAGGAGCTAAGCTCAATGTAAAGAAGTTATCAATTTTTTTTACTCTTTTTTCCAATATATTTTAGACTGTTTTTGTTAAAGATTTATACCATGTATGGGTTCTGGGAAGTCGGGGGAGGGAAGGCTGGGGGGGTTGGGGGGGAGGTTAGGAGGGAGGGAGGTTTTACGAGGGGTGTTAGACTTTAATGTAATATGATTGCACATGTATACTGTTTTCTCTTATTTTTTCTTTATAACTACGATATGTTAAGTATATTGTTATGGAAGTATAAATACTATCAACATAGATTGGAGTCTGCTCAGAAGCGGAAATACACCAATGAGAGGAAGCGTGGGAAATAGAGGGGAGATGGGAAGAGAGGGAGGGAAGAGGGTGAGGGGGGAGGATGAGGAGGATGAGGATAGGGAGGAGTGGAATGTAGGGAGAGGAGAGGGAGAGCGGAAGGGGAAGTAGAGTGGGAAGGGATGATGGAGGGAAGATAGGAAGTAGGAGAGAGGTAGAAGAGGGAGGTGTTTGGAAAGCAGAAGAGCTAATAATGGTTTTTTGGGGTGGGTGTTGATGACAAGAGGAACTGATGTGATCATTATTTGTTACTATATGATACTGGCTATGTATAGTATTGTATATTGTGAAAATGGAAATTAATTTTTTTTTTTAAAAAAAAAGATATGTTGCTTGTGGTTTCAGTCTCAAGAGGAACAGTGAAGGTATTTGTCACATTTCTCCATAAGAATTCACTACTGTGCAATGCAGTACCAGCACTGTCCCAGCTACCACAGTAATAATATGCCTCATCTTCAGCCTGCACATTGGTGATGGCCAAAGATCCTGTAGTCCCCGATCTGGTGGCAGTGAACCGATTTGGGATCCCTTCTCCCCTGTTGCAGCCATCACAGTGGACAAAACGGGAGCCTTCAACTGCTTTCTGTTGATATCAGCCAATCCAATTGGTTACTCTGAGTTGTGCAGGAGAGGGTCCCACCTGGAGACACGGAGGTGGAGGGAGGCTGAGTCCAAGCGGACTGTCGATCAATGCCTTTCAAGAGTGGGGGGCAGGCAGAGAAAGAGCAAGGGGAGGAAAAAAAACAAATACTGTTAAACTGATGCATCTTCATTGCCTCTGAGCCATTTGGAAACTATTATGAGAATCACAATCAACTTCTCTTGTTCCAGGAAAACTTTACCTGAGAAGTAAGTGAGGAGTGCTAGGAAAATCACAGTCCAACCCATGGTCAACTTTGGAAAGGAATGTCCCTCTATAGAGGAAAATTATAACCTTCTTCAGATCTTTCCTTTCCTTAAATGCCCCTGCATTCCCTTTTCATGCAAATGAGATCTGCTCTCATTGGTCCTTGGGGAAAACTTTCTTCCCCCAAAGCATTTTGAGGTCCTCTGGTTTAACCAATCAGCAGAGGGAATATTTGCATAGAAGAGATTTGGAAACCAGGAGGAATTATAAGGTCTCAATTAAAAATGAAAGTGTGCTGCTTGTAGAACAGGAAAACTTCCCAATTTCTTCAAACACGCTTCTTTACATGTGAAAGTGACATGGAAAGGATACATGAAATTCTGCAATTCTACTTAATCAGTTTGAAGAACCACCAGACTAGGGAAAAAGAGGAGCACCATCCCCCACTTGGACATATGGGCTAAGGTGGTCAGAAAAAAAAGAGAGAGAAAAGATAAGGAAAAGGAGAACAAGAATGTGACTTCTTTCTTCATTATTTTACAGAAGATTTCACAAAGCCTCCCATGTTTTTAATGCTTTGATTGGAAGAAAGACATTTTCTGTAGAGATTACATATACATCTGTGGCATTGTCCTTCTCTGGGCTTCTCCTTCTTGCTTTTAGTGGTGTCCTTGAGTTTGAGGAAAAGGAGGTCCATGCTGCTCAGATGAATTTCATGGTTTTGGTGACTGATTCATTTCATTTAGTATGTCGGTTGGTTGAGTTCAACAGCTAATATAGGAGACCCACACGAGTGTCAATCTTTATGAACTCTCCATCCTTACATCCTGAAGACATGGGGCACACTTGCCCCACTGTCCACTTTTTAGCCTGGGTCTTCATACAATTCCTTATTTCCCATCCCCCATATAGTGTCAAACCATCTGAACATTATCTCTAGCTTCTATAACTTGGTATCTTATTCTTTCAAAATTAGAACTCACAGCTCAGGGTGAAGGGCTGAGACCATTATTCTGTGAGCTCCCCTGCACCTTTATCGCCCACACTTTTGTGCCCATCCTTCCCCAATGCTTGGCATTTTGAGATGCCTTTCCTCTGCTGGGATTCTGCTGTGTCCTCCCAATGTAAGGATCTCCAGTCATAGATCAAGTTGGGTTGCTTCTTGGTTCAGGCAAAAGGGAAGAGTGAGGGTCTTTGCCACAATTCCTCACGCCACAAACCTGCTCCAGGGACCACTTTTCCATGCTGTGTCCTTCTACCATTCCGTTTATCCTTCTCCTGTTCAGTACTAGAGAGATGAAAATGATCTCTTCCTTCTCCAATTTTTCATCAGTTCCTTTCACAGCTTCTGCTCAGAAAACAAGAGCCATGGGGCTGTTTGCTTCCCATGAACTTCTCTCCAGAGCCCTTCACCTCCGTGGAAGAGACTGAGCGAATCCTATCAAGATGGAAATCAATTTACAAGTCTTTCTCACCTGCATCTTCAGTTCAGGTGTCTCCAGACACAGGTTCAAGGGTTGCTACTTGTGGTCTCAGGGTGAAGATGCAGTGAGGAGGTTTTTGTCACACTTCCCCATAAGAGTGTACCACCGTGTAACTCAGTAACTGCACTGTTCCAGTTACCACAGTAATAAACTGCCTCGTCTCCAGGCTCTGCATTGGTGATGGTCAAAGATCCTGTATTCCCAGATCTGGTGGCAGTGAACCGATTCGGGATCCCTTCTCCCCTGCTACTGCAGCCATCACAGTGGACAAAATGAGGGCCTTCTCCTGCTTTCTGTTGATACCAGCCAATATTGTAGGAACTGTGAGTTGTTGAACAAGAGAGTGTAACGGTTCCACCTGGGGACACGGAGCTGGAGGGAGGCTGAGTCCAAGTGGACTGACCATCAATGCCTTTCAAGAGTTGGACACAGGGAGAGAAAGAGTGGAGAGAGAAAAGGAAAGAAACATTGTTAAACTGATGTGTCTTCCTTTGCATTGACCAAGTTCTGAGAATCAATCAACCAAATCCTCTCTCGGACCAGGAAAAATGTTACCTGTGCAGTAAGTGAAGAGTGCAAGGAAGAACACAGACCAGACCATGGTGAACTTTGGCCAAGGAATGTCCTTCTAGGAACGAAAAGTATCACCTTCTTCAGATCTTCCCCTTTCCTTTCCTTTAAAGCCTCTTGCATTCTATTTTCATGCAAATGAGATCAGCACTCATTGGATCCACTAGAATATTCTATTCTCCTATAAGCATGATGAGGTTTTCTAGTTTAGCCAATGACCAGAGGACACATTTGCATAGAGTTGATTGAGAAACCAGGACGAATTAAAAGGTCTCAATTAAAAACCAAACTGCTTGAGGAAGAGGGAAATTTCTGAACATCTTCAAACACGCCATACTTCAAACTGGCATCGAAATGATAGACGAAATTTTCTGACTCTTCTTAATCTCATCAACATGTAAAACCTGATTTACAAATGCAATAGAATTAAGAGCGTAATATTTTTTCAAGATGGAAAAACAAAGGAGAAACCACAATTTGAGGGGGGAAAGAAAGAACCAAATGGGCTAAGGCAGATCACAAGCACTCCTCTCTCTTTCTCTTTTAATGTTTGGAACAATCCACCTGAAGGAGAATTGGTGGACATAACTGTTTCCATTTCTCCTGCATCTTTCACCTGTTCTGTGGGGGATCAGCAACCTCCTCCTTCCCTTCCTCTCAAGGAAGAGACCAGGCATTTCAGGAGCCACATCTGGCCATCCTTTGGTCTGTTATTATTTGCAGAATGACGAAAGTTCAACAGCAGCTCCTACCGGCTACTGATTGTGCAACATCTGTGTCATCCCCACCTGTACTGAAGACATGTAGCCCTTGTGTGCCCTTGAGGACTAGCATCCCCCTTCTACTCATATACCAGAAAAGGAAGAGGAAAAAAACAAATGAAAGAGAATGAGAATGTGCCTTCCTTCCTTAATTCCCTTACAGAAGACGTCACAAAGCCCCCATTAATATCCTTAACCTTTTGATTTGAAGAAGAACATGTTATGTAGAGATTATATGCAACTCTGGAGCATGGAGCTTCTCTGAGCTTCTCCTTCCCAACTTTATCGGTGTCCTTGAGGTTGACGTAAAGGAGACACCTGTTCATCAGGTGGGGTTCATACTTTCGGTGGCATAGCTATATCTCCTGGTAAGGACATTGAGCAGATGGTCGGTAAAGTTCAATCTCTACTGTAGGAGAACCACACATGAGTGTGGAAATCTTTACCAAGTGTTCATCCCGACATCCTATATAGTGCCACAAACAAGTCCCAGTGATCCATTTTTAACAGTGTCCTCATATCCTCCCTTGAATCCCAATTCCAAAGAAGTGTTGAAGCACCTGCAAATCATCTCCAGCTTCTCCAATGTCACGTCTTCATCTTCCAACATTTGTACTTAGAACACAGAAGGAATGGAGGCCAAGAATCTCTGGGCTTCCCTGCACCCTTCCCCTCCCTACTCCTGTGCCCATCATCCTCCGTCCAGGGCATTGTGGGGCTTCTCTGCAGAAGGTGATCAACTTGTGTGAATTTCTCTCCTGCTTCATCAGCTCAAGCGTCCCAGTGATAGATCAAGATATGTTGCTTGTGGTTTCAGTCTCAAGAGGAAGAGTGAAGGTTTTTGTCACACTTCCCCATAAGAATTCACCACTGTGCAACACAGTACCAGCACTATTCCCGCTACAGCAGTAATAAACTGCCTCATCTTCAGCCTCTGCATTGGTGATGGCCAAAGATCCTGTATTCCCAGATCTGGTGGCAGTGAACCGATTTGGGATTCCTTCTCCCCTATTGCAGCTATCACAGTGGACAAACCGAGGGGCTTCTCCTGCTTTCTGTTGATACCAGTAGATGCTGTAGGTACTCTGAGTTGTTAAACAGGAGAGCGAAACGGTTCCCTCGAGGGACACAGAACTGGAGGGAGGCTGAGTCCAAGCAGACTGACCATCAATCCCTATAAATAATGGTGGGAGGACGGGAGAGAGAGAAAGAGCATGGGGAGAAAAAGGAAGAAATACTGTTAAACTGATGCACCTCCATTCCCTCTGAACCATCTCCAAGTTCTTATGAGAATCGCAGCCAAATCCCCTCTTGGCCCAGGAAAACTTTACCTGTGCAGTAAGTGAGAAGAGCTAGGAAAATCACAGCCCAACCCATGGTCAACTTTGGCAAGGAATGTCCTTTTAGGGAACAGAATTATGTGCTTCTTCAGATCTTCTCCTTTCCTTTCCTTAAATGCCCCTTGCTTTCTCCTTCCATGCAAATGAGATCAGCCCTCATTGGTCCTCCTAGAAAACTTCCTTCCCCAAAAGCATTTTGAGGTCCTCTGGTTTAACCAATCAGCAGAGGAAACATTTCCATAGAAGATATTTGGAAACCGGGATGAATTAAAAAGTCTCAATTAAAAATGAAAGTGTGCTGCTTGTAGAACAGGAAAACTTTCCAATATCTTCAAACATGCTTCTTTACATGTGAAAGTAACATGGAAGGATACATGAAATTCTGCAACTCTACTTAATCTGAACAGTGTTTAGAACCACCAGACTAGGGAAAAAGAGGAGCCCCATCCTCCACTTGGACATATGGGCTAAGGTGGTCAGAAGAAATCCCCATATTCCTTATTTTTTTAATATTGGTAAGAAGCCGCCAGCAGCAAAGATGATGATCCCAATCTTTTCCTTTTTTCCTGCCTATTTCAGGTGTTCTGTGAAACATCAGCGTCTTCCTCACTGTAAAGAAGAGAGCAGACATTTCAGCAGCCACATCTGACCAGGCTTTGGTTAAAATCCTTCTTTGGAGATCTACGAAAGGGCATCAGCAGCCCCTACTGGATGCTGATATTGTGACATCTGGGTTATCCCCACCTGGGCTGAAGAAATGCAGCAGTTTTATGTCCCAAGAGGACCATCTCTTCCTTCTGTTTAAGTATGAGAAAAAGAAGAGAGAGAAAAGATAAGGGGAAGGAGAAGAAGAACCTGCCTTCTTTCCTAATTCTCTTACAGAAGTTTTCACAAAGCCTTTCTTGTTTTTAATGCTTTGATTGGAAGAAAGACTTTTTGTGTAGAGATTACATATGCATCGCTAACATTGTCCTTCTCTGGGCTTCTCCATCTTGATTTTAGTGGTGTCCTTGAGTTTGAGGAAAAGGAGGTCCATGCTGCTCAGATGAATTTCATGTTTTGGGTGGCTGATTCATTTGATTTAGTATGTGGTTGGTTCAGCTCAAAATGTAATGTAGGGGAACCACACTCGAGTGTCAATCTTTATGAACTCTTCATCCTTACATCCTACCGGCATGGGGCACATTTCTCCCATGGACCATTTTTTTGCCTGTGTCTTTATACAATTCCTTATCTTCCCATCTCCCATCTAGTGTCGAACCATCTGACTATCATCTCTAGCTTCTACAATTTGATATCTTCTTCTTTAAAAAGTAATTATCTTTCCACTGATGTAAAATTTTATGGTACGACTCCAAAACAAAATGGCGTTAGTAGCCATCAAACCTCAAAAATACACTTTCCCCAAAAGGTTTCTACAATTTTGGCCACCACTGTACATTTAAACACTCTACTTGGTTTCAGGTTCCACTCCTTCTCCAGGGAAATATTTAAAAGCCACTTTTTTTCAGAATACGCTCTTTGTCTGAAGAGAGAAATTAGAAGTTATAACTTGTAATTGCTATGAGGCCCCATATAGTGAATGCAGGAGTCCCATGTAGGACTAAGCGGAGGGGTTGTGGTAAAGGATGATTGTCACATTTCCAGTGGGTGATACAATTATCCTAGGCAGTTATCTCGATCCTTTCCAGTCCGGCTTCAGACCTGGCTGCAGCACAGAAACCGCTTTGGTCGCGTTGACCGATGATCTTTGGAGAGCCAGGGATGGAGGCCACGCCTCCATCCTGGTGCTCCTTGACCTCTCAGCGGCTTTCGATACCATCGACCATGGTATCCTTCTGCGATGACTGCGGGAGGTGGGGGTGGGAGGCGCTGTTCTACAGTGGTTCTCCTCCTACCTCTCGGACAGGTCGCAGTCGGTGTTAGTTGGGGAGCAGAGATCGACCCCTAGGCCCCTAACATATGGGGTGCCGCAGGGTTTGGTCCTGTCCCCCTTACTTTTCAACATCTACATGAAACCGCTGGGTGAGATCATTCGACGGCACGGGATAAAATACCACCAATATGCGGACGATACCCAGTTGTATCTGTCCGCCCCGTGCCAACTCAACGAAGCGATGGATGTGATGAGCCAGGGTCTGGAGGCTGTTAAAGACTGGATGGGGGTCAACAAGCTTGTGCTCAATCCAGAAAAGACCAAGTGGCTGCTGTGTTTCCCTCCCGCGAATTGGCCAAGTGTTCCATCTCTCAGGCTGGGGGGTCAAATTATACGCCCCTCAGACAGGGTTCGCAACTTGGGAGTCCTCCTGGACCCACAGCTGACCTTCGAACATCATTTGTCAGCTGTGACCAGGGGGGCATTTGCCCAGGTTCGCCTGGTACACCAGTTGCGTCCCTACCTGAACCGGGAGGCCCTCACAACAGTCACTCGTGCCCTTGTGACCTCTAGGCTGGAATCCTGCAATGTGCTCTACATGGGGCTGCCCTTCAAGAGCATTCGGTGACTTCAGCTAGTCCAGAATGCGGCCGCGCGAGCGATTGTGGGTGCACCTCGCTTCACCCACGTTACACCTATCCTCCGTGAGCTGCACTGGCTGCCTGTCGATCTCCGGGTGCGCTTCAAGGTGCTACTTATCACCTATAAAGCCCTTCATGGTAGTGGGCCTGGGTATTTGAGAGACTTCCTACTGCCAATTACCTCCACTAGACCGATACGATCGCATCGATTAGGCCTCCTCCGAATTCCATCTACTAGCCAGTGCAAACTGGCAACTACCCGGAGGAGAGCCTTCTCGGTGGCTGCTCCGACCCTCTGGAACGAACTCCCCGTGGAGATTCGGACCCTCACCACCCTCCAATTCTTCCGCGTCGCTTTGAAGATCTGGCTGTCCCAGCTGGCCTGGGGTTAAGATTCCAACCCCACCCGAATTGTGTGACTGTTGTGTTCTCTTTTAATATGTTGTATTGTTTCCATATTGAAATACTGTTTGTCTTTCCCCCCCTCCCTTTTTGAATTGTGAGCCGCCCTGAGTCCCCCCAGGGAAAAGGGCGGCATACAAATAAAGGAAAATAAAATGAAATGAATGTAAGCAAATATTCAACACATGATCTCCTCAGTGGCACATCTAATGGAGGAGAACCACACATGAGTGTGCAAATCTTTACTAAGAGTCCATCCCTGAGCCCAACAGCCATGCCAAAAATGTGCCGGAGTGACCGCTTTTTAGAGCTGTGTCCTCCTACGATCCTTTTTTTCCTTCCTCCTGTTCAGTGCTGAACGAGCTGAAAATGATCTCTTCCTTCTCCAATTTTTCATCGGTTCCTTTCATAGTTTCTGCTCAGAAAACAAGAGCTATGGGGCTGTTTGCTTCCCGTGAACGTCTCTCCAGTGCCTTTCACCTCTGTGGAAGAGACTGAGAGAATCCTCTCAAGATGGAAATCAACTTACAGGTCTTTCTCACCTGCATCTTCAGTTCAGGTGTCCCCAGACACAGGTTCAAGGGTTGTTGATTGTGGTTTCAGGCTGAAGAGGCAGTCAGGAGGTTTTTGTCACACTTCCCCATAAGAATGTACCACTGTGTAATGCGGTAGCTTCCCTGTTCCAGTTGCCTGTTCCAGGTAATAAATTGCCTCGTCTCCAGCCTCTGCATTGGTGATGGTCAAAGATCCTGTACTCCCAGACTGGCTGGCAGTGAAGCGATTTGAGATCCCTTCTCCCCTGTTGCAGACCTTACAGTGGACAAAACGGGGGTCTTCTCCTGCTTTCTGTTGATACCAGCTAATCCAGTAGGAACTGTGAGTTGTTGAACAAGAGAGAGTAATGGTTCCACCCAGAGACACGGAGCTGGAGGGAGGCTGGGTCCAAGTGGACTGGCCATCAATGCCTGTCAAGAGTTGGGGGCAGGGAGAGAAAGAGTGGAGAGAGAAAAGGAAAGAAACATTGTTAAACTGATGCCTCTTCCTTTGCATTGACCAAGTTCTGAGAATCCATCAACCAAATCCTCTCTCAGACCAGGAAAAATGTTACCTGTGCAGTAAGTGAGGAATGCAAGGAAGAACAGAGAGAAGACCATGGTCAACTTTGGCCAAGGAATGTCCTTCTACGAAAGAAAATTATCACCTTCTTCAGATCTTCTCCTTTCCTTTCCTTAAAAGCCTCTTGCTTTAGCTTTTAATGCAAATGAGATCAGGACTCGTTGGTTCTACTAGAATATTTTATTCTCCTATAAGCATGATGAGTTTTTCTAGTTTAGCCAATGACCAGAGGACACATTTGCATAGAGGAGATTTGAAAACTGGGATGAATTAAAAGGTCTCAATTAAAAACCAAATTGCTTGAGGAAGATGGAAATTTCTGAAATTCTTCAAACACGCCATACTTTAAATTGACATCAAAATGATAGATGAAATTTTCTGACTCTACTTAATCTCAACAACATGTAAAACCTAATTTACAAATGGAATAGAATTAAGAGAGTAATATTTTTTCAAGATGGAAAAACAAAGGAGAAACTACAATTTGAGGGGGAAAGGAGAGAACCAAATGGGCTAAGGCAGGTCACAAGCACTCCTCTCTCTTTCTCTTTTAATGTTTGCAACAATCCACCTGAAGGAGAATTGGTGGACATAACTATTTCCTTTTCTCCTGCACCTTTCACCTGTTCTTTAAGGGATCAGCGACCTCCTCCTTCCCTTCCTCTCAAGGGAGAGACCAGGCATTTCAGGAGCCACATCTGGCCATCCTTTGGCCTGGTCTTATTTGCAGAATCACGAAAGTGCACCAGCAGCTCCTACCAGCCACTGATTGTGCAACATCTGTGTCATCCCCACCTGCACCGAAGACATGTAGCACTTGTGTTCCCTTGAGGACTAGCATCCCCCTTCTCCTCATATACCAGAAAAGGAACAGGAAAAAAACAAGCTGAAAGAGAATGAGAATGTGCCTTCCTTCCTTAATTCCCTTACAGAAGACGTCACAAAGCCCCCCTTAATATTTTAAACCTTTTGATTTGAAGAAGAACATGTTATATAGAGATTATATGTAAGTCTGGAGCATGGAGCTTCTCTGAGCTTCTCCTTCCCAACTTTATAGGTGTGCTTGAGTTTGAGGTAAAGGGGACACCTGTTCATCAGGTGGGGTTCATACTTTCGGTGGCTGAGCTATATCTCCTGGTAAGGACATTGAGCAGATGTTCAGTAAAGTTCAACATCTACTGTAGGAGAACCACACATGAGCATGGAAATCTTTACCAAGTGTTCATCCTGACATCCTAGATGGTGGAACAAAGAAGTCCCAGTGATCCCATTTTAACCAGTGTCCTCATATCCTCCCTTGATTCCCACCCCCAAACAAGTGTTGA
The DNA here is from genome assembly GCF_051295495.1 of Thamnophis sirtalis. Classification (NCBI taxonomy): domain Eukaryota; kingdom Metazoa; phylum Chordata; class Lepidosauria; order Squamata; family Natricidae; genus Thamnophis; species Thamnophis sirtalis. The sequence goes on along the minus strand of NW_028261382.1, from coordinate 58,719,574 downwards.
AGCACCTCCAAATCATCTCCAGCTTCTCCAATGTCACGTCTTCCTCTTCCAACATTTCTACTTTTAACACAAAAGGAACTGAGGCCAAGAATCTCTGGGCTTCCCTGCACCATTCTCCTCCCTACTCCTGTGCCCATCAACCTCCATCCTGGGCATTGAGGGACTTCTCTGCAGAAGGTGATGAACTGGCAGGAATTTCTCTCTTGCTTCATCAGTTCAAGTGTCCCAGTCATAGATGAAGATATGTTGCTTGTGGTTTCAGTCTCTAAGAGGAACAGTGAAGGTTTTTGTCACACTTCCCCATAAGAATGTACCACAGTCCAACCAGTGTTAAAGCTACCACAGTAATAATCTGCCTCGTCTCCCGCCTCTGCATTGGTGATGGCCAAAGATCCTGTAGTCCCAGATCTGGTGGCCGTGAACCGATTTGGGATCCCTTCTCCCCTGTTACTGCAGCTGCTACAGTGGACAAAATGGGGGCCTTCGCCTGCTTTCTGTTGATACCAGTAGATGGTGTTAGTACTCTGGGTTATGCAGGAGAGCGTAATGGTTCCACCTGGGAACACGGAGCTGGAGGGAGGCTGAGTCCAAGCAGACTGACCATTGATGCCTTTAAATAAAGGAGGGACGTAAGGAGGAAAAGAGCGAGGGGAGAAAAAGAAAGAAATACTGTTAAACTGATGCACCTTCGTTCCCTCTGAACCATTTCCATGTGGCCCTTTTCTTATGAGAATCAAAGCCAAATCCTCTCTTGGCCCAGGAAAACTTTACCTGTGCAGTAAGTGAGGAAAGCTAAGAAAATCACAGCCCAACCCATTCTCAACTTTGGCAAGGAATGTCCTTTTAGGGAAGAGAATTATGTGCTTCTTCAGATCTTCTCCTTTCCTTTCCTTAAATGCCCCTTGCTTTCTCCTTCCATGCAAATGAGATCTGCCCTCATTGGTCCTCCTAGAAAACTTTCTTCCCCAAAAGCATTTTGAGGTCCTCTGGTTTAACCAATCAGCAGAGGAAACATTTGCATAGAAGAGAATTGGAAACTGGAAGGAATTTAAAGGTCTCAATTAAAAATGAAAGTGTGCTGCTTTAGAACAGGAAAACTTCCCAACTTCTACAAACACACTTCTTTACATGTGAAATTGACATGGAAAGGATGCAATGAAATTCTGCAACTCTACTTAATCTCAGCAGTGTGTAGAACCACCAGACTAGGGAAAAAGAGGAGCACCATCCTCCACTTGGACATATGGGCTAAGTGGTCAGAAGAAATCCCCATATTCTTTTTTTTTTTAAAAAAATATTTGGAAGAATCTGCCAGAAGCGGAGTTCGTGGTCTCAACCTTTTCCTTTTATCCTGCCTATTTCAGGTGTTCTGGGAGGGATCAGCGCCCTCTCACTGTAAAGAAGAGAGGAGACATTTCAGGAGCCACATCTGACCAGGCTTTGGATGAAGTCATTCTTTGGAGATCTACGAAAGGGCATCAGCAGCCCCTACTGGCCGCTGATATTGTGACATCTGTGTTATCCCCACCTGGGCGGAAGAAATGCAGCAGTTTTATGTCCCTAGAGGGCCATCTCTTCCTTCTGTTTAAATATCAGAAAAAGAAGAGAAAATATAAGAGGTAGGAGAACAAGAACCTGCCTTCTTTCTTAATTCTCTTACAGAAGATTTCACAAAGCCTCCCTTGTTTTTCATACTTTGATTTCAAGAAAGTCATTTTCTTTTTCTTTTTTCAATTTTATTTTGTTTTTTATTACATAGACAACATAATCACATAACAATAGAAAAAAAAGACAAAGGGGAAAAAACCCCACACAAAAAAGGGGAAAAAAACCCCATCATCCCATACAATATGTCAATTGATTACAGGTGCATCCCTACTACGTTTCCCCCCATACACACACCCCGTATCTCTCTGTTGTATACTTAATAGACACTATTTTATTTAAATCTTGAAAAAAGTCCTTACACAATCTGATTGGGATTGTCTGAAACAGGTATAGAATTCTAGGTAGAATGTTCATTTTAATTGTAGAGATTCTTCCCATCATCATTGAGAAGTGCAAATTTTCCCATTTCTCCAAGACAATTGCTATTTGTCGTTTTAGTCTGGTATAGTTATCCTCTTTAAGAGTGCTACATCTAGGTGATAAGTATATCCCCAAATATTTAACCTTACTTGAGTTTTGAATCTGCAACATTTCTGACAACTCTTCCTTTTGTGCTGCTGGGATATTCTTTGTCATGATCTTTGTTTTATCTTTGTTTATTTTCAAGCCTGCTACTTCTCCATATTCCTCTATTCTTTCCAGCAATTTGGATGCTGTTTCTAATGGATCTTCAAGAATAAAGACTAAGTCGTCTGCGAACGCTTGCAATTTATACTCTTCTCTCTTAATTTTCATTCCTCTTATTTCTTCTTCTTCTCTGATCTTTCTGTTTTAGACCTCTAGTGTTAGGACAAAGAGTAGTGGTGATAGTGGGTAGCCTTGTCTTGTGCCTCTCTTTATTTCAATCGGATCTGTTAGTTCTCCATTTACCATTATCTTTGCTGCTTGTTTCTGGTATATCATTCATATAGTTTGAGTGAATTTCTTGCCAAAATTCATCTGCTCCAGTTGCAAAAACATAAATTGCCAATTCACATTGTCAAAGGCCTTCTGCGCATCGAGGAACATCAGTGCCAATTGTTTTTCAGGATGGGCCTCATAGTATTCCAAGGTATTCAAAATCATTCTCATATTGTCTTTAATTTGTCTTTTAGGTAAAAAGACATTTTGATCTGAGTGGATGAAGCCATTTAAATATTTTTTAAGTCTCTCAGCTAGTATAGGTACAAATAGCTTGTAGTCTGAATTTAATAAAGAGATTGGTCTATAATTCTTGATTTGTGTTAAATCAGTCTCTTCCTTGGGTAGTAGTGTGAGATACGCTTCTGACCATGACTTCGGTATTTGGCTCTCAGACATCACTTCATTCATGACTTGTAGGAGTGGGAGGGTCAATATTTCTTCAAATGTTCTGTAGAATTCCACAGGTAGTCCATCTGGTCCTGGAGCTTTCCCATTGTTTTGTTTTTAAGTGCCTCTGTTAGCTCCATCATTGTTATTTTACTTTCTAACATTATTCTAGTTTCGTCTGGTACCTGGGGGAGATTGGCATCTTGTAGGTACTTTTTAACTCGTCCCTCCTCCACCTTCTCTTGTTCATAGAGTTTAGCATAATAGTCTTGTATAATATTTTTTTTCAGTATTTCCATACTGAATTTCTCCTTGTTTATCTCTTAGTTGAAGTATTTTCTTTGTTTCTCTCTCTTTTTTCATCTTATATGCCAACCACCTGCCTGGCTGGTTTGCATTATCAAAATAATTCTGTTTGGCATCTCTAATTTTTTGTGCCAGTTCTTCCTTTTCTAATATGTCCATTTTGTGTTTAATTATGTCCATTTTTATTTTGACATCTTTTTTTTGTGGTGCTCTCTGTAGTTCTCTTTCAAGTATTTTATAGTCATTGTCTAGAGCTTTATGTATTTGTCTTTTCTTTGAGTTTCTCTTCCTTGTGTAGTCTATTGTCAAACTTCTGATAACAGCAAGTCCACTTAATCTCAACAGTGTGTAGAATAAGCAGACTCGGCAAAAACAGGTGCACCATCTTCAATTTGCACTTATCCTGCCTATTTCAGGTGTTCTGAGAGACATCAGCACCTTCCTCATTGTAAAGAAGAGAGGAGACATTTCAGGAGCCACATCTGACCAGGCTTTGGCTGAAGTCATTCTTTGGAGATCTACAAAAGGGCATCAGCAGCCCCTACTGGCCGCTGATGTTACAACATCTGTGTTATCCCAATGTGGGCTGAAGAAAGGCAGCGTTTCCTGTCCCAAGAGGATCATCTCTTCCTTCTGTTTAAAAGAAGAGAGAGAAAAGATAAGAGGAAGGAGAACAAGAACCTGCCTTCTTTCCTAATTCTCTTGCAGAAGATTTCACAAAGCCTCCCTTGTTTTTAATGCTTTGATCTGAAGAAAGACATTTTCTGTAGACAATATATATAAATCTTTGGCATTGTCCTTCTCTGGGCTTCTCCTTCTGGATTTTAGTGGTGTCCTTGAATTTGAGGAAAAGGAGGTCCATGCTGCTCAGTTGAATTTCATGGTTTTGGTGGCTGATTCATTTCATTTAGTATGTGGTTGGTTCAACTCGACACCCAACATAGGAGAACCACACATGAGTATCAATCTTTATGAACTCTTCATCCATACATCCTAGAGAAATGGGGCACACTTGTCCCATGGGATCATTTTTTTAGCCTGTGACTTCATATAATTCCCCTTTTCCTCATCTCTCATCTAGTATCGAACCATCTGAACATCAACTCTAGTAGAATTGTAGCTTCTAGAATTTGATATTTTTCCCAGTAAGAACATTTAGTATGCCGTTTGAGTTCAACATCTAATGTAGGATACTGAGCGACTCTTCACAAGATGGAAATCAACTTACAGGTCTTTCTTGCCTGCATCTTCAGTTCAAGTGTCCACAGTCACAAGCTAACTGTTGTTGCTTGTGGTTTCAGGCAGAAGAGGCAGAGAGGAGGTTTTTGTCACACTTCCCCATAAGAATGTACCTCTGTGTAACACGGTAGCTGCAGTGTTAAAGCTACCACAGTAATATACTGCCTCGTCTCCAGCCTCTACATTGGTGATGGCCAAAGATCCTGTAGTCCCAGATCTGGTGGCCGTGAACCGATTTGGGATCCCTTCTCCCCTGTTACTGCAACTGCTACAGTGGACAAAACGGGGGCCTTCTCCTGCTTTCTGTTGATACCAGCCAATGCTGTAGGTACTCTGAGTTGTGCAGGAGAGTGTAACAGTTCCACCTGGAGACACGGAGCTGGAGGGAGGCTGAGTCCAAGCAGACTGACCATCAATCCCTTTAAATAAGACATAAGGAGGAAAAGAGTGAGGGAAGAAAAAGGAAGAAATACTGTTAAACTGATGCACCTTCGTTCCCTCTGAACCATTTCCATGTGACCCTTTTCTTATGAGAATCACAGCCAAATCCTCTCTTGGCCCAGGAAAACTTTACCTGTGCAGTAAATGAGGAAAGCTAAGAAAATCACAGCCCAACCCATGGTCAACTTTGGCAAGGAATGTCCTTTTAGGAAAGAGAATTATGTGCTTCTTCAGATCTTCTCCTTTCCTTTCCTTAAATGCCCCTTGCTTTCTCCTTCCATGCAAATGAGATCTGCCCTCATTGGTTCTCCTAGAAAACTTTCTTCCCCAAAAGCATTTTGAGGTCCTCTGATTTAACCAATCAGCAGAGGAAACATTTGCATACATGAGATTTGGAAACTGGGAGGAATTTAAAAGTCACAATTAAAAATGAAAGTGTGCTGCTTTAGAACAGGAAAACTTCCCAACTTCTACAAACACACTTCTTTACATGTGAAATTGACATGGAAAGGATGCAATGAAATTCTGCAACTCTACTTAATCTCAACAGTGTTTAGAACCACCAGACTAGGGAAAAAGAGGAGCACCATCCTCCACTTGGACATATGGGCTAAGTGGTCAGAAGAAATCCCCATATTCTTTATTTTTTTTAATATTTGGAAGAATCTGCCAGAAGCGGAGTTCGTGGTCTCAACCTTTTCCTTTTATCCTGCCTATTTCAGGTGTTCTGGGAGGGATCAGCGCCCTCTCACTGTAAAGAAGAGAGGAGACATTTCAGGAGCCACATCTCACCAGGCTTTGGCTGCAGTCATTCTTTGGAGATCTATGAAAGGGCATCAGCAGCCCCTACTGGCCGCTGATATTGTGACATCTGTCTTATCCCCACCTGGGCTGAAGAAATGCAGCAGTTTTATGTCCCTAGAGGATCATCTCTTCCTTCTGTTTAAATATCAGAAAAAGAAGAGAAAAGATAAGAGGAAGGAGAACAAGAACCTGCCTTCTTTCTTCATTCTCTTACAGAAGATTTCACAAAACCTCCCTTGTTTTTCATACTTTGATTTCAAGAAAGTCATTTTCTTTTTCTTTTTTCAATTTTATTTTGTTTTTTATTACATAGACAACATAATCACATAACAATAGAAAAAAAAGACAAAGGGAAAAAAACCCACACAAAAAAAGGGGGAAAAAACCCCATCATCCCATACAATATGTCATTTGATTACAGGTGCATCCCTACTACGTTTCCCCCCATACACACCCCCCGTATCTCTCTGTTGTATACTTAATAGACACCACAATAACCTAGGGTTTAAAAAAAAAAGGGAAAAAAGAAAAAAAAGGAAAAAAAACCATTATCGCATGCAGCATGTTGTTTGGTTACAAGTGTTTTAACATCTACATCTTCAAATAATATTTACCGTCTCAAATATTTCATCTAATATAACTAAAGGCCTCATTTTCATTCTACAATATATATTCAGTTAATATTAGCATTATTTTTCCCCAGAAAGTATACTTACATTTATTGTTAACCTTGCATTTCATACCTTCAAACAGGGATCTTATTCCTTCATTGTTCAACAAAGCATCGCTGCCTATATATACCAGTTTTCATTTGTTTCCCTATTAGAATTGCTTATCAGCAGCAAAATATCATTATAATAAGTTCTTAACCTTATACATTATATCACCAGACCTTATATTAATTCTTCATTGTGTCATTGTTAGATTATTTCACAGCATAATTATATCATCATTTACTTTCTTCGATTAAGGCATAAGTATATCATTTTTCATTTCCAAAGTTTTTTTTTCCCCTAGCCACCGATAAAACAAGTCCCATATCTTATAAAATTGTTCATCCTCTTGCTCTCTAATTTCAAATGTCAATTTACTCATTTCAGCACAGTCCATTATTTTTCGGATAACGTCTTCCTCTTTTGGTATTGTTTCGTTTTTCCAGTTTTTTGCAAATACAATTCTGGCTGCTGTTAATACATTTACAATCAGATATTTTAAGTCTTTGTTGTAGGTTTCTGGTATGATCCCCAATAAAAAGACTTCTGGTTTTAAGTCTATTTGTTTGTGTGTCATTTTCTCCAACCACATGTGGATTTTAGTCCAGTATCTTTTGGCTTCAGTGCAAGTCCACCACATGTGGTAGTATGAGCCAGGTATCTGGTGACATTTCCAACACTTTTCTGATTTATTCTTGAACATTCTTGGGATTCTGGTCAGGGGTAGGTGCCACCTGTAAAATATCTTATACAAGTTTTCTCTATATGCAGTAGACATTGTCATTTTATAATTATGAGACCACAATTTCTGCCAATTCTCTAAATCAATCCCATACCTAAAGTTTTTTCCCCAAGCTATCATAGTTTCTTTAACTTGTTCTTCATGCAATTTAAACTCCAATAAATATCCATATAGTTTTTTAATTACTTTTTCATCAGTACCTGTTAGAATTTTGTCTAACTCAGTCATTTTATTATAAAGACCTTTAGTTTTTCTATCTTCATTATATCTAGATTGTATCTGTACATATGAATACCAGTTCATTTCCATCCCTTCTTGTTTCAACTCTTGAATTGATTTGAGCTCACCCTCTGTATTCAATAATTGTATATATCTAACTGTTTGTTCCTTTTTATATATTATTGGATATGAAAATGCTTCAATTGTTGATATCCAGACTGGAATTTTCAAATAGTGTAATCTTTTAACCTTTTCCCAGTTTAACAACAACACCTCCCTTATATAATGTCTTCTAAAGTAACCATGTGATTTAGTACTCTTATACCATAAGAAAGCATGCCATCCCAACAGTAAGTCGTGACCTTCTACATTCAATAATCTAGAGTTTTTTTAATAATATCCATTCCTTAAGCCACATCAAGTTTGTTGCCTGATAGTATAGCTCCCAATCAGGTAGCCCAAATCCTCCTCTAGATCTAGCATCTTGTAGTAATTTAAGTTTTATTCTAGCTTTTTTCCCTTGCCAAATAAATTTCAAAACTATTTTATTTAGATCTTGAAAAAAGTCCTTACACAATCTGATTGGGATTGTCTGAAACAGGTATAGAATTCTAGGTAGAATGTTCATTTTAATTGTAGAGATTCTTCCCATCATTGATAAGTGCAAATTTTCCCATTTCTCCAAGTCAATTGCTATTTGTCGTTTTAGTCTGGTATAGTTATCCTCTTTAAGAGTGCTACATCTAGGTGATAAGTATATCCCCAAATATTTAACCTTACTTGTGTTTTGAATCGGCAACATTTCTGACAACTCTTCCTTTTGTGTTGCTGGGATATTCTTTGTCATGATCTTTGTTTTATCTTTGTTTATTTTCAAGCCTGCTACTTCTCCATATTCCTCTATTCTTTCCAGCAATTTGGATGCTGTTTCTAATGGATCTTCAAGAATAAAAACTAAGTCGTCTGCGAACGCTTGCAATTTATATCTTCTCTCTTAATTTTCATTCCTCTTATTTCTTCTTCTTCTCTGATCTTTCTGTTTAAGACCTCTAGTGTTAGGACAAAGAGTAGTGGTGATAGTGGGCAGCCTTGTCTTGTGCCTCTCTTTATTTCAATCGGATCTGTTAGTTCTCCATTTACCATTATCTTTGCTGCTTGTTTCTGGTATATCATTCGTATAGTTTGAGTGAATTTCTTGCCAAAATTTATCTGCTCCAGTTGCAAAAACATAAATTGCCAATTCACATTGTCAAAGGCCTTCTGCGCATCGAGAAACATCAGTGCCAATTGTTTTTCAGGATGGGCCTCATAGTATTCCAAGGTATTCAAAATCATTCTCATATTGTCTTTAATTTGTCTTTTAGGTAAAAAGCCATTTTGATCTGAGTGGATGAAGCCATTTAAATATTTTTTAAGTCTCTCAGCTAGTATAGGTGCAAATAGCTTGTAGTCTGAATTTAATAAAGAGATTGGTCTATAATTCTTGATTTGTGTTAAATCAGTCTCTTCCTTGGGTAGTAGTGTGAGATACGCTTCTGACCATGACTTCGGTATTTGGCTCTCAGACATCACTTCATTCATGACTTGTAGGAGTGGGAGGGTCAATATTTCTTCAAATGTTCTGTAGAATTCCACAGGTAGTCCATCTGGTCCTGGAGCTTTCCCATTGTTTTGTTTTTAAGTGCCTCTGTTAGCTCCATCATTGTTATTTTACTTTCTAACATTATTCTAGTTTCGTCTGGTACCTGGGGGAGATTGGCATCTTGTAGGTACTTTTTAACTCGTCCCTGCTCGACCTTCTCTTGTTCATAGAGTTTAGCATAATAGTCTTGTATAATATTTTTCTTCAGTATTTCCATACTGAATTTCTCCTTGTTTATCTCTTAGTTGAAGTATTTTCTTTGTTTCTCTCTCTTTTTTCATCTTATATGCCAACCACCTGCCTGGCTGGTTCGCATTTTCAAAATAATTCTGTTTGGCACCTCTAATTTTTTGTGCCAGTTCTTCCTTTTCTAATAGGTCCATTTTGTGTTTAATTATGTCCATTTTTATTTTGACATTTTTTGTGTGTGGTGCTCTCTGTAGTTCTCTTTCAAGTACTTTATAGTCATTGTCTAGAGCTTTATGTATTTGTATTCTCTTTGAGTTTCTCCTCCTTGTGTAGTCTATTGTCAAATCTCTGATAACAGCAAGTCCACTTAATCTCAACAGTGTGTAGAATAAGTAGACTCGGCAAAAACAGGTGCACCATCTTCAATTTGCACTTATCCTGCCTATTTCAGGTGTTCTGAGAGACATCAGCACCTTCCTCACTGTAAAGAATAGAGGAGACATTTCAGGAGCCACATCTGACCAGGCTTTGGCTGAAGTCATTCTTTGGAGATCTACGAAAGGGCATCAGCAGCCCCTACTGGCCGCTGATGTTACAACATCTGTGTTATCCCCACGTGGGCTGAAGAAATGCAGCGTTTTCTGTCCCAAGAGGGCCATCTCTTCCTTCTGTTTAAATATCATTAAAAGAAGAGAGAGAAAAGATAAGAGGAAGGAGAACAAGAAAGTGCCTTCTTTCCTAATTCTGTTGCAGAAGATTTCACAAAGCCTCCCTTGTTTTTAATGCTTTGATCTGAAGAAAGACATTTTCTGTAGATATAACATATACATCTGTGGCATTGTCATTCTCTGGGCTTCTCCTTCTTGATTTTAGTGGTGTCCTTGAATTTGAGGAAAAGAAGATCCATGCTGCTCAGTTGAGTTTCATGGTTTGGGTGACTGATTCATTTCACTTAGTATGTGGTTGGTTCAACTCGACACCCAACATAGGAGAACCTGACAAGAGTGTCAATCTTTATGAACTCTTCATCCATACATCCTAGAGAAATGGGGCACACTTGTCCCATGGAACCATTTTTTTAGCCTGTGACTTCATACAATTCCCCTTTTCCTCATCTCTCATCTAGTATCGAACCATCTGAACATCAACTCTAGTAGAATTGTAGCTTCTACAATTTGATATTTTTCCCAGTGAGAACATTTCGTATGCCGTTTGAGTTCAACATCTAATGTAGGATACTGAGCGACTCTTCAGAAGATGGAAATCAACTTACAGGTCTTTCTTGCCTGCATCTTCAGTTCAGGTGTCCACAGTCACAGGCTAACTGTTGTTGCTTGTGGTTTCAGGCAGAAAAGGCAGAGAGGAGGTTTTTGTCACACTTCCCCATAAGAATGTACCACTGTGTAACACGGAAGCTGCACTGTTCAAGCTACCACAGTAATATACTGCCTCGTCTCCAGCCTCTGCATTGGTGATGGCCAAAGATCCTGTAGTCCCAGATCTGGTGGCCGTGAACCGATTTGGGATCCCTTCTCCCCTGCTACTGCAGCCATCACAGTGGACAAAATGGGGGCCTTTTCCTGCTTTCTGTTGATACCAGCCAATGCTGTAGGTACTCTGAGTTGTGCAGGAAAGCTTAACGGTTCCACCTGGAGACACGGAGCTGGAGGGAGGCTGAATCCAAGCAGACTGACCATCAATCCCTTTAAATAATGGTGGGACGTAAGGAGGAAAAGAGTGAGGGAAGAAAAAGGAAGAAATACTGTTAAACTGATGCACCTTCGTTCCCTCTGAACCATTTCCATGTGACACTTTTCTTATGAGAATCACAGCCAAATCCTCTTTTGGCCCAGAAAAACTTTACCTGTGCAGTAAGTGAGGAAAGCTAAGAAAATCACAGCCCAACCCATGGTCAACTTTGGCAAGGAATGTCCTTTTTGGAAAGAGAATTGTGTGCTTCTTCAGATCTTCTCCTTTCCTTTCCTTAAATGCCCCTTGCTTTCTCCTTCCATGCAAATGAGATCTGCCCTCATTGGTCCTCCTAGAAAACTTCCTTCCCCAAAAGCATTTTGAGGTCCTCTGGTTTAACCAATCAGCAGAGGAAACATTTCCATAGAAGAGGTTTGGAAACTGGGAGGAATTTAAAGGTCTCAATTAAAAATGAAAGTGTGCTGCTTGTAGAACAAGAAATCGTTCTTCAAACATGCTTCCCTTGTTTTTCATACTTTGATTTGAAGAAAGGCATTTTCTGTAGAGATTACATATACATCTGTGGCATTGTCCTTCTCTGGGCTTCTCTTTCTTGATTTTAGTGGTGTCCTTGAGTTTGAGGAAAAGGTGGTCCATGCTGTTCAGATGAATTTCATGTTTTGGGTGGCTGATTCATTTCATTTAATATGTGGTTGGTTCAATTCGACACCCTACATAAGAGAACCACAGTCAAGTGTCGATCTTTATGAATTCTTCATCCTTACATCCTACAGGCATGGGGCATACTTGTCCCATGGACCATTTTTTTCACCTGTGTCTTCTTACAATTTCCCTTTTCCTCATCTCTCATCTAGTGACAAACCATCTGGATATCAACTCTAGTAGAATTGTAGCTTCTAAAATTTTATATTTTTCCCAGTAAGAACATTTAATAAGCCGTTTGGGTTCAACATCTAATATAGGAGACCACACATGAGCGTCAATCTTTATGAACTCTCCATCCTTACATCCTGGGTCTAACTTGTCCTAACGTCCACTTTTTAGCCTGAGTCTTCATACAATTCCTTATTTCCCCATCTCCCATCTAGTGTCGAACCATCTGAACATTATCTCTAGCTTCTACAATTTGATATCTTCTTCTTTCAAAATTAGAACTCACAGCTCAGTGTGAAAGGCTGAGACCATTGGTCTGTGGGTTCCTCTGAACCCTTCTCGCCCACACTTTTGTGCCCATCTTTTCCCAAGGCTGGGCATTTTGAGATGTCTTTGCTCTGCAGGGATTCTGTTGTTTCTTCCCAGTTTAAGGATCTCCAGTCATAGATCAAGTTGGGATGCTTCTTGTTTCAGGCCGAAAAAGAAGAGTGAGGGTCTTTGCCACAGTTCCTCATGCCACAAACCTGCTCCAGGGACCACTTTTCCATGCTGTGACCTTCTACCATTCCGTTTATCCTTCTCCCTGTTCAGGACTAAAAAGCTGAAAATGATCTCTTCCTTCTCCAATTTTTCATCTGTTCCTTTCACAGTTTCTGCTCAGAAAACAAGAGCCATGGGGCTGTTTGCTTCCGATGAACTTCTCTCTGGTGCCTTTTACCTCCATGGAAGAAACTGAGCAAATCCTTTCAAGATGGAAATCAATGTATTAGTCTTTCTTCCCTGCATCTTCAGTTCACGTGTCCACGGTCACAGTTTAACAGTTGTTGCTTGTGGTTTCAGGCAGAAGAGGCAAAGAGGGGTTTTTGTCACACTTCCCCATAAGAATGTACCACCGTGTAATGCGGTATTTTCACTGTTCCAGTTACCACAGTAATAAACTGCCTCGTCTCCAGCCTGCACATTGGTGATGGTCAAAGATCCTGTATTCCCAGATCTGGTGGCAGTGAAACGATCTGGGATCCCTTCTCCCCTGCTACTGCAGCCACTACAGTGGACAAAACAAGGGCCTTCTCCTGCTTTCTGTTGATACCAGCTAATCATAAATTTACTGTGAGTTGTTGAACAAGAGAGCGTAACGCTTCCACCCGGGGACACGGAGCTGGAGGGAGGCTGAGTCCAAGTGGACTGACCATCAATGCCTTTCAAGAGTTGGGGGCAGGGAGAGAAAGAGTGGAGAGAGAAAAGGAAAGAAACATTGTTAAACTGATGCCTCTTCCTTTGCCAAGTTCTGAGAATCCATCAACCAAATCCTCTCTCGTCCCAGGAAAAATGTTACCTGTGCAGTAAGTGAGGAGTGCAAGGAAGAACAGAGACCAGACCATGGTCAACTTTGGCCAAGGAATGTCCTTCTAGGAAAGAAAAGTATCACCTTCTTCAGATCTTCTCCTTTCCTTTCCTTAAAAGCCTCTTGCGTTACCTTTTAATGCAAATGAGATCAGCACTCATTGGTTCCACTAGAATATTTTATTCTCCTATAAACATAATGAGGTTTTCTAGTTTAGCCAATGACCAGAGGACACATTTGCATAGAGGAGATTTCAATACTGGGATGAATTAAAAGGTCTCAATTAAAAACCAAACTGCTTGAGGAAGAGGGAAATTTCTGAACTTCTTCAAACACACCATACTTTAAATTGACATCGAAATGATCAATGAAATTGTCTGACTCTACCTAATATCAACAACATGTAAAACCTAATTTACAAATGCAATAGAATTAAGAGAGTAATATTTTTTCAAGATGGAAAAACAAAGGAGAAACCACAATCTGAGGGGGAAAGGAGAGAACCATATGGGCTAAGGCAGATCACAAGCACTCCTCTCTCTTTCTCTTTTTAATGTTTGGAACAATCCAGCAGAAGGAGAATTGTTGGACATAACTATTTCCTTTTCTCCTGCACCTTTCACCTGTTCTTTAAGGGATCAGCGGCCTCCTCCTTCCCTTCCTCTCAAGGAAGAGACCAGGCATTTCAGGAGCCACATCTGGCCATCCTTTGGCCTGTTATTATTTGCAGAATCACGAAAGTGCAACAGCAGCTCCTACCGGCCACTAATTGTGCAACATCTGTGTCATCCCCACCTGCACTGAAGACATGTAGCACTTGCAGTGATGTGCAGTCAGGGGAGGCAGGGGAGGCACAGCCTCACCACTGTCATCATGAAAAGGAAAAAGGCGAGTGCTGAGGTGAGGCTAGTTAGCTGCTGCCTCACCATGAATGACTGCCTAACTGTTTAAAAAAGCCTCTATAAAAGCGCCATCTACTATGAGGCAGGAGAATTGTGTGCCTCATCTAGTTTAGTCTGACTTCTAAGGCGTTTTATGATCGCTCGAGCAGAGTTAAGCGAGGGTTAAAAGCATAAAAAATCCGGAGGTAGGTGAGGCACGCAGTTCTTCTGCCTCACAGTAGAGGGCGTTCGTTCTTCCTGGGACTCAACGCTACCCCTCTTTCTTCCCTTTCTTCCCTCCTCGCTTGCAATTCAGTGACAATAAAGGGGGAGCACAGAGATGTACCTTCATCTCCTCATTGATTTCCCTTTTTACAGGCTGAGCCAGCTTCCTGCTTCTTTTATTGTCTGGAGGTCTCACTTCTTTCTCCATTTCTGCCATTTTTTATTTTATTTTATTATTTGGTCTGTGTGTGTGTGTGTGTGTGTGTGTGTGTGTGTGTGTGTGTGTGTGTGTGTTGCATGTGTATGTATCTACTTTGGTGGGGATGAAATGGCTGGTGGTATTATTTGGGAAAAAGCTTTCGGGGGAAGATGGAGACGGAGGGAGGATGGGGGTGGCTTTTAGCGCGGATTTGTTTCCCTCTCTTTTATCTCTCTCTCATTCTCTCCCTTTAGCTCTCTTTCTCTCTCCCTCTCCCTCTTCTCTCTCTAATTTGTTTCCCTCTCTTTTCCCTCTCTCCCATTCTCTCCTTCAAGCTGCCCCTACTGGCCACTGATTGTGCAACATCTGTGTCATCCCCACATGCACGGAAGACATGTAGCACTTGTGTGCCCTTGAGGACTAGCATCCCTTTTTAACCAGTGTCCTCATATCCTCCCTTGAATCCCATCCCCAATCAAGTCCCCTCAGGGAAAAGGGCGGCCTATAAATCCAAATAAACTACAAACTACAAACTACAAATCTTTACCAAGTGTTCATCCCGACATCCTATATATTAGCACAAACAAGTCCCAGTGATCCCGTTTTAACCAGTGTCCACATATCCTCCCTTGAATCCCATCCCCAAACAAGTGTTGAAGCACCTGCAAATCATCTCCAGCTTCTCCAATGTCATGTCTTCCTCTTCCAACATTTGTACTTATAACACAGAAGGAACTGAGGCCAAGAATCTCTGGGTTTCCCTGCACCCTTCTCCTCCCGACTCCTGTGCCCATCATCCTCCGTCCAGGGCATTGAGGGACTTCTCTGCAGAAGGTGATGAACTTGCACGAATTTCTCTCCTGCTTCATCAGCTCAGGAGTCCCCAGTCATAGATGAAGGTACGTTGCTTGTGGTTTCAGTCTCAAGAGGAAGAGTGAAGGTTTTTGTCACACTTCCCCATAAGAATGTACCACCGTGTAACGCGGTATCTGCACTGTTCCAGCTACCACAGTAATAAACTGCCTCGTCTCCAGCCTCTGCATTGGTGATGGCCAGAGATCCTATAGTCCCAGATCTGGTGGCAGTGAACCGATTTGGGATCCCTTCTCCCCTGCTAGTGCAGGCATCACAGTGGACAAAACAGGGGCCTTCTCCTGCTGTCTGTTGATACCAGTAGATGTGGCTAGTACTCTGAGTTGTGCAGGAGAGCGTAACGGTTCCACCTGGGGACACGGAGCTGGAGGGAGGCTGAGTCCAAGCGGACTGACCATCAGTCCCTTTAAATAATGGTGGGACGTAAGGAGGAAAAGAGTGAGGGAAGAAAAAGAAAGAAATACTGTTAAACTGATGCACCTTCGTTCCCTCTGAACCATTTCCATGTGACTCTTTTCTTCTGAGAATCACAGCCAAATCCTCTCTTGGCCCAGGAAAACTTTACCTCTGCAGTAAGTGAGCAAAGCTAAGAAAATCACAGCCCAACCCATGGTCAACTGTGGCAAGGAATGTCCTTTTAGGAAAGAGAATTATGTCCTTCTTCAGATCTTCTCCTTTCCTTTCCTTAAATGCCCCTTGCTTTCTCCTTCCATGCAAATGAGATCTGCCCTCATTGGTCCTCCTAGAAAACTTCCTTCCCCAAAAGCATTTTGAGATCTTCTGGTTTAACCAATCAGCAGAGGAAACATTTGCATAGAAGTGATTTGGAAACTGGGAGAAATTTAAAGGTCTCAATTAAAAATGAAAGTGTGCTGCTTTAGAACAGGAAAACTTCCCAATTTCTTCAAACACGCTTCTTTACATGTGAAATTGACATGGAAAGGATGCAATGAAATTCTGCAACTCTACTTAATCTCAACAGTGTGTAGAACCACCAGACTAGGGAAAAAGCGGATCACCATCCTCCACTTGGACATATGGGCTAAATGGTCAGAAGAAATACCCATATTCTTTATTTTTTTAATATTTGAAAGAATCTGCCAGAAGCGGAGTTGGTGGTCTCAACCTTTTCCTTTTATCCTGCCTATTTCAGGTGTTCTGGGAGGGATCAGTGCCTTCCTCACTGTAAAGAAGAGAGGAGACATTTCAGGAGCCACATCTGACCAGGCTTTGGCTGAAGTCCTTCTTTGGAGAACTACGAAAGAGCATCAGCATCCCCTACTGGCCGCTGATATTGTGACATCTGTGTTATCCCCACCTGGGCTTAAGAAATGCAGCAGTTTTCTGTCCCAAGAGGACCATCTCTTCCTTCTGTTTAAATATCAGAAAAAGAAGTGTGAAAAAAGATAAGGGGAAGGAGAACAAGAACCTGCCTTCTTTCTTAATTCTCTTACAGAAGATTTCACAAAGCCTCCCTTGTTTTTCATACTTTGATTTCAAGAAAGTCATTTTCTTTTTCTTTTTTCAATTTTATTTTGTTTTTTATTACATAGACAACATAATCACATAACAATAGGAAAAAAAAGACAAAGGGAAAAAAAACCCACACACAAAAAAAGGGGAAAAAAAACCCATCATCCCATACAATATCTCATTTGGTTACAGGTGCATCCCTACTACGTTTCCCCCCATACACACACCCTGTATCTCTCTGTTGTATACTTAATAGACACCACAATAACCTAGGGTTTAAAAAAAAGGGAAAAAATAAAAAAAATAAAAAAAATACATCATCACATGCAGCATGTCATTTGGTTACAAGTGTTTTAACATCTACATCTTCAAATAATATTTACCGTCTCAAATATTTCATCTAATATAACTAAAGGCCTCATTTTCATTCTACAATATATATTCAGTTAATATTAGCATTATTTTCCCCCAGAAAGTATACTTATATTTATTGTTAACCTTGCATTTCATACCTTCAAACAGAGATCTTATTCCTTCATTTTTCAACAAGGCATCGCTGCCTATATATACCAGTTTTCAGTTGTTTCCCTATTAGAATTGCTTATCAGCAGCAAAATATCATTATAATAAGTTCTTAACCTCATACATTATATCACCAGACCTTATATTAATTCTTCATTGTGTCATTGTTAGATTATTTCACAGCATAATTATATCATCATTTACTTTCTTCGATTAAGGCATAAGTATATCATTTTTCATTTCCAAAGTTTTTTTCCCCCCTAGCCACCGATAAAACAAATCCCATATCTTATAAAATTGTTCATCCTCTTGCTCTCTAATTTCAAATGTCAATTTACTTATTTCAGCACAGTCCATTATTTTTCAGATAACTTCTTCCTGTATTGGTATTGTTTCGTTTTTCAAGTTTTTTGCAAATACAATTCTGACTGCTGTTAACACATTTACAATCAGATATTTTAAGTCTTTGTTGTAGGTTTCTGGTATGATCCCCAATAAAAAGACCTCTGGTTTAAAGTCTATTTGTTTGTGTGTCATTTTCTCCAACCACATGTGGATTTTAGTCCAGTATCTTTTAGCTTCATTGCAAGTTCACCACATGTGGTAGTATGAGCCAGGTATCTGGTGACATTTCCAACATTTTTCTGATTTATTCTTGAACATTCTTGCGATTCTGGTCGGGGGTAGGTGCCACCTGTAAAACATCTTATACAAGTTTTCTCTATATGCAGTAGACATTGTCATTTTGTAATTTTGAGACCACAATTTCTGCCAATTCTCTAAATCAATCCCATACCTAAAGTTTTTTCCCCAAGCTATCATAGTTTCTTTAACTTGTTCTTCATGCAATTTATCCAATAAATATCCATATAGTTTTTAAATTACTTTTTCATCAGTACCTGTTAGAATTTTGTCTAATTCAGTCATTTTGTTATAAAGACCTTTAGTTTTTCTATCTTCATTATATCTAGATTGTATCTGTACATATGAATACCAGTTCATTTCCATCCCTTCTTGCTTCAACTCTTGACTAGATTTGAGCTCACCCTCTGTATTCAATAATGCTATATATCTAACTGTTTGTTCCTTTTTATATATTATCAGATACGAAAATGCTTCAATTGTTGCTATCCAGACTGGAATTTTTAAATAATGTAGTCTTTTGACCTTTTCCCAGTTTAACAACAACGCCTCCCTTATATAATGTCTTCTAAAGTAACCATGTGATTTAGTACCCTTATACCATAAGAAAGCAGGCCATCCCAACAGCAAGTCGTGACCTTCTACATTCAATAATCTAGAGTTTTTTAATAATATCCATTCCTTAATCCACATCAAGTTTGTTGCTTCTTTCTCCATTTCTGCCATTTTTTATTTTATTTTATTTTGCTGGTATTATTTGGAAAAAAGCTTTCCCGGGAAGATGGAGAGGGAGGGAGGATGGGGGTGGCTTTAGCGCGGATTTGTTTCCCTCTCTTTTCTCTCTCTCTCATTCTCTCCCTTTAGCTCTCTTTCTCTCTCCATCTCCCTCTTCTCTCTCTAATTTGTTTCCCTCTCTTCTCCCTCTCTCCCATTCTCTCCTTCAAGCTGCCCCTACCGGCCCCTGCAACAGCGGCCCCTACTGGCCACTGATTGTGCAACATCTGTGTCATCCCCACCTGCACGGAAGACATGTAGCACTTTTGTGCCCTTGAGGACTAGCATCCCCCTTCTCCTTATATACCAGAAAAGGAACAGGAAAAAAACAAATGAAAGAGAATGAGAATGTGCCTTCCTTCCTTCATTCCCTCACAGAAGACGTCACAAAGCCCCCCTTAATATTTTCAACCTTTTGATTTGAAGAAGAACATGTTATGTAGAGATTATATTCAAGTCTGGAGCATGGAGCTTCTCTGAGCTTCTCCTTCCCAACTTTATCGGTGTGCTTGAGGTTGAGGTAAAGGGGACACCTGTTCATCAGGTGGGGTTCATACTTTCGGTGGCTGAGCTATATCTCCTGGTAAGGACATTGAGCAGATGTTCGGTAAAGTTCAACATCTACTGTAGGAGAACCACACATGAGTGTGCAAATCTTTACCAAGAGTTCATCCCGACATCCTATATGGTGGCACAAACAAGTCCCAGTGATCCCATTTTAACCAGTGTCCTCATATACTCCCTTGAATCCCACCCCCAAACAAGTGTTGAAGTACCTCCAAATCATCTCCAGCTTATCCAATGTCACGTCTTCCTCTTCCAACATTTGTACTTATAACACAGAAGGAACTGAGGCCAAGAATCTCTGGGCTTCCCTGCACCCTTCTCCTCCCTACTCCTGTGCCCATCATCCTCCGTCCTGGGCACCTTCTCTGCAGAAGGTGAGGAACTTCATAGATGAAGGTATGTTGCTTGTGGTTTCAGTCTCTAAGAGGAACAGTGAAGGTTTTTGTCACACTTCCCCATAATAATTTATCAACGTGCAACACAGTACTACCACTGTTCCAGCTGCCACAGAAATAATCTGCCTCGTCTCCAGCCTCTGCATTGGTGATGGCCAGAGATCCTGTAGTCCCAGATCTGGTGGCCGTGAACCGATTTGGGATCCCTTCTCCCCTGCTACTGCAGCCGCTACAGTGGACAAAATGGGGGGCTTCTCCTGTTTTCTGTTGATACCAGGAGATGGTGTTAGTACTCTGGGTTATGCAGGAGATTGTAACAGTTCCACCTGGGGACACGGAGCTGGAGGAAGGCTGAGTCCAAGCAGACTGACCATTGATGCCTTTAAATAAAGGAGGGATGGAGGGAGGGAAAGAGGGAGGGGAGAAAAAGAAAGAAATACTGTTAAACTGATGCACCTTCGTTCCCTCTGAACCATTTCCATGTGACCCTTTTCTTATGCGGATCACAGTCAAATCCTCTCTTGGCCCAGGAAAACTTTACCTGTGCAGTAAGTGAGGAAAGCTAAGGAAATCACAGCCCAACCCATGGTCAACTGTGGCAAGGAATGTCCTTTTAGGAAAGAGAACTATGTGCTTCTTCAGATCTTCTCCTTTTCTTTCCTTAAATGCCCCTTGCTTTCTCCTTCCATGCAAATGAGATCTGCCCTCATTGGTCCTCCTAGAAAACTTCCTTCCCCAAAAGCATTCTGAGGTCCTCCGATTTAACCAATCAGCAGAGGAAACATTTGCATAGAGTTGTGTTGGAAACCGGGATGAATTTAAAGGTCTCAATTAAAAATGAAAGTGTGCTGCTTGTAGAACAGAAAAATTTCCCAATATCTTCAAACACGCTTCTTTACATGTGAAAGTGACATGGAAAGGATACATGAAATTGGGCAACTCTACTTAATCTCAACAGTGTTTAGAACCACCAGACTAGGGAAAAAGAGGAGCACCATCTTTCACTTGGACATATGGGCTATGGTGGTCAGAAGAATTCCCCATATTATGTTTTTTATTAATATTTGGGAGAAGCCGCCAGAAGCAGAATTGGTGGTCCCAACCTTTTCCTTTTATCCTGCCTATTTCAGGTGTTCTGGGAGGGATCAGCACCTTCTTCACTGTAAAAAGAGAGGAGACATTTCAGGAGCCACATCTGACCAGGCTTTGGCTGAAGTCCTTCTTTGGAAAACGACGAAATGGCATCAGCAGCCCCTACTGGCGGCTTATATTGTGACATCTGTTTTATCCCCACCTGGGCTGAAGAAATGCAGCAGTTTTCTGTCCCAAGAGGACCATCTCTTCCTTCTGTTTAAATATCAGAAAAAGAAGAGAGACAGGAGATAATGGGAAGGAGAACAAGAACCTGCCTTCTTTCCTAATTCCCTTACAGAAGATTTCACAAAACCTCCCTTGTTTTTAATGCTTTGATTTGAAGAAAGACATTTTCTGTAGACATTATAGATACATCTGTGGCATTCTCCTTCTCTGGGCTTCTCCTTCTTGATTTTTGTGGTGTCCTTGAGTTTGAGGAAAGGGAGGTCCATGCTGCTCAGATGAATTTCATGGTTTGGGTGGCTGATTCATTTCATTTAGTATGTGGTTAGTTCAACTCAACACCCAACATAGGAGAACCACACTCGAGTGTCGATCTTTATGAACTCTTCATCCTTACATCCTACAGGCATGGGGACAAACATGCTCCTTGGAACCATTTTTTAGCCTGTGTCTTCGTACAATTCCTTATTTCCCATCTCCCATCTAGTGTCGAACCATCTGACTATCATCTCTAGCTTCTACAATTTGATATCTTCTTCTTTCAAAATTAGAACTCACAGCTCAGGGTGAACGGCTGAGACAATGAGTCCATGAGCTCCCCTGTACCCTTCTTGCCCACACTCCTGTACCCATCCTTCCCCAATGCTGGGCATTTTGAGACATCTTTGCAAACTGGGATGAACCTTCAGGGGTTCTGTTTCTGCCTTCCCAGTGTAAGGGTCTCCAGTCATAGATCAAGTTGGGTTGCTTCTTGGTTCAGGCCGAAAGGGAAGAGTGAGGGTCTTTGCCACAATTCCTCCTGCCAGAAACCTGCTCCAGGGACCACTTTTCCATGCTGTGTCCTTCTACCATTCCGTTTATCCTTCTCCCTGTTCAGTACTTAAGAGCTGAAAATGATCTCTTCCTTCTCCAATTTTTCATCAGTTCCTTTCACAGTTTCGGCTCAGAAAACAAGAGCCATGGGGCTGTTTGCTTCCCGTGAAATTCTCTCCGGTGCCCTTCACCTCCGTGGAAGAGACTGAGCGAATCCTCTCAAGATGGAAATCAACTTACAGGTCTTTGTCGCCTGCATCTTCAGTTCAAGTGTCCACAGTCACAGGTTAACAGTTGTTGCTTGTGGTTTCAGGCAGAAGAGGCAGAGAGGAGGTTTTTGTCACACTTCCCCATAAGAATGTACTACCGTGTAACGCGGTAGCTGCACTGTTCCAGCTACCACAGTAATAATCTGCCTCATCTCCAGCCTCTGCATTGGTGATGGTCAAAGATCCTGTATTCCCAGATGTGGTGGCGGTGAACCGATCTGGGATCCCTTCTCCCCTGCTGCAGCCTTCACAGTGGACAAAACGGGGGCCTTCTCCTGCTTTCTGTTGATACCAGCTAATCCAGTAGTTACTGTGAGTTGTTGAACAAGACAGAGTAACGGTTCCACCGGGGGACACAGAGCTGGAGGGAGGCTGAGTCCAAGTGGACTGACCATCAATGCCTTTCAAGAGTTGGGGGCAGGGAGAGAAAGAGTGGAGAGAGAAAAGGAAAGAAACATTGTTAAACTGATGCGTCTTCCTTTGAATTGACCAAGTTCTAAGAATCCATCAACCAAATCCTCTCTTGTCCCAGAAAAAATGTTACCTGTGCAGTAAGTGAGGAGTGCAAAGAAGAACACAGACCAGACCATGGTCAACTTTGGCCAAGGAATGTCTTTCTAGGAAAGAAAATTATCACCTTCTTCAGATCTTCTCCTTTCCTTTCTTTAAATGTCCCTTGCATTCTATTTTCATGCAAATGACATCTCAACTCATTGGTTCTACTCTAATAATCTATTCCCCTATAAGCATGATGAGGTTTTCGAGTTTAGCCAATGACCAGAGGACACATTTGCATAGAGCTGATTTCGGAACCAGGACGAATTAAAAGGTCTCAATTAAAAACCAAACTGCTTGAGGAAGAGGGAAATTTCTGAACTTCTTCAAACACACCATACTTCAAATTGACATCGAAATGATAGGGGAAATTTTCTGTGTCTACTTAATCTCAACAACATGTAAAACCGGATTTACAAATGCAACAGAATTAAGAGCGTAATTTTTTTTTCAAGATGGAAAAACAAAGGAGAAACCACAATTTGAGGGGGAAAGGAGGGAACTGTATGGGCTAAGGCAAATCACAAGAACTCCTCTCTCTTTCTCTTTTAATGTTTGGAACAATCCTCCAGAAGTAGAATTGGTGGACATAACTATTTCCTTTTCTCCTGCATCTTTCACCTGTTCTGTGGGGGATCAGCAACCTCCTCCTTCCCTTCCTCTCAAGGAAGAGACCAGGCATTTCAGGAGCCACATCTGGCCATCCTTTGGTCTGTTATTATTTGCAGAATCACGAAAGTGCAACAGCAGCTCCTACCGGCCACTGATTGTGCAACATCTGTGTCATCCCCACCTGCACCGAAGACATGTAGCACTTGTGTTCCCTTGAGGACTAGCATCCCCCTTCTCCTTATATACCAGAAAAGGAACAGGAAAAAAAGAAGTAGAAAAAGAATGAGAAGGTGCCTTCCTTCCTTAATTCCCTTACATAAGACGTCACAAAGCCCCCCTCAATATTTTCAACCTTTTGATTTGAAGAAGAACATGTTATGTAGAGATTATATTCAGGTCTGGAGCATGGAGCTTCTCTGAGCTTCTCCTTCCCAACTTTATCGGTGTGCTTGAGGTTGAGGTAAAGGGGACACCTGTTCATCAGGTGGGGTTCATACTTTCGGTGGCTGAGCTATATCTCCTGGTAAGGACATTGAGCAGATGTTCGGTAAAGTTCAACATCTACTGTAGGAGAACCACACATGAGTGTGCAAATCTTTACCAACTGTTCATCCCGACATCCTATATGGTGGCACAAACAAGTTCCAGTGATCCCATTTTAAGCAGTGTCCTCATATCCTCCCGTGAATCCCACCCCCAAACAAGTGTTGAAGCACCTCCAAATCATCTCCAGCTTCTCCAGTGTCACGTTTTCCTCTTCCAACATTTGTACTTATAACACAGAAGGAACTGAGGCCAAGAATCTCTGGGCTTCCCTGCACCCTTCTCCTCCCTACTCCTGTGCCCATCATCCTCCGTCCTGGGCATTGAGGGACTTCTCTGCAGAAGGTGATGAACTGGCAGGAATTTCTCTCCTGCTTCATCAGCTCAAGCGTCCAACTCATGGATCAAGGTATGTTGCTTGTGGTTTCAGTCTCAAGAGGAAGAGTGACTGGAACTGGATGGGTGGAACTGCCAGCATGGCTGTTGGAGATTGGATCATGTGATGGACTTGTGGGTGTGGGGGCAAGACTTTGAACTTTCAACTAGGTGGGGGAAACCGGGAAGCTTTCCGATTTGGGTTTTCCCAGATGTGCCAACATGGCTCTCTTAATAAATTGGAACTTGGAGCAATACTTTGCCTTGGACTCTGATTTACTTTGAGATGCTATTTGGAATCCTGACACATAGTTCAGAAAATTCATTTGCATTTGGAGAAATATGGGATGGATTGGAGGAATGTATCCCACACTCATTGATTAATTCTCAGGGTTCAAAGAGAGGGCATTTCTCTTGAAGATCACAGTCTAGGAAAACCAGAGGTCCTTACTCCAACTGGACATATGGGATAGGGCCATCCTCATCATCAGGGTTTCTTTTGTTTTTTTTTTGGAACATGTCACCAGAAGCAGAGCTGGTGATCCTAAACAATTTCCTTTTATCCTTCCTTATTTCACCTGCTGGATGAGGATTCAGTGCCCTCCCCCTCCCTTACTCTAGAAGAACAGTCTAAGCTTTGCAGGAGTCACATCTGCTCATCCTTTTGCTGAAGCCTTTTCTTTTTGAAGAAACATGAAAAGGGCAGCAGCAACATCTACTGGCTACAGATATTGTAACATCTGTGTTATCCCTGCCAAGGCTGAAGAAATATGTCATACTTTGAAGACCACCAAAGTTCTTTCTCCTGAAATATCAGAAGCACAAACACACACACACAAAATAAGAATGAGTTGAAGGACATGAGTTGAACAAAACGTGCAATCTTTATTAACCCACTTACAGAAGATATCCCAAAGTCTCCAATATTGTTTTTATCGCTTTGATTTGTTGGTGGGGGGGAACTGCCGTTTTAGGTAGCAATGATATGTAATTCTGGAGCATCATGCTTCTCTGGGGTGGTCCTTCTTGACTTTAGTGGTGTGCTTGAGGTTAAGGTCAAGATTTACTTGTTCATCAAGTGAGTTTCAATATTTCATTGTCCGATTCATTTCTCCTGGTGAAAACATTTCACATGGGGACAATTCAGTTCAATGTCTAATCCAGGGTAAGTGTGCAAATCTTTACAAAGTGTTCATCCTAAGGTCCCTTAGTTTGGCACAAACTTGTTCCAGGGGACACTTTTTAATCTGTGCCTTCAAACAGTCCCTTTTATCCCAAACCAGAGAGATTGACACCTTGGGCATCCCCTGCACATTTCTTTCTCATACTCCTGTATCCATCATCCCCCCCCTTGATAGAGAGAGAGATACTTGTTTGCAAATGGAAATGAGCCAGTAGAAGTTTTTCATGTCTTTTCAGTTCAGGGGCCACCCTGAAAAACAAGCTTCCCTTGTTTTTAATGCTTTGATTTGGAGAGAGGCATTTGACGTAGAGATCATACAGACGTCTGTGGCATCTTGCTTATCTGGGCTTCTCCTTCTTGATTTGAGTGGTGTGTTTGAGTTTGAGGTCAAGGAGGAAACTATTCTTCAGAAGAGTTTTATGTGGTTGATTCAGTTCTGCTGCTGATAAAACACTTGGCACTTGGTCTGTAAAGCTCAACATCTAATGTAGGAATACCACACAAGGCTGTACAAACCTTTACAAAATGTTCATTTTTACATCCTCTAGCCTTGACCTAAGCTTGAACCCGTAAGTGCCTTTTAGCCTGTGTCCTCATACAATCCTCTTCTCCCACATCAAGTCTATTGTTGGAGCGCCTGCCAATCATCTGTAGATGCCCCAATTTTGCGTCTTTTCACTCAAAGCAGAGGGGGCTGGCACCCCACATCTTCCTCTTCCATACTCCTGTATCCATCATCCCCCTTGATGGGGACAGAGAGGCTTCCTTGCAGATGGAAAATTTAACCAGTAGATATTTCTCTCCTGTCTTTTCAGTTCAAGTACATCCAATGTGTGGTCAAGGTATTTTGCTTCTTGTTTCAGGCTGAAGAGGCAGAGAGGAGGTTTTTGACACACTTCCCCATAAGAATGTACCACCGTGTAACGCAGTACCAGCACTGTTCCAGCTACCACAGTAATAATCTGCCTCGTCTTCAGCCTGCACATTGGTGATGGCCAAAGATCCTGTACTCCCAGATCTGGTGGCAGTGAACCGAATTGGGATCCCTTCTCCCCTGCTGCAGACATCACAGTGGACAAACCGAGGGGCTTCTCCTGCTTTCTGTTGATACCAGTCAATGCTGTAGGAACTCTGAGTCGTTGTGCAGGAGAGAGTAACGGTTCCACCTGGGGACACAGAGCTGGAGGGAGGCTGAGTCCAAGTGGACTGACCATCAATCCCTTTAAATATTGGTGGGAGGAAGGAAGAGAGAGAAAGAGCATGATGAGAAAAAGAAAGAAATACTGTTAAACTGATGCACCTTCATTCGCTCTCAGCCATTTCCAACTTCTTATGAGAATCACAGCCAAATCCTCTCTTGGCCCAGGAAAACTTTACCTGAGAAGTAAGTGAGGAGTGCCAGGAAAATCACAGTCCAACCCATGGTCAACTTTGGAAAAGAATGTCCCTCAATAGAGGAAAATTATAACCTTCTTCAGATCTTCTCCTTTCCTTAATATGGCCCAGCATTCCCCTTTCATGCAAATGAGATCTGCTCTCATTGGCCCTTCTAGAAAACTTTCTTCCCCATAAGCATTTTGAGGTCTTCTTGTTTAACCAATTGGCAGAGAAAATATTTGCATAGAGAAAATTTGGAAACCGGGATGAATTAAAAGGTCTCAAATAAAAATGTAAGTGTGCTGCTTGTAGAACAGAAAAATTTCTCAATTTCTTCAAACACACTTCTTTATATGTGAAATTGACATGGAAAGGATACAATGAAATTCCACAAGTCCACTTAATCTCAACAGTGTGTAGAATAAGCAGCCGCGGCAAAAACAGGAGCACCATCTTCTATTTCGACATATGGCCTAAGATGGTCATAAGAAATCCCCATATTCTTTATTTCTAATATTTGGAAGAAGCCGCCAGAAGCAGAATTGGTGGTCCCAAACTTTTCCTTTTATCCTGCCTATTTCAGGTGTTCTGGGAGACATCAGTGCCTTCCTCACTGTAAAGAAGAGAGGAGACATTTCAGGAGCCACATCTGACCAGGCTTTGGCTGAAGTCATTCTTTGGAGATCTATGAAAGGGCATCAGCAGCCCCTACTGGCTGCTGATATTGGGACATCTGTGTTATCCCCACCTGGGCTGAAGAAATGCAGCAGTTTTCTGTCTCTAGAGGACCAACACCTCCTTCTGTTTAAATATCAGAAAAACAAGAGAGAGAAAAGATAAGGGGAAGGAAAAGAAGAACGTGCCTTCTTTCCTAACTCTCTTACAGAAGATTTCACAAAGCCTCCCTTGTTTTTAATGCTTTGATTTGAAGAAAGACATTTTCTGTAGATATAACATATACATCTGTGGCATTGTCCTTCTCTGGGCTTCTCCTTCTTCATTTTAGTGGTGTCCTTGAGTTTGAGGAAAACGAGGTCCATGCTGCTCAGATGAACTTCATGGTTTTGGTGGCTAATTCAATTCATTTAGTATGTGGTTGGTTGAGTTAAACATCTAATGTAGGAAACGACACATAAGTGTCAATCTTTATGAAGTCTTCATCTTACATCCTACAGAAATGGGGCAAACATGCCCCACTGTCCACTTTTTAGCCTGGGTCTTCATACAATTCCTTATTTCACATTTCCCATCTAGTGTCAAACCATCTGAACATTATCTCTAGCTTCTACAATTTGATCTCTTCTTCTTTCAAAATTAGAACTCAGAGCTCAGAGTGAAGGGCTGATACCCTTAGTCTCTGGGTTCCCCTGAACCCTTCTCTCCCACACTTTTGTGTCCACCTTTCCACAAGGCTGGGCATTTTGAGACATCTTTGCAAAGTGGGATGAACCTGCAGGGGTTCTGCTTGTGTCTTCCCAGTTTAAGGGTCTCCAGTCATAGATCAAGTTGGATTGCTTCTTGGTTCAGGCCGAAAAGGAAGAGTGAGGGTCTTTGCGACAATTCCTCATGCCACAAACCTTCTCCAGGGACCACTTTTCCATGCTGTGTCCTTCTCCCATTCCGTTTATCCTTCTCCCTGTTCAGTACTAAAGAGCTGAAAATGATCTCTTCATTCTCCAATTTTTCATCGGTTCCTTTCACAGTTTCTGCTCAGAAAACAAGAGCCATGGGGCTGTTTGCTTCCCATGAACTTCTCTCCGGTGCCTTTCACCTCCGTGGAAGAGACGGAGCGAATCCTCTCAAGATGGAAATCAACTTATAGGTCTTTCTCGCCTGCATCTTCAGTTCAGGCATCCCCAGACAAAGGTTCAAGGGTTGCTACTTGTGGTTTCAGGCTGAAGATGCAGTGAGGAGGTTTTTGTCACACTTCCCCATAAGAATGCACCAACGTGTAACGCAGTAGCTGCAATGTTCCAGTTGCCACAGTAATAATCTGCCTCGTCTCCAGCCTCTGCATTGGTGATGGTCAAAGATCCTGAATTCCCAGATCTGGTGGCAGTGAAACGATCTGGGATCCCTTCTCCCCTGCTGCAGCCTTCACAGTGGACAAAACGGGGGCCTTCTCCTGCTTTCTGTTGATACCAGCTAATGTGGTTGTAACTGTGAGTGGTTGAACAAGAAAGAGTAACGGTTCCACCCAGAGACACAGAGCTGGAGGGAGGCTGAGTCCAAGTGGACTGACCATCAATGCCTTTCAAGAGTTGGGGGCAGGGAGAGAAAGAGTGGGGAGAGAAAAGGAAAGAAACATTGTTAAACTGATGCGTCTTCCTTTGCATTGACCAAGTTCTGAGAATCCATCAACCAAATCCTCTCTCGGACCAAGAAAAATGTTACCTGTGCAGTAAGTGAAGAGTGCAAGGAAGAACACAGACCAGACCATGGTCAACTTTGGCAAGGAATGTCCTTTTAGGAAAGAGAATTATGTCCTTCTTCGGGTCTTCTCCTTTCCTTTCCTTAAATGCCCCTTGCTTTCTCCTTCCATGTAAATGAGATCTGCCCTCATTGGTCCTCCTAGAAAACTTCCTTCCCCAAAGCATTTTGAGGTCCTCTGATTTAACCAATCAGCCAAGGAAACATTTGCATAGAAGAGATTTGGAAACTGGGAGGAATTATAAGGTCTCAATTAAAAATGAAAGTGTGCTGCTTGTAGAACAGGAAAACTTCCCAATATCTTCAAACACGCTTCTTTACATGTGAAAGTGACATGGGAAGGATACATGAAATTCGGCAGCTCTACTTAATCTCAACAGTGTGTAGAACCACCAGACTAGGGAAAAAGAGGAGCACCATCCTCCACTTGGACATATGGGCTAAGGTGGTCAGAAGAAATCTCCATATTCTTTATTTTTTTAATATTTTTAAGAAGCTGCCAGAAGCGGAGTTGGTAGTCCAAACTTTTTCCTTTTATCCTGCCTATTTCAGGTGTTCTGGGAGGGATCAGCGCCTTCCTCACTTTAAAGAAGAGAAGAGACATTTCAAGAGCCACATCTGACCAGGTTTTGGCTGAAGTCCCTCTTTGGAGATCTATGAAAGGGCATCAGCAGCCCCTACTGGCCACTGATATTGTGACATCTGTGTTATCCCCACCTGGGCTGAAGAAATGCAGCAGTTTTATGTTCCAAGAGGACCATCTCTTCCTTCTGTTTAAAAATCAGAAAAAGAAAAGAGAGAAAAGATAAGGGGAAGGAGAACAAGAACCTGCCTTCTTTCCTAATTCTCTTACTGAAGATTTCACAAAGCCTCCCTTGCTTTCCATACTTTGATTTGAAGAAAGACATTTTCTGACTCATAGTAGAGGGCGTTCGTTCTTCCTGTGACTCAACGCTGTCCCTCTTCCCTTTTTCTTCCCTTCTCGCTTGCAATACAGTGACAATAAAGGGGGAGCGCAGAGATGTACCTTCATCTCTTCATTGATTTCCCTTTTTACAGGATGAGCCAGCTTCCTGCTTCTTTTATTGTCTGGAGGTCTCACTTCTTTCTCCATTTCTGGCATTTTTCATTTTATTTTATTTTTTTATTTGGTGTGCATGTGTGAGTGTGTGTGTATGTATCTAATTTGGTGGGGATGAAATGGCTGCTGGTATTATTTGGGAAAAAGCTTTCGGGGGGGGGAGATGGAGAGGGAGGGAGGATGGGGGTGGCTTTTAGCGCGGATTTGTTTCCTCTCTTTTCTCTCTGTCTCTCATTCTCTCCCTTTAGCTCTCTTTCTCTCTCCCTCTCCCTCTTCTCTCTCTAATTTGTTTCCCTCTCTTTTCTCTCTCCCTCATTCTCTCCCTTTAGCTTTCTTCCATTTCTCTCACCCTCTACCTCTTCACTCTCTAATTTGTTTCCCTCTCTTTTCCCTTTCTCCCATTCTCTCCTTTAAGCTCTCTTTCTCTCTCCCTCTCCCTCTTCTCTCTCTATTTTGTTTCCCTCTCTTTTCCCTCTCTCACATTCTCTTTTTCAAGCTCTCTTTCATTTCTCTCTATCTCTCTCTCTTTCTCCCTTTTTCTCTTTCATCTCTTTCTTTTGCGTGCAAGCAAAATACACCAGGATCACAGTGGTGGGGACAGCAACTCCTTCTGCTGCGCTGCGGAGAAGAGCCACGCTGTGCAGGAGACTCCTCAGTGCTAGACTCAGGTCAGCGCGAGAGCCGTGGTTGCCTTCATGTTGGCTCAGGAAGGAGAGGAATAGGACCGCGGTTCGCGCTGACCTGAGTCTAGCGCTAAGGAGTCTCCTGCACAGCGTGGCTCTTCTCCGCAGCACAGCCAGGTATTCACTTCTTAGTGGTGGCAGCGGAAGGAGTGGCTGTCCCTGCCGCTGGGATCCCAGCCCAGAAAAGTATTTTGCTTGCACGCGCAAGGAAGAGATGAAAAGAAAAGGGGAGAAAGAGAGAAAGAAGGAGTGAGAGAGAGCAATGAAAGAGAGCTGGAAGGAGAGAATGGGAGAGAGGGAAAAGAGAGGGAAACAAATTAGAGAGAGAACGGGAGAGGGAGAGAGAAATGAAAGAGAGCTGAAGGGAGAGAATGAGAGAGAGAGAGAGAAAAGAGAGGGAAACAAATCAAGGGGAAAGAAAGGAAGAGAAAAGAAAGAAAGAAAGAAAGAAAGGAAAGAAAGAAAGGAAAGGAAAGAAAGAAAAGAAAGAAAAGAAAGAAAAGAAAGAAAAGAAAGAAAAGAAAGAAAGAAACTTTCTCAGACCTATGGTGAAAGCAATGGCAAGTTAGATCTCTTGCCAAGAAAACTGTAGTTTGCCAGAAGGCACAAATGGTCCTCGGTGATACGCGTTTGCTCAAGGATGGGACGAAACGGCACGGATCCTTTTATTAAAACACCCTGTATTACAAAGGCATTTTAATAAAAAAAATGTCATGACGTCAGTGCCTCACCAGCCATAAACCTCACTGCACATTACTGAGCACTTGTGTGCCCTTGAGGACAAGCATCCCCCATCTCCTTATATACCAGAAAAGGAACAGGAAAAAAACAAGTTGAAAGAGAATGAGAATGTGTCTTCCTTCCTTAATTCCCTTACAGAAGACGTCAAAAGGCCCCCCTTAATATTTTCAACCTTTTGATTGGAAGAAGAACATGTTAAATAGAGATTATATGTAAGTCTGGAGCATGGAGCTTCTCTGAGCTTCTCCTTCCCAAAGTTATCGGTGTGCTTGAGGTTGAGGTAATGGAGACACCTGTTCATCAGGTGGGTTTCATACTTTCGGTGGTTGAGCTATATCTCCTGGTAAGGACATTGAGCAGATGTTTGGTAACGTTCAACATCTACTGTAGGAGAACCACACATGAGTGTGCAAATCTTTACCAAGTGTTCATCCCGACATCCTATATGGTGGCACAAACAAGTCCCAGTGATCCCTTTTTAACCAGTGTCCTCATATCCTCCCTTGAATCCCAATTCCAAACAAGTGTTGAAGCACCTGCAAATCATCTCCAGCTTCTCCAATGTCACGTCTTCCTCTTCCAACATTTGTACTTATAACACAGAAGGAACTGAGGCCAAGAATCTCTGGGCTTCCCTGCATCCTTCTCCTCCCTACTCCTGTGCCCATCATCCTCCGTCCTGGGCATTGAGGAACTTCTCTGCAGAAAGTGATGAACTGGCAGGAATTTCTCTCCTGCTTCATCAGCTCAGGAGTCCCATTCATAGATGAAGGTATGTTGCTTGTGGTTTCAGTCTCAAGAGGAAGAGTGAAGGTTTTTGTCACACTTCCCCATAAAAATTCATTACTGTGCGACACAATACCAGCACTGTTCCAGTTACCACAGTAATAAACTGCCTCGTCTCCAGCCTCTGCATTGGTGATGGTCAAAGATCCTGTATTCCCAGATCTGGTGGCAGTGAACCGATTCGGGATCCCTTCTCCCCTGCTACTGCAGCCACTACAGTGGACAAAATGAGGGCCTTCTCCTGCTTTCTGTTGATACCAGCCAATACTGTAGGAACTGTGAGTTGTTAAACAGGACAGTGTAACGGTTCCACCGGGGGACACGGAGGTGGAGGGAGGCTGAGTCCAAGTGGACTGACCATCAATGCCTTTCAAGAGTTGGGGGCAGGGAGAGAAAGAGTGGGGAGAGAAAAGGAAAGAAACACTGTTAAACTGATGTGTCTTCCTTTGCATTGACCAAGTTCTGAGAATCAATCAACCAAATCCTCTCTTGTCCCAGGAAAAATGTTACCTGTGTAGTAAGTGAGGAGTGCAAGGAAGAACACAGACCAGACCATGGTCAACTTTGGCCAAGGAATGTCCTTCTAGGAAAGAAAAGTATCACCTTCTTCAGATCTTCTCCTTTCCTTTCCTTTAAAGCCTCTTGCTTTACCTTTTAATGCAAATGAAATCAGCACTCATTGGTTCTTCTAGAATATTTTATTCTCCTATAAGCATGATGAGGTTTTCCAGTTTAGCCAATGATCAGAGGATACATTTGCATAGAGGATATTTCGAAACCGGGACGAATTAAAAGGTCTCAATTAAAAACCAAACTCCTTGAGGAAGAGGGAAATTTCTGAACTTCTTCAAACACGCCATACTTCAAACTGACATCGAAAGGATAGAGGAAATTTGCTGACTCTACTTAATCTCAACAACATGTAAAACCTAATTTACAAATGCAATAGAATTAAGAGCGTAATATTTTTTCAAAATGGAAAAACAAAGGAGAAACCACAATTTGAGGGGGAAAGGAGAGAACCAAATGGGCTGAGGCAGATCACAATCAATCCTCTCTCTTTCTCTTTTAATGTTTGGAACAATCCACCAGAAGGAGAATTGGTGGACATAACTATTTCCTTTTCTCCTGCATCTTTCACTTGTTCTGTGGGAGATCAGCGACCTCCTCTTTCCCTTCCTCCCAAGGAAGAGACCAGGCATTTCAGGAGCCACATCTGGCCATCCTTTGGCCTAGAATTATTTGCAGAATCACAAAAGTGCAACAGCAGCTCCTACCAGCCACTGATTGTGCAACATCTGTGTCATCCCCACCTGCACTTAAGACGTGTAGCACTTGCAGTGATGTGCAGTCAGGGGAGGCAGGGGAGGCCCAGCCTCACCACTGTCATCATGAAAAGGAAAAAAATGTAAAAGGAAAAAGGCGAGTGCTGAGTTGAGGCTAGTTAGCTGCTGCCTCACCGTGAATGACTGCCTAACTGTTTAAAAAATCCTCTATAAAAGCACCGTCTACTATGAGACAGGAGAACTGTGTGCCTCACCTAGTCCAGTCTGACTTCTAAGGGGTTTTATGATCGCTCGAGCAGAGTTAAGCGAGGGTTAAAAGCCTAAAAAATCCAGAGGAAGGTGAGGCACGCAGTTCTTCTGCCTCACAGTAGAGGGCGTTTGTTCTTCCTGGGACTCAACGCTGCCCCTCTTCCCTTTTTCTTCCCTTCTCGCTTGCAATACAGTGACAATAAAGGGGGAGCGCAGAGATGTACCTTCATCTCCTCATTGATTTCCCATTTTACAGGATGAGCTTCCTGCTTTTTTATTGTCTGGAGGTCTCACTTCTTTCTCCATTTCTGCCATTTTTTTATTTTATTTTATTTTTTTATTTGGTGTGAGTGTGTGTGTGTGTGTGTGTGTGTCGCATGTGTATGTATCTACTTTGGTGGGGATGAAATGGCTGCTGGTATTATTTGGAAAAAAGCTTTCGGGGGAAGATGGAGAGGGAGGGAGGATGGGGGTGGCTTTTAGCGCGCATTTGTTTCCCCCTCTTTTCTCTCTCTCTCATTCTCTCCCTTTAGCTCTTTTTCTCTCTCCCTCTACCTCTTCTCTCTCTAATTTGTTTCCCTCTCTTTTCCCTCTCTCCCATTCTCTCCCTTTAGCCTCATATACCAGAAAAGGAACAGGGAAAAAACAAGTAGAAAGAGAATGAGAATGTGCCTTCCTTCATTAAGTAAGAACATTGAGCAGATGTTCAGTAAAGTTCAACATCTACGGTAGGAGAACCACACATGAGTGTACAAATCTTTACCAAGTGTTCATCCCGACATCCTATATAGTGGCACAAACAAGTCCCAATGATCCATTTTTAACAGTGTCCTCATATCCTCCCTTGAATCCCATCCCCAAACAAGTGTTGAAGCACACGCAAATCATCTCCAGTTTCTCCAATGTCACGTCTTCCTCTTCCAACATTTGTACTTATAACACAGAAGGAACTGAGGCCAAGAATCTCTGGGCTTCCCTGCACCCTTCTCCTCCCTACTCCTGTGCCCATCATCCTCCGTCCAGGGCATTGAGGGGCTTCTCTGCAGAAGGTGATGGACTGGCAGGAATTTCTCTCCTGCTTCATCAGCTCAGGAGTCCCCAGTCATAGATGAAGGTATGTTGCTTGTGGTTTCAGTCTCAAGAGGAAGAGTGAAGGTTTTTGTCACACTTCCCCATAAGAATGTACCACCGTGTAACGCAGTCCAAGCGCTGTTCCAGCTACCACAGTAATAAACTGCCTCGTCTCCAACCTCTGCATTGGTGATGGCCAAAGATCCTGTAGTCCCAGATCTGGTTGCTGTGAATCGATCTGGGATCCCTTCTCCCCTGCTACTGCAGCTGCTACAGTGGACAAAATGGGGGCCTTCTCCTGCTTTCTGTTGATACCAGCCAATGCTGTAGGAACTCTGAGTGGTTGTGCAGGAGATTGTAACAGTTCCACCCGGGGACACGGAGCTGGGGGAAGGCTGAGTCCAAGCAGACTGACCATTGATCCCTTTAAATAAAGGAGGCATGGAGGGAGGGAAAGAGGGAGGGGAGGAAAAGAAAGAAATACGGTTAAACTGATGCACCTTCGTTCCCTCTGAACCATTTCCATGTGACCCTTTTCTAGGAGAATCACAGCCAAATCCTCTCTTGGCCCAGGAAAACTTTACCTGTGCAGTAAGTGAGGAAAGCAAAGAAAATCACAGCCCAACCCATGGTCAACTTTGGCAAGGAATGTCCTTTTAGGAAAGAGAATCATGTGCTTCTTCAGATCTTCTCCTTTCCTTTCCTTAAATGCCCCTTGCTTTCTCCTTCCATGCAAATGAGATCTGTCCTCATTGGTCCTCCTAGAAAACTTCCTTCCCCAAAAGCATTTTGACGTCTCTGGTTTAACCAATCAGCAGAGGACACATTTGCATAGAGGAGATTTGGAAACTGGGAGGAATTTAAAGGTCTCAATTAAAAATGAAAGTGTGCTGCTTGTAGAACAGGAAAACTTCCCAATTTCTTCAAACACGCTTCTTTACATGTGAAATTGACATGGAAAGGATACATGAAATTCTGCAACTCTACTTAATCTCAACAGTGCGTAGAACCACCAGACTAGGGAAAAAGAGAAGCACCATTCTCCATTTGGACATATGGGCGAAGGTGGTCAGAGGAAATCTCCATATTCTGTTTTTTATTAATATTTGGAAGAAGCCGCCAGAAGCATAGTTGGTGTTCCCAAACTTTTCCTTTTATCCTGCCTATTTCAGGTGTTCTGGGTGGGATCAGCACCTTCCTCACTGTAAAGAAGAGAAGAGACATTTCAGGAGCCACATCTGACCAGGCTTTGGCTGAAGTCCTTCTTTGGAGATCTATGAAATGGCATCAGCAGCCCCTACTGGCCGCTGATATTGTGACATCTGTGTTATCCCCACCTGGGCTGAAGAAATGCAGCAGTTTTCTGTCCCAAGAGGATCATCTCCTCCTTCTGTTTAAATATCAGAAAAAGAAGAGAGAGAAAAGATAAGGGGAAGGAGAACAAGAACCTGCCTTCTTTCCTAATTCTCTTACAGAAGATTTCACAAAGCCTCCCTTGTTTTTCATACTTTGATCTGAAGAAAGACATTTTCTGTAGACATTATATATACATCTGTGGCATTCTCCTTCTCTGGGCTGGTCCTTCTTGATTTTACTGGTGTCCTTGAGTTTGAGGAAAAGGAGGTCCATGCTGCTCAGATGAATTTCATGTTTTGGGAAGCTGATTCATTTCATTTAGTATATGGTTGGTTCAACTCGACACCCAACATAGAGAACCACACTCGAATGTCAATCTTTATGAACT
Source organism: Thamnophis sirtalis (assembly GCF_051295495.1). Classification (NCBI taxonomy): domain Eukaryota; kingdom Metazoa; phylum Chordata; class Lepidosauria; order Squamata; family Natricidae; genus Thamnophis; species Thamnophis sirtalis. The sequence goes on along the minus strand of NW_028261382.1, from coordinate 58,682,727 downwards.
CTTCATCCATACATCCTACAGGCATGGGACAAACATGCCCCATGGCCCATTTTTTTATCCTGTGTCTTCATATAATTCCTCATTTCCCCATCTCCCATCTAGTGTCGAACCATCTGACCATCATCTCTAGCTTCTACAATTTGATATCTACTTCTTTCAAAATTAGAACTCACAGCTCAGGGTGAAGGGCTGAGACCATTAGTCCGTGAGCTCCCCTGAACCCTTCTCGCCCACACTCCTGTGCCCATCCTTCCCCAATTCTGGACATTTTGAGACGTCTTTGCAAACTGCGATGAACCTGTAGGGGTTCTGCTTGTGTCTTCCCAGTTTAAGGGTCTCCAGTCATAGATCAAGTTGGGTTGCTTCTTGGTTCAGGCCGAAAGGGAAGAGTGAGGGTCTTTGCCACAATTCCTCATGCCACAAACCTGCTCCAGGGACCACTTTTCCATGCTGTGTCCTTCTACCATTCCGTTTATCCTTCTCCCTGTTCAGTACTAAACAGGTGAAAATGATCTCTTCCTTCTCCTATTTTTCATCCGTTCCTTTCACAGTTTCTGCTCAGAAAACAAGAGCCATGGGGCTGTTTGCTTCCCATGAACTTCTCTCCGGTGCCTTTCACCTCCGTGGAAGAGACTGAGCGAATGCTTTCAAGTTGGAAATCAACTTACAAGTCTTTCTCTCCTTTATCTTCAGTTCAGGTGTCCCCAGACATATCTTCAAGGGTTGCTACTTGTGGTTTCAGGCTGAAGATGCAGTGAGGCGGTTTTTGTCACACTTCCCCATAAGAATGTACCACTGTGTAACACGGTAACTGCACTGTTCCAGCTACCACAGTAATAATCTGCCTCATCTCCAGCCTCTGCATTGGTGATGGTCAAAGATCCTGTAGTCCCAGATCTGGTGGCCGTGAACCGATTTGGGATCCCTTCTCCCCTGCTACTGCAGCCATCACAGTGGACAAAATGGGGGCCTTCTCCTGCTTTCTGTTGATACCAGTAGATGGTGTTAGTACTCTGGGTTATGCAGGAGATTGTAACAGTTCCACCCGGGGACACGGAGCTGGAGGAAGGCTGAGTCCAAGCAGACTGACCATTGATGCCTTTAAAGAAAGGAGCGATGGAGGGAGGGAAAGAGTGAGGGAAGAAAAAGAAAGAAACACTGTTAAACTGATGCACCTTCATTCCCTCTGAATCATTTCCATGTGACCCTTTTCTTATGAGAATCACAGCCAAATTCTCTCTTGGCCCAGGAAAACTTTACCTGTGCAGTAAGTGAGGAAAGCAAAGAAAATCACAGCCCAACCCATGGTCAACTTTGGCAAGGAATGTCCTTTTAGGAAAAAGAATTATGTGCTTCTTCAGAGATTCTCCTTTCCTTTCCTTAAATGCCCCTTGCTTTCTCCTTCCATGCAAATGAGATCTGCCCTCATTGGTCCTCCTAGAAAACTTTCTTCCCCAAAAGCATTTTGAGGTCTTCTGGTTTAACCAATCAGCAGAGGAAACATTTTCATAGAAGAGATTTGGAAACTGGGAGGAATTTAAAGGTCTCAATTAAAAATGAAAGTGTGCTGCTTGTAGAACAGGAAAACTTCCCAATTTCTTCAAACACTCTTCTTTACATGTGAAAGTGACATGGAAAGAATACATGAAATTCGGCAACTCTACTTAATCTCAACAGTGTGTAGAACCACCAGACTAGGGAAAAAGAGGAGCCCCATCCTCCACTTGGACATATGGGCTAACGTGGTCAGAAGAAATCGCCATATTCTTTATTTTTTTAATATTTGGAAGAAGCCGCCAGAAGCAGAGTTGATGATCCCAACCTCTTCCTTTTATCCTGCCTATTTCAGGTGTTGTGGGGGCGGGGATCAGCACCTTCCTCATTGTAAAGAAGAGAGGAGACATTTCAGGAGCCACATCTGACCAGGCTTTGGCCGGAGTCATTCTTTGGAGATCTACGAAAGGGCATCAGCAGCCCCTACTGGCCGTTGATATTGTGACATCTGTGTTATCCCCACCTGGGCTGAAGAAATGCAGCAGTTTTCTGTCCCAAGAGGACCATCTCTTCCTTCTGTTTAAATATCAGAAAAAGAAGAGAGAGAAAAGTTAAGGGGAAGGAGAACAAGAACCTGCCTTCTTTCCTAATTCTCTTACAGAAGATTTCACAAAGCCTCCCTTGTTTTTCATACTTTTATTTGAAGGAAGACATTTTCTGTAGAAATTATATACACATCTGTGGCATTGTCCTTCTCTGGCTTCTCCTTCTTGATTTTAGTGGTGTCCTTGAGTTTGAGGAAAAGGAGGTCCATGCTGCTCAGATGAACTTCATGGTTTGGGGTGACTGATTCATTTCATTTAGTATGTGGTTTGTTCAACTCGACACCCAACATAGGAGAACCACACTCGAGTGTCAATCTTTATGAACTCTTCATCCTTATATCCTACAGGCATGGGACAAACATGCCCCATGGAACCATTTTTTTAGCCTGTGTCTTTGTACAATTCCTTATTTTCCCATCTGCCGTCTAGTGTCAAAACATCTGACTATCAGGTCAAGCAGAATTGTAGCTTCTACAATTTTATATTTTTCCAAGTAAGAACATTTAGTATATGGGTTGGTTGAGTTCAACATCTAACATAGGAGACCCACACATGAGTGTCCATCTTTATGAACTCTTTATCCTTACCTCCTACAGGCATGGGGCACCCTTGTCCCATGGACGATTTTTTTAGCTTGTGTCTTCCTACAATTCCCTTTTGCCCATCTCCCATCAAGTGTCGAACCATCTGGGCAATTGCAATTGTGTAGAAGAGGTTCAATGTGCATATATAATTAGTAGGTAGTAACGTGTATTGGATATGCAAGAGACCTGTGTTATGCTCTGTATGGTGGAGAAGTCACCAAGACAGTTTCCCCATGTCCGACCTTTTCTTTTTTAACAATAAAAATGTATATTATATATATCAAAGAAAAGTGGGGGAGAAAATAAACTCACAACTCTTTCTCTGCGGCATCTTCCGTTCAAGTGTCCCCAGTCACAGATCAAGGGTTGTGGCTTGTACTTCAATGTCTTAATGATTGACAAATGATGACATAGTTGTGTTTTTTTTAAAGAAAAATAAAAAAGTTCTGTTCATAAAAAAAAACAAAAAAAATAAAAATAAAAATAAAATAAGGGTTGTGGCTTGTGGTTTCAGGCTGAAGAGGCAGTGAGGAGGTTTTTGTCACACTTCCCCATTTGAATGTACCACTGTGCAGCCTGTCACTTCCACTGTTCCAGCTACCACAGAAATAAACAGCCACATCCTCAGCCTCTGCATTGGTGATGGCCAAATATCCTGTAGTCCCAGATCTGGTGGCAGTGAACCGATTTGGGACCCCTTCTCCCCTGCTACTGCAGCCATCACAGTGGACAAAATGAGGGCTATTTCCTGCCTTCTGTTGATACCAGCCAAGACCAGAGGGATTGCCAGTTGTTAAACAGGAGATTGAAATGGTTCCCCCCAGGGAGACGGAGCTGGAGGGAGGCTGAGTCCAAGCAGACTGACCATCAATCCCTTTAAATAATGGTGGGAGGAAGGGAGAGAGAGAAAGAGCATGGGGAGAAAAAGAAAGAAATACTGTTAAACTGATGCACCTTCATTCACTCTGAGCCATTTCCAACTTCTTATGAGAATCACAGCCAAATCCTCTCTTGGCCCAGGAAAACTTTACCTGAGAAGGTGGAGAGGAGTGCTAAGTAAATCGTAGCCCAACCCATGGTCAACTTTGGCAAGGAATGTCCTTTTAGGAAAGAAAATTATCCCCTTCTTCAGATCTTCTCCATTTCCTTTCCTTAAATGCCCCGTTTTCTCCTTTCATGCAAATGAGATCTGCACTCATTGGTTTTACTAGAAAACTTTCTTCCCCAAAAGCATTATAAGGTCTTCTGGTTTAACCAATGACCAGAGGAAACATTTGCATCGAGGAGATTTGGGAACCGGGAGGAATTATAAGGTCTCAATTAAAAACCCTGCTGCTTGTGGAACAGGAAAACTTGTCAATTTCGTATATGTGAATTTGACTTGGACATGATAAAGCTTAATTATTTAATTCAACCTCCATTGCATGTAAAACCACCCATCTAGGGAAAAGGAGGTGGACCACATAGTCCATTTGGATACATGGGCTAACAAGGAGTTTAAGATATCGTCAAATTCTTTTCTTTAGTGTTTAAATTTTTGGAACAGATCACCAGAAGCAGATTTTTGGGACTGAACTATTTCCTTTTATCTTTCCCTACTTCACCTCTTATGTGAAGGATCGGTGCCCTCCTCTCTCCTTTACAGGAGAGGAAGAGACTGGACTTTGCAGGAATCACATCTGACTGTCCTTTGGTTTAAGTCATTTTTTGGAGAACCATGAAAAAGCAGCAGCAACCACTATTGGCATTCCCACTGCCAGGAGTTCGATCCTGACCGGCTCAAGGTTGACTCAGCCTTACATCCTTCTGAAATCGGTACAACACGGATTCAGAATGTTGGGGGCAAGAGGCTGATTCTCTATACTACTTACAGAGGGTTGTGAAGCACTGTGAAGTGGTATATAAGTCTAAGGGCTATTGCTCCTCCTTTTCTCCTTCCTTCCTTCCTTCCTTCCTTCCTTCCTTCCTTCCTTCCATCCATCCATCCATCCATCCATGGTGCACAGTAGTTAGAAAGCAATATTGCAGGATAAATTGGCCAACTGCCAGCAGTTCAATTTTCACCAGGCTCAAGGTTGACTCACCTTTCCATCCTTCCAAAGTCGGTAAAACGAGGACCCAGATTGTTGGGGGCAAGAGGATGACTCTGTAAACCACTTAGAGAGGACTGTAAAAGCACTGTGAAGTGGTCTATAAGTCTAAGTGCTATTGCTATCTCTGTCTCTCCCTCCCTCCTTCCCTCCCTCTCTCTTTCTTCTCATCCCTTTATCTAATGTATCGATCTATCAGAATGTATTGCAGACTAACTCTGCCAACTGCCAGGAGTTCGATCCTGACCAGCTCAAGGTGGACTCAGCCTCTCACCCTTCCGAGGTCGGTAAAATGAGGTCCCAGATTGTTGGGGGCCATAGGCTGACTCTAGACTACTCAGAGAAGGCTGTTAAGCACCGTGAAAGCTGTATGTGAGTCTATTCCTATTGCTATTGCCATCAGAAACGTTTCATGTTTTCAGTGGATGATTCATTTCTCCCGATGAGAAAACATTTAGCACATGATCTATTCAGGATAACGTCTAATGTAGGAGAACCACACCCAAGTGTGGAAATCTTTGTGAAGTGTTCATCCTTACATCCTCTAGCCTTGGCACAAACTGGTTCTAGTGATCAGTGAGGTACTAGGAAGGATGAGAAGAAGAATAGTAATCCAGTCTTTGTGAGGATTAGATGTTTAGCAGAGTGATGTCATTCAGGGGGAAAACTGTCCCTGTGCCTAGTTGTTCTTGTGTGCGGTGCCATATAGGGTCGTTTTGAGGGTAGGAGTTGAAACAATTGATGTCCAGGGGGTTAAATATCCAAACACATATCCACACTAATCATCCACACTCCCGTGCCCATCATCCCCTGCGCTGGGCACTGCAAGACTTCTTTGTAGATGGAGATGAACTAGCAAAATTTTCTTTCAGGTCTCTTAAGCTCAAGAGTCTCAAGTCACAGATCAAGGTATGTTGTTGGGTGTTTCAGGCTGAAGAGGAAGAGAGGAGGTTTTTGACACACTTCCCCATAAGAATCCACCACCGTGCAACAGAGTAACTGCACTGTTCCATCTACCACAGTAGTAATCTGCCTCGTCTCCAACCTCTGCATTGCTGATGGTCAAAGATCCTGTATTCCCAGATCTGGTGGCAGTGAATCGATTTGGGATCCCTTCTCCCCTGCTACTGCAGCCATCGCTACAGTGGACAAAACGGGGGCCTTCTCCTGCTTTCTGTTGATACCAGCCAATCCAGTTGTAACCTCCAGTTGTTGTGCAGGAGAGTGTAACGGTTCCACCTGGGGACACAGAGCTAGAAGGAGGCTGAATCCAAGGGGACTGACCATTGATGCCTTCCAGAAGGGTGGGAGGTAGGGAGAGAAAGAGTGAGGGGAGAAAAAGAAAGAAATACCATTAAATGGATGCATCTTCCTTTGCTTTGATCATTTCCAAGGGACCAGGTCCTGGGAATTACAACCAAATTCTTTCTCAGTCCAGGAAAACTTTACCTGTGCAGTACGTGAAGAGTACAAGGAAGACCACAGCCCAACCCATGGTCAACTTTGGCAAGGAATGTCCTTCTAGGGAGGAAAATTATCACCTTCTTCAGATCTTCTCCTTTCCTTTCCTTAAAATGCCCCTGTTTCCTCCTTTCATGCAAATGAGATCTGCCCTCATTGGTTCTGCTAGTATATTTTATTCCCTTAAAAGCATGATGAGGTTTTCTAATTTAGTCAACGACCAGAGGACACATTTGAATTGAGGAGATTTGGAAAGTGGGAGGAATTATAAGATCTCAATTAAAAATAAAACTGTGCTGCTTGTAGAACAGGAAAACATGTGAATTTCTTCAAACACATTTATTTACAGTTGAATTTAACACGGAAAGGATACATGTAATTGTGCGACTGTACTTGATCACCATAGCGTGCAAAATCAAATTTGCAATTGCAAGAGAATCAAGAGCATAATATTCTTTTTTTTCCAAAAAGGGAAAAAAGACATATCAGCAGTTTAGGGGTGAGGGTAGGGGAAGAAGACCATACTCCTTTTGGACAGGGAGAGACGAGACATTTCAGGAGCCACATCTCACCATGCTTCTGCTGAAGTCATTTTGGAAGAAGCATGAAAGTGCATCAAGTAGAAAAATAGGGACCACCTTAGGTGGGAAGGGAACAGCGTTCCCTGCATCTTCGGCATTGAGTCATGTCGACCACATGACCACGGAGACGTCATCGGACAGTGATGGCTCCTCGGCTTTGAAACTGAGATGAGCACCACCCCCTAGAGTCAGGAACGACTAGCACGCATGTGTAGGGGAACCTTTACCTTTATCCTATACTCATTGATTAATTCACATAGTTCAAGAAGAGGGAAAAAAAAAAAAGGAAATCTCCCTTCAAAATCACTAGTCTAAGGGGGGCGGCGGTCGTACTCCACTTGAACATATGGGCTGGAACAGGTGATTAGTAATCTCATATTCATTTTTGCTAACATTTGGAACATATTCCTGGAGGCAGAATTGTTGAATATAACCATTTCCTTTTATCCTGCACTACTCACTTGTTCTGAGAATGATCTGTGTCCTCCCTCCCTTACTCTCAAGAAGGTGAGGAGGCATTTCAGGAGCCCCATCTGGCCATGTTTTTGCTGATGTCATTTTTTGCACAAACACCCAAAGGGCATCAGCAGCCCCTACTGGCCACTGATATTGCAACATCTGTGTCATCCCCACCTGGGCTGAAGAAATGCAGCATTTGCTACCTTTTTAGGATCATCATTTTCTTTCTCCTGAAATATCAGAGGGGCAGAAAAAAAGGATGTGTTGGAAGGAAACAAGAGTGGGGCAAAATGTGCCTTCTTTATTAATTCTCCAAAGCACCTGAGGGCAGAACAAGAAGCAACGGGTGGAAACTAATCAAGGAGAGAAGAAACTTAAAACCAAGGAGAAATTTCCTGACAGGAAGAACAATTAATCAATGGAACGACTTGCCTCCAGATGTTGTGAATGCCCCAACACTGGACGTTTTTAACAAGATGTAGGGTTTCCTGCCTATGAAAGGAAATGTTTTTGTCTCACTTCCCCAACTGAATCAATTGCTGTGTAACTGACTACCCGTCCAGATGCAACAATAGTAGGTGGCTTCGTCTTCAAGCAGAGCCCCAGGGATAGTCAAGGACAACACATTCCCTGATCTGGAACCAGAGAAACGGGCTGGAACCCCCGATGCTCTGGTACTGGTTGCAAAAATCAAAGTTTGAGGTTTCTTCCCAGGTACTTGCAACATCTGCATCTCCTCCCCTGGGCGTAAGAAAGGCATCATTTCTCATCCTTTGAAGACCATCATCATCCTTCTCCTTATATATGAGAGGAAGGACCAAAAAAGAGGATGTGTTGGAAGAAATCAAGAATGGAACAAAACGGGTCATCTTTATTCATTCTCTTACAGAAGATGTCCCAAGTCTTCCTTAATGTTTGCAACCCTTTGATTTCAGGTAGACATTATATGTGTGTCTGGAGCATCATGCTTGTTTGTGCTCGTCCTCCTTGACTTCCATGGTGTGGAGGTACCAATTCATCAGAAGAGTTCTTTTCAGTGGCCCATTCATTTCTTCCTGTAAGCACATCATCTGTAAAGCTCAACATCTAATCTAGGGGAAGCACATATGAGCCAATCGTTATGAAATGTTCATCCTTACATCCTCTAACCTTGACCCAAACTTGCACCAGTGGCCACGTTTTAGCCTGTGTCTTCATACAATCCCTTTTATCCCGTCTCAAGTCTAGAGGCACCTGAAAACCATCTGTAGCTTCTCCAATTTTACATCTTATCTTTTATACATTTTACTCAAACCATGAGAGACTGAGATTGTGGGTCTGTGGGCTTATCTTTTGATAGTTTTCACTCAAAGCATGGGGAAGTGAGACCATGTTTCTGTGGGCTTTCCCTGCACCTTTCTCTTCCATGTAGCTGTCTATTTTACATCGCTCTTCATAGGGACGAGACTTTTGCAGATGGAAATGAAACTGCCAAGGGTCTGATTCATCATCTTCATCTTTTCACGACCCCATAATCCCTTGCGTGGTGGAGTTTGGCCAACTGAATGGAGCTGAGTGTTTACTGGCCGGATACCATTCCTGTCACCGATGCAGAGTTATATTCAGCAGATACATTCTCATTGTGCCCAGAAAGAGAAATATCTGCCTCTACTTAGGATATTTTCTGTGGTTTCTGCATAATTAAAGAACAGATAAGGTGCTAATTCATGGTCACAGGACACATTGTCCAATGTGTTGTTCTGGTGTCTCTTTGATTACTCCCCTCAGTCTCTGACCAGAGCCTTGTTGTGATGACCTTTGTTCCCATGGGGTTGATCTGTTGTTGAGGTCTAGTTTGACATCCCTGAGCTCCCCACTGCCACCCCCCCAATGGGTGGTGAGCTGAGATACGGAAAGATGGCTGTGACAGAACATCGAAGTTCTTTCAAAGTTGACAGTAGCAGTAGGAGTTTTTCTCCCGTCTTTGCAGTTCTAGTTCCCAGAATCACTAGTCAAAGTATGTTGCTTCTTGATTCAAGCTGAACACACAGAGAGGAGGTTTTTCTCACACTTCCCCATAAGAATTTACCACTGTGCAACAAATCACCGCTCCAGTTACCACAGTAATAATCTGCCTCGTCTCCAGCCTCTGCATTGGTGATGGCCAAAGATCCTGTAGTCCCAGACTGGGTGGCAGTGAACCGATTTGGGATCCCTTCTCCCCTGCTGCAGCCATTACAGTGGACAAAACGGGGGGCTTCTCCTGCTTTCTGTTGATACCAGTGGATGTTATTAGTAGTCTGGGTTGGGCAGGAGATTGTAACGGTTCCACCTGGGGACACAGAGCTGGAGGGAGGCTGAGTCCAAGCAGACTGACCATTGATGCCTTTAGATAAAGGGGGGATGGAGGGAGGGAAAGAGTGAGGGGAGAAAAAGAAAGAAATACTGTTAAACTGATGCATCTTCGTTCACGCTGAGCTATTTCCAAACTCTTATGAGAATCACAGCCAAGTCCTTTTTTGGCCCAGGAAAACTTTACCTGTGCAGTAAGTGAGGAGCGCAAGGAAGACCACAGCCCAACCCATGTTCATCTTTGGCAAGGAATGTCCTTCTAGGGGAGACAATTCTAACCTTGTACTTCTGCTCCTTTCCTTTCCTTAAATGCCTCTGCTTGGCCACTTCATGCAAATGAGGTCTGCACTCATTGGTTCCGCTAGAATATTTTATTCCCCCCAAGCATTCTGAGGTCTTCTAGCTTAGCCAATGACCAGAGGACAGATTTGCATAAAGATCTGAAAATTGGGGTGACTTCAAAGCTCCCAGTTAAACATGACCGCATTATTGGGGATCAGGGAACCTTCCATGTTTCATCAAACATCCTACTTTTTACATGAATGGGACATGGAAATGCTTCCATGGAAATGTAATTATGGAATTCTATTCATCTACATAACATTTAAGGGATATAACACAATTATAGAGCATCTAGGGCTAGCTAGTTAGCTAACTAGCTAGCTAACTGACTAACTAGATAGATAGATAGATAGATAGATAGATAGATAGATAGATAGATAGATAGATAGATAGATAGACAGACAGACAGACAGACAGACAGACAGACAGACAGACAGACAGACAGACAGACAGACAGATTTAAAAAGCAATAAATAAAGATGTTGGGGAAAAAACACCAAATTACTCGTGATGGTTTGGATGATAAGGGACGCTCTTGAATGACCAATATCTATGATGATTGTGTTTTGAAATTCTAGCAAAACACTATGTAAAGGACCCATTTTCAAGAATTTCATAATATCTATACAAATGTGGATTCTTATCAATCATCCCTAAATTATAAAGTAGGAAGAGGGAAAGGGTGAAAGCATAAACACCAGGTAGAGCTGGTCCTTCTCAATGAAGGAGAAATGGATGTGATAGACATATCCACTGGTCTTAAATCAACCAAAATTGGATGTTTCTTGGATTGGAAGATAAGCCACACTGTAGAAGGACCAAAACCAACAGTTTGAGTTTGAGCCCTAATGCCATTTCTCTAAATGCAATGACAACACCCTTCAAATGCCAGGAGTTTTCTGGACTCCCAGAGTGACACGAGGCCAAGAAATCACCTGTAGACTCCAATTGAGGAGTGTAAAGAAAATAGAAAGAAAAGACATGAAGAACAGCTGGACTTTCTAAATGGAGATCACCTGGATGGGATGGTCTTGTCTGCTGGTCTTCTATCAACCCAAAGCCCACATTTCTTTCTCTGTCAAATGTCACTTCTGCAAACAGGGCAATTTTAAAAAAGAGAAATTGAAATGAACCCAGGAGAAGGTTTTTGTCTCACTTCCCCACCTGAATCAATCACTGTGGCACTGACTACCCGTCCATACACAACAATAGTAGGTGGCTTCGTCTTCAAGCAGAGCCCCAGTGATAGTCAAGGACATCACATTCCCTGATCTGGACCCAGAGAAACGGGCTGGAATCCCCGATGGTCTGGTACTGGTTGTATAGATCAGAGTTCGAGGTTTATTCCCAGGGACTTGCTGGGACCACCAAGGGTAGTTGCCATCCCCAAGATTCCCACCATCGTATCGACAAGATATGGTGACTGTGCCCCCAGGGGTAACAAATTCTGGGTCCTTCAGGTTCTGCAGTTGTTGAAAGCTGGGGCCTGAAAGAGAGCAAGACATTGCTTGTTCAACAGAGGGTCAAGAGGACCATCAAGAATGGCAGTTATCTATCAAAGAGGTTCTTCTGAGTTCTAGAAATTGTTGTGCCTCCTTCCAAAGGGATTCCTCTTACCAACGGAGATCAGGATGATGGAGAGAAGAAATGCCCGGGACATGGTGGGACAATTCAATGGGCCAATCTCTTCTCTCAAGCCAATGGATTTCCTCCTTGCCTTCTCTCCTCCTCTCTTAAACCCACAAAGGACAAGAGAGGACCCCCTCATGCAAATATTTTCCTCTTCAACTACCAACCCAGCCCTCTGGGTGTCAGATTAGACAGGGGATGAGCAGCTGCTAAGATGTATCTGGTCTAAAACTATTATGTCCCTGCACTGGGAGAAAAGGAAGAAACAAGAATTAGCGGTTTAGCAGACTGAAGTCTATCTGGGCTCATTCCAAGAACCTGTTGATCTGCTTGAATCTACAAAGCCATATTACCAAAAAAAGTATTTGCTTTTGAACAAACATTGGATGGGTTGAGGGAATTTATCCCACATTCATTGATTAATTCACATGGTTCAAGGAGAGGAGCTGTCCCTTCGAGATCAGCAGTCTAAGGCAAAAGAAGAGCTATTGACATATTGACATTGACATTCCATCATCAGGCTAGGTGACACCTTCTGTGGGACTTTGGTTGAAAGGCCTTGTTTCAGTTCTTCACATTGCTTCTACTGATCTCATGTGGTCCATGGGTGGTGTGAGTGGCTGATCATCATTAGATGTGATCTGTTGTGTCGTGTGACCTGTTGTATGATGAGTTGGTCATTGTGTGAGATGGTCATCAACTAAAGAGTTGGCCGGTGCCATTGTTGGTTGGTCATTTCTCCAGTTTCAGATTAATGGAGTTGGAAGGTGTCTTGTGGGTCATCTAGTCCAACCCCCAGCCCACTTGATTGATACGGCCCCTATGGGTTTGTAGCCTGGTTCTAAATCAGTGTGTCTGTAAGTAGATCTGTTGGTTGAATACCAAGCTTCAGTGAATTTACATTTGTAGCAAATGATAGCGCATGAATATATCACATGGAGGCAAGCCTGTCTATCATTTCTAAAAACAGAGGAGGGTCTTACTCCATTTGGGCATGTGGACTAGGGCAGGTCATCAGTAATCCATGCATTCATTTTTCTTAATTTCTGGAACATACCCTTGGAAGCAGAATGGTTCGACCTAACCATTTCCTTTCATCTGGCACTTCCTCACTTATTCTGTGAATGCTCAGTGTCCTCCTCCCTCCCTTACCCTCAAGAAGGAGATGAGACATTTCAGGAGCCACATCTGGCCATGCTTTTGCTCAAACAGGAAAAAGCACCAGCACCCCCTGCTGGCCATTGATATTGCAAGATCTACATCCTCCCCACCTGGTCTTCTCCTCAATTCGAATGTCCCCGGTCACTGGACATGGTCTGTTGCTTCTTGTTTCAGGCTGAAGAGGAAGAGAGGAGGTTTTTGTCACACTTCCCCCTATGAATTCACCACCGTGGAACAGAGTGCCACCGGTGTTCCAGCTGCCACAGTAATAATCGGCCTCGTCTCCAGCCTCTGCATTGGTGATGGTCAAAGTTCCTGTGGTCCCAGCCTGGGTGGCAGTGAACCTATCGGGGATCCCGTCTCCCCTATTGCAGCCTTTACAGTGGACATACCGAGGGCCTTTTCCTGCTTTCTGTTGAAACCATCTAACACTGTTAGTACTTGGGGTTGCACAGGAAACCGCAATTGTTCCATCTGGGGACACGGAGCTCAAAGGAGGCTGAGTCCATAATTGACCATCAATGCCTTTAAGGGAGAAAAAGACAGAAATACTCTGACTCTGATTCCTTTGCTCTTAGACATTTCCATGGGACCAAATTCTTATGAGAATGATAACCAAATCCTCTCTTGGCCCAGGAAAACTTTACCTGTGCAGTAAGTGAGAAGCGCAAGGAAGACCACAGCCCAACCCATGGTCACCTTTGGCAACAAATGTCCTTCTAAGGAAGACAATTCTACCCTTCTTCTTCTCTGTTCTTTTCCTTAAATGTCCTTCCATGGCAGCTTCATGCAAATGAGATCTGCACCAATTGGTTCTATTAGAATATTTTATTCCCCCAAAGCATTCTGAGGTCTTCTAGCTTAGCCAATGAGCAGAGGACAGATTTGCATAAAGATCTGAATATTGGGGAGAGCTAAAAGCTCCCAGTTAAACCTGAGCACATGATTGGGGATCAGGGAATCTTCAATGTTTCTTCAAACATCATCATCCTTCTTCCATCCTTCTCCCTCTTTTTCTTTTCAGACAGAAAAATAAGGAGGAGTTGAAAGAGAGCAAGAATGGAACATTTTAATGCTATAATACCAAAAATGACATTCAACATTATATCTATATTTTGTCATCATTCTTCTCTGAGATTTCCCTTCACTTTAATGGTATGATTGAGGTCGAGGTGAAGGATCTATTCTACAGCAGCTTCCATCAGAAGAGTTTTATGTTTTTAGTGGCTTATTCATTTCTCCTAAGAAGCAAAGCTTTGGCGTATGGTCTTCTCAGTTCAACATCTAATGTGGGAGAACCACGCATGATTATTCCAATCTTTACTAAGAGTTCATCTATATATCCACAATCTATGGTGCAAACCTGATCCAGGAATTACTTCTTAGTCCTCTGACCTCAGACAACAATCTCCTTTACTCCATTTCCAATCTAGCTTGACCCAGCTAAAAGTCACCTCTAGCTCCTCCAAGTTCACTTCTTTTTCATTCACAATTTGTGGAGGGTTGAGACCATGGATCTCTGGGCTTCCCCTCACCCTTCTCATCCACACTGCTGTCTCCATCATCCTTCTGGGTGTCCATTGAGAGACTTCTCTGCAGATGGAGATGAACCTGCAAGAGTTTGGCTTGTGTCTTCTCCTCAATTTGAATGTCCCCGGTCATGTCAAGGTTTGTTGCTTTTTGTTTCAGGCTGAAGAGGAGTACCAGCACCCTCCCAACGACCACAGAAATAATCTGCCTCGTCTCCAGCCTGCACATTGGTGATGGTCAAAGTTCCTGTAGTCCCAGATTTGGTGGCAGTGAACCGATCTGGGATCCCTTCTCCCCTGCTGCTTCCACTACATTGGACATAGCGAGGTGCTTCTGGTTTCTGTTGGTACCAGCCAATGCAGTAAGAAGTCTGCTCAGCTGTTCAGGAGAGTGTAACCGTTCCACCTGTAGATACGGAAGTTGTCGGAGGTTGAGTCCAACCTCTTTGACCATTACTGCCTTTAAAGGGGGAGAGGGAGAGAGAGGTGAGAACAAGGAAGGGCTACTGTTAAACTGATTCATCTTCCTTTGCCTTGATCATTTCCAAAGGACCAAGTCCTGAAAATTACAACCAGATTCTCTCTCAGACCAGGAAAACTTTACCTGTGCTGTAAGTGAGGAATGCAAGGAAGACCACAGCCCAATCCATGGTCAACAGTTGGCAAGGAATGTCCTTTTAGGAAAGAAAAGTATAACCTTCTTCAGAGCTTCTCCTTTCCTTTCCTTAAATCCCCCTTGCTTTCACCTTTCATGCAAATGAGATCTTCATTCATTGGTTCTACTGGACTATTGTAATCCCCAAAAGCATGATGTTGTTTTCTAGTTAAGTCAATGAACACCGGAGAGATTTGTATATGTCAGATTTGGAACCAGGGAGGGGGAAAATGTCTGTGGGATTCTATGTCATCTGGGTCATAGTTGTCTCAAAGGTATTTTTCACAAGGCAACTGGAGTGTTTTTCCAAGAAGCAAGAGAAGGAGGAGAAGGAGACAGTATACAGAGTTATTATAAAATGAAATTAGGAGCAGTTCCATCAGTAGTAGTAGTAACAGTACTAGTAGCGTTTGTAGCAGTGAGAGTAGAAGCTGAAGCAGGAGGCGAGGACATAATAGAGATAGAAAGCATCATGAATATTGGAAAGGATTAACAGCTGTTCAGCTTTAAATGGGAGGAATGTCAGGGTAATGATGATTTAATAGCTGACCAGATGCTGTAATGCTGTAATGATGATGCAACGGTAGGAATGAATCAGCAGGGTTATTTGACTGTTACCATTTTAAGAGTCTGTATTATAAGAGAGGCCCTGTTGGGGCATATCTCTCTCTTCATGTATTCTTCCCTGCTGTAGCTGCTGATTGATTGTTTGACCTTTGCCCAGTATATGTATGTATATATTCTTCGATAAAACCATTATTTAAATACAAACCTCTAGTTACTGTATTTGATCCTGGGTTGTCTCATATAGTCACACTGTGAGCATTATGACATTATCAAACTGCCCTAAGATTTCAGTAAGGAACAAATAAAGAATAAAAGCCAAAATGTAAGTGGAGGGGGACTTTCTGAGGGAAGATCGTTTGGATAGGATGGTTTCTCCTCTTGCCTTATATCGACCACAATTCTAATGTCACTGAGGCAGGCAGAACACACAAAAAGGGGGGGGGGGTTGAAGGGTTTTTGTCTCACTTCCTCTTCTGAACAAACCACTGTGGAACTGATCGCCTGACCAGACACAACAATAATAGGTGGCTTCATCTTCAACTAGAGCTCCAGTGATAGTCAAGGACATCATGTTTCTTGATGTGGACCTGGAGAAACGTTCTGGAACTCCTGATGGTCTGGAAGTGGTATAAGAGATCACTCCTCGATGTTGATGCCCAGCTATCTCCTGGGTCCACAAAGGGTAGTGGCCATCTCCAAGATTCCCACCATCGTATCGACAAGATACGGTGACTGTGCCCCCAGCTGTGACAAATTCTGCATCCTTCAGGGTCTGCACTTGTTGAAGGCTAGGACCTGAAAGAGAGCAAGACGTTGCTTGTTCAATGGAAGGTCAAGAATGGCCAACTCCACTGTCCAGAACTAAACAAGGAAGTACTTCCAAGTTTAGTTCTAGAAAGGGTTGATCCTCCTTCCAAAAAGGATTTCTCTTACCAACAGAGATCAGGACGATGGAGAGAAGAAGTGCCTGGATCATGGTGGGAGAACTCAATGGACGAAGCCCTTCTCTAAACCAAGTGGATTTTCCCCTCCTCTCCACCTCTCCTAAATCCCCAACGGACAAGAGAGGACCTCCTCATGCAAATCTCTTTGCTCTTCAACTACCAACCCAACCCTTTGGGAGGCTGATTAGAGAGCAAAGGAAGAAGCTGCTAAGATATGACTTGTTGAAAAGCAATATTTCTGGTAGTAAGGAGCGGAGGACGAGGCTGATAAGCACCCACCTTTATCTTCCTTGAAACGCTGCCAAAGACCTAACTGGCAATTTGCTTGGCAAGGCCACACGGAGCAAAGAGTCAAAACAGAGCTTCAGAATTAAACCAGCATGAACCAAGTTGCTTCCTGCAAAGGCTCACGTGCCTTTGCTCCTCCTTTATGTCCTATGGGAGGGGCCAATCACCTCCAAGCCTTACTCCCAAGTCGTCCCTTTTGTTTTAACTGTTCTTGCCTTCTGGCAGCTCTGTGCATGCATACACTGGAAACAGGTTCCCCCTGTTCCTCTGCCTCGCTGCTGTCTGACTCGGAGGCTCTGGAGGCTCTGGAAGTACGTAACTCACAGATGGCCCTGGCCCCCTCTCTCCCCCGGCCCCCTCTCTGCCTCTCACACAGAGCCCTTGTCCAAGCCTTCCCCAGACTCCGGGACTGGCCCATGTTCCTCCCCAACCTCCTCACTGTCCAACTTTGTTGCCAGCTCCAATTCAGTGATGGATCATGCCCTCCTCCCTCCCTTACTCTAGAGGAAAAGTCTGGACTTTGAAGGAGCCACATCTGTTATCCTTTTGCTTAAGTTATTGTTGTTGTTTTGGAAAAAACATGAAAGGGCACCAGCAGCCCCTACTGGCCACTGATGTTGCAACATCTGCAGTATCCCCATCTGGGCTGAAGAAATAAAGCATTTATGGTCCTTTAAGAACCATCGTGTCGTCCTCTTCAAACATCAGAGGTAGGGCAGACAAAAGAAAAGAATGATGTAGTGTTGTGATAAATAATCGTTTGATATGAATATTGAATGGTACCCATGAAAGGAAGATTAGAAATCCTTTTGGATTATATACAAAGGTTAATAAAAAAGAATTAAGTTAGATACAGTTAAGTTTTGATTATTAGGGGGAAAATGTTATGATACAGGATATAGTCAAATAAAGGAGGGATAATGATGACAAACTATATATATATGTATGACTTTAATATAAGTAAACTAGATAAAAATTGTCAACAGTGATTTGGAAAGGAGGATTAGAAAAGTTTGTTATTAAATATTATGGATGTTTAGCTAGAATAGGACATAAGGATTCAGTGTTATTGGAGGATTTTAGAAATATTAAATGAAATGCCACTATGTGCTTATGTATTAAACCTTGGTATATTTTATGATGAAGGACATTTAAATAATTATAGTCAAATATAAATGGAGTTATAAGGGTAACATGTATAAATATTTGAGTTAAAATGCTTGAGTCAATATGAATTATGCTTGATGACTGTGGAAGAGATGCACAAAAACTTTTTGTAACCAACTGATACACTTTCTACAGTATGTAAAGAAGGAAGATTTTTTTTAAAGACTTTTTTTAAATATATTTTATTCATTTTCACATTCCATTTTACAATCACTTATATACAGGGTATTTGCTATAAGAAAAAATAAATAAATAAAACAAAATAAAAAAGAAAACACAACTTATCATTCACAACCCCACCTGACACTTCCATCCTCCATACACCCCATCTACCCCCTCCAACTTTCCTTTCCTCCCTCTAACACTCCCCTCCTACTTCCCTTTCCCCTCAAACCTTCCTTCTCCCCTTACTCCCAACACGCCCTCCTTACATTCCCCTTACTCCTTCCTTACTCCTCCCTCTTCTTTCCCTCTACCTCCCTCCTTGGTGTATGCCTTTATTCAAGTGTTGTTTAATCTGATAAAAAGTAAAATAAACCAAGGAAAAAAAAATATAAAGAAAGAAAAGAGAAAAAAAAGAAAAAACAACAACCGTATATAAGTGCATTCTTGTTCTTATTGAGACTATGTTAACACCCACCCACCCACCCCCCATAAATCCCCATCCCTAATCCTCCCGACTTCCCAGGACCCACACCTGGCACTGCCTTCTATCTAAAGTATCTTGTGTTCGTATGGATTAAAAATAAAAGTAATATATTAAAGGAAAGAAAAACAAGAAAAAAGAAAGAAAAGAAAAAAGAAAAAAGAAAAAAGAAAAAAGAAAAAGGAAAAAAAAAGAAAAAGAGCTCTTTGTGTTAAGCTCAGCCCCCCATCTTTATCTATGCTTAAATAGTGTAAGTCATTCTATCTATATTTTATTCTCGTCTCTTACTTCTTTGTTATTTACCCCGACCTCCTATAGACTCTCCCGTTCCTCTTCCTTAACCTTGTATTCAGATAAACATTTATACAAATTTGTATAGACATCAATATACAATCTAGCTCAAAAATAATCCCTTCTAGTAAAATTTAAGCAGCGTGGATCATTCCACATATTCAAATATTACTTTACAGAAGAATAATCAAACTTTCCCTTCTAATAGGATTTAAACAGCGTAAATAATCTTTCTTAACCTTATTTTCAAACAGTAATTCAAAATAATCTAACCAAACTTTCCCTTCTTAGTAAAATTTAAGCAGCGTGGATCAAGTATTACTTTACACAAAAATCAGTTTACATTCTATCTTAAGATGATCCCGACCAGCTTTCCCTTCTAATAGGATTTAAACAACGTAAATCATTCTGCATGCATTTTACACTCATCCCTTGCTTCTCTGATATTTACCACTATCAAATTTATGCAGACATTAGTTTAAGATCTAGCTCAAAATAATTTCACCAAACTTTCCCTTCTAATAAAAATTAAATAGCATGGATCATTCCACATATTCAAATAATACTTTCAACAAGAATCAGTTAACCTTCTGTTTTAAAAAATAATCTCGTCCAGCTTTCCCTTCTAACAGAATTTAAACAGCATAAATCATTTTGCATTCATTTTACATATATACATTCAATATCACCCCACCAATATACATAAATCATTCCGCATGCATTTTACCCTCATCCCTTGCTTCTCTGATATTTACCACTATCAAATTTATGCAGACATTAATTTAAAATCTAGCTCAAAATGATTTTACCAAGCTTTCCCTTCTAATAAAAATTAAATAGCATGGATCATTCCACATATTCAAATAATACTTTCAACAAGAATCAGTTTACCTTCTGTTTTAAAGTAATCCCTTCTAACAGAATTTAAACAACATAAATCATTCCGCATTCATTTTACATATATACAATCAGTATCACCCCACCAATAAATTCCGCTTTTTCTACCGGAGAGAGGTCGCAAACCCCCATTCAATCCACAACTTTGGCAAATATTTTAAAATGTCTAAATCCTCGATCTCCGCTTTTCTGCTTCTCCGAGGGAGGAAAGGCTACCCCCTCCATCTTGCAGCCATGTGGTCTGTTGCTTGCCTTCTCCTTCGGCTTGTCTCTCCTCTTTTCCAAGTGAATCAGGAAGTCCCGCCTTCAAAGTCTTGTAATAGAAATCTCGAGCCTCCGAAACAGAGTTAAGACGAAGTCTTTGATTCTCAAATGTGACCGTAATGCCGGCTGGGGCCTCCCATCTATATTGAATCTGTTGATTTCTAAGCTCTTTAGTTAAAAAAGCATAGTCTCTTCTTGCTCTCAACATCTGGAAAGGTATTTCTTTGAAGACAATCAAGTCCTGGTCATCAACTCGCAAACTATTATTATGAAACTTTTGCATAATCGCGTTTCTGGATTCTTTTGTGGAAAAATATATAATTATGTCCCTCGGGAGCTGTCGCTGTTCCGCTACCAACGAGTTCTGGCGATAGATTTTCCGAATCTGCCAATCAAAGTTAAGTCCCGGGCTTCCCACCGCATGGCTGAAGGCTTCAACAAAGGTCTGTTTCAGATTCTCTCGCTCCTTTTCGCGGAATCCTCTAACTCTTATTGCGAATGCCTTCTTATTAAAGTTTATCATAACGAGCTGTTCTTGAGTGTCTCTAATTTTTTGTTGTAATATTTGAATATTAGTAGTCAAATTAGAATTAGCCTCCTCCAAGCTTTCCAATTTATTCTCTATTTCAGCAGTATAATCTGACAGGGCAGACACGGCTGCAAACGTATTCGCCTTCATTTGGTCAATTTTAGACTTTAAATCATCATATAGCTCCAATACAAATTCCTTAATTTCTTGTTTAAAATCACTAAGCATTTGAAAGAAAAATTCCTGTGTTAAAAATTCTCCAGTAGAGGGCGTAGGAGACAAGGGCTGCGATTCCAGTATAAATTCTTTAGATTCTTTAGGCACATTTGTAGAGAGACGCTTCGATTTTGACCTGGGTGCCATTATAAATAAACAAATAAACAGCGCTTTCGCTCCCCTCTGTTTCCAAAAAAAAAAAAAAATTATTTTGTTAAGGAGCGGTCTGCAGGAAGGTAAAACCGGCTAAGTACATCCCCTATCAGTCACCAACGGGGAGAAATCGCCATTTTAAAGTCCGTTTAAACAAAGAAGCCTCTAAGACAAATGGTGCTGGTATTTAAGATAGTAATAAAAGCATAAATCTCACAGGGGTGGGACCCGCCCGTATTAATCCTAGCTTCAAACAACTTTGCTTTGTCCTGGGGGGGGGGGGATCGCCTGTCTAGGGCTGCAAAAAAAGAGCAGCTGAGAAGAAACTGGCTGGAGATAAAGGCTCAGCTTACGCTGGATCTAATCTCTGTCCACAGCCAAAAAAAAAGAGAAAGGCTGTGAATTACGAATAGACCCTAGCACACAGAGCTACTCCCTGCCCCTTTATAGCCAAAAAGGGGTGATATCTATGATCTTATTTAGATATACAGACCAGATCTCTGAGAGGAGCTCGGTTGAGCCCTCCTCGGCGACAGGCTCCGCCCCCAGGAAGTGAAGAAGGAAGATTTTATGTGCTGTGTTTGTTTTGAAAATAAAAATAAATTCTATTTTAAAAAAAGAAAAGAATGAGATGAAAAAAAGGACAAGGAGGGGACAAATGTGCCTTCTTTATTACTTCTCCTACAGAGGATGACACCAAGAATCGACTGCTGATTTTAATACTTCAGTTTGAAAAAAAGAAATTTAGGTAGAAATTATCTACACTTCTGGAATATTGTGCTTCTGTGTGCTTGTCCTTCTCAACCTTAGTGGTTCCAGTGCAACTCATTTAACAATTGCAATTGTTAAGAGGCGAATTGATTAGGGGTTGCCCTGAATCTTTGGGCCTTCTGTGCCATAGTTGTTAAACGAATTTCTGCAGATGTTACTTTAATCTCAAGGTTGTGAAAATGAAGCTGGTTTTCCCCCATTAACTTGGTTTGTTCAAAGCCAGTTGGGAGGGACCCAGTGGCTGATCACATAACTCCAGGATGCAGAACCATCCAAAATAAGTGTCCTGACTGTGTGCAATTCTTTTGTAAAACCATCTGCAACCTGTGTTGAGCGAAGCCTTCAAGGAAGGCTGAGACACCTTCTGGTTTTTGTCACACTTCCCCATAAGGAGGAATCACTGTGCACTGAATATTGTCATCATAAGACAAGCAGTAATAGTCAGCCTCATCTTCTGGTTGAATGTTGGAGATGGTCAAAGAGGCCGAATTGGAGGAAGAATCATAAGAACCAGAAAACCGCTCAGGGATTCCAGATGGCCTCACACTATATTTATAGATCACTGCTAGGGGTTTAGTGCCAGGTTTCTGCTGATACCAGCTCACATAGTAACCACTAATGCTACCCGCTTCCTTGGTACAGGTGATCCTGACTGTTCCTCCTGGGGACACCGACAGAGAAGCTGGTTGAGTCATGGTGAAC
Organism: Thamnophis sirtalis; assembly: GCF_051295495.1. Lineage (NCBI taxonomy): Eukaryota > Metazoa > Chordata > Lepidosauria > Squamata > Natricidae > Thamnophis > Thamnophis sirtalis. Next base: position 58,660,371 of record NW_028261382.1, on the reverse strand, counting down.
TGGGCCAAGGCACCTGCAGGGGGGAGAAAAGGGATGAAAAGCATCTAAGATGCCATAAGAGAGAAACGTTTCTAATTCAACTGAAAGGACAGAGAAACAGGACTAGGAGAAGGGAATAATTCTAGAAATGTAGAAATGTTCCAAGGAAGAGGAGAAGATGCTTGATCTTTTCCAGCCAATAGGATACTTTACCAGTGAAGAAGGTGAGGAGGAAGAGGAGGAAGAGAAACAGTTGAGCCATGGCAGAGAAATGGGCAAGGACTGATCTTCTGAAACCAAACTTCCTTCTAGGTGGACCTCTTCTCCTCACGCTTAAGTTGAGCTGCAAGAAAGAGAGGCTGCAAAGCTATGCAAATACCCTTCCTCTTTCTCCCTTTTAAAGCCTCTAAATCTATTTTCAGGACAAGGACAGGCAGTGATTGACAGGATATTTCATTGGTGAGTCTCACTGAAGGAGGAAGAAGGAAGGGTAGAGACTCCAACTCCATCTCTCTTCCCATAATATCCAGAATTAATCTCTATTTTAGGATTCCCAGATTTCAGCATGTTGGAACCTAAGCAAAAGATCTGATGGGCAGGTGGACCATTGGAAAGAGGTGGTCCCTGCATTAAGCTGCCCCCCCCCCCATGCCACGAAAGCTTCAGAAAGATGACTAGAAACTTAAATGAGACCCAGAAATGTATTGGGAGCTAGTGCAACTCAGGAAAGAGTGGTGTAACTTTTATGAACAAACATGTTTTTCAACTATTTTCAGCTTATAGACACTTTTCAAAGGCAACCCCTTTACCTGCACTGAAGACATGTGGCACATGTGTGCCCTTGAGCACTAGCATCCCTCTTCTCCTCATATACCTGTAAAGGAACAGGAAAAAAACAAGTTGAAAGAGAATGAGAAAGTGGCTTCCTTCCTTAATTCCCTTACAGAAGACGTCACAAAGCCCCCCTTAATATTTTCAACCTTTTGATTTCAAGAAGAACATGTTATGTAGAGATTATATTCAAGTCTGGAGCATGGAGCTTCTCTGAGCTTCCTCTTCCCAACTTTATCAGTGTGCTTGAGGTTGAGGTAAAGGAGACACCTGTTCAACAGGTGGGTTTCATGCTTTCGGTGGCTGAGCTATATCTCCTGGTAAGGACATTGAGCAGATGTTCAGTAAAGTTCAACGTCTACTGTAGGAGAACCACACATGAGTGTGCAAATCTTTACCAAGTGTTCATCCCGACATCCTATATATTGGCACAAACAAGTCCCAGTGATCCCTTTTTAACCAGTGTCCTCATATACTCCCTTGAATCCCAATTCCAAACAAGTGTTGAAGCACCTGCAAATCATCTCCAGCTTCTCCAATGTCACGTCTTCCTCTTCCAACATTTATAACACAGAAGGAACTGAGGCCAAGAATCTCTGGGCTTCCCTGCACCCTTCTCCTCCCTACTCCTGTACCCATCATCCTCCGTCCAGGGCATTGAGGGACTTCTCTGCAGAAGGTGATGAACTGGCAGGAATTTCTCTCCTGCTTCATCAGCTCAAGCGTCCCAGTCATAAATGAAGGTACGTTGCTTTTGGTTTCAGTCTCAAGAGGAAGAGTGAAGGTTTTTGTCACATTTCCCCATAAGAATTCACTACTGTGAAACGCAATACCAGCACTGTCCAAGCTACCACAGTAATAAACTGCCTCGTCTCCAGCCTCTGCATTGGTGATGGCCAAAGATCCTGTAGTCCCAGATCTGGTGGCAGTGAACCGATTTGGGATCCCTTCTCCCCTGCTACTGCAGCCATCACAGTGGACAAAATGGGGGCCTTTTCCTGCTTTCTTTTGATACCAGCCAATATAGTTGGTGCTCTGAGTTGTGCAGGAGAGCGTGATGGTCCCACCTGGGGACACGGAGCTGGAGGGAGGCTGAGTCCAAGCAGACTGACCATCAATCCCTTTAAATAATGGTGGGACATAAGGAAGAAAAGAGTGAGGGAAGAAAAAGAAATCCTGTTAAACTGATGCACCTTCATTCCCTCTGAACCATTTCCATGTGACCCTTTTCTTATGAGAATCACAGCCAAATCCACTCTTGGCCAAGGAAAACTTTACCTGTGCAGTAAGTGAGGAAAGCTAAGAAAATCACAGACCAACCCATGGTCAACCTTGGCAAGGAATGTCCTTTTAGGAAAGAGAACTATGTGCTTCTTCAGATCTTCTCCTTTCCTTTCCTTAAATGCCCCTTGCTTTCTCCTTCCATGCAAATGAGATCTGCTCTCATTGGTCCTCCTAGAAAACTTCCTTTGAGGTCCTCTGGTTTAACCAATCAGCAGAGGAAACATTTGCATCAAAGAGATTTGGAAACTGGGAGGAATTATAAGGTTTCAATTAAAAATGAAAGTGTGCTGCTTGTAGAAGAGGAAAACATCCCAATTTCTTCAAACATGCTTCTTTACATGTGAAAGTGACATGGAAAGGATACATGAAATTCGGCAGCTCTACTTAATCTCAACAGTGTGTAGAAACACCAGACTAGGGAGAAAGAGGAGCACCTTCCTCCACTTGGACAAATGGGCTAAGGTGGTCAGAAGAAATTGCCTTATTCTTTATTTTTTTAATATTGGGAAGAAGCTGCCAGAAGCAGAGTTGATGATCCCAACCTCTTCCTTTTATCCTGCCTATTTCAGGTGTTGTGGGAGGGATCAGCGCCTTCCTCACTGAAAAGAACAGAGGAGACATTTCAGGAGCCACATCTGACCAGGCTTTGGCTGAAGTCATTCTTTGGAGATCTACGAAAGGGCATCAGCAGCCCCTACTGGCCGCTGACATTGTGACATCCGTGTTATCCCCACCTGGGCTGAAGAAATGCAGCAGTTTTATGTCCCAAGAGGACCATCTCTTCCTTCTGCTTAAATATCAGAAAAAGAAGAGAGAAAATGATGAGGGGGGAGGATAACAATAATGTACCTTTTTTCTTCATTCCCTCACAGAAGATTCCACAAAATCTTACTTGTTGCTTTTAATACTTTGATTTGAAGAAATACATTTTCTGTAGAGATTACATATAGATCTGTGGCATTGTCCTTCTCTGGGCTTCTCCTCCTTGATTTTAGTGGTGTCCTTGAGTTTGAGGAAAAGGAGGTCCATGCTGCTCAGATGAATTTCATGTTTTGGGTGGCTGATTCATTTCATTTAGTATGCAGTTGATTCCGCTCAAAATCTAACGTAGGAGACCCACACATAAGTGTCAATCTTTATGAACTCTTCATCCTTACATCCTTCAGGCATGGAGGACACTTGTCCCATGGACCATTTTTTTAGCTTGTTTCTGAATACAATTCCCTTTTCCCCATCTCCCATCAAGTGTCGAACCATCTGGGCAATTGCAATTGTGTAGAAGAGGTTCAATGTGCATATATAATTAGTAGTTAGTAATGTGTATTGAATATGCAAGAGACTTGTGTTATGCTCTGTATGGTGGAGAAGTCACCAAGACAGTCTCCTCATGTCTGACGTTTTCTTTTTTAACAATAAAAATGTATATTATATATATCAAAAAAATGTGGGGGAGAAAATAAACTCACAAGTCTTTCTCTCCGGCATCTTCCGTTCAAGTGTCCCCAGTCACAGATCAAGGGTTGTGGCTTGTGGTTTCAGGCTGAAGAGGCAGTGAGGAGGTTTTTGTCACACTTCCCCATTTGAATGTACCACTGTGCAGCCTGTCGCCTCCACTGTTCCAGCTACCACAGTAATAATCACCCTCATCTCGAGCCTCTGCATTGGTGATGGCCAAATATCCTATAGTCCCAGAACTGGTGGCAGTGAACCGATTTGGGATCCCTTCTCCCCTGCTACTGCAGCCATCACAGTGGACAAAACAAGGGCTATTTCCTGCCTTCTGTTGATACCACTGGATGCTATTAGTACTCTGGGTTTTGCAGGAGATTGTAACAGTTTCACCTGGGAACACGGAACTGGAGGAGGCTGAGTCCAAGCAGACTGGCCATCAATCCCTTTAAATAATGGTGGGAGGAAGGGAGAGAGAGAAAGAGCATGGGGGGAAAAAGAAAGAAATACTGTTAAACTGATGCACCTTCATTCTCTCTGAGCCATTTCCAACTTTTTATGAGAATCACAGCCAAATCCTGTCTTGGCCCAGGAAAACTTTACCTGAGAAGGTGGAGAGGAGTGCTAAGTAAATCATAGCCCAACCCATGGTCAACTCTGGCAAGGAATGTACTTTTAGGAAAGAGAATTATCCCCTTCTTCAGATCTTCTCCATTTCCTTTCCTTAAATGTCCCGTTTTCTCCTTTCATGCAAATGAGATCTGCCCTCATTGGTCCTACTAGAAAACTTTCTTCCCCAAAAGTATTATAAGGTCTTCTTGTTTAACCAATGACCAGAGAAAACATTTGCATCGAGGAGATTTGGGAACCGGGAGGAATTATAAGGTCTCAATTAAAAACCCTGCTGCTTGTGGAACAGGAAAACTTGTCAATTTCGTCTATGTGAATTTGACTTGGACATGATAAAGCTTAATTATTTAACTCAACCTCCATAGCATGTAAAACCACCCATCTAGGGAAAAGGAGGTGGACCACATAGTCCATTTGGATACATGGGCTAACAAGGGGTTTAAGATATCCTCATATTCTTTTATTTAGTTTTTAAATTTTTGGAACAGGTCACCAGAAGCAGATTTTTGGGACTGAACTATTTCCTTTTATCTTTCCCTACTTCACCTCTTATGTGAAGGATCGGTGCCCTCCTCTCTCCTTTACAGGAGAGGAAGAGACTGGACTTTGCAGGAATCACATCTGACTGTCCTTTGGTTTAAGTCGTTTTTTGGAGAACTGTGAAAAAGCAGCAGCAACCACTATTGGCATTCCCTCTGCCAGGAGTTCGATCCTGACCGGCTCAAGGTTGACTCAGCCTTCCATCCTTCTGAGATCGGTACAACAAGGATTCAGAATGTTGGGGGCAAGAGGCTGATTCTCTATACCACTTACAGAGGGTTGTGAAACACTGTGAAGTGGTATATAAGTCTGATGGCTATTGCTCTTCCTTTTCTCCTTCCTTCCTTCCTTCCTTCCTTCCTTCCTTCCATCCATCCATCCATGGTGCACAGAAGTTAGAAAGCAATATTGCAGGATAAATTGGCCAACTGCCAGCAGTTCAATTTTCACCAGGCTCAAGGTTGACTCAGCTTTCCATCCTTCCAAAGTCAGTAAAACGAGGACCCAGATTGTTGGGGCCAAGAAGATGACTCTGTAAACCACTTAGAGAGGACTGTAAAGCACTGTGAAGCGGTATATAAGTCTAACTGCTATTGCTATCTCTGCCTCTCTGCCTCCTTCCCTCCCTCCCTCTTTCTTCTCATCTCTTTATCTAGTCTATCGATCTATCAGAATGTACTGCAGACTAACTCTGCCAACTGCCAGGAGTTTGATCCTGACCAGCTCAAAGTGGACTCAGCCTTTCATCCTTCCGAGGTCGGTAAAATGAGGTCCCAGCTTGTTGGGGGCCATAGGCTGACTCTAAACTACTCAGAGAGGGCTGTTAAGCACTGTGGAGATGTATGTGAGTCTATTCCTATTGCTATTTCCATCAGGAAAGTTTCATGTTTTCAGTGGATGATTCATTTCTCCCGATGAGAAAACATTTAGCACATGATCTATTCAGGATAATGTCTAATGTAGGAGAAACACACCTAAGTGTGGAAATCTTTGTGAAGTGTTCGTCCTTACATCCCCTAGCCTTGGCACAAACTGGTTCCAGTGATCAGTGAGGTACTAGGAAGGATGAGAAGAAGAATAGTAATCTAGTCTTTGTGAGGATTAGTTGTTTAGCAGAGTGATGGCATTCGGGGGGGAAACTGTCCCTGTGCCTAGTTGTTCTTGTGTGCGGTGCCATATAGGGTCGTTTTGAGGGTAGGAGTTGAAACAATTGATGTCCAGGATGTAAATATCCACACACATATCCACACTAATCATCCACACTCCCGTGCCCATCATCCCCTGCGCTGGGGACTGCGAGACTTCTTTGTAGATGGAGATGAACTAGCAAAATTTTCTTTCAGGTCTCTTAAGCTCAAGAGTCTCAAGTCACAGATCAAGGTGTGTTGTTGACACCCAACAACACACCTTGATCTGTGACTTGAGACTCTTGAGCTTAAGAGACCCGAGAGAAAGTTTTGCTAGTTCAGGCTGAAGAGGAAGAGAGGAGGTTTTTGATGCACTTCCCCATAAGAATTCACCACCGTGCAACAGAGTACCTACACTGTTCCATCTACCACAGTAGTAATCTGCCTCATCTCCAACCTCTGCATTGGTGATGGTCAAAGATCCTGTATTCCCAGATCTGGTGGCAGTGAACCGATTTGGGATCCCTTCTCCCTTGCTACTGCAGCCGTCGCTACAGTGGACAAAACGGGGGCCTTCTCCTGCTTTCTGTTGATACCATTCAATCCTGTTGTAACCTCCAGTTGTTGTGCAGGAGAGCGTAACGGTTCCACCTGGGGACACAGAACTAGTAGGAGGCTGAATCCAAGGGGACTGACCATTGATGCCTTCCAGAAGGGTGGGAGGTAGGGAGAGAAAGAGTGAGGGGAGAAAAAGAAAGAAATACCATTAAATGGATGCATCGTCCTTTGCTTTGATCATTTGCAAGGGACCAGGTCCTGGGAATTACAACCAAATTCTTTCTCAGTCCAGAAAAACTTTACCTGTGCAATAAGTGAAGAGTGCAAGGAAGACCAGAGCCCAACCCATGGTCAACTTTGGCAAGGAATGTCCTTCTAGGGAGGAAAATTATAATCTTCTTCAGATCTTCTCCTTTCCTTTCCTTAAAATGCCCCTGTTTCCTCCTTTCATGCAAATGAGATCTGCCCTCATTGGTTCTGCTAGCATGTTTTATTCCCTTTAAAGCATGATGAGGTTTTCTAATTTAGTCAAAGACCAGAGGACACATTTGCATAGAGGAGATTTGGAAAGTGGGAGGAAATATAAGATCTCAATTAAAAATAAAACTGTGCTGCTTGTAGAACAGGAAAACGTGTGAATTTCTTCAAACACATTTATTTACAGTTGAATTTAACACTGAAAGGATACATGTAATTGTGCGACTGTACTTGATCACCATAGCGTGCAAAATCAAATTTGCAATTGCAAGAGAATCAAGAGCATAATACTCTTTTTTCTCCAAAAAGGGAAAAAAGACATATCAGCAGTTTAGGGGTGGGGGTGGGGGAAGAAGACCATACTCCTTTTGGACAGGAAGAGACGAGACATTTCAGGAGCCACATCTCGCCATGCTTCTGCTGAAGTCATTTTGGGAGAAGCATGAAAGTGCATCAAGTAGAAAAATAGGGACCAACTTAGGTGGGAAGGGAACAGCGTTCCCTGCATTTTCGGCATTGAGTCATGTCGGCCACATGACCACGGAGACGTCTTCGGACAGTGATGGCTCCTCGGCTTTGAAACTGAGATGAGCACCGCCCCCTAGAGTCAGGAACGACTAGCATGCATGTGTAGGGGAACCTTTACCTTTATCCTATACTCATTGATTAATTCACATGGTTCAAGAAGAGGACATCTTTCAAAATCACTAGTCTAGGGGGGGGACGGTCGTACTCCGCTTGAACATATGGGCTAGAACAGGTGATTAGTAATCTCATATTCATTTTTGTTAACATTTGGAACATATTCCTGGAGGCAGAATTATTGAATATAACCATTTCCTTTTATCCTGCACTACTCACCTGTTTTGACAATGATCTCTCACCTCCCTCCCTTATTCTCAAGAAGGAGAGGAGGCATTTCAGGAGCCACATCTGGCCATGTTTTTCCTGATGTCATTTTTTGCACAAACACCCAAAGGGCATCAGCAGCCCCTACTGGCCACTGATATTGCAACATCTGTGTCATCCCCACCTGGGCTGAAGAAATGCAGCATTTGCTACCTTTTTAGGATCATCATTTTCTTTCTCCTGAAATATCAGAGGGACAGAAAAAAAGGATGTGTTGGAAGGAAACAAGAGTGGGGCAAAATGTGCCTTCTTTATTAATTCTCCAAAGCACCTGAGGGCAGAACAAGAAGCAACGGGTGGAAACTAATCAAGGAGAGAAGCAACCTAAAACCAAGGAGAAATTTCCTGACAGGAAGAACAATTAATCAATGGAACGACTTGCCTCCAGATGTTGTGAATGCTCCAACACTGGACGTTTTTAAGAAGATGTAGGGTTTCCTGCCTATGAAAGGAAATGTTTTTGTCTCACTTCCCCAAGGGAATCAATCGCTGTGTAACTGACTACCCGTCCAGATGCAACAATAGTAGGTCCCTTCGTCTTCAAGCAGAGCCCCAGTGATAGTCAAGGACAACACATTCCCTGATCTGGAACCAGAGAAACGGGCTGGAACCCCTGATGCTCTGGTACTGGTTGCAAAGATCAAAGTTTGAGGTTTCTTCCCAGGTACTTGCAACATCTGCATCTTTTCCCCTGGGCGTTAGAAAGGCATCATTTCTCATCCTTTGAAGACCATCATCATCCTTCTCCTTATATATGAGAGGAAGGACCAAAAAAGAGGATGTGTTGGAAGAAATCAACAATGGAACAAAACGGGTCATCTTTATTCATTCTCTTACAGAAGATGTCCCCAAGTCTTCCTTAATGTTTGCAACCCTTTGATTTCAGGTAGACATTATATGTGTGTCTGGAGCATCATGCTTGTTTGTGCTCGTCCTCCTTGACTTCCATGGTGTGGAGGTACCAATTCATCAGAAGAGTTCTTTTCAGTGGCCCATTCATTTCTCCCTGTAAGCACATCATCTGTAAAGCTCAACATCTAATCTAGGGGAAGCACATATGAGCCAATCGTTATGAAATGTTCATCCTTACATCCTCTAACCTTGACCCAAACTTGCACCAGTGGCCACGTTTTAGCCTGTGTCTTCATACAATCCCTTTTATCCCGTCTCAAGTCTAGAGGCACCTGAAAACCATCTGTAGCTTCTCCAATTTTACATCTTATCTTTTTATACATTTTACTCAAACCATGAGAGACTGAGATTGTGGGTCTGTGGGCTTATCTTTTGATAGTTTTCACTCAAAGCATGGGGAAGTGAGACCATGTTTCTGTGGGCTTTCCCTGCACCTTTCTCTTCCATGTAGCTGTCTATTTTACATCGCTCTTCATAGGGACGAGACTTTTGCAGATGGAAATGAAACTGCCAAGGGTCTGATTCATCATCTTCATCTTTTCACGACCCCATAATCCCTTGCGTGGTGGAGTTTGGCCAACTGAATGGAGCTGAGTGTTTACTGGCCGGATACCATTCCTGTCACCGATGCAGAGTTATATTCAGCAGATACATTCTCATGGTGCCCAGAAAGAGAAATATCTGCCTCTACTTAGGATATTTTCTGTGGTTTCTGCATAATTAAAGAACAGATAAGGTGCTAATTCATGGTCACAGGACACATTGTCCAATGTGTTGTTCTGGTGTCTCTTTGATTACTCCCCTCAGTCTCTGACCAGAGCCTTGTTGTGATGACCTTTGTTCCCATGGGGTTGATCTGTTGTTGAGGTCTAGTTTGACATCCCTGAGCTCCCCACTGCCACCCCCCCAATGGGTGGTGAGCTGAGATACGGAAAGATGGCTGTGACAGAACATCGAAGTTCTTTCAAAGTTGACAGTAGCTGTAGGAGTTTCTCTCCCGTCTTTGCAGTTCTAGTTCTCAGAATCACTAGTCAAAGTATGTTGCTTCTTGATTCAAGCTGACCACACAGAGAGGAGGTTTTTCTCACACTTCCCCATAAGAATTTACCACTGTGCAACAAATTACCGCTCCAGCTACCACAGTAATAATCTGCCTCGTCTCCAGCCTCTGCATTGGTGATGGCCAAAGATCCTGTAGTCCCAGACTGGGTGGCAGTGAACCGATTTGGGATCCCTTCTCCCCTGCTACTGCAGCCGCTACAGTGCACAAAATGGGGGCCTTCTCCTGCTTTCTGTTGATACCATTGGATGTTATTAGTAGTCTGGGTTGTGCAGGAGATTGTAACGGTTCCACCTGGGGACACAGAGCTGGAGGGAGGCTGAGTCCAAGCAGACTGACCATTGATGCCTTTAGATAAAGAGGGGATGGAGGGAGGGAAAGAGTGAGGGGAGAAAAAGAAAGAAATACTGTTAAACTGATGCATCTTCGTTCACGCTGAGCTATTTCCAAACTCTTATGAGAATCACAGCCAAATCCTTTCTTGGCCCAGGAAAACTTTACCTGTGCAGTAAGTGAGAAGCGCAAGGAAGACCACAGCCCAACCCATGGTCACCTTTGGCAAGAAATGTCCTTCTAGGGAAGACAATTCTAACCTTCTTCTTTCCATTCCTTTCCTTAAATGCCTCTGCTTGGCCGCTTCATGCAAATGAGGTCTGCATTCATTGGTTCCGCTAGAATATTTTATTCCCCCAAAACATTCTAAAGTCATCTAATTTAGACAATGACCAGAGGCCACATTTGCATAGATATTTGAAAATTGGGGAGACTTAAAAGCACCCACATAAATCTGACCTCATTATTGGGGATCAGGGAACCTTCAATGTTTCTTCAAACACCCTGCATGTTACTTGAATGAGTCATGAAAATGTCTATCTGTAAATGTAATTATGAAATTCTATTTATCTCCATGGCACGTAAGGACTCATATGCAATTCCTATAGAATCTGAGGCCTAATAGATGTGCAGTACATTGGTCAAAAAGCAAGAAATAAAATAAAAGAAGCCGTTGTGCAAAACAAACCAGAATTTTGGATTTGGTCCTTTTATTTCATTATTCGCTTTGACAAATGTGGGATGGATTGGTGGATTGTACCCCAAACTCATTAATTGTTGAAGGAAAGTATATCTCCCTGCCAGAATACCAGTCTAGGGAAAAGAAAGAGAAGCAACTTCCAACTGGACCTACATACTAGAGCAGGTCATAAGCAATTTTTATACCCTTTAATATATATATATATATATTTAAAAGCCACTGGGCACAGAATTTGTGGTCCTAAATCTTTTACTTTTATCCTTCCTTATTTCACTTGCTGGGTGAGGACTCAGTGCCCTCCTCCCTCCCTTATTCTAGAAGAAAAGATGAAACTTTGCAGGAGCCAACATCTGCCCATCCTTTTGCTGAAGTCATTTGTTGCACAAACATGAAAGGGCAGCAGCAGCCCCTATTGGCCACTAATATGGCAGCATCTGTGTTATCCCCACCTGGGCAGAAGAAATGCAGCTTTTGCCATCCTTCATGCATCATTGTCTTCCTTCTTTTGTCCTTCTCCCCTTTCTTCTGTCTATTCCCAGAAGATAGAAATAAAAAAATTGGAGGAGCTGAAAGAGAACAAGAATGGAGCATTTTAATACTATGATACTAAAAAAAGACATTCTAGGACAACATTATATCTTTGATTTGTCGTCATGCTTCTCTGTGCTTCTCCTTCTTCAGTTAGAGGTATGCTTGATGTTGAGGTGAAGGATCTACAGCATCTTCCATCAGAAGAGTTTCATGTTCTTAGTGGCTGATTCATTTCTCTTAAGAAGCAAAGCTTTAGCAACTGGTCTCCTTGGTTCAACTTCTAATGTGGGAGAACATTAGATGACTAGATGATTAGAGGACTGTTCCAATCTTTATTAAGAGTTCATCACTACTTCCACAATCCATGGCACAAATCTAAACCAGGAGTTACTTTTTAGTGCTCTGTCCTCATACAAACCCCCTCATCCCATTTCCACTCTAGTGGGGACCCAGATAAAAATCACCTCTACCTTCTCCAAGTTCACTTCTTCTCCAGTCACAATTTCTGAAGGGTTGAGGGTTGAAACCATGGGTCTATTGGCTTCCCTGCACCTTCCTCATCCACACTCCTGCCTCCATCATCCCTCTTGCTGTCCATTGAGAGACTTCTCTGCAGATAGAACATCAGATGAAAGATCATACGTATAGTGTTTTCAGATTCTTTAGTTCTACCTACTTTACGTGTTATATCATTATTGGCTAACAAGTCTCCAAGGCACAATAATTGGTTAGTCCTTACATCATTGGTATACGTGAGAATGTGCATGTTGTTATAGCTGAATGAATACAAGTGTTATCAAATTAGTGAATAAAATGTTGCAGGTTCATTACTTTGTTTCATCCCGTGCCCTTGATGCCTGGGAACACACTGCAAGCAAAGAATAGCTGACAGGCAAACATTTTCTGCAGATTGATGCAGTTTTTACTTACACGTGTAACCTCAGTTCCAAGGACCATCCAGATGATTCATTGTAACAACCCTACACTCATCCACACTCCTGCCTCCCTCATCCCTTTTGCTGTCTATTGAGAGACTTCTCTGCAGATGGAGATGAACCTGCAGGAGTTTTGCTTGTTTCATCTCCTCAATTCAATTGTCCCCAGCCGCAAGTCAAGCTACATTGCTTCTGGTTTCAGGCAGAAGGGACACAGGTTTTTGTTAAACTTCCCCATAAGAATTCACCACCGTGCAATGCAGTAGCAGCACTGTCCCAGCTACCACAGAAATAATCTGCCTCGTCTCCAGCCTGCACATTGGTGATGGTCAAAGTTCCTGTAGTCCCAGATTTGGTAGCGGTGAACCGATCTGGGATCCCTTCTCCCCTGCCATATCCGCTACATTGGACATAGCGAGGTGCTCCTCCTGCTTTCTGTTGATACCAACCAATACAGTTAGAGCTCTGAGTAGTTGTGCAAGAGATCCTAATAGTTCCACCTGGGGATACGGAACTTGTCGGAGGTTGAGTCCAACTTAATTGACCAACAACACCTTAAATGGGGAGAGGGAGAGGGAGGGGAGAAGAAGGAAGGAAGACTGTTAGACTGGTGGAATTTGCTTCGTGCTCTTAGATATTTCCAAGGGACCAAGTTCTTATGAGAATCACAGCCAAATCCTCTCTTGGCCCAGGAAAACTTTACCTGTGCAGTAAGTGAGGAGTGCAAGGAAGACCACAGCCCAACCCATGGTCACCTTTGGCAAGGAATGTCCTTCTAGGGAAGACAATTCTAACCTTCTTCTCCTCTTCCTCCTTTTCTTTCCTTTCCTTAAATGCCTCTGATTGTCCGCTTCATGCAAATGAGGTCTGCACTCATTGGTTCCACTAGAATATTTTATTCTCCCAAAGCATTCTAAGGTCTTCTAGTTTAGCCAATGATGAGAGACCACATTTGCATCAAGAATTGAAAATTGGGGAGACTTAAAAGCACCCAGATAAACCTGACTGCATTATTGGGGATCAGGGAACCTTCAATATTTCTTCAAACATCCTGCATTCAAATAAATGGAACATGGAAATGTTTATATGTAAATGTAATTATGAATTTCTGTTTATCTCCATGGCACGTAAGGACTCATATGCAATTGCTAGAGAATCTGAGGCCTAATAGATGTGCAGTACATTGTTCAAAAAGCAAGAAATAAAATAAAAGAAGCCGTTGTACAAAACAAACCAGAATTTTTGCATTTGGTCCTTTTATTATTCGTTTTGACCAATGTAGGATGGATTGGTGGATTGTGCCCCAAACTCACTGATTAATTGTTAGAGTTCAAGGAAAGGATTTATCCCTTCAAGAACACCAGTTTAGGGAAAAGAAAGAGAAGCATCTTCCAACTGGACCTATACTAGAGCAGGTCACAATCAATTTTCATACTCTTTTTAATTGTTTTAAAAAGCGATTGGGAGTAGAGTTGGGGGTCCTATACTTTTTTCCTTTTATCCTTCCTTATTTCACCTGCTGGATGAGGACTCAGTGCCCTCCTCCCTCCCTTACACTAGAAGAAGAGATGAAACTTTGCAGGCACTAACATCTGCCCATCCTTTTGTTGAAGTCATTTGTTGCACAAACAAGAAAGGACAACAGCAACCCCTATTGGCCACTAATATGGCAGCATCTGTGTTATCCCCACCTGGGCGGAAGAAATGCAGCTTTTGCTATCTTTTGTGCTACATGCTCATCCTTCTTCTATCCTTCTCCCCCCTCCCTTTTTTGTCTGTTCCCAGAAGATAGACAGAAAAATTAGGAGGAGCAGAAAGAGAACAAGAATGGAACATTTTAATACTATGACGCCAAAAATGACATTTTAGGTCAACACTATATCTTTGTTTTGTCATCCTGCTTCTCTGTGTTTGTCCTTCTTCACATTCATGGCATACTTGAGGTTGAGGTGAAGGATCTACAGCATCTTCCATCAGAAGAGTTTCATTTCTATAGTGGCTGATTCATTTCTCCTAAGAAGCAAAGCTTTAGCACATAGTCTCCTCGGTTCAACATCTAATGTGGGAGAGCCACACATGATAATTCCAATCTTTACTAAGAGTTCATCCGTACTTCCACAATCCATGGACCAAATCTAACCCAGGAATTACTTTTTAGGGCTCTGTTGACATACAATCGCTCTTATCCCATTTCCAAACTCAGGTTCACCCAGTTAAAAATCACCTCTAGCTTCTCCAAGTTTACTTCTTTACATTCACAATTAGTACATATACCCAGGGGGGTTAGACAATGGGTCTGTTGGCTTCTCTGCACCCTTCTCATCCACACTCCATCACCCCACTTGCTGTCCATTGAGAGAGTTCTCTACAGATGGAGATGAACGTGCAGGAGTTTGGCTTGTGTCTTCGCCTCAATTTGAATGTCCCCGGTCGTAAGTCAAGGTCTGTTGCTTCTTGTTTCAGGTTGAAGAAGAAGAGAGGAGGTTTTTGTCATGCTTCCCCTTAAGAATTCACCAACGTGCAACGCAGTACCAGCACTATTCCCGCTACAGCAGTAATAATCTGCCTCATCTCCAACCTCTGCATTGGTGATGGTCAAAGTTCCTGTACTCCCAGATTTCGTGGCAGTGAACCGATTTGGGATCCCTTCTCCCCTGCTACTACAGCCATCACAGTGGACAAAATGGGGGGCTTTTCCTGGTTTCTGTTGATACCAGTAAATGGTTTTAGTAACCTGAGTTGTGCAGGAGATTGTAACGGTTCCACCTGGGGACACGGAGCTGGACGGGGTCTGAATCCAAGTGGACTGACCATCAATGCCTTTAAATAAAGAGGGGATGGAGGGAGTGAAAAATAAAGAAAAACTGTTAAACTGATGCATCTTCATTCACTCTGAGCCATTTCCAACTTCTTATGAGAATCACAGAATCACAGCCAAATCCTCTCTTGGCCCAGGAAAACTTTACCTGTGCAGTAAGTGAGGAATGCAAAGAAGACCACAGCCCAACCCATGGTCACCTTTGGCAAGGAATGTCCTTCTAGGGAAGACAATTCTAACCTTCTTCTTCTCCATTCCTTTCCTTAAATGCCTCTGCTTGGCCGCTTCATGCAAATGAGGTCTGCACTCATTGGTTCCGCTAGAATGTTTTATTCCCCCAAAGCATTCTGAGGTCTTCTAGTTTAGCCAATGACCAGAGGACATATTTGCATAAAGATCTGAAAATTGGGGAGACTTAAAAGCACCCACATAAATCTGACCTCATTATTGGGGATCAGGGAACCTTCAATGTTTCTTCAAACACCGTGCATGTTACTTGAATGAGTCATGAAAATGTCTATCTGTAAATGTAATTATGAAATTCTATTTATCTCCATGGCACGTAAGGACTCAGATACAATTCCTATAGAATCTGAGGTCTAATGTATATGTGCAGTACATTATTCAAAAAGCAAGAAATAAAATACAAGAAGCCGTTGTACAAAACAAACCAGAATTTGCGTTTGGTCATTTTATTATTCGCTTTGACAAATTGTTGAAGGAAAGTATATCTCCCTGCCAGAATACCAGTCTAGGGAAAAGAAAGAGAAGCATCTTCCAACTGGACCTACATACTAGAGCAAGTCATAAGCAATTTTTATACCCTTTAATATATATATATTTTGAAAAGCCACTGGGAACAGAGTTTGTGGTCCTAAACCTTTTCCTTTTATCCTTTCTTATTTCACTTGCTGGGTGAGGCCTCAGTGCCCTTCTCCCTCCCTTATTCTAGAAGAAAAGATGAAACTTTGCAGGAGCCAACATCTGCCCATCTTTTTGCTGAAGTCGTTTGTTGCACAAACATGAAAGGGCAGCAGCAGCCCCTATTGGGCACTAATATGGCAGCATCTGTATTATCCCCACCTGGGCAGAAAAAATGCAGCTTTTGCCATCCTTCGTGCATCATTGTCTTCCTTCTTCCGTCCTTCTCCCCTTTCTTCTGTCTATTCCCAGAAGATAGAAATAAAAAAATTGGAGGAGCTGAAAGAGAACAAGAATGGAATATTTTAATACTATGACACTAAAAAAGACATTCTAGGACAATATTATATATTTGATTTGTCATCATGCTGACCTGGGATTCTCCTTCTGCACTTAGTGGTATGCTTGAGGTTGAGGGGAAGGATCTACAGCATTTTCCATCAGAAGAGTTTCATGTTCTTAGTGGCTGATTCATTTCTCCTAAGAAGCAAAGCTGTAGCACATGGTCTCCTCGGTCCAACATCTAATGTGGGAGAACATTAGATGACTAGATGATTAGAGGACTGTTCCAATTTTTATTAAGAGTTCATCACTACTTCCACAATCCATGGCACAAATCTAACCCAGGAGTTACTTTTTAGTGCTCTGTCCTCATACAATCCCGCTTATCCCATTTCCACTCTAGTGTTGACCCAGATAAAAATCACCTCTACCTTCTCCAAGTTCTTTTCCTCTCCATACACATTTTCTGAAGAGTTGAGGGTTGAAACCATGGATCTATGGGCTTCCCTGCACCCTCCTCATCCACACTCCTGCCTCCATCATCCCTCTTGCTGTCCATTGAGAGACTTCTCTGCAGATGGAGATGAACCTGCAGGAGTTTGGCTTGTGTCTTCTCCTCAATTCGATTGTCCCCAGTCGCAAGTCAAGGTACATTGCTTCTGGTTTCAGGCAGAAGGGACACAGGTTTTTGTCACACTTCCCCATAAGAATTCACCACCGTGCAACGCAGTGCGAGCACTGTCCCAGCTACCACAGAAATAATCTGCCTCGTCTCCAGCCTGCACATTGGTGATGGTCAACGTTCCTGTGCTCCCAGATTTGGTAGCAGTGAACCGATCTGGGATCCCTTCTCCCCTGCCATATCCGCTACATTGGACAAAGCGAGGTGCTTCTCCTGCTTTCTGTTGATACCAACCAATACAGTAAGAACTCTGAGTAGTTGTGCAAGAGATCCTGATAGTTCCACCTGGGGATACGGAACTTGTCGGAGGTTGAGTCCAACTTAATTGACCATCAACACCTTAAAGGGGGAGAGGGAGAGGGAGGGGAGAAGAAGGAAGGAAGACTGTTAGACTGGTGGAATTTGTTTTGTGCTCTTAGATATTTCCAAGGGACGAAATTCTTATGAGAATCACAGCCAAATCCTCTCTTGGCCTAGGAAAACGTTACCTGTGCAGTAATTGAGGAGTGCAAGGAAGACCACAGCCCAACCCATGGTCACCTTTGGCAAGGAATGTCCTTCTAGGGAACACAATTCTAACCTTCTTCTTCTCCTTTCCTTTCCTTAAATGTCTGTCCTTGGCCGCTTCATGCAAATGAGGTCTGCACTCATTGGTTCTGCTACAATATTTTATTCCCCCAAAGCATTCTGAGGTCGTCTGATTTAGCCAATGACCAGAAAACACATTTGCATAAAAGATTTGAAAATTGGGGAGACTTAAAACCTCCCAGTTAAACCTGACTGCATTATTGGGGATCAAGGAACCTTCCATGTTTCTTCAAACATCCGACTTCTTACATGAACAGGAAATGAAAATGTTTATATAAAAATGTGTTTATGAAATTCTATTCATCTGCATAACATGTAAGGGCTAAAACACAATTACTATAGCATCTGGGGCTAGCTAGCTAGCTAGCTGATTAGATAGATAGATAGATAGATAGATAGATAGATAGATAGATAGATAGATAGAGAGAGAGAGAGAGAGAGAGAGAGAGAGAGAGTAGATAGATAGATAGATAGATAGATAGATAGATAGATAGATAGATGATAGATGGATGGATGGATGGATGGATGGATGGATGGATGGATGGATGAATGGATAGATATTCAAAAAGCAAGAAAGAAAGAATATATCTTGCAAAAAAACATCAAATTACAAGTGATATTTTGGATGATAAGGGACACTCTTGAATGACCAATAGATGTGATAATTGTTTTTCCAAATACTAGCAGACAGCATTATGTAAAGGACAGATTTCAGGAATTTCATAGCATCTGCACAAACATGGATTCATATCAAACATCCCTACATTATAAAGGAGGAAGAGGGAAAGAATGAAAGCATAAACACCGGGTAGAGCTGGTCCTTCTTAATGAAGGACAAATGGATGTGATAGACGTATCCATTTGTCTTCAATCAACCAAAATTGGGTGGTTCTTCGATTGGATGATGTAGAAGGACCAAAAGGAACACTGGCTTTAAGCCCTAATGCCATTTCCCTAAATGCAATGACAACACCCTTCAAATGCCAGGAGTTTTCTGGACTCCCAGAGAGACATGAGGCCAAGAAATCACCTGTAGACTCCAATTGAGGAGTGTAAGAAAAATAGAAAAGACATGAAGAACGGCTGGACTTGCCAAATGAAGATCACCTGGATGGGTTGCTCTTGTCCGCTGGTCTTCTATCAACTCAAAGCCCACATTTTTTTCTTTCTGTCAAATGTCACTTCTGCAAACAGGGCAACTTTAAAAAAGAGAAATTGAAATGAACCCAGGAGAAGGTTTTTGTCTCACTTCCCCACCTGAATCAATCACTGTGGGACTGACTACCCGTCCAGACACAACAATAGTAGGTGGCTTCGTCTTCAACCAGAGCCCCAGTGATAGTCAAGGACATCACATTCCCTGATCTGGACCCGGAGAAACGGGCTGGAACCCCCGATGGTCTGGTACTGGTTGTATAGATCAGAGTTCGAGGTTTATCCCCAGGGAACTGCTGGGACCACCAAGGGTAGTTGCCATCCCCAAGATTCCCACCATCGTATCGACAAGATATGGTGACTGTGCCCCCAGGGGTCACAAATTCTGAGTCCTTCAGGTTCTGCAGTTGTTGAAGGCTGGGGCCTGAAAGAGAGCAAGATGTTGCTTGTTCAATGGAGAGTCAAGAGGAGCACCACAAATGGAAAACTCAACAATGGAGCAAGGAAGGTTTTCTGGGATTAGTTCTAGACAGAATTGTGCCTCTTTCCAAATGGATTTCTCTTACCAACGGAGATCAGGATGATGGAGAGAAGAAATGCCTGGGACATGGTGGGACAATTCAATGGGCCAATCTCTTCTCTCAAGCCAATGGATTTCCCCCTTGCCTCCTCTCCTCCTCTCTTAAACCCCCAAAGGACAAGAGAGGATCCCCTCATGCAAATATTTTCCTCTTCAACTACCAAGCCAGCCCTCTGGGTGTCAGATTAGAGCGGGGATGAGCAGCTGCTAAGATGTATCTGGTCTAAAACTATTATTTCCCTGCACTGGGAGAAAAGGGAAAAAAATAGCGATTTAGTAGACTGAAGTCTATCTGGGGCTCATTCCAATAACCTGTTTTGATCTGCTTGAATCTACAAAGCATGATTCAAGGAGAGGAAATGTCCCTTCAAGATCAGCAGTCTAAAGCAAAAGAAGAGCTGATGACATATTGACATTGACATTCCATTATCAGGCTAGGTGACACCTTCTGTGGGACTTTGGTTGAAGGGCCTTGTTTCAGTTCTTCACATCGCTTCTACTGATCTCATGTGGTCCATGGGTGGTGTGAGTGGCTGATCATCATTAGATGTGATCTGTTGTGTCGTGTGACCTGTTGTATGTTCAGTTTGTCATTGTGTGAGAAGGTCACCAACTAAAGAGTTGGCCGGTGCCATTGTTGGTTGGTCATTTCTCTAGTTTCAAATTAACAGAGTTGGAAGGGGCCTTGTGGGTCATCTAGTCCAACCCCCAGCCCACTTGATTGATAGGGTCTCCTATGGGTTTGTAGCCTGGTTCTAAATCAATGTGTCTGCAAATAGATATGTTGGTTGAATACCAAGCTTCGGTAAATTTACATTTGTAGCAAATGATAGCGCATGAATATATCACATCGTGGCAAACCTGTCTATCATTTCTAACAAAGAGGAGGGTTTAATCCATTTGGGCATGTGGACTAGGGCAGGTCATCAGTAATCCATGTATTCATTTTTCTTAATTTCTGGAACATACCCTTGGAAGCAGAATGGTTGGACCTAACCATTTCCTTTCATCCGGCACTACAGCACTTATCCTGTGAATGCTGAGTGTCCTCCTCCCTCCCTTACCCTCAAGGAGGAGATGAGACATTTCAGGAGCCACATCTGGCCATGCTTTTGCTCAAACATGAAAGGGCACCACCACCCCCTGCTGGTCACTGATATTGCAACATCTGCATCCTCCCCACCTGGTCTTCTTCTCAATTCGAAAGTCCCTGATCACAGGACATGGTCTGTTGCTTCTTGTTTCAGGCTGAAGAGGAAGAGAGGAGGTTTTTGTCACCCTTCCCCCTATGAATTCACCCCCGTGGAACAGAGTGCCACCAGTGTTCCAGCTGCCACAGTAATAATCGGCCTCATCTCCA
This sequence comes from Thamnophis sirtalis, assembly GCF_051295495.1. Lineage (NCBI taxonomy): Eukaryota > Metazoa > Chordata > Lepidosauria > Squamata > Natricidae > Thamnophis > Thamnophis sirtalis. Next base: position 58,639,730 of record NW_028261382.1, on the reverse strand, counting down.
GCCTCTGCATTGGTGATGGTCAAAGTTCCTGTGGTTCCAGACTGGGTTGCAGTGAACCTATCGGGGATCCCTTTTTCCCTATTGCAGCCTTAACAGTGGACATACCAAGGGCCTTTTCCTGCTTTCTGTTGAAACCATCTAACACTGTTAGTATTCGGGGTTATGCAGGAAATCGCAATGGTTCCACCTGGGGACACGGAGCTCGTAGGAGCTGAGTCCAAATTATTTGACCATCAATGCCCTTAACAGAGAAAAAGACAGAAATACTCTGACTCTGATTCCTTTGCTCTTAGATATTTCCATGGGACCAAATTCTTATGAGAATGATAAGCAAATCCTCTCTTGGCCCAGGATAACTTTATCTGTGCAGTAAGCTAAAAATGCAAGGGAGACCAGAGCCCAATCCATGGTCACCTTTGGCAACCAATGTCCTTCTAGGGGAGACAATTCTAATCAACTTCTCCTCCTTTCCTTTCCTTAAATGCCTCTGCTTGGCCTCTTCATGCAAATGAGATCTGCCCAATTGGTCCTACTAGAATATTTTATTCCCCCAAAGCATTCTGAGGTCCTCTAGCTTAGCCAATGACCAGAGGACAGATTTGCATAAAGATCTGAAAATTGGGGTTACTTAAAAGCTTCCAGTTAAACGTGACCACATTTATTGGGGATCAGGGAACCTTCCATGTTTCTTCAAACATCCTACTTCTTACATGAACGGGAAATGCAAATGTTTATATAGAAATGTGATTATGAAATTCTATTCATCTGCATAACATGTAAGGGCTAAAACACAATTACTATAGCAACTGGGGATAGCTAGCTAGCTAGCTAGCTAGCTAGCTAGCTAACTAACTAGATGGATGGATGAATGGATGGATGGATGGATGGATGGAAAGATGGATGGATGGAGGGAGGGAGGGAGGGATGGAGGGATGGATGGAGGGATGGAAGGAGGGATGGAAGGAGGGATGGAAGGAGGGATAGATGGATAGATATTCAAAAAGCAAGAAATAAAGAAGACATCATGCAGAAAACACAAAATTACAAGTGATATTTTGGATGATAAGGGACACTCTTGAATGACCAATAGATATGATAATTGTTTTTCCAAATACTAGCACACAGCATTATGTAAAGGACAGATTTCAGGAATTTCATAGTATCTGCACAAACGTGGATTCATATCAAACATGCCTAAGTTATAAAGGAGGAAGAGGGAAAGGATGAAAGCATAAACACCGGGTAGAGCTAGTCCTTCTCAATGAAGGACAAATGGATGTGATAGATGCATTTGTCTTAAATCAACCAAAATTGGTCTTAAATCAACCAAAATTGGATGGTTCTTGGATTGGATGATGTAGAAGGACCAAAACCAACACTGGGTTTGAGCCCTAATGTCATTTCTCTAAATGCAATGACGACACCCTTCAAATGCCAGGAGTTTTCTGGACTCCCAGAGTGAGACGAGGCCAAGAAATCACCTGTAGACTCCAATTGAGGAGTGTAAGAAAAATAGAAAGAAAAGACATGAAGAACAGCTGGACTTTCTAAATGAAGATCACCTGGATGGGATGCTCTTGTCAGCTGGTCTTCTATCAACCCAAAGTCCATATTTCTTTCTCTCTGTCAAATGTCACTTCTGAAAACAGAGCAATTTTTAAAAAGAGAAATTGAAATGAACCCAAGAGGAGATTTTTGTCTCACTTCCCCACTTGAATCAATCACTGTGGAACTGACTACCCGTCCAGACACAACAATAGTAGGTGGCTTCGTCTTCAACCAGAGCCGCGGTGATAGTCAAGGACATCACATTCCCTGATCTGGACCCGGAGAAACGGGTTGGAACCCCCGATGGTCTGGAACTGGTTGTATAGATCAAAGCTCGAGGTTTATCCCCAGGGAACTGCTGGTACCACGAAGGGTAGTTGCCATCCCCAAGATTCCCACCATCGTATCGACAAGATATGGTGACTGTGCCCCCAGGGGTCACAAATTCTGGGTCCTTCAGGTTCTGCAGTTGTTGAAGGCTGGGGCCTGAAAGAGAGCAAGATGTTGCTTGGTCAATGGAAGGTCAAGAGGAGCACCACAAATGGAAAACTCAACAATGGAGCAAGGAAGGTTTTCTGGGATTAGTTCTAGAAAGAATTGTTTCTCCTTCTAAATGGATTTCTCTTACCAACAGAGATCAGGACGATGGAGAGAAGAAATGCCCAGGACATAGTGGAACAATTCAATGGGCCAATCTCTTCTCTCAAGCCAATGGATTTCCCCCTTGTCTCCACTCCTCCTCTCTTAAACCCCCAAAGGACAAGAGAGGATCCCCTCATGCAAATATTTTCCTCTTCAACTACCAACTCAGCCCTCTGGGTGTCAGATTAGAGAGGGATGAGCAACTGCTAAGATGTGTCTGGTCCAAAACTATTATTTCCCTGCACTGGGAGAAAAGGAAGAAACAAGAATTAGCGGTTTAGTAGACTGAAGTCTATCTGGGGTCATTCCAAGAACCTGTTTTGATCTGCTGGAATCTACAAAGCCATATTACCCAAAAAAAGTATTTGCCTTTGGACAAAACATTAGATGGATTGAGGGAATGTATCCCACATTCGTTGATTAATTCACATGGTTCAAGGAGAGGAAAATGTCCCTTCGAGATCAGCAGTCTAAGGCAAAAGAAGAGCTATTGACATATTGACATTGACATTCCATCATCAGGCTAGGTGACACCTTCTGTGGGACTTTGGTTGAAGGGCCTTGTGTCAGTTCTTCACATTGCTTCTACTGATCTCATGTGGTCCATGGGTGGTGTGAGTGGCTGATCATCATTAGATGTGATCTGTTGTGTCGTGTGACCTGTTGTATGATGAGTTGGTCATTGTGTGAGATGGTCACCAACTAAAGAGTTGGCCGGTGCCATTGTTGGTTGGTCATTTCTCCAGTTTCAGATTAATAGAGTTGGAAGGGGTCTTGTGGGTCATCTAGTCCAACCCCCAGCCCACTTGATTGATATGGTCCCCTATGGGTTTGTAGCCTGGTTCTAAATCAAGGTGTCTGTAGGTAGATATGTTGGTTGAATACCAAGCTTTGGTGAATTTTCATTTGTAGCATATGATAGTGCATGAATATGTCACATGGTGGCAAGCCTGTCTATCATTTCTAAAAAAAGAGGAGGGTCTTACTCCATTTGGGCATGTGGGCTAGGGCAGGTCAGTGTCCTCCCTCCCTTACCCTCAAGAAGGAGATGAGACATTTCAGGAGCCACATCTGGCCATGCTTTTGTTCAAACATGAAAGGGCACCAGCACCCCCTTCTGGCCACTGATATTGTAACATCTGCATCCTCTCCACCAGGTCTTCTCCTCAATTCAAATGTCCACGGCCACAGGACATGGTCTGTTGCTTCTTGTTTCAGGCTGAAGAGGAAGAGAGGTTGTTTTTGTCACCCTTCCCCCTATGAATTCACCACCGTGGAACAGAGTGCCACCGGTGTTCCAGCTGCCACAGTAATAATCGGCCTCGTCTCCAGCCTCTGCATTGGTGATGGTCAAAGTTCCTGTGGTCCCAGACTGGGTGGCAGTGAACCGATTGGGGATCCCTTCTCCCCTATTGCAGCCTTTACAGTGGACATACCGAGGGCCTTTTCCTGCTTTCTGTTGAAACCATCTAACACTTTAGTATTCGGAGTTGTGCAGGAAATCGCAATTGTTCCACCTGGGGACACGGAGGTTGAAGGAGGCTGAGTCCATAATTGACAATCAATGCCTTTAGGGGAGAAAAAGACAGAAATACTCTGACTCTGATTCCTTTGCTCTTAGACATTTTCATGGGACCAAATTCTTATGAGAATGATAACCAAATCCTCTCTTGGCCCAGGAAAACTTTACCTGTGCAGTAAGTGAGAAGCGCAAGGAAGACCACAGCCCAACCCATGGTCACCTTTGGCAAGGAATGTCCTTCTAGGGAAGACAATTCTAACCTTCTTCTTCTTCTTCTTCTTCTTCTTCTTTCCTTTCCTTAAATGCCTCTGCTTGGCCTCTTCATGCAAATGAGATCTGCACCAATTGGTTCTACTAGAATATTTTATTCCCCCAAAGCATTCTGAGGTCTTCTAGCTTAGCCAATGAGCAGAGGACAGATTTGCATAAAGATCTGAATATTGGGGAGACCTAAAAAACCCCAGTTAAACCTGAGCACATGATTGGGGATCAGGGAATCCTCTATGTTTCTTCAAACATCATCATCCTTCTTCCATCCTTCTCCCCCTTTTTCTTTTTAGACAGAAAAATAAGGAGCAGCTGAAAGAGAACAAGAATGGAACATTTTAATGCTATAATACCAAAAATGACATTGAACATTATATCTATATTTTGTCATCATTCTTCTCTGAGATTTCCCTTCACTTTAATGGTATGATTGAGGTCGAGGTGAAGGATCTATTCTACAGCAGCTTCCATCAGAAGAGTTTCATGTTTTTAATGGCTTATTCATTTCTCCTAAGAAGCAAAGCTTTGGCGTATGGTCTTCTCAGTTCAACAACCATGCATGATTATTCCAATCTTTACTAAGAGTTCATCTGTACTTTCACAATCTATGGTGCAAACCTGATCCAGGAATTACTTCTTAGTCCTCTGACCTCAGACAACAATCTCTTTTACTCCATTTCCAATCTAGCTTGACCCAACTAAAAATCACCTCTAGCTCCTCCAAGTTCACTTCTTCTCCATTCACAATTTGTGGAGGGTTGAGACTATGGATCTATGGGCCTCCCCGCACCCTTCACATCCACACTGCTGTCTCCATCATCCTTCTGGGTGTCCATTGAGAGACTTCTTGGTCCTATGCTTAAGATTAGGAATAATCTAAATTGCTCAAAGTTAGTGCAACAGGAAGAAGCTGAGTTCAACGCAGAGATGTTATTGACTTTCTTTTTTTATTTCCTTTGTATTAATATATTTTAGACTGTGTTTGTTAAAAATCTACACCATGTACCGGCTCTGGGAAGTCGGGGGGGGGGGGAAGGGAGGTGGGGTTTTAGGGGGGAGGGGAGAGGGGGATATATAGTATGTGTTAGATTTTAAAGTAATGTGATTGCACTTGTATACTGTTGCTCTTTAATTCCAGTGTAAAAATAGGACAAGCTGAATATATTAATAGATAGTAGAAATACACCGAAGGGAGGAGTAGAGGGATAGAGGAAAGAGGGGTAGAGAGGGTGGGAGAGAGGATGGGAGGGAGGGTGAGAAGGAAGGGAGGGAGTGTACTGGGAGAGAGGAGTGGTAGAGGGGTAGGGGAAGTAGGGTAGAGGGGAATGATGGAGGGAAGATGGAAAGTTGGAGGGGGGCGAAAGAAAGGGTGTATGGAGGGTCGAAGAGGTACATTGGGTTTCTATTTTTGGGGGTATTATTGACAAGAGGAATGGCTGTGTTTATTGTTTAAAGTTATAAGGCCCCGGTTCTGCACAGTATATATGTGACTGTACGAAAATGAAAATGGAAAATAAAAACACATTTACACGGAGAGACTTCTTGGCAGACGGAGAGTTTGGCTTGTGTCTTCTCCACAATTTGAATGTCCCTGGTCACAAGTCAAGGTTTGTTGCTTCTTGTTTCAGGCTGAAGAGGAGTCCCAGCACCCTCCCAGTGACCACAGAAATAATCTGCCTCGTCTCCAGCCTGCGTGTTGGTAATGGTCAAAGTTCCTGTAGTCCCAGATTTGGTGGTAGTGAACCAATCTGGGATCCCTTCTCCCCTGCTGCTTCCACTACATTGGACATAGTGAGGTGCTTCTCCTGGTTTCTGTTGGTACCAGCCAATGCAGTAAGAAGTCTGCTCAGTTGTGCAGGAGAGTTTAACCATTCCACCTGGAGATACAGAACTTGTCAAAGGTTGAGTCCAACCTATTTGACCATTAATGCCTTTAAAGAGGGAGAGGGAGAGAAAGGGGAGAACAAGGAAGAGCTACTGTTAAACTGATGCATCTTCCTTTGCCTTGATCATTTCCAAAGGACCAAGTCCTGAAAATTACAACCAGATTCTCTCTCAGACCAGGAAAACTTTACCTGTGCTGTAAGTGAGGAATGCAAGGAAGACCACAGCCCAACCCATGGTCAACAGTTGGCAAGGAATGTCCTTTCAGGAAAGAAACGTATAACCTTCTTCAGAGCTTCTCCTTTCCTTTCCTTAAATCCCCCTTGCTTTCGCCTTTCATGCAAATGAGATCTTCATTCATTGGTTCTACTCGACTATTTTATTCCCCAAAAGCATGATGTTGTTTTCTAGTTAAGTCAATGAACACCGGAGAGATTTGCATATGTCAGATTTGGAGCCAGGGAGGGGGGAAATGTCTGTGGGGACTCTAAGTCATCCGGGTCATAGTTGTCTCAAAGGTGTTTTTTCAAAAGGCAACTGGACTGTTTTTCCAAGAAGAAAGAGAAGGAAGAGGAGAAGGAGGAGAAGGAGAAGGAGACAGTATTCAGAGTTATTATAAAATGAAATTAGGAGCAGTTCCAGCAGTAGTAGTAGTAACAGTACTAGTAGCGTTTGTAGCAGTGAGAGTAGAAACCGAAGCAGGAGGCAAGGACACAATAGAGATAGAAAGCATCGTGAATATTGGAGAGGATTAACAGCTGTTCAGCTTCAAATGGGAGGAATGTCAGGATAATTATGATTTAATAGCTGACCAGATGCTGTAATGCTGTAATGATGATGCAACAGTAGGAATGAATCAGCAGGGTTATTTGACTCTTACCACTGTAAGAGTCTGTATTATAAGAGAGGCCCTATTGGGGCATATCTCTCTCTTCATGTATTCTTCCCTGCTGTAGCTGCTGATTGATTGTTTGACCTTTGCCCAGTATATGTATGTATATATTCTTCGATAAAACCATTATTTAAATACAAACCTCTAGTTACTGTATTTGATCCTGGGTTGTCTCATATAGTCACACTGTGAGCATTATGACATTATCAAACTGCCCTAAGATTTCAGTAAGGAACAAATAAAGAATAAAAGCCAAAATGTAAGTGGAGGGGGACTTTCTGAGGGAAGATCGTTTGGATAGGATGGTTTCTCCTCTTGCCTTATATCGACCACAATTCTAATGTCACTGAGGCAGGCAGAACACACAAAAAGGGGGGGGGGGGGTTGAAGGGTTTTTGTCTCACTTCCTCTTCTGAACAAACCACTGTGGAACTGATCGCCTGACCAGACACAACAATAATAGGTGGCTTCATCTTCAACTAGAGCTCCAGTGATAGTCAAGGACATCATGTTTCTTGATGTGGACCTGGAGAAACGTTCTGGAACTCCTGATGGTCTGGAAGTGGTATAAGAGATCACTCCTCGATGTTGATGCCCAGCTATCTCCTGGGTCCACAAAGGGTAGTGGCCATCTCCAAGATTCCCACCATCGTATCGACAAGATACGGTGACTGTGCCCCCAGCTGTGACAAATTCTGCATCCTTCAGGGTCTGCACTTGTTGAAGGCTAGGACCTGAAAGAGAGCAAGACGTTGCTTGTTCAATGGAAGGTCAAGAATGGCCAACTCCACTGTCCAGAACTAAACAAGGAAGTACTTCCAAGTTTAGTTCTAGAAAGGGTTGATCCTCCTTCCAAAAAGGATTTCTCTTACCAACAGAGATCAGGACGATGGAGAGAAGAAGTGCCTGGATCATGGTGGGAGAACTCAATGAACGAAGCCCTTCTCTAAACCAAGTGGATTTTCCCCTCCTCTCCACCTCTCCTAAATCCCCAACGGACAAGAGAGGACCTCCTCATGCAAATCTCTTTGCTCTTCAACTACCAACCCAACCCTTTGGGAGGCTGATTAGAGAGCAAAGGAAGAAGCTGCTAAGATATGACTTGTTGAAAAGCAATATTTCTGGTAGTAAGGAGCGGAGGACGAGGCTGATAAGCACCCACCTTTATCTTCCTTGAAACGCTGCCAAAGACCTAACTGGCAATTTGCTTGGCAAGGCCACACGGAGCAAAGAGTCAAAACAGAGCTTCAGAATTAAACCAGCATGAACAAAGTTGCTTCCTGCAAAGGCTCATGTGCCTTTGCTCCTCCTTTATGTCCTATGGGAGGGGCCAATCACCTCCAAGCCTTACTCCCAAGTCGTCCCTTTTGTTTTAACGGTTCTTGCCTTCTGGCAGCTCTGTGCATGCATGCACTGGGAACAGGTTCCCCCTGTTCCTCTGCCTCGTTGCTGTCTGACTCGGAGGCTCTGGAGGCTCTGGAGGCACATAACTCACAGATGGCCCCAGCCCCCTCTCTTCCTCGGCCCCCTCTCTGCCTCTCACACAGAGCCCTCATCCAAGCCTTCCCCAGACTCCCCGACTGGCCCATGTTCCTCCCCAACCTCCTCACTGTCCAACTTTGTTGCCAGCTCCAATTCTGTGATGGATCATGCCCTCCTCCCTCCCTTACTCTAGAGGAAAAGTCTGGACTTTGAAGGAGCCACATCTGTTATCCTTTTGCTTAAGTTATTGTTGTTGTTTTGGAAAAAACATGAAAGGGCACCAGCAGCCCCTACTGGCCACTGATGTTGCAACATCTGCAGTATCCCCATCTGGGCTGAAGAAATGCAGCATTTATGGTCCTTCAAGAACCATCGCGTTGTCCTCTTCAAACATCAGAGGTAGGGCAGACAAAAGAAAATAATGATGTAGTGTTATGATAAGTAATAACCGGATATGAATATTGAATGGTACCCATGAAAGGAAGATTAGAAATCCTTTTAGATTATATACAAAGGTTAATAAAAAAGAATTAAGTTAGATACAGTTAAGTTTTGATTATTAGGGGGGAAATGTTATGATACAGGATATAGTCAAATAAAGGAGGGATAATGATGACAACCTATATATATATATGTATGAGTATAATATAAGGAAACTAGATGAAAATTGCCAACAGTGATATGGAAAGGAGGATTAGAAAAGTTTGTTATTAAACATTAAGGATGTTTAGCTAGAATAGGACATAAGGATTCAGTGTTATTTGAGAATTTTAGAAATATTAAATGAAATGCCAGTATGTGGTTATGTATTAAACTTTGGTATATTTTATGATGAAGGATGTTTAAATAATTATAATCAAATATAAATGGAGGTATAAGGGTAACATGTATAAATATTTGAGTTTAAATACTTGAGTTAATATGAATTATGCTTGATGACTATGGAAGAGATGCACAAAAACCTTTTGTAACCAACTTATAGACTTTCTACACTATGTAAAGAAGGAAGATTTTATGTGTTGTGTTTGTTTTGAAAATAAAAATAAATTCTATTTTTAAAAAAAGAAAAGAATGAGATTAAAAAAAGGACAAGGAGGGGACAAATGTGCCTTCTTTATTACTTCTCCTACAGAGGATGACACCAAGAATCGCCTGCTGATTTTAATTCTTTTGAAAAAAGAAATTTAGGTAGAAATTATCTACACTTCTGGAATATTGTGCTTCTGTGTGCTTGTCCTTCTCAACCTTAGTGGTTCCAGTGCAACTCATTTAACAATTGCAATTGTTAAGAGGCGAATTGATAAGTGGGTTGCCCTGAATCTTTGGGCCTTCTGTGCCATAGTTGTTAAACGAATTTCTGCAGATGTTGCTTTAATCTCAAGGTTGTGAAAATGAAGCTGGTTTTCCCTCCATTGACTTGGTTTGTTGGAAGCCAGTGGGGAAGGACCCAGGGGCTGATCACATGACTCCGGGATGCTAGAACCGTGCAAAATAAGTGTCCTGACTGTGTACAATTCTTTTGTAAAACCATCTGCAACCTGTGTTGAGTGAAGCCTTCAAGGAAGACAGAGGCACCTTCTGGTTTTTGTCACAGTTCCCCATAAGGTGGAATCACTGTGCACTGATTATTGCCATCATAAGACAAACAGTAATAGTCAGCCTCATCTTCTGGTTGAACGTTGGTGATGGTCAAAGTGGCCGAATTGGCGGAAGAATCATAAGAACCAGAAAATCGCTCGGGGATTCCAGAAGGTCTTTTAGAAAATTCATAGATCACTAGTACTGGTTTAGTGCCAGGTGTCTGCTGATACCAGCTCACGTAGTAGCTATTAATGTTACCACCAGCCCTGGTACAGGTGATCCTGACTGTTCCTCCAGGGGATGCCGATAGAGAAGCTGGTTGAGTCATGGTGAACTGGGCCAAAGAACCTGAAGGAAAAAGAAAAAGGAATGAAATGCAACTGAGATTCAGTCAGAGAGCAACCTTTTAATTCAAGTGGAAAAAAAATGAAACTAGAAAAAGGGAATTCCAGAAATGTAGAAATCTTCCAAGGAAGAGGAGAAGATGCTTGATCTTTGCCAGGCAACAGGATACTTTACCAGTGAAGCAGGTAAGGAGGAAGAGGAGGAAGAAAAACGATTGGGCCATGGCAGAGAGATGGGCAAGGACTGATCTTCTGAAACCAAAGTTCCTTCTAGGTGAACCTCTTCTCCTCACGCTTAAGTTGAGCTGCAAGAAAGAGAGGCTGCAAAGGCATGCAAATACCCTTCCTCTTTCTCCCTTTTAAAGCCTCTAGATCTATTTCCAGGACAAGGGCAGGAGGTGATTGGCAGGAGATTTCATTGGTGAGTTTCCACTGAAGGAGGAAGGAGGAAGAGTAGAGTCCAACTCCATATCTCTTCCCATAACAACCAGAATTGATCTTTCTTTGGGAATCCCAGATTTCATCATGTCGGAACCTAAGCAAAGGATCTGATGGGCAGGTGGAGCATTGGAAAGAGGTGTTCCCTGCATTAAGCTGCCCCCATGCCATGAAAGCTTTAGAAGGAGGACTAGCACCCTGAATGGCCCCTAGAAGCATACGGGGAGCAGGTGCAGCTCAGGAAGTACAGGTATAACTGCATTAACAGACTCTGTTTCAACCATTTTCAGCTTAAAGATACGCTTCAACTGCAACCCTGTTGACTGCACATTGCAGTATTTCATTTGGGAGGAAATCCAAATATCTGTGGCCATAAGCACCAGATGGGATCTAGGAAGGCACACAGCTGGTACACATCACACAGTTGTGCAAAATTCCTTCTGGTCCTGACCGTTTATCTGCTCCTCAAACAGCAGGCACCTATTTCACCAATGTTGCCTGTACTGGAAAATCACAAGACTCAGAGATTGCAAAATTCCAAACACTTTCAGTTCCAAGGAAGAGAGTTTTGTTCTATCCCATTCATCCCTGCTTCCTCCAGACAGAACCTCCCCAGCAACCAAGTGATGACTTGAAAGGGGTCTTCAGCAGCCCCTTTCCCAGCATCGATGCATGAAGGGCAGTGCAGAAACAACCTGGAAATTGGACTTTTTCCAGTATCCTAAGAGAAATGATGGGAAAGGAAGCACTAAGGTCTTGTAGGGGATTAATTCTCCTCTGAAGGAAAGATAGAAAGGGGAACTGTAAGGCAATGAAAGGGTGGATCAAACAACAGGCAACCACACACAATCACACAAAACACATACACCTTACTCTACTTATATCTTCTCCATTTCCCGTTCTCCAAGTCTGGTTCAATGCCTTTTTTTACAGACCGACATCAAACCTGTTATTTTTATTCTTTACTAAAAATCGGCAGTCATAGCCACCTGCCCCAATGCGAAGTGAAACTACAGAGAAGGGTTACGATGCTTTCTCAGTTCATCACCAATTTCTCTTTTCACTGTGATTTGGAGGCCCCCATCAGGACATGAAAGGCAATAATCAGCCTCGTCTTTTGCACGGAAGTTGGAGACGGACGAGGGGCTGAATTGGACGAAGGGTCAGCTGAACCGGAAAAATCACTCAGGGATTCCAGATGAGAAAAACACCTTTGCGAATTAAAGGGATATTTACCAGGAGAGGATTGCATGTCCGGAATATGACGGCAAAGAGACACCGAGATGCCATCAGACAGAAAAGCAGTTTATGAAGGTTAGGAAAGGAGAAAGGAGGAGAGGAGGGGTCCAAACTGCCATGAAACTAGAAATGTTCCCAGGAGGAGAAGTAAACATTCAGCTCCTCATAGAAAGCAATATCTTACTACTGAAGTAGGGCAGGAGTAAGAACCCAAAGAGAAACATTTGGGCCATGGCAGAGAAGTGGGCAATAGTGGTATTTCTGAAAGCAACATTTCATTTCAATTGTCTCTTTCTCTCCTTTTAAGTTTCAAGAAGAGTTGTTGCAAAATAATGCAAATATTTTCTCCATCTATCCGTTTCTTTCGGGTCCCCTTCATTTGTTCCTTCACCAACTGAAAAGGGGGTCCATATAGAATCTCATTTTTAAGACTCCCCTATGGGGTGGGGCAGGGGTTGAAATGTGTCAGCTGCTCCCCATAATTCAAGGAAGTGACCTGACTTTGAAGGTGTCCGGGGTTTGCTGAAAGCAGAGGGGTGGGCTTCCCTTAAACACACTAACCCCTCCCCACATTCAGCTCAGCTTGTGGTCGTCCCCTTTGAGGGACCGGAATCCTTGTGTTGAATGTACACCTTCTCTTCAGGTAGTCCTCAATTGACAACACAACTGAAACCAGCAAGGAGGTTCTTACATGAGGCACATCCAATTTTATGATGGTCTTTGCCACGGTTGTTAAGCAAATTACTGCAGTTGTTAAGTGAATCATGCAGTCTGTCAGCATTCCAAATATCATGCAGAATTAAATCAGAGTCCAAGGCAGAGCTATTCTTAAAGTTCCAATTTAATAAGACAGACATGTTGGCATCGTACCAATTCTGGAAGTTACATTGGATTCCCACCCAGTTGAAAGTTCATAATCATGTCCCCACACCCACAAATCCATCACATGGTCCAATCTTCTTCTTCCATGCTGGCATCTCCACCCAGCTGGTTCCGGTCAGGAGCAGAGGTGCGGAGACAAAAGGTGACCTTGGCTACTAGAAAAGAATGACAACAATGCATTCCACCATTCTACTACTTTCTATTCCCCCCTCCCAACTACTATACTAATGAAACAGGATAATGAAATAAGGCCAAAGATCCTAAAAGGGATATAACTGCAGGCCTGACACAGTCGTTAAGAGAATCCAGATTCCCCAATAGACTTCATTTGTAGAATGCTACCTGGGAAAGTCATAGAAGGGTATCATATGAAAAGAGAGTTGAAACTATCAAAAATACTTTCCTTGGCTGTGTGCCATTCTTTGGTCAAACCATCTGCTACCAATGTTGAGCGAAGCTTTCAAGGAAGGCTGAGCCACCTTCTGGTTTTGTCACAGTTCCCCATAAAATGCAGTAACTGTGCACTGAGCATTGTCATCGTAAGTTGTACAGTAATAAACAGCCTCATCTTCTGGTAGAACGTTGGAGATGGTCAATGTGGCCGAATTGGAGGCAGAATCATAAGAACCAGAAAATCGCTGAGAGATTCCTGAAGGTCTCATGGAATGTTTATAGATTATTGGTAAGGGGTGAGTGCCAGGTTTCTGTTGATACCAGCACAAAGAGTAGCTGGTAATACTACCACCTGCCCTGGCGCAGGGGATCCTGACTGTTCCTCCATAGGATACTGACAGAGAAGCTGGTTGAGTCATAGTGAACTGGGCCAAGGCGCCTGCAGGGGGAAGAAAAGGGATGAAATGCAATTGAGATGCAATCAGAGGGAAATCTCTTGATTCAGATGAAAGAAAAGGGAGAAAAGGGGTGAGGAGAAGGGAATAATTCCAGGAAAGTAGAACTATTCCAAGGAAGAAGAGAAGATGCTTGATCTTTGCCAGTCAACAGGATACTTTACCAATGAAGCAGGTGGGGAGGAAGAGGAGGAAGAAAAAAGGTTGGGCCATGGCAGAGAAATGGGCAAGCACTGATCTTCTGAAGCCAACGTTCCTTCTAGGTGGACCTCTTCTAGTCATGCTTAAATTGAGCTGCAAGAAAGAGAGGCTGCAAAGGTATGCAAATACCCTTCCTCTTTCTCCCTTTTAAACCCTCTAGATCTATTTCCAGGACAAGGGCAGGAGGTGATTGGCAGGAGATTTCATTGGTGAGTCTCCACTGAAGGAGGAAGAAGGAAGGGTAGAGAGTCCAACTCCATCTCTCTTCCCTTAATATCCAGAATTGATGTGTCTTTGGGATTCCCAGATTTCAGTGTACTAGAACCTAAGCAAAGGATCTCCTGGGCAGATGGAGCATTGCAAAGAGGTCGTCTATGCAGTAAGCTACTACCATGACATGAAAGCTTTAGAAGGAGGACTAGAAACTTAAATGATGCCCAGAAGTGTATTGGGAGCCAGTGCAACTCAGGAAACAGAGGTGTGACCTGGATTAACAGACCCCTTTTTGACTATTTCCAGCTTATGGATACTCTTCAAGGGCAACCCCATTGGATGAACATTGCAGTAGTCCATTTGGGAGATCACCCAAAGTTTACCTTCCCAATTCAGGGAAGTGGCCTGAGTTTGAGGTTGGTGTGGGGTGTGCTAAAAGCAAAGGGGTGGGCTTCACCCAAAACACTCTAACCCCTCCCCAAATGCAGTTCAGCATATTGTCATTGCTATTAAAGGAAATGAATCAGGTAGTTGAATGTACACCTTCTGTACAGCGGCTCCTCGATTTACAACCACCATTGACGCCATAATTTCTGTGACTAAAGAGGTTCTTCCATGAGTCCAATTCACTTTTACAACGTCTTTGTCATGGTTGTTAAGAAAAACACGGCAGTTCGAGCAATATAATAAAGTATGGGACTTGTTTTACCAATGGTTAGATTAAAAAAAACCTGGAAATGAAACTCTTTAATTATGTAGTAATAGTTTTTTTTCTTGTTATGATATAGAGTACTATTCACATGACATATAAAGGACAATAATGATGTTAATGTATAAGAGTGGGATGATTTGAATACTTTGGTATAATTGTATGTAGTGACCATTTTATATTAGAAAGATCGTTGTATATTAAATGGATCAATGATGATGTAATGAACAATATATATATATATATATATATATATATATATATATATATATATATATATATATATATATATATATATATATATATATATATATTGTTCATTACATCATCATTGATCCATTTAATATACAATATTATATATATATACACACACACACATACATACATATATATATATATATATATATATATATATATATATATATATATATATATATATATATATATATATACATATATATACACATATATACACATATACATATACATATACATATACATATACATATACATACATACATACATACATACATACATACATATATATATATATATAAATAATTGAAATACTTAACCACTATATGGATTAATAATTAATAATGGGATGATTGGTGACATTATAGTCAATTGAAGATATGAATGTATATTATAAATTAATGGGAATTCTTTGTTCTAATCTTCACTTTTTCTCCTTAGAGATAGGTGATACTATAATATGTTAAAGACTGATTGTTATTTGATGGATAATTATGAATTTAAGAAAATAAGGATTGTTACAAATGAAAGAATATTAATGGTAATTTGAACACTTAATGCTCAATGACAGCGAAATATCCAGTTATGTTTAATGTAAACCAGTGATGTTAATCCAAAATTTAAGAATTGATGCACAAAAACCTGTATCCAAACGACATGCTTGATGAAATGGAGGAAAGTTGTTCTTTTTTCTTCTCTTGCTTTGTTTTGTATGTGTTGTTTTGTTTTAAAAAAATAAAAATATATTTAAAAAGAAAAAAAGAAAAACACCGCAGTTGTTAAGTGAATCATCCATTCGTTAAGGGAATCTGGTTCCCCCCATTGGCTGCGTGTGTAGATTGCAAGCTGTGAAGGTCATAGAAGGGGGTCACGTGAGAAGAGGATGCCAAAAATGTTGAAAATATATTCCCTTGCTGTGTGCAATTCTTCTGTCAAACCATCTGCAAGCTGTGTTGAGTGAAGCCTTCAAGGAAGGCTGAGACACCTTCTGGTTTTTGTCACAGTTCCCCATGAGGTGGAATCACTGTGCACTGATTATTGCCATCACCAGACAAACAGTAATAGTCAGCCTCGTCTTCTGGTTGAACGTTGGAAATGGTCAAAGTGGCTGTGTTAGAGGAAACATCGACAGAACCAGAAAATCGCTCAGGGATTCCAGATGGCCTCTCACTATCTTTATAGATCAATGCTAGGGGTTTAGTGCCAGGTTTCTGCTGATGCCAGCTCACATAATAATCAGAAAAGCTACCACCTGCCCTGGTACATGTGATCCTGACTGTCCCTCCAGGTGATACCGATAGAGAAGGTGGTTGAGTCATAGTGAACTGGGCCAAGGAACCTGCAGGGGGAAGAAAATGCATGAAATGAAGCTGAGATACAACCAGAGGAAAAAGTTTTAATTCAACTGAAAGGAAGGAAAAAAGGGACGAGGAGAAGGGAATAATTCCAGAAATGGAGAAATGTTCCAAGGAACAGAAGAAAATGCTTGATCTTTGGCAGCCAACAGGATACTTTACCAGTGAAGAAGCTGAGGAGGAAGAGGAGGAAGAGAAACGGTTGAGCCATGGCAGAGAAATGGGCAAGGACTGATCTTCTGAAACCAAAGTTCCTTCTAGGTGGACCTCTTCTCCTCACGCTTAAGTTGAGCTGCAAGAAAGAGAGGCTGCAAAGCTATGCAAATACCCTTCCTCTTCCTTCCTTTTAAAGCCTCTAAATCTATTTCCAGGACAAGGTCAGGAGATGATTGGCAGGAGATTTCATTGGTGAGTTTCCACTGAAGGAGGAAGGAGGAAGGGTAGAGAGTCCAACTCCATCTCTCTTCCCATAACTTCCCGAACTGATCTGTCTTTAGGATTCCCAGATTTCAGCATGGGAACCTAAGCAAAGGATCTGATGGGCAGATGGACAATTGGAAAGAGGTGGTCCCTGAAGTCCGCTGCCCCCCCCCCCCCAATGCCACGAAAGCTTTAGAAGGAGGACTAGAAACTTAAATGACACCCAGAAGTGTATTGGGAGTCAGTGCAGCTCCGGAAGTACAGCTATAACTGGATTAACAGACAACTTTTCAACTAAAGTGGCTGGCAGGAGATTTCATTCCCTCCTTGGGGAATGGATTGAAGATCCAACTCCACTTCTCTTTCCAGAACATCCCGAATTGATCTGCCTTTTGTATTCTCACATTTCAGTGTTGCTGGAACCTAAGCAAAGGAGTGGATGGACAGGTAGACCCCTGGAAAGAGCTGGTCTCCCCGTTAAGGTGCCCCCATGCCATGAAAGCTATTAAAGCGTCACCAGAATCATTTTAGGAGTTAGGGTAGCTCAGGAGGCAAAGGTGTGACCTGGGCTACTGATACTTTTTCAACTACCGTATTTTTCGGAGTATAAGACACTCCAGAGTATAAGACGCAGCTTGGTTTTTGGGGAGGGAAATAAGAAGAAGAAAAATTCTGCCTCTGCTTACTAGCATCCATGGTATTCACATGACACATGATAACAAGGTCAGTCAGTGAATAGGCATAGCAACCAAGTCAGCCAAGGAGAGCTATTTTGACTCTGAAACAGTCCTTGCCGTGTGAGCAACAAGGAGACAGGAAGGAGCCTGGCTTAGCCGAGAACTGAAAGTGAAACTGCTTGTGTTTTGCTTGTATTTACGGCTGCCTTGGAAAACCTGCTTTTGGTATTGTATTGTACATTATTATTATTTTGAATCCTTCTGAATCAGTTACTGTGCTTTCTGAATGTGATTGTCTCCCCTCCTTGTGACCCATTTTTTGCTCCCAGGCAGCTTCAGGGAGGACTACTAGGCCCAAAATGGGGCACAAGGGTGACTCACCCACCCTCCCCTTTGTGGCCCATTTTTGCTCCCAGAAGGCTTCAGGGAGGCCTACTAGGCCCAAAACAGGGCACAGGGAGTCTGCCCCCCCCCTTTGGCCCATTTTTGCTCCCAGGAGGCTTCAGGGAGGCCTACTAGGCCCAAAATGGGGCACAGGGGAGTCTGCCCGCCCATTGGCCCATTTTTGCTCCCAGGAGGCTTCAGGGAGGCCTACTAGGCCCAAAATGGGGCACAAGGGAGTCTCCCCTCCCCCTCGCAGCCCGTTTTTGTTCCCAGGAGGCTGCAGGGAGGCCAGAGCAGCTTAGCAAAGTTCTCCTCGTCTTCTCATTTAAAGTCTTGGGAGGTCAGATGTCCTATATGCAAATCCGGACTTCCTTCCTGGAGAGGAATGATTGCGGGTCCAACCATTTTGGCTCAATTTTTGCTCCACACGTAATTGAAATACATTTAACTGTTGTTGTTTTCAGTTGAGTTCAGTCTTCAGTTCCGTTCCCTTTCTCTCTTAGCGAACGTGTTTCACTTTCAAAAGTACACCTGCCTGCATTCTAATGGGACAGGTGATTGGCAGATAAATGTAATCAATAAACGTAAACAATAAAAAGAAATAACATTGGACAATGATCCTTTTTGTCATTAGCTAGTGTTTGCAGGTTTTGTGGTCTTCATTTTATTATTATATGGATCTCTGGATAAATATTTGGGAATCCTAAGAGAGGATTTAATTTGAAATTGTACACGAACAATGGAAATCATCTCTGTTCTCCGTAGCATTTTATAATCTCCCCATTGCACAAACTGCAGGACATAAACCCCTTCCCCTCAAGCTCCATTTGCGATGGAAATGATATATTCCTTGATCTTTTAATGCTACTGAAAATGTAGACTGCCTAATCAAAGAAGTGAACATAGAATAACAGAGTCGGAAGGGATCTTGGAGGTCTTCTAGTCCAACTCTCCCACTTAGGCAGGAAACCCTACACTACTTCAGATGAATGGTTATCCAACATCTTCTTAAAAACTTCCAGTGTTGGGGCATTCACAACTCCTGGAGGCAAGTTGTTGCACTGATTAATTGTTCTCACTGTCAGGATATTTCTCCTTAGTTCTAAGTTGCTTCTCTCCTTGATGAGTACTTAAAGGGAATGTTCTGGTTTCACATGACTGTTGAGAGACTGTTGGTGGGATTCAAATAATTTAACAACTGGTTTTCTGCCCTAATGACCAGTTGGGTAGATGGGGCTCAGTGGTCATGTGACTGGGTGGGCGTGGCAAACTCAACGTCACTCACGTCGATGGGCGCTTCGTCTTAGCTGTTACAATGTAATAAGGGTTAACCGGAGAGGCAGTTTCTGTAAGCAAGGCAATAAAAATTAGTCTAGAAACAACACCAGAATATTTCCTTCCTCCCTAACTTACAGGATTAGCCTTGTAAAGTGGAAAAAAATAAAATAAAATTTCTTCCAACAACCGGTTCTCCGAACTTCTTAGAAAGTTAACAATCGGTTCTCCTGGATAGGTGCGAGCTGGCTGAATCCCACCACTGGTTGAAACCAATCCTATTGAGATCTCCATGTTGCTGCTAATATAATCAGGCAGCCAAAGTCCACTTAGAGTATCATATGTTATATTTTATATCTTACAAGCAGATAATCCGGCGTTGCCTGGGCATTTATTTATAGGGGGGGAATTTATAGGGACCAAATGTAATTTCTAATGTTGGATTTTCCCCCTTACCAAAGGGAGCCCCCTTGTGGAGTACTGTGAAACCGTTAGCATGGCAACTCCATTGCGCTGTACAGTAGAAGCTATTTTACGACAGTATGGTAGAAACCATTTTAAGGCACAACAAGCTATATCTTAACAGAACACACATCCCGGGAGGTTTTAGTTCCCTTAAACCCCCCCCCCCCCCCCACACACACAGTATTTGTCTCCAGAGAGTAAGTCATCTGTGTACCAAGTTTGGTTGAAATTGTTCGAGGCGTTTCAGACTTATGCTGGAACATACACACATACAGCCATTTTTATAGATATAGATATGTTAATAATAGTTCTGTGATATTCAGCAGATACCACCTACCCCAGCAGGAAAAGGACAATAGATCCATTTCTCCCGGTCCTGTAGATCTTTTCAAAGCTTAAGAACCTCAAGAGCAGGGATTTCTTTTTTGATCTTAGAGCTCCTCCTGGTGGCAAGGCTTTTGAATCACTACCTTGGATTCAGTTGGGTGAGAAGGTTCTTCAGCTTGAATGAATCAAACAGACGTTCAGACCAACAAAAAGGTTTCCTGCCATGGGAGATGGTGACAGATGCAGCAAAAATATCTGTGGTTTCCGGAATCTGAAGGACCGTTAACCACAAATAAGAAGTATGGTGAGATAGACGCAACCCTCACACACAAATAGTTTCCTGTTGGCTGAAGCTGGTCGAGATACTTGAGTTATCTTTTTGCATGTATGCTCATCTTCAAAGTGGCCACATGACTTTCTCTTTCAGGCTCCTCTCCCTGGAAATTGATGGTCTAATTGATCAACTCAACCCACCCCTGTGCTTTTCAACAGGGACCCTGTCTAATTAAACCCAGTTTGGATACAGACCGAGAATTCCATAGGAACAACATTGGAATGGAATCGAATGGAATGGAATGAAATGGAAGGGAGGGGAGAGGAGAATAGAACAGAAGAGAACAGAACAGAATAGAATTCTTTATTGGCCAAGTGTGATTGGAAACACAAGGAATGTCTTTGGGGCATATGCTCTTAGTGTACATAAGGAGAATAAAATGCATTCATCAAGAATAAAAAGATACAACACTTAGTGATAATCAAGGTTACTAATAGACTATCAAATCGTACTAGGAAACAAATAAAAACAATAGAAATTGAAAGATACAAGCAACATGGTTATAGTCATAAGTGGGGAGAGAAAGATACTAGGAAGGAAGAGAAGAATAACTTCAGTCTTAATAAATTATTGACAATGTTGTGGGAATTAGTTGTTTAGCAGAGTGATGGCATTTGGGGGGAAAACTGTCCTCGTGTCTAGTTGTTCTGGTGTGCAGTGCCCTATAGCATCGTTTTGAAGGTAGAAATTGAAACAATTTGTGTCCAGGGTGCGAGGGGTTTGTAGATATTTTCACGGCCCTCTTTTTGACTCGTGCAGTGTGCAGGTCCTCAATGGAAGGCAGGTTGGTAGCCATTGTTTCTTTCTGAAGTTCTGATTATCCTCTGAAGTCTCTGTCTGTCTTGTTGGGTTGCAGAGCCAAACCAGACAGTTATAGAGGTGCAGATGACAGACTCAATCATTCATCTGTAGAACAGAATCAGCAGCTCTTTGGGTAGTTTGAGCTTTCTGATTTGGCACAAAAAGAACATTCTTGGTTGCGCATTTTAAATGTCCATTCACAGAGGAAGGGGACGGATTCAGAATGCAAATGTCACATCTGAATCCCAAGTTCTGCCAAGTGTTTTCCCAATTGAACTCCATGATTGATCAGAGCTAGAGAACATCTTCAGACCTTAAGTTGAATCTGTCAGCCAGGTGGCCCTCTCTTACCAGCTGTCGTGAATGAATTCCCCGAGGGGTAGGGCTTTTCTGTTCATTTCTCCATAATGTGTAGCATAGTGGTATTCTGAACCTGTGGATGATAGGCAATAATAGGTGGCTTCATCTGCTGCTTGGACCTCAGAGATGGTTAGATAGCAGGCGTTAAGACCAGCATCTTTGGAAGCCGCAAATCTATCTGAGACTCCGGTTTTCCTTCTTTGATTGGATCCATATTTATAATACAGAAGATATTTGGGAGGGTTTGGCACAGTGGTGGGTTGCTGCCGGTCGCGAACCAGTTGGTCACCGGACCGGGAAGTAAGCCTGCCCTGCCCCCGGCCCTGTATACCCGGCCGGATGGTATTTTGTCCCTTCTGTTCCCCGTGCTCAGAAAAGCAACTTTGGGAAGGTCCTTTGGTGGCGGCAGGCGCCCTAGAACCTGCCTGCTAGCAAAGGACTTACCCGGGTTTACCTTACCCATCACCCCGTGCTCAGAAAGCAAGTCCGGGCCCAACCTCTTAAAGTGGCGAGGAAAGAGCCGCGTTTAAAGATAGGAGCCTTAAGTGCCACCGAGGCCTGCCGTTCAAAGAAGCGGGCGGATGAAGCAATCGCTCCTTGCTCCAGGTCAGTTTGGCTGCAGTCAGTGCTACCGTTTCCCGCCCGTTAGGCTTTCACCAGGCTCCCTTTTGGCGATAATCCGCCTCCCTCCTTCTCTTTTCGAGGTTGCAGAGTTGACTGGTTTCCACGGGACTAATGCGGAGGGGGAAGAGGCTTGAGAGGTTTTTCCCCACAGGGTTTGGTGGAAAATGTCGTAGAACGAGGGTTTTGCAAAACGGAGTTTCCCCTTAAGGCTCCACCATGTTCCCACATTCTCTATCTGGATGGGTTCGCCGGTTCGCTCCTTGCCTTGATCGGGGCCTGTAGTGTACACGCAGTGGGCGAAAGGAGTAAGGGGGGAGAGGGATACTGGACAGGAAAGTCCTTTGGAGTTGGCCGGCTAATAAATTCAAATAGGTAAATAATTAAAAAAGAAACTTTGGGGGCTACAGGACTTGGGATCCTGGGGTCAATCCACAGATTGCAAATCGTGTTTCAGGTACCCCAAACTGGGGTTTATATGACTCAACCGGAATCCAATCAACCCTATTGTGGTTTAGTGGGACAGATGAAAACCAGGACTAATGCTAAGATTGTTTAGCTCTTGCGTGACTCCTGCTCCTGCAAGAGATCGACGTCTTTTGCAAATTCAGAATGTTAAAAGGGTCTTTATCAGAAGGAACCTATATGTACTTGCAAGTAAAATAAAAGCCAGATTATATGCAAAGACAACATCCCCACCAAAGTTTTTTTTAAAAAAATAAATATTCTTGAAAGGGTAAAGACTTGTGTGAGAATCGCCAATTGTAATCCATCATTGAGAGACTTCCAATTTGTTCTGCATGTCCATAACTGACTTTGTCTATTTATTAAATTTATATACCTCCCATCTCACTAGCTTAACTGATTCGGGACAGCTTACAATGCCATAAAAGCTAATAGACAATCATTAAAATTAACAATTAAATGAAGACTAAAAATCCATGAGGATGAAACACTGCAGGGATGGTCTTTTTATGTTTGTCTCTTAGAGACAGCACCACACCTCCATATTTTCTCTCAGCCCCTGCTTTGATTTATTTATTTGATCAAATTTTGAAACCAACCATCTCCCTCACAAAGGGACTCCGGGCAGTGTACAAATAAAATATTAAAACCTTTTAAAAAAGCATATAAAATTTGTAAGAGGCAAAGATGATTAGGATGCTAAAACTGAATTCAAATTAAAACTTTCAGTTTTCCCTTGCATCAAGGCTCTCCAACAGAAGAGACTCTTGATAGCTCCAGGTTGTAATGAGGGGTCGTGGGTGCTTTCTGAGCTTGGTGGTTTTCTTACAGACATTTCATTACCAAACTAGGTAACATCATCAGTGTAGAAGGGAGTGGGGTTGGGGGGGGGGAGAGGAGAAAGATAGGACAAAAAGGGAAAAGATAAGGAGGGAGAGGACTGTGGGGTCCTTTGGTGTTCTCTGAACTTGGTGGCTTTTAATTATTTTTAGGGAATTTTTATTTATTTATTGTTTATAGAATGTTTGTTACAAGAAATGTTATTTCTTTTTACAAATGTTTTATTTGTGATGCAATATGTTGCTTTTAAGTGCACAGGTTGGTACATGGTTTATGTGTCTCAAGGTGGCTGCTTTTCTATGGGCAGGCCAGGTTGGTGCAAGGCAGCTTTGCCAGATTTTGTGTGTTTCTGTGTGATACCTGGTTGTTTAGGTAATTGTGAGGTGGTTGCTGGTTCTGTGAGCTTCCAGGCAGTGTCCTTTATAATTTCCCACAATGCCTTGATGGTTTTTATTCCAGTGGCTTTGTCTTTCCATTTCTTAGGGTTAGGGAAAAAAACTGGTTTCATCTGCAGTCTTTTGGGGGAAAATTGTTATTTTTTGGTGTTTTCCTGGCACTGTCATAGTTTGTGTGTGTGAGTGTGTAATGTCCCGCAGTTATCTACACATTAATAATGATCAAGTACTAACAATATTTCTTTATACATTTTAGTGACCTTTCCTTACATAATTGGTGTTTTCTTTCATACTTTTAGATTTCTAATTTCTGTTAGTTAGCAATTGATAAAACCAATCCCATGTGAAAAAGTATTTGAAGCCTTCTTGATTTTAATAGTCAATTTATTCATTCCTGCACATTCTAATATTTATTCATTTTCATATCTTTGTTTTTTCCACTGTTGTGCAAACACAATTCCAACAGCTGTTAACATGAGTAAAATTAAATATGTATTTATTCCCTTTAAATAAAAGTAGTAAATAGTAAGCTACTTAACTTCACATGGCTGGCAAGCCACTCCCACAAAGGAGGCCCCACCCACAGAGTAAGTTCCAAATTTTTTTGAAACCCACCACTGGTCCTCTTGTAAGGGTTACAATCTGAGAATGTTTGGGGGAATCTCAAGGGGACAAAATTGGAAGAACTGTTGACAGAGCCAGAAATTGAGGTGAGATTTTAAAGGGTCTCTTGGTTTGCTTGTATATCACATCTAAGGCATTGTATTACTTTCATTTTCCTCTGCTTCTTTTGTCCTAAAAGATTCTCACCATTTCTCCAAATGATGCTGAATGAGAAAGGGGTTGATTCAAGGCTACCAGGGGCAAAATCTTGAAAGAAAGCAAAGAACTTTTTTCCACCAAGGACGTACAATTTCAAAGGCGAGAGAAATGCTAGATTGGAAAGGGGAGAATGGCAGACTCAGAAAAACGTCCCCTGAACAGAAACGATCAATAAGAACCAAAAAGTGGGTGTCCAGATCAGAAGGTTGATAAGAACAAGAGGAGATTTAGCCAGCTCTAAGCTGGAAAGTGGGATAAAGGTGGACAATATGTCTCATATCTCCAAATAGACCATTAAGCGAAGTGTTCTGAGTGAATCTCTATGCTAAATCATGTAGGTATAAGTCAACTGATCCCATTTGATCCACTCACGATAAAGTCCAGTCCAATTCCAACATCCTCCTAAAACTCAGATGCCCTCATATTCCCCAAAAGTCTAAAATGGACTGACAGGCGTGAGGAAACATCTGACAGCTGGGGAAGACTTTGAGGAACCAAGAACAAGATGTCACACATTTGCAAGTCATGCATATCAGACATCAGCAGCTACAAGGTTTTTGTTCAGCTCTTCAATGGGATTGTAGCACTGTGCACTTCCCTCCACTTGCCCTATACAGGCAATAATAATCAGCTTCATCCTCTGCCTGAAGATTGGAGATAGTTAACAGGGCAGATGTTTGAAAATTTGCAAGGGACCCGGAGAATCATTCTGGTATTCCATCGGCTCTGCTGCTATCTTGATATATAATGAGTTTGGGGGCATTTCCAGGCTTCTGTTGATACCAGGAGTATCCTCCTCTTTCATCAAGTACTCCTCTGTCTTTAATACAAGTGATTCGGATTGTTCCTCCAGGAGATCCAGACACAGATTCTGGTTGAGTGAGGACAACTTGGGAAAAAGTTCCTGAAAGACCACAAAGAAGACAGAAAAGACTGTAAGCACAATGTCCACTTAAGCAATGGAGACCTTTCAATCAGAAGAAATGTGTGGTAGGAACAGAAATTAGGAGATGGATGCCTGAATTATCAGTAGACAGAGGAAGGCTAAAGTCACAGCAATTTTTAATAGAGTCCCAAGACATAAATTACCCAAAAAGGAAGCTGAGAGGATGAGAAGAGGCAACCATGCCATGGTGGAAGATGGAGTCAGGGTTGAATTGTCTGCAGATCTATCTGTCCTCTCTGCTCTTAAGCCTTTTCCAGTGGGGAATTCAAATTCATGCAAATCTTCTGACTGCTCATCAAAACTTCCTCAGATAAAAGGAAAAACCACCCTTTGAAGGTTCCTCCTCTTTGAGGATCATGATTTGCTGATGTAGCTTTTGAGGAGACCATCCTGTTTAGCTGAGCGAGAACATTAGGGAAGGACCTCAGCTCACCTGCGGTGTAGAAAGCATGCATGAGAATTGTCCTCCTTTTATCTCCTACATCATTCCTTGCTTAGCCTGTGACAGATCCCTCTCAGTTTTTCAGGGAAATTATGAAGTATTTCAGGGATCTTGGGAATGAAAACCATCTATGTTGGGTCACAACTTCATATTTTCCTGAAAGGTTGTTGTGTTCATCAGAGGGGATTTCCAAGAGTAGACCAAAGAGTAGACAAAAAGCTTCATCAGTTCTGACAGGTCCTTCCTGCCTGAGTAGGGGTTGTACTAGAAGACCTCCAAGGTCCCTTCCAACTCTGTCATTCTGTTATTCTCTTTGAGAATCATGATTTGCTGATTCAGCTTTCCAAGAAACCATCTTCTTTGGTTTAGGGAGAACATTTGGGAAGGACTTCAGCTCACCTGAGAGGTAGAAAGCATGCATGAGAATTGTCCTCATTTTGTCTCCTTCAGCCTTGTTGGGGCTGGGACAGATCCCTCTCAGCTTTCAGGGACATTATTAACTATTTCAGGGGATGTTAGGAATGATAACAGTCTTTGCTGGGTCACAAGTTCATGTTTTCCTGAAAAACTGTTGTGCTCATCCAAAGGGATCTCCAAGAGTAGGCAATAATTTAGAGCCCACATGAACTTTTAAGATGGGATCTGGTGTCCCACCATAATATAAAAAGGAACTCGATCCACTTATTTATTTCATTAAATTGATTAATATTCCAACTCTTTCCCGTGCATTCTGTTATACTTTGATTTTTATTCATTTTCTGCCCTTTGTGTCCCTTGAGAAGGGAATTAACACATTTTCTCATTGCTACTGAGAGCCTGAATTAGAAGCCGCCTTAAACTAGAACTCTGGGGTCTAAAATTTCAGACTAAGTTTCAAAAATATGGCAATCCTGACCTCTACTGGTTAGGTCACCCAGGCCTGAAGATACTTTTGTGGGGTTGGGCAAAGCAGATGCCAAGATTCATTGCATGGTGACCTACATCAAATGTAAATAGCTTGTTCAAATCTATTTTTTCATGACCCTAAAGCAGGTGGATGAGAAGGAAGAATGGGAATAGAGCAGAACATAGTTATGAACTTAACCCTAACTACAACCCTATAAAACAATAGAATTTTTTTACACCCAACGTTACAACCAAAAAAATCAAGAAAGGAGAGTCCAGTTGTATGCAATTTGCTCAAGGAGACAGAATTGGAACTATTGACAGAACCAGAAAAATGAGTGGAGTTTCAATGAGTCTCTTATTTTGCTGATATTCCTGGTGAGGACCCGGCTGATCCCATGAGCTCTATCAATCTCAAATATTTCCACTCATTTTGTTAGAACAAATCCTGACTGTTTCTCCATAGGATGCAGAAGGAGGAGAGGGATGATTATGGACAACCTGGAGCAAAAGATCTGAAAGGAAGCTGAGATAAAGTTTCCGTAAAAGAGGTGTAATTGCAAAGGGGAGAGAAAGGTTAGAGGTGAAAAGGAAGAGTGAAGGACTCCAAAGAAACTTTTCTGATCAGAATTGATTAATAAGAACCAAAATGTGAGCGTTCCAGATCAGAAGGGTTGAGCTTAGAAAATCAAAACTTTTCCATCACTCTTTCAATAAACAGAGGAGAAGAGGAGGAAATGTGGCTAGGTTGCAGTTGGAATGTTGGATAAGGAGCCACAATATGGCTGTTGTCTCCAAACTATTATTGGAAATGATATGGGTGAATCTCTATGTTAAAAGATTCATGATCCATAACTGAATGGATCCCTTTCCTTCCACGCACCATGAAATCCCAGACCGATCATAACACCCTTCTGGAATTGAGATACGATCACATCCCTGAGAGTCTAAGTGGGTGTGACAGCAGGAAGGAAGCATCTGAGAATTTGAGAAGGCTAAGAGGAGCCAGGAAGAGGATGTCACACATTGGCTACTCATGCGTATTGCGGTTCCCCGGCTGAAGGTTTTTGTTCAGCTCTTCAGTGGGATTGTATCACTGTGTACTTGCCACCATCTGCAGAATTGAGGCAATGATAATCAGCTTCATCTTCTGGCTCAGTATTGGAGATGGTTAACACAGCAGATGTTCCCGAGCTTTCAACAGAACCGGAGAACCGTTCTGGGATTCCAGAGGCTCTGCTGCTATCAGCATATATAAGAGGTTTGGGGGCATTTCCAGGCTTCTGTTGATACCAGGAGGAAGTGCCTGATCCAATTGTTCCACTGTTTCTAGTACAAATGATTCGGATTGTCCCTCCAAGAGATCCAGACATAGATGTTGGTTGATTCAAGACAAACTGGGAAAAACTTCCTGGGAAAAAAAGCAAAGATGACAGAATGATTCAATCAGCAATGATGTTCATTGAAGGTAACAGAAATGTAGGAACAGAAATCGGAAGTCAAAGAAGTAGAGGAGGAACCACTTCTCTGGATTATTAGGCGATGGAGGAAGAGTATAAGTCCCAGTAGATATCCCCAGTCTTCAATTACCCAAAAAGGAAGCTGAGAGGATGAGAAGAGGCAGCCAAGCCATGGTTGAAGATGGAGTCAGGGTTGAATTGTCTGCAGATCCAGCTGTGCTCTCTGCTCTTAAGCCTTTTGCCAGGGGGGAATTCAAATTCATGCAAATGATCTTCCTGCTCATTGAATCTTCCTCCTATAGGAGAGCCTGTTTCAGATAAAAGAAAAGACTTTCCCTTGAAGGTCCCTTCCTGCCTGAGCAGAGGTTGGGCTAGAAGACCACCAAAGTCTCTTTCCAACTCCATTATTCCCTTGGAGGATCATGATGTGCTCATGCAGCTTTTGAGGAGATCATCCTATTTGGCTGAGCAAGGACATTGGGGAAGATCTTCAGCTCACCTGTGGCTTAGAAAATGTGCATGATAATTGTCCTTGCACTCCATCCAGCATGAAATCCTAGACCCTGGATGGCAAACCTATGGTACACGTGCCCCAGGGAGCAGGCCGAACCCTCTCTGTGGGCATGCCTGTTGTTGCCCCAGCCCACCTTCACCGCACATGCATGCATGCCTCCAGCTGGCCAGCTGGTCTTCAGGTCACTGCCATTCATGCGCAGAGGGCAGGGCACATATGGAGGAAGTGTGCACATGGGGCACACATTGGAGCAGGGCGCAGGGGGCATACTCATTGCATTTTGAGTATTCACGCACATGCGTGTGCCCCCCCCCCAAAACACGCTGTTTTGGGCCTTGAAGGCCTCCTGCACCAGCCTGGAAGCCAAAACGGGGCATGGAGCACCACACAAGGCTCTTTAATGCCTCCTTTTGGGCTTGGGACACCCCCTTTTCCAACCTGGAAGCAGAAAATGGGTGCAGGTTGGTGGGGCACATGTACGGGGGGGGTGTATGGAGGTGCATACGTGGGGGGCACTTGCATTGCATTTGGGGAGTCGGGTTTTTGCTCAGAATGTAGGACCTGAGCAGGACAAATTCAATCAGATTGCCTTGGACATCACATTTGGTCCGAAACAAAAGGGCAGTGAATGATGCCTTCGTTGCAATTGTGTAATTGTGTTTTTATTGTAGGCAGAAAGCATCCCGTTCTCTCCTTTTGCTTACTTCCTCTAGACTACACCTCGGATGTTACAAACTCTTCATGCGATCTAATTCTCTTTCCTTCCTTGAGATCTGCATGAGGTATTTTGCAGCTGGGGAAATGGCTCAGTCGGTTGCACTGAAGAGAGTTTCAGTGATGGCAGATGTTTGGATGGGTGCATATCTAGGAGGGTGGAGCCCCCTGCTGTCACGTCCCATGACCATAAACGGGGGACATGTTCTTCCATCCAAAATATATTTCAGAGAAGGGGGGCTCCAGTCCCAGATTCGCTCCAGGTTTCCTCTTTCCCTCTGAGAGAAATGGGGTTATTCTTGTAAAAGGGAAAGAACCCGAGTGACTCCATATTTACACTTTTCATAACCCTAGCAAGCACATCTGTAACACATTAAGATAAGAGAAGGGAAGGCTAGAAATCCTTTTGGATTATATATAAAGGTTAATAATAATAATAATAAAAAGAATTAAATTAGACACAGTTAAGTTTTGATTATTAGGGGGAAAATGTTATGATATAGGATATAGTCTAATAAAGAAAGGATAATGATAATAATCTAGCTTGTATGTATGTGTGTGTGTATGTATGTGTCAGTGGTGGGTTTCAAAAAATTTTGGAACCTCTTCTGTAGGTGTGGCCTGCTTTCTGGGTCCACTGGTGGAACCTCTTCTAATCGGTTCGGTAGATTTGACGAACCGGTTCTACTGAACTGGTGCGAACCGGTAAGAACCCATCTCTGGTATGGGTCTAATATAAGGAAACTGGATGTAAATTGTAAACAGTGATTTGGAAAGGAGGATTAGAAAATTTTGCTATTAAATATTATGGATGTTTAGGTGGAATAGGATATAAAGATTTAGTGTTAATGGAGGATTTTATAAATAAGTAAATGAAATGCCAGTATGTGGTTATGTATTAAATTTTGGTATGATGAAGGACGTTTAAACAACCATAGTCAAATAAAAGTGGAGGTATGATGATGGTAATATGTATAAACATCTGAGTTAAGATACTAGAGTTCATATGAATTATACTCATTTCTTGAGTTCTGCACGAAGTATCTTGCAGCTGTTGTAATTGCTCAGTCTGTTGCACAGAGGAGAGTTTCAGGAGTGATGACAGAAGGTTTCCTGGAAAGTGGCGCCCCCTGCAGTCCTATGCTGTCACTGTACCTGGGGGACACCTCCTCCCATTCAAAATACATTTCAGACAAAGTTGCCCCCAGCCCCAAATTTGTTCAAAGTTCCCTCTTTCCCTCTTGAGAGCAAATCAGATTCTTTTATGTCCTTCACACTTAGTTGAGGTGGGTCACCTAGAGGTCTAGAGAACATTATGCAATCATGAATGGTAGCATTCTCAACTTCTGGAGGCAAGTTGTTCCACTGATTAATTGTTCTCAATGTCAGGAAATTTCTCCTTAGTTCTAGGTTGCTTCTCTCCTTGATCAGTTTCCACCCATTGCTTCTTATCCTACCCTCAGGTGCTTTGGAGAATAGCTTGACTCCCTCTTCTTTGTGGCAGCCGCTGAGATATTGGAAGACTGCTATCATGTCTCCCCTGGTCCTTCTCTTCATTAAACTTTTCACTACATCAAAAAAAGGACAATGCAACTTTTGAGCCAGTCCCATGGGCGTGGCCATGGTGGGCATGGCCTAGTTGGCCTCCTGTACTATGACAGGGGGGTGGTTTTGTCCTCCCCGGGCTCCAGAGGCTTTCCTTAATCCTCTGGGAGGGCGAAAATGGCCTCCCCAATCTCCGGAGACTTTCTGCAGGCCAGAAACAGAAGGCCATTTCTGGCCTTCTCAAACTTCCAGTAGGCCTATTTTTTTGCCCTCCCGGAGCCTCTGTACATGCCCTATAGAAGTTGGTTCCTACTGGTTCGGACCGGTTCGGCCAAGTAAGTATAATTCGGCTGGCCACGCCCCTGAAACAGTTCTATCGGTGGCGCTGTAGATGCCATCATCTTTTTTTTTCTTCTGCACATGCACAGAAGCAATTTTTTTACTATTGTGCAAGCACGCACGTACGCAAATCGCATGCGCGCGAAACACGTCCCTGAGCGAACCGGCAGTAACAGAAGTCAGAACCCACCCCTGATGTCCTGGAACTTACCTGCATCCAAAACGGGCCGTGGTGGGAATCCTGGGAGGGGAGGAGCGGGAGGGGCCAGCCAGGACTGGGATTTGGGGCGGGGGGGGTCTTCTCCGAACCGCACAGAATCTTAGCTCGAGATTCTCCCGAACCCTGCAAACCCCCAGCAGCCCACTCCTGATTCCCTGTGTCTGTGAAGGAAGAAGGTTTTTGGTTTCAGTTCCCCATTTGATTGTCTCACTGTGGAGCTCTGAATCACTGCCATACCACATGTAACAGTGATAATCAGCCTCGTCTTCAGCCCGAAGGTCGGTGATGGTTAAGTAGCTGTTGTTGCCTGATCGGGTTGCCGTGAATCGGTCCGTGATCCCTGGTCCCCAGACGCTGCAGCCATCACAGTGTACAAAGCGAGGAGCTTCCCCAGATCTCTGCTGAAGCCAGTGAATTCGGTTTGGACTGCTGCTGCTGGCACAGGAGAGTTTAACTGTCCCTCCTAGAGACTCAGACTGGGAGGCAGGCTGAGTCAAGGTGGACTGTGAAGTGGCAGCTTTACAAAGAGGGGCGGAAAAGAGAAAATAATGAGGATTTGTTATATTAGGTGGGGCTCCAGAACCAACATATGGATGGGCCAAATGGGATTTTATATTATGGAAACTATTGAGTTTTTATTGGACAGTTGAAGAAGAGGTTCCCCACATACTTACTTGAGAAATAAGTCTCCTTTTCCAAACTCCCTTTCTACCTTCTTACTTAATTCTCAATTCTTCAGCAGATGTTTTTGTTCCCTTCCCCCTTGCGTCTGTACTGCTGTGGTTTTTGAAAACTACTCCCTGCACCATGGTACACGCTACAGTAATAGGTAGCCTCATCTTCTGCCTGGACCTGAGCGATGGTCAAATAACCCTTGTTGCCAGTTCTGGAGCCCGAAAATCGATCTGAGATCCCTTCGCCTCGTTTGTTATCCCCAAAATATAGGAACCGAATGCCTTGGCCCATCTTATCTTGATACCAGCCCACGGTTTGGCTCTCCAAGCCGCTGCTGAGGGTGCAAAGAAATCGTGCCTCACCTCCAAGAGGAACAGACAGTTTTAGGGGCTGAGTTAAGAGACCCTGGCTGAGGACATCTAAAAAGGAAGAGAAAAAAGTACAATGACTGTATATGTATACTTTTTTGTTCTCTTTTTTTTTTAAAAAAGGAGGAAGATGTATGTCAAAATTAAATATGTATATTGAAAAGGAATTTTAAATACCATCAACACAAAAAGAAGCTCACTCAGAAGCTGAAATACACCAAGTAAATGAGATGAAGGGTGTGAAATAGAGGAGAGAGGTAAGAAGAGAGGGATAGGAGAGAGGGCAGAGGGGGGAAGAGGAGGAGAGAAAGAAGGAGTGGAAAGAGAGAAGGAGAGAGGTAAGGGAAGAAGAGAGGGATAGGAGAGAGGGCAGAGGGGGGAAGAGGAGGAGAGAAAGAAGGAGTGGAAAGAGAGAAGGATGGAGGTAAGGGAAGAAGAGAGGGATAGGAGAGAAGGTGGGGGGAGAGAAAGGAAGAGTGGAAATGGGAGAGAGGAGAAGGAGAGAGGAAGAGAAAGTAGAGAAGGGAAAGATTGCAGAGGGAAGAAAAGAGGGAGGGAGAGGAGGGCTTAAGGGCTTTTTTCTTTGTATTTAGTTTAGTGACCCCAATTCTGAAAGTTCTTACTTGCAAAGGCTTTCTTTTAAAGGAACAGTCTGGTTTGAATGCCCAAATCTGCTATAAAGATAATCCATGACTTACAAGGATTCATTAAGTGACCATTCAAAGTTACAACGCCACTCCGGCTTATGACCGTTTTCACACTTACAACCACTGCAGCTTTCCTGTGGCCAGGAAGGGGGGTTTAAAAGCACAATGACTATATATGTACACCTTTCTGTTCTTTTTTTTTTAAAAAAAAGGAGAATACATGTTAAAATTAAATATGTCTACTGAAAAGGAATTATAAATGCTGTCAACATAAAATGGAGCTTGCTCAGAAGCTGAAATACACCAAGTAATTGAGATGAAGAATGGGAAGTAGAGGAGAGAGGGAAGAGAAGAAGAGAGGGATAGGAGAGAGGGCAGAGGGGGGAAGAGGAGGAGAGAAACAAGGAGTGGAAAGAGAGAAGGAGAGAGGTAAGGGAAGAAGAGAGGGTAAGGAGAGAAGGTGAGGGAGAGAGAAAGGAAGAGTGGAAAGGGGAGAGAAGAGAAGGAGAGAGGAAGGAGAAGTAGAGAAGAGAGGGAAGAAAGGAGATAGGGAAGGGGACGAGAGAGGGAGAAGAAAGTGATGGATAAGGTACAAATATGGTATATGGAGAGCAGAAGAGCCAATAATTGCTTTTGGGAGTTGATGGCAAGATGAATTGATGTAAACATTTAATAATACAATATGATGTTGGCTATGTAATAGTATACATGTGATTGTATGTTTTGTTAATGGGAAAATAAAAAAAACTTTTTAAATAAAAAAATAAAATAAAAATTAAGACAGAGAGGAGAGGATTCGGATCACTCACCCAAGTGGAACAGCGATGGTCAATTTAAACAGAAGAGAAAGAACATTCCTAACATGCCTAATTTAGATTGTAGACTATAACCTTTGCCCCTTACCTGAGCAGCAATAGAGGAGGAGAAGGACACTCCAAAACATGTTGGACGAGTAGAATCAAGATTCATTGGATGTCTGAGTGTGGGTTAGGAGCATCACCTCTTTTAAGTGGTTTATGCAAATATTCTGGGTACTCTTTGGCTTTAGACCTTCCCCTTAAAATACAGGCTTAGCATCCTAGACTGCATTAATAGAGGGACAGAATCAAGAGCAGGTGAAGTGCTAGTACTGCTTTATGAAGCCTTAGTAAGACCACACTGGGAATATTGCATCCAGTTTTGGTCATCATATTATTAAAAAAAAAGATGTTAAGACTTTGGAAAGAGGGCAGAAAGGAGCAACAAGAATGATTACGGGACTGGAGGCTAAAACAGATGAAGAACGGTTGCAGGAATTGGGTATGTCTGGTCTAGTGAAAAGAAGGACTAGAGGAGGCATGGTAGCAGTCTTCCAATATTTGAGGGGCTCCTATGAAGATGGGGGGAATTAAACTATTTTCCAAAGCACCAGAAGGCAAGACTAGAAGGGATGGATGGAAGCTAACCAAGGGGAGAAGCAACCTAGAACTAAGGAGACATTTCCTAACAGCAAGAACCATCAACCAATGGATATAGCTTGCCTTCAGAAGTTGCAGATGCTCCATCACTGGAGGTTTTATGAAGAGACTAGATAGTCTTTTATCTGAAATGGTATAGGGGTCTTCTGCTCAAACAAGGAGTTGGACTAGAAGACTTCCTAGCTCCCTTCCAACTATTGTTCTATGTTCTATGTTCCCTTTATGCTCCAGAAGATTTATCAAGGAGCCGGACTTCTATTAGCTTTCTTTTTCCAAGTGAGTTCCAAGATAACCTTAAGTGGAAGAGAAGCTTTTCTCAAACTGAAGATTTTAAAGCTGTTGTCTATAGATGGAGGTATAAGCATTCTGGATTTCTTTTCAGAAATGAGTTCTCCAAGAGAACCTCTCTCTTCAGCAACTCTTCATGGACCACATTATTTTCATCTTCATCTACTGGCTTGGTTTGTTCTTTTGGACTTCACTCATACTGAGGGAGTATTTAACTTCTTCATTAGTTTCGTCCACTACGTGAACATTGAATGTGCAATCACTAGGGCTGTGTGAATTGACAGCTTCTGTTCTGACTTTTTGATTTTGATGGTTAACTATGTTGTTGTGATGAAGAAGTGACTCACAGGCAGGAAGAAGCTTGATGGGAAGGCACTCCCAAACAGCTGTGAGAGCTCCCTTTTTATTGTCATAAAACAGTTTACGTGGCAGAAACTCATTCATTGATCAAAGTACACTTTGTACTGATTGGATCAGCTAGACAGAGTCCAAACTATGGTTGAGAAGGTTAATGGACAACTTATGGTTTGTGGTTGCTGGAATGTGCCTACATGCCAGATCTTATGTCCCACATTTATTAAGGAAGGATCAGGTTAATGATCATTGTGCTGAGTTGTATTCCTCAGGCTTCATCCTTATTAAGGAAGGATCATTGTGCTGACAGCTGCATTTCTCAACGTGGTTTGCCAGCTATTGAGAAAAGCAAACATCCCCACATAACTATTTGAAGCTTCCCAGATCATCTGACATTACTTGATTCACAGCCGTTCAGATTACATGTCAGGGTTCCAAATAGCATCCAAAATTCAATCAGAGTCCAAGGCAAAGCATTGCTCAAAGTTCCAATTTATTAAAAGAGCCATGTTGGCACATCTCCGAATCCAGTTTTCCTCACCCCATTGAAAGTTCACGAACTTGCCCCACACCCACCAACCCATCACATGGTCCAATCTCCCACTGCCATGCTGGCAGTTCCACCCATCCAGTTCCAGTCAGGTGCACAGGTGCAAAGACAAAGGATGACCTTGGTTTTCTAGAAAGAATTTTGTTATGGCTACATCGCATCTCACTCCGTACAATCCCCTCCTCCCATTTTCCCACCATAGAAAATGCATAGTAGTAGAATAATAGAAAGTGTAGCAGGCCAAAGATCCAAAAGAAAAGATAGCTGCAGCCCTGACATTACAGTTGTACATGAACACACCTACATTATGAGTGGCCATTATTGTTTTGTGAACCTCAAAACAAGCCAACCGCAATTCATCCTAGCAAGTTGTACAAACCCAACCTGGGTGTTCGATTTCCAGATCAGTGGATCATCTGAACTTAGAGAACTAGATGGAGAAGCCACAACTGGGCTAACACAATTTAGGAGAGGGAGCCCCGTGGGCCATTTTGGTTTACAAACTTAGTTTATTCTTTAAACATCCAACACAGATGATAAAGCAAAGCATTGTGTATGGAGAGGGTTTTCCCATATATGAGTCATATGCAAACCAAGTACATAATAGATTGGAGAACTTTTTAAAAAAATTAGTTCTGTGGACGAGAGCATGTAGAGAAGCTAAGCTATGGCATTTTGCCCAGTGTAGCAAAATGAACCAAGAACTCCCTCTTGTGTCTAAAGATCAAACGAGCACAAAATGTTAGCGCAATATTGACAGTATTTTATTTAAAAAAAGAGGAATTCTTATTTTACAATGCATTCAATAACTCATTCAGTGACGTTCAGTAAGTCTTGGCACTTTTACTCTGAATCATACCTGAATCACACCTTCTCAGGTGTCTATGGAGACCCTCAGTCATCCAAGTCATGGTTGTCCCAAAGGTATATTTTCAGAAGGCAAATGGACTTCCTGGTTTTTCTTTGAAGACATCTCGCTTCTCATCCAAGAAGCTTCTTCAGCTCCATTCCCCACCATCCAGTCGGAGCAAAAGAAGCTTCTTGGATGAGAAGCAACACGTCTTCTAAGAAAATACAAGGAAGTCTAGTTGCCTCCTGAAAAAGCACCTTTGGGACCCTACTCAGATGACAAATCACCTCTGGGTTTGAAGTCAATGAAATTCCAAAGCTAACCATACGCCACAAAACTGATGTAAATTGTTGGGTTTTATCATGATCGCAAAGCACATCTTGAAGGCTTCAAAAAGATCTTCTCAGTGGAATTTTTACCATGCAATTCCACGTTTGTCTGAACTACCATCTGTCTCTGGTCAAAGGATTTTACTTCCAAGTAAATAAGCATAGAATTGGACGCTTGGCATTCTAGAAAATGTACCTTCATCCCCAAAGTTCCAAAGTCACCCATTCTTAATGGAGAGTTAAGAACATCTTATGTTTTGTAAACATCTCTTTTCTTCTTACAGTTGAGAACAGCTTCAACTTCACATCCTCGGTTGACTGCATCGTTGGCTCTTATGCAAAACCGTGGCTTCCTCCACAATAATACGTAGCTGCGTCTTCCGGCTGGACGTCGGTGATGTTTAAATAATATGCGTTGTCTGATTTGAAGCCAGAGAAACGATTGGGGATTCCATGACCTCTGGAGTAACTGGGAGTCAGCACGAGTCGTGGTGCCTGCCCTGCTCTCTGTTGGTACCACGAGACCGCATAGTCTTCATAACCAATCATCAGGTAGCAGGCGAGGGTTATGGTGTTCCCAAGAGCTGCAGATTGGGAAGCCGGTTGAATCAATCCCACCTGGGAAACAACACCTGGGAGATACAAATGTTAAGTGGCAGGTTAATGACAAGCAAGCAAACAGATAGTTTGACAGCTCACAGTGTGACATCTGAACAGAATAGAGCTGGAAGGGACCTTGGAGGTCTTCTAGTCCAGCCCCCTGCTCAATCAGGAGAACCTATACCATTTACAATACAATACAATAGCAGAGTTGGAAGGGACCTTGGAGGTCTTCTAGTCCAGCCCCCTGCCTAGGCAGGAAATTTTATACTGTTTCAGACAAATGGCTATCCAACATCTTCTTAAAGACTTCCAGTGTTGGGGCTTTCACAACTTCTGGAGACAAATTGTTCCACTGATTAATTGTTCTCACTGTCAGGAAATTTTTTCTCAGTTCTGAGTTGCTTCTCTCCTTGATTAGTTTCCACCCATTGCTTCTTGTTCTACACAGATGCTTTGGGGAATAGCTTGACTCCCTCTTCTTTGTGGCAACCCCTGAGATATCAGAAGACTGCTATCATGTCTCCCCTAGTCCTTCTTTTCATTAAACTAGACATACCCAGTTCCTGCAACCATTCTTCATGTTTTAGCCTCCAGTCCCCTCATCATCTTTGTTGCTCTTCTCTGCACTCCTTTTAGAGTCTCCACATCTTTTCTACATTGTGGTGACCAAAACTGAATGCCATATTCCAAGTGTGGCCTTACTAAGGCCTTATAAAGTGGTATTAACATTTTATAATGCCTTGGTAAGGCCACACTTGGAATACAGCATTCAGCATTTCAGTTAAGTGACTGTCTAGTCTCTTCTTAAAAACCTCCAGTAATGGAGCGCCCACGATTTCTGAAGGCAACTTCTGTTCCACTGGTTAATTGTCCTCTCTGTTAGGAAGTTTCTCCTTAATTCCAGGTTGCTTCCCTTCTTGATTAGTTTCCAACCATTGTTTCTTGTCCTGCCCTCTGGCGCTTTGGAGAATAGCTTGACCCCCTCTTCTCTGTGGCACCTTTGAGAAACAACCACAAAACCCAACCCTGATTCCTGAATAGGATCCACAACCCTCTAATCAAGGACCTACTGAAGAGAAAACCTCACTTTCTCCAACAATGGCAAGGCCAGTACTGAATATAAACAGGGAGCAAACCCCACACTTACTAGCACTGAAGACATTACCTAGTTGGGTAATGAAATGCCTGAAAGTGAATAACCAAGTTCAGACATTACAAAGGACTCCACAATCTAGTGTTACATTCCAAACTAGGGGATACAAAACCTTTGCCAGACCAATTCGCAAATACAGCTCACCTGCCTGGAATCCACATTGTATAACGGACATTAATACAATTGAATGAGTTGAAATACTTCATAAGAAGATTATTCTACTCTTCTGCTTGCAATAGACTCCCTTATGCCACCAGGCTCGAAATTTTGGGCTTGGACAACCTAGAACTACACCGCCTATTGTCTGACCTAAGCTTAGTACACAGAATTGTCTGCTACAATGTCCTGCCTGTCAACTTCAACTTCAACCATAATAATACATGCAATCAATAGATACAAACTCAAGGTCAACCGCTCCAAACACGATTGCAGAAAATGCAACTTCAGCAACAGAGTGGACTACCTGACTCTGTGGTTTCATCCTCAAACCCCCCATAACTTTAACCTTAAACTGTCTACTATTGACCTCACCCCATTCCTGTCTTTAAGGGCCATGCATAAGCGCACCATCGTGCCCCCCGTCCCTGTCCTACTGTCCCCATTTATTCGTGCCCATTTCCTTTGTTCATGTCCATGTTTATACTTATGCCTGTTGTCTCGTACATGTTTGACAAACTAATTAAAATAAAACAAATAAATATACTACAGATGATTCCCCTCCCCCAATAGGTCTTACCTGTCAAGGAATTGAGAAAAAGAAGGGAAAGCAACATCTGTTCCATGATCCTTTCTCAACAAGGAAGGCAGCTTTTTATTTTGAAAAAAGACACCAATATGAAAGCTCCCCTTTCTTAAATTAAACCCAGAGTTACAAAATAGCACCTTTATGCAAATCTATTCTGTGCCCACGAGGTCTCAGGGGGATAGGGGACATCACTGCAAAACAAAGACCAAGCATGCATAGTTGTGGTAGTAGCAATTTTGGCTCTCTATATAGGAGCTTCTTCAAGTCAACCTTGACTCCTGGTGAACGCCTCAACTATTTATGTATTTCATTTTTATTTATTTCACTTTTATTTATTTCATTTTCATTTATTTCGTTTTTACTTATTTCATAACAGAGGAGTGGAGGACTCTTCTCGTGAAATACCTCTGGTCTGTTGAAAGTCTATTTGAAGATTCTTTGCGAATCACGGGGAGGTCAAAGGAAGATTTGCATGAAGTCAATACTGAAGGATGGGCGAAATTTCCATGGCTTTGGTTAGAGAGACAAGCAACAGCAATATAAGGAATTGTTCTGTCGTTTCTTACTGTCTTCTTACCCTATTGCTCCCTCTAGTTGCATACAGTCAACTAGGACTGGTAGCAACTTTCTAGAGATTTGGGTGAGTGTGAATCTGTCTTTCCACTTAAAGAATTTGGGATGATATAACTGGGATGTTCAGAATTATAAAAAAATGTATTTCTATACTTCCGATATCTCAGTGTTTAAAAACTCCTGCTTAATAAAATTTCACAGTCCCATAATTAAGTCTCCAAAGCACCACAATTTATAATCCTAACTTTGTAATACTTATGAAGCCTTATAGTCCCACAATTATATATCTTTCAATTATCCAAATTTTAAAGTCTTGTTTAGCTTTCTTTTTTTCTTTCTTTCTTTTACATTTGAAGACTCCTAAGAGGAACTAACTTGCAAATAAATAAATTTTACTAAAATTGGGACACTGGATTTGGACTTCAATGAGGAAGGCTCTGTAGGAACACATCCCTTGATTTTTGCCTTTATTATAAAAAAAGTCAAAAAGCGGAGAATGGAAGGATTTATAATTCTTGCAGTCATCTGGTCCTCCACACTCTCTGTGAGTCTGTCTGCTAAAAAAAACCCAGGAATATAAATCCTACCGTTCTCCACCGTTCAATCAGAGCTGAAGAAGCTTCCTGGATAAGAAGTGAAATGTCTTCAAGAGGGAAAAAACAACAACAAAGGAATCCCAGTTGCCACTTGGGATGTTTATTGTAACCAGTAAACTTTGCTGTTACCTCCAATTCACTTGGTCCCTACCTCCACGAAGGGACATTTTACACAAGATTCTTGGCGTTTATCTCTGCTGCTTGCCTGCTTCCCTTTTTAATCTTTAAGTATGACACCAGGGCAGTGGTGGGTTTCAAAAATTGTTGGAACCTATTCTGTGGGTGTGGCCTCCTTTGTGGGGAGTGGCTTGCCACCCATGTGACCAGATGGGAGTGGCTTGCCGTCCATGTGACCGGATGGGAGTGGCTTGCCGCTCATGTGACCGGATATGAAATTATGAATTAGTACTTAGGTCGGTCCAAGTAGCTATTCAGAAGTTAGTGGTTAGAAGCAATCGTAAAGCAAGATATGGAATTAAAACCAGAAATATTCTTTTTTTTTTTTTTTTAACAGAACTTTTTTATTTTTTTTTCTTTAAAAAAAAACACAAATATGTCATCATTTGTCAATCATTAAAACATTGAAGTACAATTTTTTTTGTGTGTGTACCCCTCCCTCCCTCCACCCCCCCACCCCCCCTCCTCCTTCCCCCCCCCCGACTTCCCAGAACCCGTACACGGTATAGAATTTTAACTAACACGGTCTAAAATCTATTGAGAAAAAAGAAATAAAGAAATTAATGACATTCTAGATTGACCTTAGCTTCTTCTTACTGAACTAACTTTAAACAATTTAAATCATTCCTGATCTTAAGCATAGGCTAACTGGAATTTCTTAGTCCCGTATTTAATTTGTATATAGTCAATCCATTTTTTCCAGTCTCGTTTATATCTCTCATTTGAATGATCTTTGAGATATGCCGATATTTTAGCCATTTCAGCTAAGTTTGTTACTTTCAATGTCCATTCTTGAATTGTAGGCAAGTCTTCCTTCTTCCAATATTGCGCCACCAACAGTCTTGCTGCAATTATCAGGTGAAGAGTCAAGTTGGTCTCTACCACTGTAAAGTCAGTACATATACCTAGTAAAAATAGCTGAGGACTAAACTTTATCCTTCTTTTAAAAACATTTTGCATGACCCACCATATTTTTATCCAAAATGCTTTAACCTTTTGGCAGGTCCACCATATATGATAATATGTAGCATCGAGAGAACCACATCTCCAACATTTAGGCTGTACATTCGGATACATAGAAGCCAACTTTTTAGGATCTAAATGCCATCTATAGAACATCTTGTAAAAATTTTCTCTCAGATTTTGAGCTTGTGTAAATTTCACATTTCTTACCCAGATTCTTTCCCATGTATCCAACATTATTGGTTCCTCAATATTTTGAGCCCATTTTATCATACAATCTTTAACTAATTCTGTTTCCGAATCCATCTGTATTAATACATTATATATCCTCTTTATAT
Organism: Thamnophis sirtalis; assembly: GCF_051295495.1. Lineage (NCBI taxonomy): Eukaryota > Metazoa > Chordata > Lepidosauria > Squamata > Natricidae > Thamnophis > Thamnophis sirtalis. The sequence goes on along the minus strand of NW_028261382.1, from coordinate 58,597,511 downwards.
GCATTAAGCTTTGATCTCTTATTTGTTTAAACAAGTTATCCTCAACTTGAATAAAACCAATTTTTTGATCTATTTTCCACCTAGCCTGTAATTGCCCATACTGGAACCATGTTTGAACTACCTTCTCCTCTTTTAATACCTCTAAAGATTTTAATTGTAATACCCCCCTTTCCGAGGTAAGAAGCTGTCTGTAGGTAATTCTGTCCTGTTTTTGTGCTGTATTCATATTTTCAATTGCGTGTCTAGGAATTGCCCACATGGGTATCTTGTCATTTAATTTATATTGATATTTCTTCCAGACCCGCAATAAAGCATTTCTTAAAATATGACTTTTAAAGTTCTTATCCAATTTTTTGTTGAATAACAGGTAAGCATGCCAACCAAATACCAGATCGTGTCCCTCAATGTTCAATATTCTATCATTGGTTAAGTGAATCCAGTCACTAATTACAGATAATACCACTGCATCATAATATATTTTTAAATTAGGTAGTTTCAATCCTCCTCTCTCACGTACATCTTGCATTATTTTCATCTTTACCCTCGGCTTCTTTCCTGCCCACACAAATTTGTTGATACCCTTCTGCCATTCTAAAAGGTTCGCATCTTTTTTAAGTATAGGTAACATTTGGAAGAGAAATAAAAATTTTGGTAAAATGTTCATTTTCACTGCCGCTATCCTACCCAGCAAAGATAAGTGCAGTTTCTCCCATTTTTTCATCTCTGTCTGTATGCTATGCCAAAGTGGTTCATAATTATGCTTATATAATTTCCCATTTGAAGTTAAAATGTTAACTCCAAGATATTTAACTTTTTTAACTACCTCACATCCTAGCATCACTCCTAATTCTTCCTTTTGTTTAATATTCATATTTATAGCTAATATTTTGGTTTTTCCTAAGTTTATTTTAAAGCCCGACACTTGACCATATTGATTAATCATATTCATTAAAACCATACTAGATTCCTGCGGTTGTTCCAATATTATGACCAAATCATCCGCAAAAGCGCGGACTCTATATTCTTGCTGCCTAATCTTGATCCCTTTTAAACCATCCAAGCCCCGTATTTTATTCAACAATACTTCCAAAGTTATAATAAACAATAATGGGGACAAAGGACAGCCCTGTCTTGTACCTTTTCCAATTTGAAAAGAGTCTGTTAGACTTCCATTGACTATAATTTGTGCTGTTTGCTGTTGGTATATTGCTTTGATTGACTGTAGAAAATTATCTCCAATCTGCATTTTTTGCAGTATCTTCAACAGAAATTGCCAGTTAACTCGATCAAAGGCCTTCTCAGCATCCAAAAATATAAACGCAGCAGGGATCTGGTTGTTCTTTCCCAAATATTCTAATGCATTAATAATTAATCTAACATTACTTTTCATCTGTCTCCCTTGTATAAAACCTGTTTGGTCCGTATGTATCAATTGTTGAGTGACCAACATTAACCTATTTGCTAATATTTTAGTAAAAATTTTATAATCTACATTCAGTAATGAAATAGGTCTATAATTTTTGGGTTGAGTAGTATCTTGTTCTTCTTTGGGTATCAAAGATATAAACGCTGTCTTCCAAGATGGAGGGACTTTACCTTCCGTTTGAATCATATTAAATAATTCTCTAAGAGGTTCTACCATTTCTAACTGTAAGTTTTTATAGTAAACCGCTGTCAAGCCATCTGTACCTGGTGCTTTCCCTAACTTTAATTGCTTAATTACCTGCAGGATTTCCCCCGAGGTTATTGGTTGATTCAATTTTTGCCTGTGTTCTTCTCTAACTGAAGGTATTTTCTCTTTGTCTAAATATTTGTCTATGTCTAAACCATTAATTTTATCCCCTTTATACAGTTCTGTAAAAAATTCCCAGAAAGCCTTTTGAATCTCTTCCTGTTGAAACACCTCCTTCCCTCTGTAAAACAGTTTAGATATATTTCGAGTTTTCCTTTTTTTCCTAATCTGATAAGCTAACCATCTGCCAGGTTTGTTTGCATTACAAAAAGTATTGTGTTTTGCATATAATAGATTAGTAGCCACCTGGTCAGAGATCAACATGTCAAATTGAGATTTTAATATGTTAATAGCTTCCTTAACCTTTGTATCGTCTGGGTTCCTTGTTAACTCCAGCTCTTTTCTCTTAATTTCGTCTTCCAGTTCTGTTCGTTTTAACCCTTGCTTATTTCTATGTGTTTTATTTATATTCATCAAAACTCCTCTCATATACGCTTTGCTTGCGTCCCATACAAATTCCATAGATGTACCCTTATTCATATTCAAAACAAAATATTCAGATAGTAATTTTTTACAATCATTAATATACTTTTCATATCTAAATAAGTTTTCATTCAATCTCCAAGACCTTCTTGCCTGCACTACCCTTCCCAACTCCATCCAAACTGGGTTATGGTCAGAAAGGACCCTAACTGCAATCTTTGTTTTCTTGACCCTAGAAAGCAAATCGTTAGTGGTTAGGATAAAATCAATCCTTGAAAGGGATTGATGCCTGTCCGAGAAGAAAGTAAAGTCATATTCCTCTGCATTTCTTTCTCGCCAAATATCTCTCAATTCAAAATCATCCATAATGTCAAAGAAAGATTTGGGTAACTTTGCTCGCATCTTGGTATTTAGGCGGGAAATCTTCTTATCTCTCTTAGTGTCTATCACTCCATTCCAGTCACCCAATAGTATACAGGAACTATAGTCCCACTGTACTAATTTAGCATGAAGATTTCTATAGAATCTATCTTGCTGTTGATTGGGAGCATAAATTCCCAAAAGTAATGTCTTTTTCCCTTCTAAGATTAAGTCTAAAGCAATATATCTTCCGAAGGGATCTGCTTCTATTAATTCAGCTTTCATATCTTTTCTTAAGTATACAACTATACCATTCTTCTTTTCCATAGCAGAAGCTGCGAAATGTTGACCAAGTTTTGAGTTGATCAAATATTTTTGATCAGTTAACTTGATATGAGTTTCTTGCAAACAAATTACATCGTTCTTAAACTGTTTGAGATAATGAAATATTTTCTTCCTCTTCTGTGGAGAGTTCAGTCCATTGACATTCCATGTTAAGATCTTAGTTGTCATTTTTGGTTGGTTGAAGCATTTTTAGAGCTTCCTGCACGGCCTGTTTAACCTTAGGTCTAGCTCCTCCCATTGCTTCCAGATTTGTTGTTGTAGATCCTTGATCGATGGCCGATGATTGTTGATGCTGTTGCTTTTTAACTTGTTTCTCCATACGTCTAGTAGTCATGCGGCTAGGTCTTGGTTCCATAGCACCTTGCACTTCTAGAGAAGAAAGATGCTCCATCTTGTCTGATGGTTGTGTAGTTTGCTGTCTATCCTGTCTTTCTTGTGGTCTTTCTCTGGGTCCAGATGGTGCAGGGTGTCCGGCCTTCAATATATTATAATAAAAATCTCGGGCTTTCCATACAGAGTTGAGGCGGTACCTTTGCTTATCAAATGTAAATATGATGCCAAATGGTGCATCCCATCTATACTGTATCTGACGATTTCTGAGTTCTTCGACCAAAAAAGCGTAGTCTCTCCTGGCTCTTAGCATTGGAGGTGGTATCTCTTTCAAAACAACCAGGTCTTGACCGCCAATTTGAAGCTTAGTGTTGTAAGATGCTTGCAGTACCATATTTCTAAACTCTCTTGTAGTAAAATATATAACGATGTCTCGAGGAAGCTGCTTCTGCTTTGCCAGCCAGAGGTTGACGCGGTAAGCTTTGTCAATTTGCCAGCCTTGATTGGTCCCTGGTCTTCCCATCAGGCGGTCAAAAGCTTCCGATAGGATCTGTTTCAGGTTCTCCTGTTTCTCCTCACGCAGCCCCCTTACTCTTAATGCGAACTCCATTTGTCGGTACTGTATCATAATAATTTCTTTTTCAGCATTTTCCACTTTTTGTTCCACCACCTCTGTTTTCAATGTCAAGTTAGCATTGACATCATTAAGAGCCTCTAGAGTATCTTCCACTCCAGAAATATGTTCTGTTAATACAGTTACAAGACTCAGCATGTCGTCTCTAATTTTATCAACCTTAGCCTCAAATTTCTCATACAGCTCCTGTTTGAGTCCTTTTATTTCACTTTTAATTTCACTTTTAATTTCTTCTTTCATTTCTTTTATTTCCTCTTTTCTCTCCTCTCTATTATCTCTAAATTTATCTTCCATTTTAATTGTCTGTGCATTAAGAGCCTCGCTTAGATTACTCAGAAAAAATTCTTTCGTTAACAAAACCAGAAATATTCTGTTGGCTATTTGAAAGGGAGTATAATATATATTTAATTTTACACATGTAAGCAGCTGCTGGAATTGTCTTTGCCCAACAGTGGAAAAACAGAGATATGTAAATGAATAAATATTACAATGTGTAGGAATAAATAAATTGACAATTAAAATCAAGAAGGCTTTGAATACTTTTTCACATGGGATTGGTTTTAGCAATTGCCAACTAACGGAAACAGAAATTAGAAATCCAAAAGTATGAAAGAAAACACCAATTATGTAAGGAAAGGTCCCTAAAATGTATAAGGAAATATTACTAGATCATTATTAATGCGTAGATAACTGCGGGACATTACACACCCACCAGTGGTGGGTTTCAAAAATTTTTGGAACCTCTTCTGTAGGTGTGGCCTGCTTTCCGGGTCCACTGGTCAAACTGGTAGATTTGACGAACCGGTTCTACCAAATAGGTGCGAACTGGTAGGAACCCACCTCTGCACCAGGGTCTCATGCTTCATGTAGAGGCTGACCCCAAACCATCCAGGATCTGTAAAGAAAGCTGAGAAACCCTTGGGATCCATCTCCTAAATCAAGTTTCCATTTAAATTGCTTATTCAGTTCAGAGTGAATGGTGGAGAAGAGAAGGATGTATATTCCTTGCAGTCATCTTGGTCCTTAGCGCTCTCTCTGTGAGCCTCTCCACTAATGACCAGATAACTGCAAGGAATATACATCCTTCCATTCTCCACCGTTCAGTCAGAACTCAAAAAGCTTCTTGGATGAGAAGTGAAACGTCTTCAAGGAGGGGGGAAAAAAACAAATAAACTCCATTTGCCTCTTGAAAAAGCACAGGAGAGAAAGAGCAAATGTTTATTGTAACCAGGAAACTTTTGCTGCTACATCCAACTCACTGAGTCTCTGTGTATTCCCAAAAACAGGTTATGGCTGCGAGAGCGGTTGATTTGTGTCTTTAATGTAGCAAGTCTCACTCGTGCATTGAATTATGCTTTCTAAGAACTTCTACGTTTTGCTGCTGCGGAGGACGAGAGATGGTTTTTGTCTCAGTTCCTCATCAGATTGTACCACTGTGCAACGAGCTGGCACTGTTATGCCACATCAAACAGTAATAATCAGCCTCGTCTTCAGCCTGGATTCCAGTGATGGTTAAATACCCAACGGATCCCGAGACAGAAGCCGTGAACCAATCCGGGATCCCGTCACCCCTGCTGCCACCCGAATAGTGCACATACCGAGGAGCCTGCCCAGACTTCTGTTGGTGCCAGGAAATAGCATACAAACTTCCACTAACGGTGCAGGATAATTTCACTGTTTCTCCCAGAGAGACGGACATGGAGGCTGGCTGGGTCCATGGTGACTGTGAATTGACCCCTTGGAGAAGAGAAAGCAATGGACTCATTTTCTAGACTTTTCAGAATGCCAGCAAAGTATAATATGAAGCATCCTTGATGCTCTAGTGGTTTTCTTGCAGACCTTTCATTACCCATACTAGGTAACATCATCAGTGCTAGTGGGGAGTGGGGTTTTCTCGCCACTGATGACGTCACCTACTTAGGATAATGAAACATTGTCAAGAAAACAACCAAGGTCAGAGCATCGAGGCATCCCTCAAATTCAACCCCTGAGCTAAAAAAATATTCTCACTGAAAATATAGCACATTCTGAAGTGTTTTCTAGCTCTTTGCTTTCATGGAGGAGAAAAATAATGATGATGAGATTTTCTGTGATCCAAAGTACTACAGCTGCACCGATGCTCAATGCCCCTGCTTCCTTACCTGAATTTAGAAAGGCAAAGAGAAATATTGACCAGATCATGGTAGGTTATCTACAGCCGCAGATTCGGACAGATGAGAAGGAAATGACGGTGGGATCTTTCTCCACCTGCTCTCTTTAAATCTTCTCAGAAGGCATCAATGACATCCATGCAAATGTTTGGGCTTTTTGCTGAGTTGGCCAGCCGTGCGTGACACTTTCCAAATAGAAGCAAACGACCAGAGGAGAAATTTGCATAAGCAAATTCATGCAACTATTATGAGGCAAAAGCCTGGTCCATTGGCAGAAAACAGAACCAGGGGTGCCCAAATCAGAAAGATCCACTCAGTAGAGCTACACCTTCAATCGTGTTTCCTAATGTGAGGATCTAAGCATTCAAAAATATATTCGCATGTGTGAGTGTTTTAACTATCAGGCGTGACTTGTTGTTTTAAATAGAAAAGTTATTTGATAGGAAACATCCAACGTCAAATATATCCAAAAGGAGAACATAGGGGAAAGATTTAACAGTTCATAATTACATTGCTGAAGTGAAGATAAATATGCACCATATAAGAACATAATATTGTCTGATAACATTCTCCAAATTCTTGACATTTGATTTGTATGTTTAAGAAAGGCCCATTTGGGGAAGGACTACATGCTTTGCTTTTGGAATGCTTCTTTATTTCATAATAGACATTAGAAAAGAACCAGGGGAGATATAAAATATAGAATAACCGAGTTGGAAGGGAGCTTGTAGGTAATCTAGTCCCACCCCTGCCCAAACAGGAGACCCTACACCATTTCTGACAAATGACAGTTTCCTTGAAAGTCTCAAGTGATGCAATTCCCACAATGCCACTTCTGTTCCATTGGTTGTTTGTTCTCACTGTCAGAAAATTTCTCCTTATTTCCAGGTTGAATCTCTCCTTGGTCAGTTTCCATACATTATTCCTTGCCTGGCTATGACACCAGTGTTCGGATATTTGAGGGGCTGCCACAGAGTGGAAGAGGGTCAAGCTCTTTTCCAAAGCACCTGAAGGCCAGACAAGGAATAATGGATGGAAAACTGATCAAGGAGAGATTCAACCTGGAAATAACTTGCCAGATGTGGACATGATGGAAAGGAAAATCCATCAGTAGGGTTTCTTTCTTTTTTTTTGCAAGTTCTGCAAAGAAATGCAATCTTTTTTGGAAGAAGGAGACATTGTTCCATAGTGAATAGTGAAGATCTGGAGAAGGTCTTGGAGGTGAAGGTAGCACCATTTTATGGTCTTCATTCTTGCTTTGCAGCACTTAGTACCTCTTTGGAGATTGCGGGCCAAACACAAGCGGATGATTCTCATGGTCCATCCCAAGTTGTGTGTTTTCCAGGGCAATTCTTGGGTCACTTCCAAGGGCCACCTGTCCAGGGCCAGAGAAATCAGGAAATCCAGGCAGTTCAAATGGGTATAAAGATTGATTCCAAGCTTGAGCTCTCTATAAGAATCTGAACTACTAACAGTCAAAGCAATTTGGTGGCAGATAAGGAATTCATGGTGAACTGGATTTAAATCTCTGGTGGGCATGAAGGGACACCTGATGATGTGCTTGACCCCTCCCTTGGGCTCAGCCTGGATCTCTCCCACACCACTAGCTATATCATACTTTGTCCTTGCTCATTTGTTATCCACTCTACCTTCCCCTTGTAGACTTACGTTGACCTTTTGATTTATTCACAAACACAAAGTATTCCTTAAGGCCATGTTAAAGTCAACCATTCCACCCCAGTCCTTGGATTTCAGAAATGACACCTTCTCAAGGTATGTGTCAGGCCTCCATTTATATTCTTTTTAGAATTTTGGCCTGCCATACTTTCTCTTATTTCATTATGCTGTTTCTTTAAGTATAGTCAATGGGAGGGGGGATTAGAAGGAGTAGGATTTTGGAATGTATTGTTTTTCATTCTTTGCTAGAAGCCAAGGTCATCCTTTGTCTCTACACTTTCACACCTGACTGGAAGAAGCTGGGCATGGACACCAGCGTGGAAGGAGGAGATTGGACCATGTGAGGGACTGTGGGTGTGGGGACAAGATAATGAACTTTTAACTGGGTGGGATTCTGATGTAACTTCCAGAGTTGGAATCCCCACAGCTATGTGCCAACATGCCTGCTTTATTAAATTGGAACTTTAAGCATAGTTTTGCCTTCAACTCTGATTTAATTCTACATGGTATTTGGAACGCTGACAATATGCACATAAAAAACAGCTTTATTCAAACACAGAAACTTAAACATTTGGGACATACAAACAGCCTTTGCTCTTTTTCCCCATCAGCCACTATAATAGAAGTTTTTGACGATTCCAAATTTGGGGAGTTTTTTTTAAATGTATCGAAAAAGGTTACTTTCCAATATTCAGATGGCTCTCTAAATTCACGGCAAATAACTTCAAGCAGCTTGAAGAACCCAAGAGGAACAGGTACAACACTAAATCACTGTAACGGATGTGAACAAATTTGCTCAACTTTCTAGATGAAATAGACATCCGGGGGAAATCATTCCATTTCAAGTTTTCTTGTATTCAATCCTTTCTACTTTCACCTCGTTCTCAATGAGTTGATACACGTAGGTAACGACAACGGAGCACTGAACATCCATCAGAACAAAGGACGGAATTACATCCCTGGAAAGAAGAACCATTTGTAGTTGAAATAGGAAGTAATTTTTATGTAGACTGAGAGCTTCAGTACCAAAGACAAATTCCTTGTGTGTCCAATCACACTTGGCCAATAAAAAATTCTATTCTGTTCTGTTCTGCTCTATTCTATCCTGCTATTCTGCTCTATTCTGCTCTATTCTACCCTACTTCTATTCTAGTCTATTCTGCTATATTCTATATTCTATATTATTCTATCCTATCCTATTCTATTCTATTTTATTACATTCTACATTCTATTCCATATTCCACTCTATTCTGCTCTATTCTATCCTGCTCTATTCTATTCTGCTCTATTCTGTATTCTATATTCTATATTCTATATTATTTTATCCTACCCTATCCTATCCTATTCTACTACATTCTACATTCTACACTCTATTCCATATTCTGCTCTATTCTACCCTACTTCTATTCTAGTCTATTCTGCTCTATTCTATTCTGCTCTATTCTATATTGTGTATTGTGTATTCTATATTGTATATTGTATATTGTATATTCTATATTCTATTCTACCCTAACCTATTCTATTCTACTACATTCTACACTCTACATTCCATTCCATATTCTGCTCTATTCTACCCTACTTCTATTCTAGTCTATTCTGCTCTATTCTATATTCTATTTTATTTTATCCTACCCTATCCTATTCTATTCTACTACATTCTACATTCTATTCCATATTCTGCTCTATTCTACTCCATTCCATTCCGATATCTCTATGGCTGCCACAAAGAAGAGGGAGTCAAGCTATTCTCCAAAGCACCTGAGGGCAGAACAAGAAGCAATGGGTGGAAACTAATCAAGGAGAAAAGCAACTCAGAACTAAGGAGAAATTTCCTGACAGTTAGAACAATTAATCAATGGAACAACTTGCCTCCAGAAGTTGTGAATGTTCCAACACAGGAAGTTTTAAAGACGATGTTGGATATCCATTTGTCTGAAGTGGTGTAGGATTTCCTGCCTAGGCAGGGGGTTGGACTAGAAGACCTCCAAGGTCCCTTCCAACCCTGTTATTCTATGTTCTACTTCACCTTACTTGGGTCTCTTCTCCAATGTTTTCCATTTGATGGCCATGCCTGATCATCCACCCAACAACCAGCCAATGAAAAGAGATGCTCTCCAGAAACAAATTCCTCAAAACGTGTAGTTCTCACCTTTCCAGAGCACTGTAGGCCCCTGTGGCTGAACCAGGATTGATGTAGAACTTCTTCTCATGTTCTACTGCCTCAAACTTGTGAGTGTGACCAGATATTAAGATGTCCACGTCCAGCTGCCTCTGGAGGATTGCCAAGCTGGCCAGATCCCCCCAAGGTATAATTTGATGGCCATGGATCAGACCAATCCTGAACTGTCCTACAGTGACAATTTTCTGCTGGGGGTAACTCGTGCCCTGCAAAGAATCATGTCAATTATTAATCAATAATAATTCTATAATTCTATTATTGTTCCATAATAATAATTGCAATCAACCCATGGAACAAAAGTTGCCTTCGGAAGTTGTGGGAGCTTCATCCCTGGAGGCTTTCAAGAAGAGACTGGACCGCCATCTCTCAGAAATGGTGTAGGGTCTCCTGCTTGGGTGGAGAGGGTTGGACTAGATGGCCTTTAAGGTCCCTTCCAACTCTGTTAATCTGTATAATCTGTAAGGGATTCTAATTTTAAGGCAGTAATGGAAAGTTTCTAAGTGCTGATCATATCATAAAAGCTGCCATTAATCATGGGTGACAGTGAAAGAAACGCAAAGAATTTGTTTGTAACCAACTGATGCACTTTCTACACTATGTAAAGAAAGAGGATTTTTTTGTGTCGTGTCTGTTTTGAAAACTAAAAATAAAAAAACTTTTATTTTAAAAAAAAAGCTGCCCTTAGTTTGTATTTACAGCTAGTGGAATCAAGTTTATTTGTCAACCTGAGTCCATTTCCTCTTGGGAATGGTAGGTTTTTAGCTCAACAGTCTCATGCTGAAGTGGGTTTAAGTCTAAGCAACATAAAAGCATTGCTAACCACCACGATATCAGTAGACGTTCCAGAGCATGGAAAATAGATGCTCCTTCATCAGCCTAGCAACCTCGGTGGAACTTTCAATCAAAGGAACAGACGGTCTTCAATTGCCCAAACCAGAATCAGCCACGTTCTCCAGCCTCCTACCTCATCAAAGTCCCCTCTAACGATATGGACATCTCCGGCCAGTGTCCTCAGATAATCGTAACTCTCCTTGGTGCAAAGGTTCCCAGTGCAAAGGATATGTTGGATCTTGCCTGGAACCAGCAACTTTTTAAACTTGGCTGGAAGGCTGCAACATCGGTCTGGGATGTGAAGGTCTCCAATCACCAGGACCAGCTGAAGGAGAAAAGAGGTAAAGAAATACAGCGGAGAGTTCACTTCAACAGGGGTGTCAAACTCAAGGACCGCCGTGTGCTTAAATCTGGCCCGTGGAGCCGGCCGTGAGCCTCCTGCATGGCCTCCCGCACGACCTCCCCAGCCTCTAACAGGACTTTGCCAGCCAAAAACAGGCTGTGCGAGGCCTCCATGTGGCCCATTGTTGCAGGAGGCCAAATATGAGGCACACAAGGCCCCCCCCCCATGCCCCGTTTTGGCTGGCAAAGGGCTGCAGGAGGCTCCCGTCCCATCTCCACCTCGCTCCCCCCCCGCCAGCCGGTGGAGAACTACAATGCTCATCCGGCCCTCGGAGAAATCCAGTTCGACACCCCAGCCCTCTCGCAGAAAAATGAAATATCCTAGGAAATATTGAAAAGGCAGAATATTTCTCTGGATGTGAAAAGAAAGAAATATGTTTTAAAAGACAGGATAGCTCCCTGTAGCTCCCTGCCCAACCCCACTTTGTCAATGGGCCATTAAGAAGGCCAAGCTAGTCCCTTTACATAATAAAGACTTCCCCACTTCATTTCCAGGGGGATAGGATTAAGGCATGATAATATTGGCCCTTTACCCAACTCGCCACATGGCATCTGAGAACTCAACCAAACCTGGATTCAAAATGCAGCCTAGAGAGTTGCCCCTGCACGGCCCCATGGGAGTCCAACAACCAATCAGAATACAAGATCAAGATCAAAGGCCAGAGAGGGCATAAAACCAGGGACTCAGCATCTCAGTCTTTCTTTCTCTTTTCTCCTCCAACATTGAAGCATGTAATCACCTTTTCTGTTCAGGAGCTCAAGCCATGTGGTCCTGTCCACCAATAAACCATCTTTCCAAGCAGCCTCCATGTCTCCACTTGGAGCCGAACCCAGAAGGACATTTCTTCCAACAATTTCATAGGTTCAGAAACGCCTTTGAAGGGGTCCCTAAAGATGTTTTAAAAGATGAACTCCAACACATACACATGAGAGAACCAACCCAGAACTCCAGAGAGTTGGAACAATTAATCAGTGGAACAACTTGCCCCCAGATGTTGTGGGTGACCCAACACTGGAAGATTTTTTTAAAAAAGAAATTGCACAACCATTTGTCTGAAATGGTGTAGAGTTTCCTGTTTGAGTAGAGGTTGGTCTAGAAGACCTCCAAGTTCCCTTCCAACTCTGTGATTTTGTTAACAGAGTGTTGCAGAAAATGACAGGCTTTAGACTTCTCAGGATACAGGAAAAGTTTATTTGGCAGCCAGGTTCAGAAAGTTAGCAAAATAGCTAACACTGCAAGTTCTGAACAACCTTCATTATCGAAGCACACATTCTTATACATTCTCAAAGGCAGCTTCACACGGAAACACTTAACTCATTTCCTATTGGTTACCTTGAGGAGAAAGCCTTATAAGGAGATGGGGTCTTACTTCTCCTTTTGTCTTGGGTCATAGGTACTGAGTACGTGTCTCTTAGCGAACTTTAGCTGACCCTGGTGGTCTTGTGAGACTATTGAACTCTGCGGTTAGGCACTTGCTTCCTGTTCTTTTGCAAGCTGCAACTCTGCCTATGGGGCTTTTTAATATAGAAATAAAGGGGCCCCGAGAGGCTGTCCAGCCTGACCCAGTAGGTTTCACACTTAATGTCCAAATCTCACTTTACGTCCTACTTTAAGGGCACCTCTACTACTACCACCACTCTTTCATCCTAAAGCTCTCACTCTTTCATCCTAAAGAATCTCAACTCAAGCAGACTTGCTTCCAGATGGAAAAGAAGGCCACTCTAAATTAACCAGCACAAAAGATACATTAAAAGTATCTTTCTCCTCTACTCACCATCCTGCTGATTCTCTGACTCTGCTGCGGAGTATCAAGTTGCAAAGCAAACACACAAAAAGCCTGAATACTGGTTGCCAAAGGTCAGCTGTTAGCCGTTGATTGACTACTAAGACAATGCAAAACTACAGCCACTCCCTCTGAAGGGCTTTTTCTATTTGTAGTTACTTTAGCGACCCCAATTCTGAAAGTTCTTACTTGCAAAGGCTTTCTTTTAAAGGAACAGTCTGCTTTGAACGCCCAAATCTGCTGTAAAGGTAATCCATGACTTACAAGGATTCATTGAGTGACTGTTCAAAGTTACAACGGCACTGTGGCTTATGCCCGTTTTCACACTTACAACCTCTGCAGCCTTCTTGTGGCCAGGAAGGGGGGGTTTAAAAGCACAATGACTATATATGTACACCTTTTTGTCCTATTTTTTTTTTAAAAAAGGAGAATACATGTTAAAATTAAATATGTCTAGTGAAAAGGAATTATAAATACCATCAACATAAAATGGAGCTTGCTCAGAAGCTGAAATACACCAAGTAATTGAGATGAAGAGTGGGAAGTAGAGGAGAGAGGGAAGGGAAGAAGAGAGGGTAAAGAGAGAAGGTGGGGGGAGAGAAAGGAGGAGTGGAAAGGGGAGAGAAGGAGAGAGGAAGGGAAGTAGAGAAGGGAAGGATGCCAGAGGGAAGAAAGGATGTAGGGAGGGAGAGGAGAGAGGGAGAAGAAAGTGATGGATAAGGTACAAATATGGTGTATGGAGAGCAGAAGAGCCAATAATTGTTTTTGGGAGTTGATGGTAAGATGATGTAAAAATTTAATTATATAATATGATGTTGGCTATGTAATAGTATACATGTGATTATATGTTATGAAAATGAAAACATAAAAAACTTTATAAAAAACATTCAGATGCTTAACAGTTGTGGCAAGAAAATCGTATAATGGGGGATCGTATAATAATCACTTAGCATCTGTCTTACTAGAGAGATATAAAGAGGGGGAACACAGTTAGGATAGATTAGCGAAAGGAAAGGGAACAAGAAATGATATGAAATTATATTTGGGTTGGTGGAAATACCATCCCAAGGAAACATAAACTGAGATCTGAAAGAGACATCTACAACAATAGGGAAAAAAAGGGAGAGGGGAGGAGAGAATGAAAGGAAGACGAGGGAAAGAAGAAAGAGGTGAAGAGAGGAAGATGGAAGGGAGAGAAAGAGAAGGAGAGAGGGTAGGAAGGGGAAAAGGAAGAGTAGGAGTAGGAAAAAGGGAAGGGAAGAAGGAAGGGGAAGGAGAGGAGGAAGGAAGGAAGTAGAGAAGGGAGGGAGGAGGAAAAGAAAGGGAAAACAAGGTGGTGTTACAACAGGTAGAAGGGATGGTAAATAAAGCAACCCAAACTGTATATTATAACCTATGAAATGAAATAACAAATGTATAAGAATGACAAATGTAAAGAATAATAATTATGTGAACGTATACTTAAAATGGAATGTAAGAGAACAAAAAATAAAAAAAATTCTGAAAAAAAATCTGTCTTACTTAGCAACAGAAATGTTTTTTGTTTTTGTTTTTTGCAATATTTTTTTGTTACAAATTTTAAATTCTATTTACGAACAAAGGGGCTCACCCCCCCTCTTTTTTTACTTGCCACCACATTTTTACACGTTGGCTAGTCATGCATACCGGACATCACCTGCTGGAAGGTTTTTGTTCAGCTCTTCAGTGAGATTGTATCATTGTGTACGTGCCACCACTTATATAAGACAGGCAATAATAATCAGCTTCATCCTCTGCCTGAAGATTGGAGATGGTTAACACGGCAGATGTTCTCGAGTTTTCAACTGAACCAGAGAATCGTTCTGGGATTCCAGAGGGTCTGCTGGTATCATCATATATAATGGTTTTGGGGACATTTCCAGGCTTCTGTTGATACCAGGAGGAATAGCTTGATCCAATTGTTCCACTGCTTATAGAACAAGAGATTCGGATTGACCCTCCAGGAGATACAGCCACAGATTCTGGTTGAGTCAGGACAACTTGGGAGAAAGTCCCTAAAAGACAATAAAGATGACAGGAAAGACTATCAGCAAAAATCTTCATTTAAATCAGAGGATACGTGTGGTAGGAACAGAAATTAGGGGATGGATTTCTGAATTATCAGTAGAAAGAGGAAAGTCATAGTCCCAGCAATTTTAGAGTAGAAATCCCAAGACATAAATTACCCGTAAAGGAAGATGAAAGGATAGCCAAGATAAGAGGCATCCAAGCCATGGTTGGGGATGAGGTCAGAACCGAATTGTCTGCAGATCCAGCTGTGCTCTCTGCTCTTAAGCCTTTGGCCAATGAGGAATTCAAATTCATGCAAATGATCCGCCTGTTCATTGAATCTTCCTCAGATATCAAAGCCTGCTTCAGATAAAAGGAAAGACCATCCCTAGAAGCTTCCTTCCTGCCTGAGCAGGGGTTGGACTAAAAGACCTCCATGGTCTCTTCCAACTCTTTGAGGATCATGATTTCCTGATGCAGTATTTGAAGGGACCATCCTGTTTGGCTGAGTGGGAACATTTGGGAAGGACTTCAGCTCACCTGCAGTGTAGAAAGCATGCATGAGATTTGTCCTCATTTTATGTCCTTCATCCTTCCTACTTCAGGCTGAGACAGATCCCTCTCATTTTTTCACAGAAATTGTGACTTCTTTCAGGAATATTAGGAATAAAAATCATCTATGTTAGTCACTGATTCATGTTTTCCAGAAACGTTGTTGTGTTCATCCAAAGGGATCTCCAGGAGAAGACAAAAATCCAGTCCAGTGGCGAGATGGATGACTGAGATTGGAGCTGGTGTCCCACCATAATATAAAAAGGAAGCTCATTGCATTGAGTTATTTCTTTATTTTGCTGAAAGGTTGTTGAGTTCATCAGAGGGGATCTCCAAGAGTGCACAAAAGAATTGGGGGAAAAAAGCTTCATCAGTTCTGATAGGTCAGAACTGATGAACTTTCTTGGATGAGAAGTAAAATATCTTCAAGGAAAGAACATTTTTTCCTCAAGAAGAAACATAGTCTGGTTGCATTTTGAGTTAAAAAAAAAAAAAGGCACTTTTGAAACAACCATGATCCGGATGACTGAGAATCTCCATAGATATCAAGATATCTAGCAGCAAAGACAATATATCAGCATAAAAAATAACCTGAAGATTCTTATTCAGAATCAACTATATCCCATAAATTTATTTGTTTGCTCAAATTTATTAATATTACAGCCCTTTCCATGGACTCTGTTATGCTGTGGATTTTACCCTGTTTTTCCTAGTTGTGTTTCTTGAAAGAAGAAGGCGAGATTGGTAGGCAGGGAATAAGTTCCATATTTGCTTCTCCACTACAAAGAATTCAAGGTGGAATATCATGACTCAGAAGTCAACTCCTCTTCTCGGTCTAGTTGATTGTCATCCTTTGTTTCTCCCTTCTGCGTTTCTATTCTATGCTATAAACCACCATTGCAATTAGACCAACGTATGGATACTGCCAGCCTTATCTAGAGGGGACAACATGCTTTCTCATTACCATTGTAAAACCTTGATACCCATCATCTTTAGACCAGAACTCCTCCTTGGACTCAAATGTCAGACTGAGTTCAGAAAACAAGGCAATCCTGACCTGTATTGGTTATGTCAATACAACCTCAAGGTAGTTTTGGAGTTTGAAAGGTAGGTGCCAAGATTCTCTTTGCTAAAATAAAGAAGCAGCATAGTAACCAACCTCAATTGAAATGGCAAGTTTACACCCACTTTTTCATGACTGTACAGATGTTGGGTGAGAAGGGAAAACAGGAAGGAAAACATTGTTTTGATCCAGAAAAACACAGAATTTAAACAAAATCTAAAGGGCAAGACAAACAAAACCAGAAAGTAGTGTCCTCTTGTAAGCAATCTGAGAATGTTTGGGGGATCTCAAGGGGACAAAATTGGAAGAACTGTTGGCGGAGCCGGAAATTGAGGTGAGATTTTAAAGGGTCTCTTAGTTTGCCTGTATATCGCATCTAAGGCATCATATTACTTTCATTTTTCTCTGCTTCTTTTGTCATAAAAGATTCTCACCATTTCTCCAAATGATGCTGAATGAGAAAGGGGTTGATTCAAGTCTACCAGGGCCAAAATCTTGTATGAAAGCAAAGAGTAAAGAACTTTTTCCACCAAGGACGTACAATTTCAAAGGGGAGAGAAATGCTAGATCGGAAAGGGGAGAATGACAGACTCAGAAAAACATCCCCTGAACAGAAACGATCAATAAGAACGAGAAAGTGGGTGTCCAGATCAGAAGGTTGATAAGAACAAGAGGAGATGTAGCCAGCTCACAGTTGGAAAGTGGGATAAAGGTGGACAACATGTCTCATATCTCCAAATAGACCACTATGCAAAGTGTTCTGAGTGAATCTCTATGCTAAATCATGTAGGTATAAGTCAACTGATCCCATTCCATCTGCTCACTATAAAGTCCCAGTCCAATTACAACATCCTCCTAAAACTCAGATGCCATCATATTCCCCAAGAGTCCAAAGCGGAGTGACAGGAGTGAGGAAACACCTGACAGCTTGGGAAGACTTTGAGGAACCAAGAACAAGATGTCACACATTTGCAAGTCATGCATGTCGGAGTTCAGCAGCTACAAGGTTTTTGTTCAGCTCTTCAATTGGATTGTAGCACTGTGCACTTGCCAACACTTACATGATACAGGCAATAATAATCAGCTTCATCCTCTGGCTGAAGATTGGAGATAGTTAACACGGTAGATGTTTCAGAGTTTTCAATAGAACCAGAGAACCGTTCTGGGATTCCAGAGGGTCTGCTGGTATCTTCATATATAATGGGTTTGGGGGCATTTCCAGGCTTCTGCTGATACCAGGAGGAATCCCCTGTGTCAAGTGTTCCACTGTTTATAGAACAAGTGATTCGGATTGTCCCTCCAGGAGATCCAGACACAGATTCTGGTTGAGTGAGGACAACTTGAGAAAAAGTTCCTGAAAGGACACAAAGAAGACAGAAAAGACTATCAGCACAATGTCCACTTAAGCAATGGAGACCTTTCAATCAGAAGAAATGTGTGGTAGGAACAGAAATTAGGAGATGGATGCCTGAATTATCAGTAGACAGAGGAAGGCTAAAGTCACAGCAATTTTTAGTAGAATCCCAAGACATAAATTACCCAAAAAGGAAGCTGAGAGGATGAGAAGAGGCAACCATGCCATGGTGGAAGATGGAGTCAGGGTTGAATTGTCTGCAGATCTATCTGTCCTCTCTGCTCTTAAGCCTTTTGCTAGTGAGGAATTCAAATTCATGCAAATCTTCTGACTGCTCATCAAAACTTCCTCAGATAGGAGAGCCTGTTTCAGATAAAAGGAAAAACCACCCTTTGAAGGTTCCTCCTCTTTGAGGATCATGATTTGCTGATGTAGCTTTTGAGGAGACCATCCTGTTTAGCTGAGCGAGAACATTAGAGAAGGACCTCAGCTCACCTGCGGTGTAGAAAGCATGCATGAGAATTGTCCTCTTTTTTTTCCCTACACCATTCCTTGCTTAGGCTGAGACAGATCCTTCTCAGTTTTTCAGAGAAATTATGAAGTATTTCAGGGATCTTGGGAATGAAAACCATCTATGTTGGGTCACAACTTCCTATTTTCCTGAAAGGTTGTTGTGTTCATCAGAGGGGATCTCCAAGAGTAGACCAAAGAGTAGACCAAAAGCTTCATCAGTCCTGACAGGTCCTTCCTGCCTGAGTAGGGGTTGTACTGGAAGACCTCCAAGGTCCCTTCCAACTCTGTCATTCTGTTATTCTCTTTGAGAATCATGATTTCCTGATGCAGCTTTCCAAGAGACCATCTTCTTTGGTTTAGGGAGAACATTTGGGAAGGTCTTCAGCTCACCTGAGATGTAGAAAGCATGCATGAGAATGGTCCTCATTTTATGTCCTTCATCCTTGTTTGGGCTGGGATAGATCCCTCTCAACTTTCAGGGACATTATTACCAATTTCAGGGCTGTTAGGTCCATTTATTTATTTATTTATTTATTTATTTATTTATTTATTTATTTTATAATTTTTTATTAACAAACATGTGAAATACACACACACAAAACCTAGACGTACACCACATTTACACAATACAATATGAACAGGAGCTTCCTGTTCTTTATAATAGCAATTATCAATCAATATCGCTCACCTTATATTATTTCCCCTTCTATTGTATTTCATTTGGATTTCACCATTCTTAACCCTCTTATTTTACTCATAAGTAAACTTAGAGGTCCATTTATTTATTTCTTCATGAAATTGATTAATATTCCAACTCTTTCCCATGCATTCTGTTATACTTTGATTTTTATTCGTTTTCTGCCCTTTGTGCCCCTTGAGAAGGGAATTAACACATTTTCTCATTGCTACAGAGAGCTTTGGGGACTAAACTTTCTGACTAAGTTTCAAAAATATGGCAATCCTGACCTCTACTGGTTAGGTTACCCAGGGCTCAAGATACTTTTGGGGTTGGGCAAAGCAGATGCCAAGATTCATTGCATAGTGACCTACATCAAATGTCAATAGTTTGTTCCAACCTATTTTTTCATGACCCTAAATGAGGTGGATGAGAAGGAAGAATGGGAATATAGGAGAACATAGTTATGACCTTCACCCTTACTACAACCCTATAAAACAATAAAAATTTTTAAAGACACCCAATGTTACGACCAAAATAATCAAGAAAGGAGAGTCCAGTGATAGGGAATTTGCTCAAGGAGACAGAATTGGATGAGTGGGGGTATTAAAGAGTTTTTTATTTTGCTGATATTCCTGGTGAGGACACAGCTGATCCCAGGAGGTGTATCAATCTCAAATATTTTCACTCATTTTGTTAGAAGAAATCCTGTTTCTCCATAGGATGCAGAAAGAGGAGAGGGATGATTAAGGACAACCTGGGCCAAAAGATCTGAAAGGAAGCTGAGATAAAGTTTCAGTAAAAGAGGTGTAATTGCAAAGGGGAGAGAAAGGTTAGAGGTGAAAAGGAAGAGTGAAGGACTCTAAAGAAACTTTTATGATCAGAATTGATTAATAAGAACCAAAATGTGAGCGTTCCAGATCAGAAGGGTTGATCTTAGAAAATCAAAACTTTTCCATCACTATTTCAGTAGACAGAGGAGAAGAGGAGGAGATGTGGCTAGGTTGCAGTTGGAATGTTGGATAAGGAATTCTAAAAGGAATATAATTGCAGGCCTGACCAGAGGCTAATTATAACACCTGTGTCTAATTCAGATGCCATCACATCCCTGGGAGTCTAAGTGGGTGTGACAGCAGGAAGGAAGCACCTGAGAATTTGAGGAGGCTAAGAGGAACCAAGAAGAGGATGTCACAGATTGGCTAGTCATGCATATTGGGGTTCCCCTGCTGAAGGTTTTTGTTCAGCTCTTCAGTGGGATTGTATCACTGTGTACTTGCCATCGTTTGTATAAGAGAAGCAATAATAATCAGCTTCATCTTCTGCCTCAATATTGGAGATGTTTAACATGGCAGATGTTCTCGAGCTTTCAACAGAACCGGAGAACCGTTCTGGGATTCCAGAGGGTCTGCTGCTATCATAATATATAATGGGTTTGGGGGCATTTCCAGGCTTCTGTTGATACCAGGAGAAATAGCCTTCTCCAACTCCTCCACTGCTTTTGCAATTGATTTGGACTTTCTCCCGAAGAGATCCAGACACAGCAGCTGGTTGATTCAAGACAAACTGGGAAAAAGTCCCTGGGGGGAAAAAAGCAAAGATAACAGGAGGATTCAATCAGCAATGATGTTCATTGAAGGTAGGAGAAATGTGTGGTAGGAACAGAAATTGGAAGTCAAAGAAGTAGAGGAGGAACCACTTCCCTGGATTATTAGGTGAGGGAGGAAGGATATAAGTCCCAGTAGATATCCCCAGTCTTCAATTACCCAGAAAGGAAGAGGAGAGGATAAGAAGAGGCAGGCAAGCCATGGTGGGAGATGCAGGGTTGAATTGTCTGCAGATCCAGCTGTGCTCTCTGCTCTTAAGCCTTTTGCCAGTGTGGAATTCAAATTCATGCAAATGATCTGCCTGCTCATTGAACCTTCCTCAGCTATCAGAGCCTGCTTGAGATAAAAGGCAAGACCAATACAAGCGTTTCACTTCCTTTCAAGGGTTTTTGTCTCACTTCCCTATTCGAATCGAGCACCGTGCACTCGTTCCCTGTCCAAAGAAAACAGTAATTAGTGGCCTCATCTTCCACCAAGGCCCCCGTGATGGTCAGAGACATGGTGCTCCCTGACCTGGAGCCAGAGAAACGATCTGGAATGCCTGTGGCTCTGATGCTGATGTCGTATATTAAGAGCTTTGGAGTCTGCTCTGCCTTCTGCTGGATCCATCGTGGGTAGTTTTCATCAGCGATGGTTCCGGCATCATATCTACAGGACAGGATGATGGTCCCTCCTGTGGCTACAAAGTATGGCTCCTTCGAGCTCTGCAGCTGCTGCATGCTGGCTCCTGAAAGAGGACATGGGATTTAGGGAACAAGGGAGAGCATGGAATTAAGGAACATAAGGTGAATCTACGCTACGCAGCCAAACCATGGCCAGCATTGGCTACCCTGTATTCCACATGGCGACCATCAAAAGGACTTTTTCCTCCTGCCCCCTGATTCCTTTGGTCTCACCTAAGGAAGACAGGATGGTGAGGAGCAGAAGAACCCAAGCCATGGTGGACACTTAGATGATCTTCCTGAATGAAATGTTCAGTATTTGGATTCTACCCGGCCTCTCTTAAAACCCTAGAGGGGAAGAATGTAATTAGCATGCAAATCAGGTCATTTTTAAAACCATGCTGATCCCTGCCCTTACCAAACAGGAAGATGAACTAAAGGTTCAGCTTGTACCTAATTGATCAATATATGATACTAGTAGTTAGCCTAGCTGTTGTCTTTGTTTATCCCTATCCCATAGTAGACATTCACAAACGTCTGGGCCAAACGTAATTTCTAATGTTGGACTTTCCTCCTTAGTAGAGGGTGCCCCTGTGTGGAGTACTGTGAAGCCGTTTCCATGGCAACTCCACTGTGCTGTACAGTAGAAGCCATTTTAAGGCAGTACAGTAGAAGCCATTTTAAGGCACAACAGGCTGTATCTGATCAGAACACATACCTCGAGGGGTATTTGTTTCCAGAGAGTAATACCAAGTTTGGTTGAAATTGCTTGAGGCATTCCAGAGTTATGCTGGAACACACACACACACACACACACACACACACACACACACACACACACACACACACACACAGAGTCATTTATATATAGTGTAGTGTAGCGTTGCATAGTAGAGCATAGCACAGCACAGTAGAGATAGAGATAGATAGATAGATAGATAGATAGATAGATAGATAGATAGATAGATAGATAGATAGATGATAGATTGATATAGAGATAGAGATAGAGATAGAGATAGAGATAGAGATAGAGATAGAGATAGAGATAGAGATAGAGATAGAGATAGATAGATATAGATATGAATAGATATGAATAGATAGATAGATAGATAGATAGATAGATAGATAGATAGATAGATAGATAGATAGATAGATAGATAGATAGATAGAGGGAGAGAGAGAGAGAGAGAGAGAGAATGAGAATTGAGAAACTATCACATCCCTAAGAGTCTAGGTGGGTGTGACAGCAGGAAGGAAGCACCTGATAATTTGAGAAGGCTAAGAGGAAACAAGAAGAAGATGTCACATATTGGTTACTCATGCATGTTGGAGTTCACTGCTTCAATGTTTTTGTTCAGCTCTTCAGTGGGATTGTATCACTGTGTACTTGTTATTGCCGAGATAACACAGGCAATAATAATCAGCTTCATCCTCTGCCTGAAGATTGGAGATGGTTAACACGGCAGATGTTCTCGAGCTTTCAACAGAACTGGAAAATCATTCTGGGATTCCAGAGGCTCTGCTGGTATCATCATATATGAGAAGTTTGGGGGAATTTCCAGGCTTCTGTTGATACCAGGAGGAATAGCCTGATCCAATTGTTCCACTGTTTTTAGTACAAGTGATTCGGATTGTCCCTCCAGGAGTTCCAGCCACAGATTCTGGCTGAGTTATGACAACTTGCGAAAAAATCCCTGAAATAAAGGAGAGATGATAGGAAAACTCAATGAGCACAATGTTCATTGAATGTAGGAGAAATATATGGTAGGAACAGAAATCAGAAGTCAAAGAGGTAGAGGAGAAACCACTTCTCTGAATTATTAGCAGATGGAGGAAGAGTGGAAATCCCAGTAATTTTTAATGGATATCCCAAGTCGTAAGTTACCCATAAAGTAAGAGGAGAGGATGAAAAGAAGAGGCAGCCAAGCCATGGTTGGAGATGGAGTCAAGGTTGAATTGTCTGCAGATCCAGCTGTCCTCTCTGCTCTTAAGCCTTGGCCAGTGTGCGGAATTATATTCATGCAAATGTTCTCCCTGCTCATCAGTTCTTCCTCAAATATGAGATGAAAAGAAAGACCATCCTTTGAAGATTCCTTCTCTTCAAGTATTAGGATTTGCTGGTAGAGCTTTTGAGGACACTCCCATGTTTTCATGAGCAAGGACACTTGGGAAGGACTTTAGCTACCGACCCATACAAAAATTCTGGCAAAACACCATTGCCATAATGACACAAAGAAATAATAGATATTGGAGTGTTAACGTTCTGTAATCTTTCTTTTTATAAACTTGGAAAATAGACATCTAGGTCTTTTCTTAATAGCTTTGATGAACACTATGATTTCTTAGTACATGTCAGGCCCTAGAAAACACTCTCCAAAACAGTTCTTTTATTGTTCCTCACCTATAGATAAAAATCTTGCAAAAGTAACTCATTACTTATTAAAGAACATTTAAGAAAGAGCTATCTTGACCCTCTTGTTGTGGCCCACCAGTGGCCAGTGGAGCTGGCAGCAGATTCAGACAGTGAGGAGGTTGGGGAGGTACATGGCCCAGTCCTGGAGTCTGGGGAAGGCTCTGATGAGGGCTCTGTGTCGGAGGCAGAGAGGGTGTCAGAGCCGTATGCCAGTTATCAGCTGCCTTCGGAGTCAGACATCAGCTCGAGCCTGTTCCCAGAGTGCGCATGTACAGAGTTGCCAGGAGAAAGGAACAGTTAAGGAGCAAGGGTCAACTTGGGAGTAAGGCCACAGGTGGACAATGAATGGCTCCTCCCAGAGGAAATAAAAGAGGAGCAAAAGGGGAATGGAGTGTGCAGGAGTTCATTCCTGCATTCTTGCCAAGTATTGCGGCGTCTGAAAGATATCGGCCTGGCCACTCTCCAAGCCTGATAAAGGTCGGTAATTGTGAAGTATCTTGAAAGACTTTGGGAGAGGAAAGACTTTGCTGGAAAGGAATTCACTGTCAATTAAATAAAAGAGGCTTATTGGGACGAGGACTCAGTTTCGTGGTGCTGGGGAAGTTTAGGTCAGAACACCTCTTTCTATCAACCAACTATCTAAACTTTGCTATCTCTCAGTCCTCTGGAATGCAGCCCCACCCATCTGGGAATCCAGACTACATTCCACCACAGCCTTTGAAAAAATGCAATTACTATCCCAGGAGTCAGCAACCTTAAACACTGAAATAGCCACAAAGGTCTTAATCGGAAGCCCCCCCCATTCAATTCTGGAGCTGACCGGAAGTCTGGTTCCCCCACCATAGAGTCTCCTCCTAGCACAGCGTCTTTTTTCCTCTGCCGACCGTTCTCCCACCATAGAGTCTCCTCCTAGCATGGTGTCCTTTTTCCTTTTACTGACTGGTGACAGGGAGCCACAGCAGAGGGATGAAAGAGCCGCATGCAGCTCCAGAGCTGCAGGTTGCTGACCCCTGCACTATCCAGAAAGCCTTCACACAAGACATCCATTGAAGATCTCCTCTACATTGTGACAGCCCCAGTCTAGTAAAGAGAGTTTTTGTTTCACTTCTCTGTCTGAATCAAGCACTGTGTACCCGCTCCCAGTCCAGACAGCACAGTAATAAGTAGCCTCGTCTTCACCCAAAGTTCCAGCGATGGTAAGGGACATGGTGTTCCCAGAGGTGGTCCCAGTGAAACGGACTGGGACATTCGATGGCCTGGTGTTGCTGGTAGCAACTAAGAGCCTTAGCACTCCGGGCTTCTGCTGGAGCCATCGAAGGTAATTGTTGTCAGAGATGGTCCCACCACTATAGCTACAAGACATGGTGACGGTGCCACCTACAGCTACAGATTCTGAATTCTTCAGGCTCTGCAGCTGCTGAATACTGGCCCCTGAAAGAGAATATGGGTGTTTTTTTAAATAACAGCAACAGTTAGGTAAAGGTTTCCCTTGCACATATGTGCTAGTCCTTCCTGACTCTAGGGGGTGGCGCTCATCTCCGTTTCAAAGGCAAAGAACCAGCATTGTCCAAATATGTCTCTGTGGCCATGTGGCCAGCATGACTCAACACCGAAGGGACACAGAACGCTGTTACCTTCCCACCAATGGTGGTTCCTATTTTTCTACTTGCATTTTTTGTGTGCTTTTGAACTGCTAGGTTGGCAGAAGCTGGGACAATTCACGGGAGCTCACTCCATTACGTGGTGCTAGGGATCCGAACATCCAAACTGCCGACCTTTCTAATCGATAAGCTCAGCCACTAAGCCACCGTGGCCCCTTTAGTTCTACACTGAGCTATATATAAAAATATCTTGACAACCAGAATTTTCCTGCCCTGTGCTTCCAATGAAAAACCATCAAAAGAGTTTGTCTCTTCATTCCCCTGATTTTCTGGCTCTCACCAAAGGAGGACAGGATGGTGAAGAGCAGAAGAATCCAAGCCATGATGGGTGGTGAGGTCTTCTTCCTCAATGTAAGGATCACTATTTGCTTTTTGTCGGGTCTCTCTTAAACCCCTAGAGATGAGGGATGACACCAGCATGCAAATTGGGTGTTTGCTTAAACAAAATAACCTCTACTTTGTTGATCAAGAGATGAACTTGGCGACAAAGAAGCACACTGCTCAAATAAGAGTTCAGAGCAGGAACTGGAGTATCCTAGGAAGAAGTCCCAACTCCATCCTTAAGATCATTGAGTTGTATTCAACCATGATTTTCATTCAGCCTTTTATTCTGACCTGGGCTTCCCAAGAGCCTGAAGCAAACTCCTTGTCCCGACAAAAAAACCTTTTATTAATTCACTGTGAATTCTGCTCATTCACCTCCAGCAAAGTCTTTCAAGGGAGGATTTACAGTCACAGACCTTCTCTGGCTTGGACAGCTGCCAGGCCGATCTCTGCAAAACTTGGCAAGGAGTCTAGGAGAGTCAAAACCCAATTAAGTGAACTAACTGTCTCCTGCAAACTCCACTCCCCTATCGTCTTTTGCATTTTACTCAGTTTCTGAAAAGTCTTGTTTTTAGGAAAGGGAATATTCTGTAGAAGGGAGCCCTTGGATGAATGCCTTGTTTTCCTCTGCACTACAAAGTGTTGAAATATGACTTAGTAGTAATGCTCTTTTCCGAGTTTAGTTGATGTTCTCCTGTGCTTCTTCCTCCTGGGCTGAGTTTTATGATGTAAAAGAGATCTCAAACAAAGATTAGCCTTATTTAGTGATGATGACACAGTGGCTCAGTGGCTAAGACTCCAAGCTTGTCAATCAGAAAGGTCAGCAGTTCGTTGGTTTGAATCCCTAGCGCCATGTAATGGAGTGAGCTTCTGTTACTTGTCCCAGCTTCTGCCAACCTAGCAGATTGAAAGCACGTAAAAAGTGCAAGTAGAAAAGTAGGAGCCACCTTTGGTGGGAAGATAACAGCGTTCTGTGCACCTTTGGTGTTAAGTCATGCCGGCCACATGACCATGGAGACGTCTTCAGACAGCACTGGCTCTTCAGCTTCGAAATAAGATGAGCACCACCCCCTAAAGTCAGGAACAACTCACGCATATGTGCGAGGGGAACCTTTACCTTAGTGGGGATAATATATTATTGTCTCATTGCAACTGTCAGCTTGAAAAACCACCGTACTGAAAACGAAACTCTTTTGTAGAATGAAAATGACAAAGTTTAGAAAATATGGCAATTCTGACCTCTATTGGTTATATCATTATAGCCTCAAGTTAATGTTTAGCACCAATGAAGGAGAAGATTTGCAGTTCAGGGTTGTGTAAGAATCGGGATGAGATCTGAATTATTTGTGTAAAAAGAATGAACCTGACAGATTCCATTTTGAATAAGATCTTCCAATATATATGTATGTATTGTGTCACAACCCCTGATATGCCCAAATATGGGAGGAAGCATACTGCTTCCTTTCTCTGTCTATCGGCTCACCCCAGGAGACCATCCAGACAGAAAGCCATTATTTTTACTGTTGCCTTTGTTACATTTGTGTTGCATTTGTGCTGATAAATAAATAAAGGGAGACTAGTATAGATCTATTTCAAGCTATTTAGCTCTCAACAGCTAGCCATATCATTGCTGGGATTTGAACCTGTGCTGTATTACATATTAGGCAGTTGTGTTAGCCACTAAGCCACAGGTTCTCCTCCTTTATCAGCTGAGCCAGGGAAATAGGTATGTATTTTGTGTCACAACCCCTGGTATGCCCAAATATGGGAGGAAGCATATTGCTTCCTTTC
Source organism: Thamnophis sirtalis (assembly GCF_051295495.1). NCBI lineage: Eukaryota > Metazoa > Chordata > Lepidosauria > Squamata > Natricidae > Thamnophis > Thamnophis sirtalis. The sequence continues at coordinate 58,569,963 of NW_028261382.1, read as the reverse complement.
TCTGTCTATCGACTCACCCTAGGAGACCATCCAGACAGAATGAGATGAGATGAGAGCTAAATAGCTTGAAATAGATCTATACTGGTCTCCCTTTATTTATTTATCAGCACAAATGCAACACAAATGTAACAAGGGCAACAGTAAAACTAATGGCTTTCTGTCTGGATGGTCTCCTAGGGTGAGCTCCTCCCATATTTGGACATACCAGGGGTTGTGACACAATATAGTGTGTCTGTGTGTGTGTGTGTGTGTGTATTGCTTGCTTAGGTTGGAAAAATACTGATTGGAACAGGATTTCATGCTTTGCTGACAACTTGGGTCAGCCAGGAATAGCCCAGATGGGAACTTGGAAGCCCCCTGTTGTACTGTTCAGTATTCGCCTCTGAGAATCCTTTCATGCATATGAGAGTTATCAATAAGACTTTTTCTTATTGATTAATAAAGCTGTAATCTCCTAGTTTGGTTTTTCTTAGTATATAGAAAATATACCGGGATATTTTTCTTACAGGTTGAGATGAGGGGTCCTTGCTGCTGTCTGAGCTTATTTGTTTTCTTGCCGACGTTCCATGACCAAAATTATCTATTCATGTTACCTAGTTTGGGTAATGAAACACCTGCAAAAAAAAACCCAACCAAGCGCAAAGAACACCAAGGACCCCTCTTCATTTTTAGTGCTGGGTGAGCCAAGAATCAGAATCACAGGGCTGGAAGGGACCTTGGAGATCTTCTAGTCCCAAACCCTATCCCTACACCAGCGGTGGGATTCAAATAATTTAACAACCGGTTCTCTGCCCTAATGACCAGCTGGGTAGGTGGGGCTCAGTGGTCATGTGACCGTGTGGGTGTGGCTACAGCACTCCCGTCAATGGGCGCTTCGCCTTAGCTGTTACAATGTGATCAGGATTAACCGGAGAGGCAGTTTCTGTAAGCAGGGCAACAAATATGAGGCTAGAAACAACACCAGAATGTTTCCTTCCGGCCTTCCTTACAGGATTAGCCCCGTAAAGTGGAAAAAAACAAAAGGAGATTTCTTCCACCAACCGGTTCTCCCGAATAGGTGCGAACCGGCTGAATCCCACTACTGACCTACACCCTATACCGTTTCCGATACATGGTTGCCCAATCTCTTCTTAGGAAATCTCCAGTGTTAGAGCACCCACCACTTCTGGAGACAAGCCATTCCACTGATGAATTGTCCTAACTGTCAGGAAATGTCTCCTTAGTTCTAGGTTGGTTCTTTATGTGTTCCGTGCTTGGTGATTTTTCATCAACTTCTGTTCATACATGCCTTGGGCAACCGAGCAAGATGCTTTTGTATCAGTTCCTCCTAAAAATGCATCACCGTGCGCTGCTCAAGTTTGCTGTCCCATGCGTTGCAATAATAATGTGCATCGTCTTCCACTTGAACTCCACTGATCACCAGATTCCAGAGGTTCTGGGAGGCATCGGGGGAAACGCTGAACCTCTCTGGGACCCCAGTTCCCCTGCCTTGATCAGTGCTGGTATAATAGTGGTACAGAAACCGTGGGATGCCACCTGATTTCTGCTGGTACCACCTGGCTCTTAGGCTACCAATGGTGAAGCCACTGCTCACTGCACAAGAGATTCTAACTGTTGATGCTGGAGATGCAGACATGGAGGATGGTTGAGTTAATATCAGCTGAGACTCCGAGCCTGCAACCAAAACGAGAGAAGATTAGCTGGTCTGATTTTGGATGAATTGTCATTGAAAGGAAGAAGACGCTTGGACAGCTCTTGAACACTGCGACCCATTAGGAGATTTACCTGAGAAGAGCCATCCCACGGCCAGAATAGCAGGGAATCAGATCATCCTGCAAGTTGTCGCTCTTTCCAGTTCTCATATCTTTCTTTCGGATGGTTCTTCTTTATATCTAACCCATGGAAATTCTCCCAATTTATGCAAATTATCCATCCGCCCCTCTTTGCACCCCAACCCCCTGTCCCTCTAACTTCGCAATATTACAGCACAAGATGACACCGGATTAAACCATGAACTCCAAAAGACACAAGGCACCAAGGCAAGGAGTCAACCACGTAAATTCTTGAGAAGTGGCCATCTTCATGGTCACCATAATGTAGAAAAGATGTTGAGACTCTAGAAAGAGCACAGAGAAGAGCAACAAAGAGGATTAGGGGACTGGAGGCTAAGACATATGAAGAACGGTTGCAGGAACTGGGTATGTCTACTTTAATGAAAAGAAGGACTAGGGGAGACACAATAGCAGTCTTCCAATATCTCAGGGGCTTCCCCAAAGAAGAGGGAGTCAAGCTATTCTCCAAAGCACCTGAGGGTAAGACAAGAAGCAATGGGTGGAAACTAATCAAGGAGAGGAGCAACTTAGAACTAAGGAGAAATTTCCTGACAGTGAGAACAATTAATCAGTGGAACGACTTGCCTCCAGAAGTTTTGAATGCCCCAACACTGGAAGTTTTTAAGAAGATGTTGGATAACCATTGTTCTGAAGTGGTGTAGGGTTTCCTGCCTAAGCAGGAGGTTGGACTGGAAGACCTCCAAGGTCCCTTCCAACTCTGTTATTCTATTCTAATCGAGTTATTCTCATGCAGATTTCCATCTTCTTTAAAACTAGAAAATTATTCCCCTGCATTACCATATTGGTTGATTTCATTGATTGATTAGATTTGCATCTCCCAAATTTGGAAAGTTTGGAAAGCTCACATTTACAAACCTTTTAGAATATCTGCATCCATTTTTAATGCGTTCTCAATTTTCAACATGTTTGTTCTGCCGGATGATTTTTCTTTCACTGTGTAAGCCATAACTGAGTCTTCAAGTACCTTAAAGTATATTTATTATATCCAGAAAGATATTTTGGATATTGGAGGAGGCATTATATTGCATACCTTCAGATACGTGGTTGCCACAAAAGACAAGGGCAATCCTAAAAACAGGTGTTTTTTTTTTTACAAAAATAGCAATAACAATAGCACTTAGACTTATATACATCTTTACAGTGCTTTACAACCCCCTCTAAGAGGTTTACAGAGTCAGTATATTGTCCCCAACAATCTGGGTCCTTGTATTACTAACCTTGGGAGGATGGACGGCTGAGTCAACCCTGATAGAATCATTGAGGATGGGTGGAGGCCAGAGAAGGCAGATAATCCCCAAAATATGGATGTGGGCATGTAAGGCACGAGGGAGAAAAAGAGAGAGAAGGAGGGAGAAAGAGATGGAAATGAGGGAGATGTAGGGGAGGAAGATAGCGAAGGAAGGAGGAAGGGAGAGAAGGAAGGAGGGAGGAAGAGAGAGGTGGAGATGGATTGGGGGAGGGAAAGGGAGGGAGAGACGGGAGGAGGGAGAAAGAAGGAGAGAAGGGGGGAGAAAGAGAGAGAGAGAGATGGAAAGGGGGAGGAAGAGGGAGGGAAGAAGGGAGAAAGAGAAGGGGAGATGGAATGGGGGAGGGAGGAAGAGAGAGAGAGAAGGAAAGAGGGAGATAGGGGGAGAGGAGGGAAAAAGAGAGGGGGAAATGGAATGGGGGAGGGAGGAAGGGAGAGAAGGAAGGAGGGAGGGAGAGGAAGAGGAGGGAGAAAGAGAGAGGGAGGGAGATGGAAAGGGGAAGGCGGGAGGAAGGGAGGGTGAGAATGAAGGAGGGAGGAAGAGGGAGAGAAGGAGGAAGAAAAAGATAGAGGGAGATAGAATGGGGCAGGGAGGAAGGAAGTGAGGGAGAGAGGGAAGGAGGGAGGAAGAGGGAGGGGGAGATAGAAGGGGGAGGGAGGGAGAGGGAGGGAGAGGGAGGGAGAGAAGGAAGGTGAAGAAAGAGAGAGAAGAAGATGGAAAGAGGGAGGAAGAAATGGAGGGAGGGAGATGGGGAGGAGAGAAAGCAGGGAGGGAAGAGAAGGAGGGAGAAAAAGAATGAGAAAGAGATGGAGAAGAATTGTGTTCACATTTGAATTGAATCCAAATTGCCGTATTTTTTGGAGTATAAGATGCACCTTTTCCCCTCAAAAAAGAGGTTGAAAATCTGGGTGTATCTTATACGCTGAATACAGCATTTTCTTGCATCCCGAAACGCCGCCCCTTCACCAAAATGGCCGTGCATAGCCTTTATGAGGCTTTCTCAGTGCTCCTGGGGGCTGGGGAGGGCAGAAATTAGCTCAATGAAATTAGTTCATTCCCCCCCCAGCCCCCAGAAGCACTCTACAAGCCTCCTTAAGGTTATTCATGCCCTTTTTTTTGGAAAAAAATTGGCCCGTTTTTGTGAAAAACGGACCTTTTTTGGGAGGTCTGCAGAGCACCAAAACTTTTTTTTTAATTTACCTCTTCAAAATCTTGCCGCATCTTATACTCCAAAAAAATATGGTAGCCATTTCTCCAATGCGTTTGACTCTGTTCCAAACGGGTCTTTTCATTTCAACATCTCTGCTCCTTTCATCTGCAGACTGCCTACAACACGAACAGGAAGCTCAACAGTTGATGCAACAGCTACTGAGGCTTGAAGAGAGTCAAGAAGGACAGAGTTTTTATCTTCCTTCCCATTGCGCTGAATGGCTGTGCCACGCACTCCCTGTGTGTACGGAACAGGAATAGATGGCTTCATCTTCAGCCAAGGCCCCCGTGATGGTCAGGGACATGACATTCCCTGACCTGGACCCAGAGAACCTGGCTGGAACATCAGAAGGTTTGACACTGGTCTGGTAAACCAAGAGCCGAGGTGATTTTCCTGGTTGTTGCTGGACCCACCAAGGGTAATTGTTGTCAGAGATGACTCCAGTAGAGTATCTGCAGGATATGGTGACCGTCCCACCAAGAGGCACCGATTCTGGGTCCTTCAAGCTTTGCAGCTGCTGAAGGCTGAGATCTGCAAGGAAACACAGCAAAGAACTGCTTATTTAAGGGACCATGGCCACCATTTGGGAGAAGACCCGGCTTCTCTCTTCCACCAACTCAACGTATCTCACCAATGGTAGCAAGGAACATGGCCAGAAAGAACATGCTGCTTATTCGGGGGAGATATGACACGTTCATCTTTTTGAAGTGACAGGTTGTTCTCTTGGGGTCAACCCAGTTGTTCTTAAATCCCCAGAGGCCAAAAAAACCAATTATTTCATGCAAATCTTTTGCACCTTTAACTTCTGTCTCTGGCTGTTGGGACCACAAGAGAGACGCTTGCACCTGCTGGACAGATCGTGTCTCTGAAGGGCTTTCCAAATTATATTTTATTTCATTTTGGTTTGCCAATCATGTATGAGAAAACAAGTATAAGCAGATATAAGTATCTACATAAGAAATGAGTACAAATAGATGGGGGCAGTCGGATAGGGACGGTAGGCACACTGGTGCGTTTATGCACGCTCCCTTTACGGACCTCTTAGGAATGGGGTGAGGTCCACGCTAGACAGTTTAAGGTTAAAGTTTGGGGGGTTTGAGAATGTAACAACTGAGTTGCGTTGCATTCCAAGCATTGACCACTCTGTTGCTAAAGTTGTATTTTCTGCAATCGAGTTTGGAGCGGTTTACCTTCAGTTTCTATCTATCGTTTGCCCGTATATTATTGTGGTTGAAGCTGAAGTAATCATTGTCAGGTAGGACATCGTAGCGGATAATTTTGTGTACTAGATCAGACCTTAATCGGCGTAGTTCTAGGTTGTCTAAGCTCAAAATTTCAATCCTGGTGGCATCAGAGATTCTATTGTGAGCAGAGGAGTGGAGGACTCTTCTCGTGAAATACTTCTGGACTCGCTCAATTGTATTAAAGTCCGATATACAGTGTGGATTCCAGGCAGATGAGCTGTATTCAAGAATTGGTCTGGCAAAGGTTTTGTATGCCCTATTTAGCAGTGCAATGTTACCGGAGAAAATATATATCTGCTACACATCGCTGGATTCAATGAGATGGTGGTTGAAATGTTTGTTATAAATAAGGATGAATACATTTGACATCCAAAGCAATTTTTGGGGGGAATGTAGGAGATCTTCTGATAAAGGGCAGAATGTCTTGCCTTCATCTCTGGACAAACTGTCCTAGGTCAAGTCTTCAACGAGAAGCTTGGATTGGATCCTTGGAGTCCTCCATCTATTTTGGAGGACAGGCACTTCGGATTTGGATGATCAAAGGGAAGGAAGAGCAAACATTCTACAGAATGGCAGTGCATGGAATAACGTCTAGCAGGGTGATGAACATCCATACCAGGCACCAGCCTCTTCTCAATGTTCATATATAAACCATGCCCTCCTACTTGAGGATTACTCTTGATAGATTTCAACCCATAGAGTCCAACTTAAATTTTCAAATCTTCTTGTCAAATGAAAACCCCAATAGTTACACTGACTCTTCCTTTGTATCATTGTCTTATTTTAGGTCCTCTCAGGATAATTATTTGTTTTCTCGTGTGTCAGAAATGTATGCTTTGAGAAGTAAGTGCATGGATCCCAGGGATGGTTGTGATGATTATTTTAATAGAAAGAACAACAGCAGCTCCTACTGGCCATTCAAATACCTATATATTATCCACCTCCTCATCCTCATCCTTTTCCTCCTCCTCTTCCAGAATTCTCCTTTCTTCTTTCTGTTCTCCATTACAACCATTGAAACACATTGGTTTGGAATGTGATTTGGTGACATATTTCATAAGTCAACTGGATTGGGACACTGTGAAAAGATCCTTGTGTCGTCGTCTTCTTCTTCTTCTTCTTCTTCTTCTTCTTCTTCTTCTTCTTCTTCTTCTTCTTCTTCTTCTTCTTCTTCTTCTAATTCTAATTCTAATTCTAATTCTAATTCTAATTCTAATTCTAATTCTAATTCTAATTCTAATTCTTCTCCTCCTTCACCTCCTCCACCTTCACCACCTCTTCCTCCTCCTCCGATATGAGCAGAATTCCCCTTCCCCCTTTCTGTTCTCTATTATAAAACCTCTTCCTCCTCCTTCACCTCCTCCTTCACCACCTCTTCCTCCTTGAAAAATGTGATACACTTGGGTTCATGCTCAAATAAGGATCTGATGGAGGACGAGGCTTCACCATGGTGATCATTCAGTGATTAATACCATACAGGTAGTCCTCGGCTTATGACCACAATTGACCCCCAAAACCATGTTGCTAAGTGAGACATTTGTTCAGTGAGTTTTGTCCCATTTCTTGCCCCACTTGCTAAGTGAACCACTGCAGTCATTAGGCTAGTAGCACAGTTGCTAAGCTTCCTTCATGTAAGTGTACCGAGGCTGATCAAAGGAGCTCATTTCCTGTAGGGTTTTCGTCTCACTTCTCCATTTGAACCAAGCACTGTGCACCCACTTCCAATCCAGACAGCACAGTAATATACAGCCTCGTCTTCCACCAAGGCCCCCGTGATGGTCAGGGACATGGTGTTCCCTGACCTGGAGCCAGAGAAGCGGGCAGGAATGTCTGATGGTCTGGTACTGGTCCTGTGCATTACGAGCCTTGGGATCTGCTCTGATTTCTGTTGGACCCATACAGGGTAATTGCTGTCGCCAATGACACCCCCATCGTATCTACAAGACATGGCGATTGTCCCTCCTGGAACCACAAGTTCTGAATTCTTCAGGCTCTGAAGCTGCTGGATGCTGGCCTCTGAAAGAGAACAGAGAATTGGGGAAATGGAAATAAATGAAACGAGGCTACACTACAGGGTGAGATCCACCGTTTGCCTGCACCTGGGAGGTTCTCAGAAGGGCTATTCCCACAATTCTATTCCTCTTACCGAACAAAGATAGGACTAGAAAGAGGTAAAGTATCCAAGCCATGATGGAGAACAGGGTGAACTTCCTGAAGGAAAGACTCTGGAACTGGCATCCATCAGGTCTCTTTTAAATCCCCAGGGGGCTGAAGAAGGCATCTCTATATGCAAATGGGCTTTTATTTTAAGAACAAGCATGGTCCGTTGTACATGGAGCTGAAGGTGCTTGCCTGCACCCTGTTGGCCTACAAAAGATATTGCTGAGCTTAGGGGAAAAAAATAAGGGTCCTGTAACAATATAAAGTGGAACCAGAGGGTCTGAAGATGAAAAGAAGGAGTACGGGAGACATGATAGCAGCCTTTCAATATCTCAGGGGCTGCCACAAAGAAGAGGCAGTCAAGCTCTTCTCCAAAGCACTTGAAGGGAGGATAAGAAGCAATGGGTGGAGACAAGAAGAAAGGCAACCTAGAAGTAAGGAGAAATTTCCTGACAGTGAGAACAATTAATCAGTGGACCGATTTCCCTCCAGAAGTTGTCGGTTCTCCAACACTGAAGGTTTTCAAGAAGAGACTGGAGAGATATTTGTCTGGAATAGTAGCAAATTATCTGCCTGAGCAGGGAGTTGGACTAGAAGACCTCCCTTCCAACTCTGTTATTCTATTCTATTCTATTCTATTCGGACCTCCAAATTGCATACTAGGTGACTTTGAAGAAGGTCTACCCCATCCTGAACCAAAGGTCAAAAAAAAAATCTCCACTTCCAGGCGATTATGAAATCCACAGATGCTTGCAGTTATGACCACTGGGTCTGGATCTCCTCGCCTCTATTCAGAAGAGTATTAATCATAACAGAATGAAAAATAAGAAGGGGTCTTGGATTCTTCTTTCAGACAACATGTTGGGGGAATTCCAGGCATTGAAATCCACACACCTTAAAGTCATCAACTTTTAAAACCAGGGCTCTAATCACCATGTCTGGTGGCGCAGTGGTTAAATGCAGCACTGCAGGCTACTTCAGCACTGCAGGCTACTTCAGCTGACTGTAGTTCTACAGTTCGGCTGTTCAAATCTCACCGGCTCAGGGTTGACTCAGCCTTCCATCCTTCCGAGGTGGGTAAAATGAGGACCCGGATTGTTGTTGGGGGCAATATGCTGACTCTGTAAACCGCTTAGAGAGGGCTGAAAGCCCTATGAAGCGGTATATAAGTCTAACTGCTATTGCTATGTCTATTTCATCTGCATACTGGCTACAAATGTTGTGGCCCGTCATTGGCCAGCAGAGGTTGTGGCAGAGTCAGACACTGAGGAGGTTGGGGAGGAACATGGGCCAGTGCTGGAGTCTGGGGAAGGCTCGGATGAGGGCTCTGTTTCGGAGGCAGAGAGGGGGCCAGGGCCGTATGCTAGTTATCAGCTGCCTACAGCGTCAGACATAAGTGAGGCAGATGAATAGCTAGAGCCTGTTCCCAATATGCATATGCGCAGAGCTGCCAGGAGAAGGGAACAGCTAAGAAACAAGGGTCGACTCGGGAGTAAAGCCACAGGTGGAGGGTGAATACGAATTAGGGTGAACACAATTGAGATTCAGAACTATTTCCAAAACAAATTATTATTATTATTTTGGAATGTAGGATAGTTAGATCTTCTGATAATGGGTAGAAACTGTTCCAGGTCAACTCAACAGATAAACTGCCTTAGGCCAACTCAGCAAGGAGAAGCTTGGGGTGAATCCTTCGAGTCCTCCATATATTGTGGAGTAAAAGTTGATTCCTTCTCCTCTGGATGGCCAAAGGCATGGAATTGTAGATGTTCTACAGAAAGCATGGAATAAAGTCTATCAGAGTGGTGAAGAGCCAGGCATCATCATCTTGTCTCAATTTACACATATAAACTATTGTCTTCCTACTTGGGTACTTAAACTTGGTGGATTTGAACCCAGAGAGTCCAACTTCATTTTCAAATATGGCATTCAAAGAGAGGAGAAAAATCCCTCCCTGATATTTACCCTGACTCTTTCTTTGGACCTTGCCTTGATCTACTTCCTCACAGGATGATTATTTGTTTTCTCCTCTTTTGTGTGCCAGAAATGGATGCTTTGAAAATAAAGTGCAAGAAACCCAGGAGTAGTTGTTGTTGTTGGTGAAGTTTTGGTAGGAAGAACAACAGCAGCCCCTACTGGTCTTTAACCTACACTCCTCCTCCACCTTCCCCTATTCTTCTTCTTCTTCTACTACTACTACTACTACTACTACTACTACTACTACTACTACTACTTCTTCTTCTTCTTCTTCTTCTTCTTCTTCTTCTTCTTCTTCTTCTTCTTCTTCTCCTCCTCCTCCTCCTCCTCCTCCTCCTTCTCTTCTTCTTTCCATCATCCTCCTCCATTTCACCTCCTTCCTTCCCCTGTCTCCTTCTTCCCCCTCCATTTCTCCTCCTCCTCTTCCTTCCTCCCCGCTCTGTCTCCCTCCTTGTCCTCTTCCTCCTTATTCTCTCTTTCTATTCTCCATTTCTCCTCCTCTTCCTTCCTTCCCCCTGACTCCTTCTTTCTCCTCCATTTTTCCTTCTCTTCCTTCCTCCCCCTCTGTCTCCCTCCTCCTTCTTTCTTTCTATTCTCCATTTCTCCTCCTTCCTCCTCCTCCTTCCTCCCCCCTCTGTCTCCCTCCTCATCCTCATCCTCCTCCTTCTCTCTTTCTATTCTCCATTTCTCCTCCTTCCTTCACTTCCATTTCTCCTCCTCTTCCTTCCTTCCCCATCTCCTTCTTTCTCCTCCATTTTTCCTCCTCTTCCTTCCTCCCCCCTCTGCCTCCCTTCTCATCCTCTTCCTCCTCCTTCTCTCTTTCTATTCTCCATTTCTCCTTCTCCTCCTCTTTCTTCCTTCCCCCTCTGTCTCCCTCCTCCTCCTCAATGGGACAACTATTTGAACCACAATATTATAAGGGCTCCTTCCTTAACTAGGGGGATGGATTAGAAGACCTCCAAGGCCCTTTCCAGCATTGTGATTCTAAGTTTGAAAAAATCCTGCTCTATTCAAAATGTCCCTTTATCTTCAGATTCACTACAATATCAACAGGAAGCTCAAGAGTTGATGCAACCGTTAATGATGTTTGAAGAGAGTCAAGAAGGACAGAGTTTTTGTCCTCCTTCCCCATTGCACTGAACCACTGTGTCACAAGCCCCCTGGGTTCAAACAGCAGTAATAGAGGGCTTCATCTTCTGCCAGGGCTCCTGTTATGGTCAGGGACATGACATTCCCCGACTTGGACCCAGAGAACCTGGCTGGAACATCAGAAGGTTTGACACTGGTATGGTGAACCAAGGGCCTGGGTGATTTGCCTGGTCGTTGCTGGACCCACCAAGGGTAATTGTTGTCAGAGATGACTCCAGTAGAGTATCTGCAGGATATGGTGACCGTCCCACCAAGAGGCACCGATTCTGGGTCCTTCAAGCTTTGCAGCTGCTGAAGGCTGAGATCTGCAAGGAAACACAGCAAAGAACTGCTTATTTAAGGGACCATGGCCACCATTTGGGAGAAGACACAGCTTCTCTCTTCCACCAACTCCATGTAGCTCACCAATGGTAGCAAGGAACATGGCCAGAAAGAACATGCTGCTTATTCGGGGTAGATATGACACGTTCATCTTCTTTTGAAGCAAATGGATCTTCTCTTGAGGTCAACCCAGTTGTTCTTAAATCCCCAGAGGCCAAAAAAAAATTGGTTCCTTCATGCAAATCATTTGCAGCTTTATCTTCCATCTCTCTGGTGGAACAACCACAAGAGAACCTCCTGCACCTGCTAGACAGATTGTGTCTCTGAAGGGTCTTCTCAACTGTATCTGCTACACATGGTTGACTTCAAAGAAATTGGAACAGAGAGGCTTCCAATGAATAAGAGCTGAAATATTTGAGAATTTGGACACTTTACAAAGCTCCAGGAAATTTGGGAGGAGAAGGTGAAAATGAACATCTGGATAGATGGCTCTCACTCATCAAGGGCCAAAGCATTTGATGGTTCTCTTTATAATTTTGCAAGAATGTCCTGGCAATAATTACACCTTGCAAGAAATTGTAAGACTTGTGTGGAATCACCATGATTCATGTAAGGTCCAGCAAGCCTCTATTTCAAGCTTCATCTTCTTCTCTTCTTTCAGATATTAACCACTACCTGAAAATATTTGGACTACCTGGAGATTTTGGGGACATTCTACTCGTTGACTAACATGGTCAATGATTCCAGGTTAAGTTCCAAACCTGGTTTGACATAAAACAGATAGATTCCATACCATGTTTTTTTCTACTGCATCTTTCATTCTTCCCTTTGTCTACATAAAGCACCTCTTTGAGATCATTCTTTTTCATTCCTTCTCTCTGCACTTCCCTAGATCGAAAATAGATGCAATCCTCAAGACAATTGAGGATAAGAAACTTGAATTGGGGGTTTGCTTTCATAAGAAGTACCACAGCATCACCTACTGGTTTTATACATCTCTCTACCGGGAGCCACAAAACCCTTTTGACATCTAAAATGAAGATAAAACTACTTATATCATTGTTTTAAATCTTTATGCTATGTATAAAAAAACTCTAGGGTGTTGCATTTATGAAATCAATGAACTGCTACAGAGAACACAATGTTTTATTTCTGCATGCAACAAAAACCTTTTGAACTCTGGAAAAAAAAAGATGGGTCAAAAAGCTAATTTAACAATTGTGGCGATTCACTCAACACCAAAGAAAGGTCACAAACTGTGGGCAAAACTCCCTTCATAACTCTCTTGCTTAACAAGGGAAGTTTTGGTCCCAATTGTATTGCAGGTATATAAGTTTCGGGAACAGCATTCAATGCTTTGTAGTTCCACAACTTTCATCTGCAGATGCCCGACGTGGTGTGACAAGCAAAAGGTTTTTGTCTCAGTTCCCCATAAAACTCAACCACTGTGTGCCCAGTAAGTTTGTAGTCCCATGTGCTACAGTAATAAACAGCGTCGTCTTCCACTTGAACTCCACTGATCACCAGATTCCAGAGGTTCTTGGAGGCATCGGGGGAAACGCTGAACCTCTCCGGGACCCCAGTTCCCCTGACTTGATCGGTACTGGTATAATAGCGGTACAGAAAACGTGGGATGCCACCTGGTTTCTGCTGGTACCACCTGGCTCTCTCGCGGTCAATGGAGTAGCCACTGTTCATTTGACAAGGGATGTTTAATGTTAACCCTGGAGACGCAGTCAGGGAGGCTGGTTGAGTTAGTATCAGCTGGGACTCCAAACCTGCAACCAAATAAAAAAGAGGAACTATGTTAGCGTGTCTACTGGATGGATCTTGATGGAACAGACAAACATCTTCTTGAAAAGAACCTTCAACCCATGATCTGGACTCACCCGAGAAGAGCCATCCCAGGAATAGAACAGAGTAGGCCCACAACATTGTAAGAGGGATGAGCACACCGATGAATTCTCTGCCCCTCTCAATCCTTTCAAATGCCTTATATTGAAACCATGGAGGCAAAATCTCTGTTTTTTATGCAAATATCATCATCCTTGTGATGTCACAGAAGGACTCTGGGAGGATTTAGATTTAAAAAGAGGTTTTCCAGTCTACTTAAACTGATCCACAACCATAAGTGCTTTTCAAAAGACAACTTGACTGTCTTGAAAATGAAAATGTTTCATTTTTCATCCAAGAAGCTTCTTCAGTTCTTCTCCAAGAACTTGAGTTCTCTCGCATGCTCAGAGAACACCATTTCCCTCTCAATACATCTCTAAGTAATTTTACATTTATAAATCCTATTATTTCTTATCTTTTGCTTATCAATCTATGTTTGGTTATTTGTATCAGACAGTCTTCGTTGTTCTTCTACTAATATATAACCTTTCCTACTTTTATACATCCTGCTTTTCCTACATTCCTATCACTAATTCCTACTTCTTCTATAATACAAACTACATTTTCCAAGCTCTTATTTCCTATTTCTATCCTCTAACCACTTATACTATTTTTCCCAAATTAAATAGTACTCTGTTTCCTCCCTGCCTTGATCGGTACTGTTCTAATGTTCCCTTTTATTTGTATCCATTTTATGTATTCAAAATCAATTTTATACTTATATATGTTATCTAATACATGCTTGTATAAATAAATAAATAAATCTGTAGGCCTCTTGCACCTGCTAGACAGACTGTGTCTCTGAAGGATCTTCTCAACTGTATCTGCTACACATGGTTGACTTCAAAGAAATTGGAACAGAGAGGCTTCCAATGAATAAGAACTTAAATATTTGAGAACTTGGACACTCTATGAAGCTCCAGGAAATTTGGGAGGAGAAGGTGAAAATGAACATCTGGATAGATGGCTCTCACTCAAGTGCTTTGGCCCTTGATGGTTCTCCATATAATTTTGCAAGAATGTCCTGGCAATAATTACACCTTGCAAGAAATTGTAAGACTTGTGTGGAATCACCATGATTCATGAAAGGTCCAGCAAGCATCTATTTCAAGTTTCAACTTCTTCTCTTCTTTCAGATATTAACCACTACTTGAAAATATTTGGACTACCTGGAAATTTTGAGGACATTCTATTCATTGACTAACATGGTCAATGATTCAAGGTTAAGTTCCAAACCTGGTTTGACGTAAATAGAATAGAATAGAATGGAATAGGAGTTGGAAGGGACCTCTTGAAGATCTTCTAGTCCAACTCTTTGCTCAGGCATGAAACCTTACACTACTTCAGACAAACGGTTATCCAACATCTTCTTAAAAACCTCCAGTGTTGGAGCATTCACAACTTCTGGAGGCAAGTTGTTCCACTGGCCAATTGTTCTAACTGTCGGGAAATTTCTCCTTATTTCTTTGTTGCTTCTCTCCTTGATTAATTTCCACCCGTTGCTTCTTGTCCTACCCACAGGTGTTTCCTTTGGTGGTTGGCTGGCCAAAGTAACAACAGACCGCAGGACAAGGATCCAAAACTGCGGGACACAGTTTTTTGTGGCTGTGATAAAATGGAAGATATTGAGCTGGATGTCCATGGAGCACTCGATTTTCCCACCTGTAAAGAATCCATAGTGAGAAATTCTCCATTTCAAGGGAGCTTAGGGGGCATTTTAACATGTAGAACAGTCTTTGGAAGACCCTCCTGGACAAAACTGCATTTCATTAATTATTCCAAAAATTCCACATTGTTGTTCCCAAACAAGGTAACTGTAGGCCATATCTGGAATGCCTGAAATTTTGTTTCTTTAAAATTGCCTTTTTGATGTGGTCCAAGAACGTTCACCTACATCTCATTTGTCATCTCTGTTTCCAAGAGATGTCCTCATTAATTCATGAGCCTCGAGCCAAGTTTAAAAACAAATCCAGTCATTTATTAGGTGCAATATTTCGGCAATTACCCAAGCGGAGTCAAGTCTGACCTCACATAAGTTACGGCCCCCTAGAACCCTATTTTCCCCCTCCTCCCTGTGTGTGTCATAAATCACATTCTCCCATGGAGTACTTTGGAGGCTGTATAAACCACACCCCTTCTGCTTGCTCTGGTAACCGGGGATACAATCTGGAGAAAAGCATGTGTGGAATGGGCTTTAGGTCAAAGCAGCCGAGCAACTCCGTCAGTTCCCCCTCCTCCTGATGATTGCAACTTGGAAGCTGGCCAGGAATGCTTTTACAAGTTGGCCTCATTCCAGTGGTGGGTTTCAATTTTTTTTAGAACCTCTTCTGTAGGTGTGGCTTGCTTTGTGGGAGTGGCTTGCCAACTGTGTGTCTGGGTGGAAGTGGCTTGACAGCCATGTGACTGGGTGAGAGTGGTTTGCCAGCTATGTGACTGGGTGGGAGTGGCTTGGCAGTCATGTGACTGGGTGGGCATGTCCAACTTGTAAAATGTGGTGAAACGCACTTAACAACTTAGCAACCAAAATGTTGGCTCAGGAACTTTGGCATTGAAGTGTGCAAGTCTTAAAGATGTCAAGTTACAAGACCCTTGCACCCCTAACCCTTTAGAAAAAAAACCCAGGGGTGTTCAAAGTTGACAGCTTTAAGACTTTTGGACTTCAACTCCCAGAATTCCTCCTTGCTGTTCATCTTGATGATGTGCAGATGGACGGGGAGAGGGAGCTGGAACCAGTTCTAAACGGCACTGTACATTTGTGGAACCTCTTCTATAGAAGAGCTTAGAACTGGCAGGAACCCACCCCTGCATCATTCATTACGGTTCTTCCTTGGGGTAAGAATAGGCCAAACCTCTGAACTTGGTTCAGTTCCTGCCATGAGGTTTTTATCTCAGTTCCCCCATCCTGATGAACAGCTGTGTGACAGACTGTCACTCCAAACCACACAATAATAAGTCGCATCGTCTTCCAACTGGCTTTCCCTGATGATGAGGGACATGGTGTTGTCCGACTTTGAACCGGAGAAGCGGGCTGGGACGCCACTGGCCCTGGTACTGGTGGAATAGATTAAGAGCCGTGGAACTTCTTCGGACTTCTGCTGGATCCATAGAGGAGCATTGTTGTCTGTGATGGCCCCAGCACTGTAGCTACATGACAGAACAACTGTCTCCCCTGGAGCTACCAACTCTGGATCTCTCAGGTTCTTCAGCTGCTGGATGCTGAGATCTGAAAGAGATTATGAAAGGGGCGGAAAGAATGGGACTAGATCAGAGAGCAAAAAAAAATGCCGAATGATTGTATGCTTGACACCAAAGCAAGTCATTAGATGCCTGTGAGTTTCATCCCTCCCCTGGAGTAATAAGAAATCCCTCACTGAAGGAGGAGAGGATGGTGAAGAGCAGAAGGACCCAAGCCATGATGGAAAGGCAGCTAATCGTCTGGAAGGACAGGAAACACTAACTGGCCTTCTCCGAGACCTTCTTAAACCCTCTGAGGTCGTGTCTCCAAATGCTTCATGCAAATCAATTGCTTTTTAAGTCCAGGCTGAGGGTGAGGAGGCGCATAAAGTCAGCAAATGGCTTTTTGCTGCCCCCTTTTGGATGAAGGTGGAGATGGAGATGGAGTCCTTTATAATAACAAGAGCAATAGCAATAGCACTTAGACTTATATACCACTTCACAGTGCTTTACAGCCCTCTCTAAGCAGTTTACCGAACCAGCCTCTTGCCCCCAACAATCTGGGTCCTCATTTTATCAAACTCAAAAGGATGGAAGGTTGAGGCAATTTTGAGCAGGTTAGGATCGAACTGCTGGCAAGGGGCAAGAGTCAGCCTGCAATACTGTATTCTAACCACTGGGCCACCACAATTCCTAATTCTGCACCAGGTAAAAATCCAAGTGGAAGATAGCAATTTTTTCTATATCTTTACTTTGTCCTATACTCTATTATATACTTCATTATATCGGGACACGATGGCTCAGGGGCTAAGATGCTGATCTTGTCAATCAGAAAGGTAAGCAGTTCGGTGGTTCGAATCCCTAGCACTGCATAACGGAGTGAGCTCCCATTATTTGTCCCAGCTTCTACCAACCTAGCAGTTTGAAAGCACATAAAAATGCAAATAGAAAAATAGGAACCACCTTGCCAGCCACATGACCACAGAGACGTCTTCGGACAGTGCTGGCTCTTTGGGTTTGTAACAAGATGAGCACCACCCCCTAGAGTCAGGAACATCTAGCACATATGTGTGAGGGGAACCTTTACCTTATACTTTATTGACATGGACAATCTGGCCCATTGGGTAAGGGGGTGTTCTGTTCAATTTTTGGGACCGCAACATCCAATCGTGGCAAAGGAGGGTGAACAATCTCAGGCCCTTTTAAGGAGACTTGAAATTGTTGAAAGCACCTAAAGCATTGATGATGTGACGTTGCTCAATAATTAGCAACGAACAGTTGTAGAAATGGAATTGATTTTGGCAATTAAGTCCAGTGCTTTGCAACGGGGGCTCCAAATTGCAAGAGAATTTAGAAAATCTAGAATCTAGAAAAAGTGCAGAGGAGAGCAACCAAGATGATTTGGAGATTGGAGGCTAAAACATATGAAGAATGGTTGCAGGAACTGGGCATGGCTAGGCTAGTGAAGAGGAGAACCAAAGGAGACAGGAGAGCCATCTTACAATATTTGAGGGGCTGCCACAGAGAGGAAGGGGTCGAGCTATTTTCCAAAACACCTGAAGGCCAGACAAGGAATAATAATGGATGGAAACGGACCAAGGAGAGATTCAACCTAAAAACAAGGAGGAACTTTCTGACAGTGAGAACAATCAACCGATGGAACAGAAGTTGCTTTCGGAAGTTGTGGGAGCTTCATCACTTGAGACTTTCAAGAAGAGTCTGGACTGCCATTTGTCAGGAATGGTGTAGGGTCTCCTGCTTGAGCGGGGGGTTGGACTAGATGACCTATAAGGTCCCTTCCAACTCTGTTATTCTGATTAATCTGAGAAATAGAAGAAATAGTAAAACTATCTGCCTACATTTTGGGGGATTGACTTCAGTGCTTTGAATGTTCACAACTTCACCTGCAGATGCCTGACTTGGTGTGACAAGCCAAAGGTTTTTGTCTCAGTTCCCCATAAATATCAATCACTGTGAACCCAGTAAGTTTGTAGTCCCAGGAGGCACAATAATAAACAGCATCGTCTTCCACTTGAACTCCACTGATCACCAGATTCCAGAGGTTCTTGGAGGCATCAGGGGAAACGCTGAACCTCTCCGGGACACCAGTTCCCCTGCCTTGATCGGTACTGGTATAATAGTGGTACAGAAAACGTGGGATGCCGCCTGGTTTCTGCTGGAGCCACCTGGCTCTCTCACTGTTAATGGAGTAGCCACTGTTCATTTGACAAGGGATGTTTAATGTTAACCCTGGAGATGCAGTCAGGGAGGCTGGTTGAGTTAATATCATCTGAGACTCCAAACCTGCAACCAAATAAAAATGAGGAACTATGTTAGCGTGTCTTCTGGATATATCTTGATGGAACAGAAACATCTCCTGCCTCCCTTGGAAAAAACCTTCACCCATGGTCTGGATCATGGTTCGTCAACCTGAAAGATTGAAAGGGTCACAAAGGTCCTAACCGGAAGCCCCTCGTTCAATTCTGGAGCCAACCAGAAGTCCAGTTTCCCCCCACCATAGAGTCTCCTCCTAGCACGGTGTCCTTTTTCCTCTACCTGTCCTAACCGAAAGCCCTACCCACTGTGGAGCTGACCCGAAAACCCACTCCTTGCCAGAGTGTCTCCTCCTGGCATGCTGTGCTCCCCCCCCCCCCGGGCAACCGGTTACTCCTGTCAAAATTGTGGAGCCGACCGGCGACAGGGAGCCATAGCAGAGGCATGAAAGAGCCACATGCGGGTTGCTGACCCCTTGTCTGGACTCACCTGAGAAGAGCCATCCCAGGAAGAGAAGAGAGTAGACCCACAACATTGTTAAGAAGGATGTGCACACCGCTGGCTTCTCCTGCCTCTGTCTATCCTTCCAAACGCCTTATATTAAATCCATGGAGGCAAATCCTCCGTTGTTTATGCAAATATGATCAGTTGAACTACGTTTGGCTCTCTGCTGCACCCTTGTGGTGCCTGGGAGGACTTAGATTCATGTTCCAGGCTACTGGGTGATATTTGCATAAGAATCCGCAACCAGAACACTGGGGTGATTTTTTTTAATTAGGAAAAAAAATGTTCTGTACAGGTCCCAAAGGTGCTTTTCAAATGCCAACTTATCTTTCTTTTTCTGTGGAAATGATTTACTCCATGCTAATCAATTGCTTTTTAAGTCCAGGCTGTGGGTGAGGAGGTGCATAAAATCAGCCAATGGCTTTTTGCTGCCCCCTTTTGGATGGAGATGGAGATGAAGATGGAGTCCATTATAATAACAAGAGCAAGAGCACAGACTTATATACTGCTTTATAGTGGCTTCTAGCCAGTTGTGGGATTCAGCCAGTTCGCACCTATTCGGGAGAACCGGTTGTTGACTTTTTAAGCAGTTCGGAGAACCGGTTGTTGGAAGAAATCTCATTTTGTTTTTTCCCACTTTACAGGGCTAATCCTGCAAGGAAGGCAGGCAGGAAACATTCTGTTTTTATTTCTAGCCTAATCTTTATTGCCCTGCTTACAGAAACTGTCTCTCTGGTTAACCCTTATTAGATTGTAACAGCTAAGATGAAGTGCCCATCAACGTGAGTGATATTGAGTTGGCCATGCCCACCCAGTAACCAAGCCCCACCTACCCTGCTGGTCATTAGGGCAGAGAACCTGTTGTTAAATTATTTGAATCCCACCACTGCTTCTAGCCCTCTCTAAGCCGTGACCCGTGAAAACCGCGGTCCACAAAAGTGCGCTCGACTAAAGCACGCATTTTACGTCATCACAGCGCGACGAAAAAATTTAAAAATTGAAATAAAAATAAAATTAAAGCAAGCCGATTCACATAAAGGTAAGGGTTAGGTTTAGGGTTAGGGTTAGGGTTAGGGTTAGGTTAAGGGTTAGGGTTAGGTTTAGAGCATTAGGGTTACGTTTAGCATTAGGTTAAGGGTTAGCATTATGTTTAGCGTTAGGTTAAGGGTTAGGTTTAGGGTTAGGTTTAGGGTTAGGTTAAGGGTTAGGTTTAGGGTTAGGTTTGGGGGGGTTAGGGTAAGGTTTTCGCTTTATTTTTACATTTATCGATCACAGCGCGATGTTTTCATCGCGCTGTGATGACGTCACATACGCGCTTTCGTCAAGCACGATTTTGTCGTCCGCGGTTTTGTGGTGGAACCCTCTAAGCAGTTTACAGAGTCAGCATATTATCCCCCCACAATCTGGGTCCTCTTTTTACCAACCTCGGAAGGATGGAAAGCTGACTCAGCATTGAGCTGGTCAGGATCGAATTCCTGGCAGTGGGCAGAGTTAGCCTGCAATAATGCATTCAGATAGATCAAGAGACTGCAATACTACATTCTAACCACTGCGCCACCAGGGATCTTCCTATAAACTCCAATGACCTCAACATTAGGATAACCTGCGCCATGATGTTATTGCACATAAATCATATAATTATGTGCCATGACATAGTTATGCAAGTCCATAATTTGAAAAATGTCCTGGCAGTTAGAACAATCAATCAGAGGAATGCCTTGCCTCCAGAAGATGTGAAGGCTCCAACACTGGGAGTTTTTAGAAGAGATTGGACTACTGTTTGTCTGAAATGGGGTAGGGTTTCCTGCTTGAGCAGGGGGTTCGACTAGAAGACCTCCAAGGCCCCTTCCAACTCTGTTATTCTGTTAAATCATGTCATGGCATCTCTGCTTTGTTTTCAGGACAATTTATATTCTGTCCGCATTACAGAGTACTCAAAACAATACCCAGTTAATCTACCCAGGATGGAGGAAAAAAATAGTTGGGGTACCATTCTGTCGGGGGGGGGTGTATCTGGGCAGACTGAAAAGATGAAACATCTTGATTGTCAATCATGAAAACTTCCGAGCTCTTCTTATGTAAGTTGTCGTACTGTGTTACTGTGGTTACCAGCCAAAAGCATCCGTTGTTGGGCAATAGGACCTTCTGGAGATACATAAACCACTTCTTGCCTTATACCGAAAGTTGACAGTGGTTTGTGGTTCAGCTTGAGTACATTGAATCAATTCCCCTGGGAGGAAGGGAGAAAGTGACAAGCTGTATGGGGTACTTTCAGCTTGGTTTACAGGGTGCCAAATAAAATGACTAAAAGGAGCAACGAAAGGGAAAAGTGAGACTTTAAATTGCCACGTTGTCAGGAGTAAAGTACAATTATTCCAGATCTGTATTTCTTTATCTACTACTAGCTGTTAACCCAGGATTGCCCGGGTATTTGTTTATCCCAATCTTGTTATTAGACATTCACAAATGTCTGGACCAAACATAAATTCTAATGTTGGATTTTCCCCCTTACTAGAGGGAGCCCCCTTGTAGAGTACTGTGAAGACGTTACCATGGCAACTCCACTGGGCTGTACAGTGGAATCCATTTTTAAGGCAATACAGTAAAAACCATTTTAGAGCACAACAGGCTGTATCTTAACAGAACACATACTTCAAGGGGTCTTATGAGTGTCTTACTCCCACAGTATTTGTTTCCAGAGAGGCAGTACAGTAAGGCAGTACAGTATAAGCCATTTTAAAGCACAACAGGCTGTATCTTAACAGAACACAGACATTGAGGGGTGTCTTACTCCCACAGTGTTTGTTTCCAGAGAGTAAGTCATCTGTGTAGCAAGTTTGGCTGCTATACACCAAAGTACACACACACACACACACACACACACATTCATACACATACATAGATACAAACATAAATACATACATATAACAACAAGACACAAGGACAGTTTTTTCCTGAACGCATCACTCTGCTAAAGAACTAATTCCAACAACACTGTCATATTACCTCCTAAGACTATATTACTATTATTTTTCTCTTCCTTCCTAATATCTATCTCTCCTCACTTATGACTATAACCATGTTGCTTGTATCTTTCTATTTATATTGCTTTGTTTGTTTCCCAGTACGATTTGATAGCTTATTTGTAACCTTGACTGTCACTAAGTGTTGTATCTTTTTATTCTTGATGAATGTATTTTATTCTCCTTATGCACACTGAGAGCACATGCACCAAAGACAAATTCCTTGTGTGTCCAATCACACTTGGCCAATAAAGAATTCTAAATGCAAAAGGGGAAATATTTCTCCTTTTGTTTTCTTTTTAAATTGTTTTGCTAGCCCTCCGCCAGCACAAACGAAGCCCAAGCTCCATTTTCACCAGCAGAGGTAGCACAGGCGGATCCTTTGCTTGTTCCAGGGTGACCCCCGTGGGCCTTGAGTTTGACACCCCTGATTTAGACCTACCTTCTCCAGAACTATCTGTCCCCAATTAAAGTTGTCTCTTTTGAGTAAGGTTTAGGATGGAAACCACGAAAGACCAACAGTGCCATCTAGTGTCCAAAGACAAGTAAGGCAAGTAAGATACCGTTTCAGGCGCAGGTGGGAAATAGCAAGGGGAACCTACTTCACATGCTCTCCTCTTGGTGGCGGAAGAGAGCAAGTAAGGTTGAAAGAACATTAGATGCATCAGGAGTTCCAAAGATCTACATCTATATGGGTTGCAGAGATGCAGAAGCTCATCTAAAATGGGGATATGAGAAGGGAACAGTGAGAATAATTCATCAGTGGAACTGCTTGCCTCCAGAAGTTGTGGATGCTCCCCCACGAAGACTGCATTACTATTATTCATCTCTTCCTTCCTAGTACCTATCTCTTCCCACTTATGACTATAGCCATGTTGCTTCTATCTTTACAATTTATATTGCTTTTATTTGTTTCCTAGTACGAGTTGATAGCTTATTAGTAACCTTGACGATCACTAAGTTTCTAGAATTAGAAGAATTAAATGCTTGGATTCACCACCACTTAGAAAAAGTCTAACCACCTTGTCATGGACGAGGGGAACGGTTGGATTTATTTTGAACTTATTTCACCTTTACAAAAAGAGATAAGAATGAAAAGTAATTGTTGTTTACTCTTCCCCGTTGCCACTTTCATTGACATATCAGATTCCATTTTCTAAACTGAGAACAACAAATTAATGCTAGTCATTCTTCAATGGTTGATGGATCAATGGATGGATGGATGGATGGATGGATGGATGGATGGATGGATGGATGGATGGATGGATGGGAGGGAGGGAGTGTGGGTGGGTGGATGGATGGATGGATGGATGGATGAGTGGGCGGAAGGATGGATGGATCGATAGATCGATGGATGAGTGGGTAGATGGATCGATGGATTGATGAGTGGGTAGGTCAGTATGTGGGTGTGTGGATAGATGGATGGATGGATGGATGGTGCCATTGGCTGGACTACAAAGTCTGCAAAATAGGGATTATAGCAAATATTTATGTACAATTTAGATTTCTACTGGGGCAGAATTAACTGATCAGTTTGTGCCAAGCTCTTCCCAGATAAAACCTTCTTGCTTTGGAGGTTTCATTGATGTCACACTTTGGGGGGAAAATGTGGCAGTGAACCATTTTCATTTTTTAGTTTTCAATTAAAAGAAAGATTTGGTTATGGGATTCCCATGAATTCATACTTTTCCTCCCAAATACAGCCGTGAAACTTTGTCAAATATCATTTATTTTCAAAACCAGCTCTTTCCATCGGATTAGCAACCTGAAACCTCAGGGCTCTGGGCTTCCCCAACACCCATCACCCTCCTAAGCTGTGAAACAGAGCTTGTAGCAGATGGAAGTGAAACTGCATGCGGTTCTCTCATTTCTGTTCAGCTGAAGGGTCCCCAGTGTCAGGTCAAGGTATGTTGCCTGTGGTTTCAGGCTGAAGAGGCAGAGAGGAGGTTTTTGTCAGGCTTCCCCATAAGAATTTAACACCGTGCAACAGGGTAACTCCTGTGTTCCAGCTAGCACAGTAATAATCTGCCTCGTCTCCAGCCTCTGCATTGGTGATGGTCAAAGTTCCTGCAGTCCCAGATCTGGTGGCAGTGAACCGATTTGGGATCCCTTCTCCCCTGCTGCAGCCATCACAGTGGACAAAACGAGGGGATTTTCCTGCTTTCTGTTGATACCAGTAGATACTGTGGGAAGTCTGAGTTCTTGTGCAGGAGAGCATCACGGTTCCACCTGGGGCCACAGAGATGGAGGGAGGCTGAGTCCAAGGGGACTGACCCTCAATGCCTTTCAAGAGGTGGGGGAGAAAAAGAAAGGAATATTGTAAATGTGATGCACCTCCCTTTGCTTTGACATTTCCATGGGATTCTCTTCTAATGAGAATCACAGTCAAATCCTCTCTTGGCCCAGGAAATTTTTACCTGTGCAGTAAGTGAGAAGTGCAAGGAAGACCACAGCCCAACCCATGGTCAACTCTGGCAAGGAATAATCTTTTAAGGAGGAAAATTATAATCTTCTCCAGATCTTCTCCCTTCCTTTACTTAAATGCCCCAGTTTTTTCCTTTCATGCAAATGAGATCTGAACTCATTGGTTGTACTAGAATTTTTTTATAATCAGGTCTTGTATTTTAGCCAATGACGGGTGGACACATTTGCATAGAGGGGGCTCAGAAATTGAGGTAGACTTTAATGCTTGCATTCACCAACATCTAGTAAAGATCTGACCACCATGTCATGGATGAGGAGAATTGCTGGATTTATTTCAACCTTATATCACCTTAAGAAAAACTCTGTTATTCTGTTTCATCATTCTGTTATTCTTTCTATGATCGTGTGTCTCCATCCCATCAAGCCCAAAGAAAGTTCAGAATGGTATAGGATCCCCTGCTGTGGGAAAGGGTTGGACTAGGAGACCTCCAAATTCCCTTCTTTTTATTATGCTGGGTTCTATGTTCCCATAAATATATGTGTGCTAAGCAAAGAACAAAAAGTGAAGGCTAGTCATTATTCAATAGTTCACAGATGGTTGATTGCTTGGTTGATTAGTTGGTTGGTAGGATGGATGGATGGATGCTTGGATGGGTGGGTGAATGGTTGATTAGTTGGTTGGTTGGTTGGATGGATAATTAGATGGATGGGTGGGTGGGAGGATGGATGTCTCATTCCCAAAATCTTTCTCTATTGTATCCTTTTATGGACTGATTCATGGATAATTCTTCAGAGGTTTCCTTACTATAAACCTTCTTTGAAAAATACTGTTCTGTGCCAAGGGCTCAGCTCCAAAGTCAGCAAAGTAGAGATTATAACCAATATTTATATAAAGTTTAAACTTCTACTGATGTCAAATTAATTGATCAATTTGCACCACATCCATCCCAGCTAAAACCTTCTTGTTCTGATGGTCCATTTTTACGTTGGGAAATAGATGTGCCAGTGAAGCATTTTCAATTTTCTTTTTTTAGGATAGCAATGTAGGCAATATGGTGATGAGATTCCCATAAAATCATCCTTTTCATCACAAATACAGCAGTGAAACCTTTTCATATATATTTATTTGCAAACCAGCTCTTCCCATCAGATTTGCAACCTGAAGCCTCAGGGCTCTGGGCTTTCCCTTCACCCATCACCCTTCGTGATTGTCAAAGAGACCATGTAGCAGATGAAAGTGAAACTGCGTGAGGTTCTCTCATATCTTTTTCAGTTGAAACATCCTCGGTCACGGCTCAAGGTATGTTGCTTGGGCTTCAGGCCGAAAAGACGTTTTTGTCCCACTTCCCCATAAGAATTGATCACTGTGCAACTGGGTTACTTCTGTGTTCCAACTACCACAGAAATAATCTGCCTCATCTTCAGCCTGCGTGTTAGTAATGGTCAAATATCCTATATTTCCAGATCTGGTGGCAGTGAATCGATTTGGGATCCCTTCTCCCCTGTTGCAGCCATCACAGTGGACAAAACGAGGGGCTTGTCCGGATTTCTCTTGCATCCACAAGATGTAGTGGCGACTCTGAGTTGTTGTGCAGGAGAGTGTAATGGTTCCACCTAGGGCCACGGAGCTGGAGGGAGGCTGAGTCCAAGGGGACTGGCCCTCAATGCCTTTCAAGAGGTGGGGGAGAAAAAGAAAGAAATATTGTAAATGTGATGCACCTCCCTTTGCTCTTAGATATTTCCAACTTCTTATGAGAATCACAGCCAAATTCTCTCTTGGCCCAGGAAAACTTTACCTGTCCAATAAGTGAGGAGTGCAAGGAAGACCACAGCCCAACGCATGGTCACCTTTGGCAATGAATGTTCTTCTAGGAAAGACAATTTTAACCTTCTTCTTCTCCTCCTTTCCTTTTCTTTCCTTAAATGCCTCTGCTTGGCCACTTCATGCAAATGAGAGCTGCACCAATTGGTTCTATTACAATTTTTTTTTATTTCCACAAAGCATAATAAGGGCTTCTTGCTTAGCCAATGACAGTAGGAGATATTTTCATAAAGGAGGTTTTGAAACCAAAGCGTTAAATACTTGGATCTGCCATCTTTTAGTAATGGTCTGAGCACCATGTTATGAATGAGTAGAACTGGATTGGATTTGGATTTGAATTGGATTTATTTCCATTCAAATTGATTTATTCAATAAATGTATTCAATGTATTTCAACCTCATTTCACCTTAAGAAAAAGGGATAAGAATGAAAATGAATTATTGTTTGCACTTCCTGGTTGAACACATTTCTCTGTATATATATAGTTTCATTAATGTAAAGGAATTTAATGAATGTAAATGCTAAGGACTGCCATAGATTCATATAGTTTTTACCCTCTTCCCCGTCAAATTTCGCATAGTCTTAAGTGGAGTAACTCCTGGATATTTATTCCTAAAGTTCTTTACTGTACATCTGCTTGGCAAAATTCTCTGCAGTGCTATAACAAACACCCAAAGTCAGGTAAATGCAGATTGTAGACAATGTCTATATCCAGTCGATGTTAATTGTCCAGTTTGCACCACACCCATCTCAATTAAATCCTTCTTGCTTTACTAGGTCAGGTGGGTGTTCCATTTCTGGGCATGGGTCTTGCAGTTGAGGCTATTGGTCTGTAGGCTTCTCCTCCACCTTCTGTGCCCTCCTTCCTTCCTTATTCTAGAAGAAGAGACTAGACTTTGCAGGAGCCACATCTGGCTAGCCTTTTGCTTATACAATATCATTTTCTGGAGAAATATAAAAAGGCAGCAGCAGCTCCTACTGGCCACCGATATGGCAGCATCTACTATCCTCACCTGGGCTGAAGAAATGCAATATCTGTTGTACTTTGATGGCCATCATCTTCCTTCCCTTCAAATATCAGATGAGATGAAAGAGGAGAAGAAAGGAATAAGACGTGTCTTCCTTATAAATTCTTCCATTTAAGATGTCTCAAAGTTTTACTTGTTTTTAACACTTGATTTTAAAAATATAGATCCTTCTCTGTCCTTCTTCATTTTAGTGCTGAGTTTGAGTTGAAGGATGTTTCTGTTGATCAAAAGAGTTTCATGTTTTCATTGGCCAAGTCATTTCTCCTTGAAAGAGAATGTTTAGCACATTAACTGCTCAGTTCCAGATCTAACGTAGAAGAACCAGACATGAATGGCAAGAGAAGAAACAACAGATGGGAATTAATCAAGAAGAGAAGCAATCTAGAACTAAGGAGGAATTTCCTAACAGTGAGAACAATGAACTAGTGGAAGGGCTTGCGTCCAGAAGTTCCACCACTACAGGTTTCCAAGAAGATATTGGACATCCATTTGTCTGGAACAGCTTGTGGTCTTCTGCTTGTGCAATGGGTTGGACTAGAAGACCTTCACCTCCCTTATTCTGCTCTGTTAGATGTGCAATCTTGGTTTATCTCTCCATCCTCCGGCCACAAACCTGCTCCAGGGATTACCTTTCAGCACGCATACAATCCCCTTTACCCCACCTCAAAACCACTGTTGAACTACCAGAAAATCAACTCTTAGATGCTCCAATTGTCCAGAATCTTCTTTTATAGTTTTTACTCAGACCTCTAGAGCCTGAGACCGTGGGGCTGGTTGCTTCCCCTGCACTCTTCTGCCCTGTGCCCTAATCCCTCCCTGATGGGGGCAGAGAGACTTTTATGGAGATGGAAAAGAATCAAGAGGAGCTGCATCAAGTGTCCCCAGTCAAAGATCAAAGTATGTTGCTTTTGGTTTCGGGCTGAAGAGGATGAGAGGAGGTTTTTGTCACACTTCCCCATAAGAATTCACCACCGTGCAACGCAGTATCAGCACTGTTCCAACTACCACAGTAATAAACTGCCTCGTCTCCAGCCTCTGCATTGGTGATGGTCAAAGTTCCTGTAGTCCCAGATTTGGTGGCAGTGAACCTATTTGGGATCCCTTCTCCCCTGCTACTGCAGCCGCTACAGTGGACAAAATGGGGGGCTTCTCCTGCTTTCTGTTGATACCAGCCAATCCAGTAGGTACTCTGAGTTGTGCAGGAGAGTGTGATGGTCCCACCAGGGGACACAGAGCTGGAGGGAGGCTGAGTCCAAGCAGACTGACCATTGATCCCTTTAAATAAAGGAGGGGTGGAGGGAGGGAAAGAGTGAGGGGAGAAAAAGGAAGAAATAGTGTTAAACTGATGCACATTCATTCCCTCTGAACCATTTCCATGTGACCCTTTTCTTAGGAGAATCACAGCCAAATCCTCTCTTGGCCCAGGAAAACTTTACCTGTGCAGTAAGTGAGCAAAGCTAAGAAAATCACAGCCCAACCCATGGTCAACTTTGGCAAGGAATGTCCTTTTAGGAAAGAGAATTATGTGCTTCTTCAGATCTTCTCCTTTCCTTTCCTTAAATGCCCCTTGCTTTCTCCTTCCATGCAAATGAGATCTGCCCTCATTGGTCCTCCTAGAAAACTTCCTTCCCAAAAAGCATTTTGAGGTCCTCTGGTTTAACCAATCAGCAGAGGAAACATTTGCATAGAAGAGATTTGGAAACTGGGAGGAATTTAAAGGTCTCAATTAAAAATGAAAGTGTGCTGCGTGTAGCACAGGAAAATCTGTGAATTTCTTCAAACATGCTTCTTTACATGTGAAAGTGACATGGAAAGGATACATGGAATTCGGCAACTCTACTTAATCTCAACAGTGTGTAGAACTACCAGACTAGGGAAAAAGAGGAGCACCATCCTCCACTTGGACATATGGGCTAAGATGGTCAGAAGAAATCCCCATATTCTGTTTTTTATTAATATTTGGAAGAAGCCGCCAGAAGCAGAGTTGATGATTCCATCCTTTTCCTTTTATCCTGCCTATTTCAGGTATTCTGGGAGGGATCAGCGCCTTTCTCACTGAAAAGAAGAGAGGAGACATTTCAGGAGCCACATCTGACCAGGTTTTGGCTGAAGTCCTTCTTTGGAGATCTACGAAAGGGCATCAGCAGCCCCTACTGGCCGCTGATATTGTAACATCTGTGTTATCCCCACCTGGGCTGAAGAAATGCAGCTGTTTTCTGTCCCTAGAGGACCATCTCTTCCTTCTGTTTAAATATCAGAAAAAGAAGAGAGAGAAAAGATAAGGGGAAGGAAAACAAGAACCTGCCTTCTTCCCTAATTGTCTTACACAATATTTCACAAAGCCTCCCTTGTTTTTCATACTTTGATTTGAAGAAAGACATTTTCTGTAGACATTATAGATACATCTGTGGCATTGTCCTTCTCTGGGCTTCTCCTTCTTGATTATAGTGGTGTCCTTGAGTTTGAGGAAAGGGAGGTCCATGCTGCTCAGATGAATTTCATGTTTTGGGTGGCTGATTCGTTTCATTTAGTATGCAGTTGGTTCAACTCCACAACTAACATAGGAGACCCACACATAACTGTCAATCTATATGAACTCTTCATCCTTACATCCTACAGGCATGGGGCACCCTTGTCCCATGGACCATTTTTTTTAGCTTGTGTCTTCCTACAATTCCCTTTTTCCCCATCTCCCATCAAGTGTTGAACCATCTGGGCAATTGCAATTGTGTAGAAGAGGTTCAATGTGCATATATAATTAGTAGGTAGTAATGTGTATTGGATATGCAAGAGACCTGTGTTATGCTCTGTATGGTGGAGAAGTCACCAAGACAGTTTCCCAATGTCCGACCTTTTCTTTTTTAACAATAAAAATGTATATTATATATATATATCAAAGAAAAGTGGGGGAGAAAATAAACTCACAAGTCTTTCTCTCCGGCATCTTCCGTTCAAGTGTCCCCAGTCACAGATCAAGGGTTGTGGCTTGTGGTTTCAGGCTGAAGAGGCAGTGAGGAGGTTTTTGTCACACTTCCCCATTTGAATGTACCACTGTGCAGCCTGTCGCTTCCACTGTTCCAGCTACCACAGTAATAAACAGCCACATCCTCAGCCTCTGCATTGGTGATGGCCAAAGATCCTGTAGTCCCAGAACTGGTGGCACTGAATCGATCTGGGATCCCTTCTCCCCTGCTACTGCAGCCATCACAGTGGACAAAACGAGGGCCATTTCCTGCCTTCTGTTGATACCAGCCAAGACCAGAGGGATTGCCAGTTGTTAAACAGGAGAGCGAAATGGTTCCCCCCAGGGAGACGGAGCTGGAGGAAGGCTGAGTCCAAGCAGACTGGCCATCAATCCCTTTAAATAATGGTGGGAGGAAGGGAGGGAGAGAAAGAGCATGGGGAGAAAAAGAAAGAAATACTGTTAAACTGATGCACCTTCATTCTCTCTGAGCCATTTCCAACTTCTTATGAGAATCACAGCCAAATCCTCTCTTGGCCCAGGAAAACTTTACCTGAGAAGGTGGACAGGAGTGCTAAGTAAATCATAGCCCAACCCATGGTCAACTTTGGCAAGGAATGTCCTTTTAGGAAAGAAAATTATCCCCTTCTTCAGATCTTCTCCTTTTCCTTTCCTTAAATGCCCCGTTTTCTCCTTTCATGCAAATGAGATCTGCACTCATTGGTTTTACTAGAAAACTTTCTTCCCCAAAAGCATTATAAGGTCTTCTGGTTTAACCAATGACCAGAGGAAACATTTGCGTCGAGGAGATTTGGGAACCGGGAGGAATTATTAGGTCTCAATTAAAAACCCTGCTGCTTGTGGAACAGGAAAACTTGTCAATTTCGTCTATGTGAATTTGACTTGGACATGAGAAAGTGTAATTATTTAACTCAACCTCCATAGCATGTAAAACCACCCATCTAGGGAAAAGGAGGTGGACCACATAGTCCAGTTGGATACATGGGCTTACAAGGAGTGTAAGATAGCCTCATATTCTTTTATTTAGTTTTTAAATTTTTGGAACAGATCACCAGAAGCAGATTTTTGGGACTGAACTATTTCCTTTTATCTTTCCCTACTTCACCTCTTATGTGAAGGATCGGTGCCCTCCTCTCTCCTTTACAGTAGAGGAAGAGACTGGACTTTGCAGGAATCACATCTGACTGTCCTTTGGTTTAAGTTGTTTTTTGGAGAACCGTGAAAAAGCAGCAGCAACCACTACTGGCATTCCCACTGCCAGGAGTTCGATCTGACCGGCTCAAGGTTGACTCAGCCTTCCATCCTCCCGAGATTGGTACAACAAGGATTCAGAATGTTGGGGGCAAGAGGCTGATTCTCTATACCACTTACAGAGGGTTGTGAAGCACTGTGACGTGTGATAGCTATTACTCTTCCTTGTCTCCTTCCCTCCTTTCTTCCTTCCTTCCTTCCTTCCTTCCATCCATCCATCCATCCATCCATCCATCCATGGTGCACAGTAGTTAGAAAGCAATATTGCAGGATAAATTGGCCAACTGCCAGCAGTTCAATTTTCACCAGGCTCAAGGTTGACTCAGCTTTCCATCCTTCCAAAGTTGGTAAAACGAGGACCCTCCCTCCTTCCCTCCCTCTCTTTTTCTTCTCATCTCTTTATCTAGTCTATTGATCTATCAGAAAGTATTGCAGACTAACTCTGCCAACTGCCAGGAGTTCGATCCTGACCAGCTCAAGGTGGACTCAGCCTTTCATCCTTCCGAGGTCGGTAAAATGAGGTTCCAGATTGTTGGGGGCCATAGGCTGACTCTAAACTACTCAGAGAGGGCTGTTAAGCACCGTGAAAGCTGTATGTGAGTCTATTGCTATTGCCATCAAGAAAGTTTCATGTTTTCAGTGGATGATTCATTTCTCCCGATGAGAAAACATTTAGCACATGATCTATTCAGGATAACTTCTAATGTAGGAGAACCACACCTAAGTGTGGAAATCTTTGTGAAGTGTTCGTCCTTACATCCCCTAGCCTTGGCACAAACTGGTTCTAGTGATCAGTGAGGTACTAGGAAGGATGAGAAGAAGAATAGTCTTTGTGAGGATTAGATGTTTAGCAGAGTGATGGCATTTGGGGGGAAAACTGTCCCTGTGCCTAGTTGACCCCTATAGGGTCGTTTTGAGGGTAGGAGTTGAAACAATTGATTTCCAGGGGTTTAAATATCCACACACATATCCACACTAATCATCCATACTCCCGTGCCCATCATCCCCTGCTCTGGGCACTACAAGACTTCTTTGTAGATGGAGATGAACTAGCAAAACTTTCTCTCGTGTCTCTTAAGCTCAAGAGTCTCAAGTCACAGATCAAGGTATGTTGTTTGGTGTTTCAGGCTGAAGAGGAAGAGAGGAGGTTTTTGACACACTTCCCCATAAGAATCCACCACCGTGCAACAGAGTACCAGCACTGTTCCATCTACCACAGTAGTAATCTGCCTCATCTCCAACCTCTGCATTGCTGATGGTCAAAGATCCTGTATTCCCAGATCTGGTGGCAGTGAACCGATTTGGGATCCCTTCCCCCCTGCTACTGCAGTCGTCGCTACAGTGGACAAAACGGGGGCCTTCTCCTGCTTTCTGTTGATACCATTCAATCCGGTTGTAACCTCCAGTTGTTGTGCAGGAGAGCGTAACGGTTCCACCTGGGGACACAGAACTAGTAGGAGGCTGAATCCAAGGGGACTGACCATTGATGCCTTCCAGAAGGGTGGGAGGTAGGGAGAGAAAGAGTGAGGGGAGAAAAAGAAAGAAATGCCATTAAATGGATGCATCTTCCTTTGATCATTTCCAAGGGACCAGGTCCTCAGAATTACAACCAAATTCTTTCTCCGTCCAGGAAAACTTTACCTGTGCAGTAAGTGAAGAGTGCAAGGAAGACTACAGCCCAACCCATGGTCAACTTTGGCAAGGAATGTCCTTCTAGGGAAGACAATTCTAACCTTCTTCAGATCTTCACATTCCTTTCCTTAAAATGCCCCTGTTTCCTCCTTTCATGCAAATGAGATCTGCCCTCATTGGTTCTTCTAGTATATTTTATTCCCTTAAAAGCATGATGAGGTTTTCTAATTTAGTCAATGACCAGAGGACACATTTGCATAGAGGAGATTTGGAAAGCGGGAGGAATTATAAGATCTCAATTAAAAATAAAACTGTGCTGCTTGTAGAACAGGAAAACATGTTAATTTCTTCAAACACATTTATTTACAGTTGAATTTAACACTGAAAGGATACATGTAATTGTGCGACTGTACTTGATCACCATAGCGTGCAAAATCAAATTTGCAATTGCAAGAGAATCAAGAGCATAATACTCTTTTTTTTCCCAAAAAGGGAAAAAAGACATATCAGCAGTTTAGGGGTGGGGGTGGGGGCAGAAGACCATACTCCTTTTGGACAGGAAGAGACGAGACATTTCAGGAGCCACATCTCGCCATGCTTCTGCTGAAGTCATTTTGGGAGAAGCATGAAAGTGCATCAAGTAGAAAAATAGGGACCACCTTAGGTGGGAAGGGAACAGCGTTCCCTGCATCTTCGGCATTGAGTCATGTCGGCCACATGACCACGGAGACGTCTTCGGACAGCGCTGGCTCTTCAGCTTTGAAACTGAGATGAGCACCGCCCCCTAGAGTCAGGAATGACTAGCACGCATGTGTAGGGGAACCTTTACCTTTATCCTATACTCATTGATTAATTCACATGGTTCAAGAAGAGGAAATCTCCCTTCAAAACCACTAGTCTAGGGGGGGGGAGACGGTCGTACTCCACTTGAACATATGGGCTAGAACAGGTGATTAGTAATCTCATATTCATTTTTGCTAACATTTGGAACATATTCCTGGAGGCAGAATTGTTGAATATAACCATTTCCTTTTATCCTGCACTACTCACCTGTTTTGACAGTGATCTGTGTCCTCCTTCCCGTACTCTCAAGAAGGAGAGCGAAATGGTTCAAATATCCATTTGAATATCAAGGCTAGGGCAGGTCATAAGTAATCCTCATATTCATTTTTCTTAATTTCCGGAAAATACCACTGGAAGCAGAAGGTGTGGACATAACCGTTGCCTTTAATCCTGCACTATTCACCTATTCTGCGAATGAGCAGTGTCATCCTCCTTCCCTTACTTTGAAGGAGGAGATGAGACATTTCAGAAGCCACATCTGGCCATGTTTTTCCTGATGTCATTTTTTGCACAAACACCCAAAGGGCATCAGCAGCCCCTACTGGCCACTGATATTGCAACATCTGTGTCATCCCCATCTGGGCTGAAGAAATGCAGCATTTGCTACCTTTTTAGGATCATCATTTTCTTTCTCCTGAAATATCAGGGGGGCAGAAAAAAAGGATGTGTTGGAAGGAAACAAGAGTGGGGCAAAATGTGCCTTCTTTATTAATTCTCCAAAGCACCAGAGGGCAGAACAAGAAGCAACGGGAGGAAACTAATCAAGGAGAGAAGAAACCTAAAACCAAGGAGAAATTTCCTGGCAGGAAGAACAATTAATCAATGGAACGACTTGCCTCCAGATGTTGTGAATGCCCCAACACCGCATGTTTTTAACAAGATGTAGGGTTTCCTGCCTCTGAAAGGAAATGTTTTTGTCTCACTTCCCCAAGGGAATCAATCGCTGTGTAACTGACTACCCGTCCAGATGCAACAATAGTAGGTTGCTTTGTCTTCAACCAGAGCCCCAGTGATAGTCAAGGACAACACATTCCCTGATCTGGAACCAGAGAAACGGGCTGGAATCCCCGATGCTCTGGTACTGGTTGCAAAGATCAAAGTTTGAGGTTTCTTCCCAGGTACCTTCTGGGACCACCAAGGGTAGTTGCCATCCCCAAGGGTTCCACCATCATATCGACAGGATATGGTGACTGTGCCCCCAGGGGCCACAAATTCTGGGTCCTTCAGGTTCTGCAGTTGTTGAAGGTTGGGCCTGAAAGAGAGCAAGACGTTGCTTGTTCAATGAAAGGTCAAGAGGACCATCAAGAATGACATAGTAAGTTATCTGGCAAGAAGTTTATCTAAGGTTAGTTCTAGAAAGGGTTACGACTCTTTCCAAAGGGATTTCACTTACCAACAGAGAGTAGGACTATGGTGAGAAGGAGTGCTTGAGTCATGGTGGGACAACTCTTCTCTCAAACGAATGGATTTCCCCCTTGATTCCTCTCCACCTTTCTTAAATCCCCAAAGGACAAGACAGGATGCAAATATTTTCCTCTTCAACGACCAAGCCAGCCCTCTCGGTGTCTGATTAGAAAATGATACACAAATGCTAAGAAGTGTCTTACCGAAGATTAATATTTCGCTGCAGTGGGAGGAAAGGAAGAGGCAAGAATTAGCTGTTTAATACATTGAAATCTGTCTGGGGTTCATTCCAAGAAACATGTTTGATCTGCTGGACTATACAAACCATATTACCAAAAATGTATTTGCATTTGGACAAACATGGAATGCATTGATGGAATGTATCCCATTGTTGTTATTAGTAGTGATGTCATGTCTGACCCATCGGGACCCCATGAACAACATTCCTCCAGGCCTTCCTGTCCTCTACCATCCTCTGGAGTCAATTTAAGCTCACGCGACTGCTTCGGTGACTTCATCCAGCCACCTTATTCTTCTTCTGCCCTCTATAATTCCCAGCATGAGGCTCTTCTCCAGGGAGTCCTTCCTTCTCATTAGGTGGCCAAAGTCCTCTTCAAGATCTGGGCTTCTAAAGAGCAGTCAGGGTTGATCTCCTCTCGGACTGGCCAGTTTGATTGCCTTGCAGTCCAAGGGACTCGCAGGAGTCTTCTTCAGCACCAGAGATCAAAGGCCTCAATTCTCTGGCGCTCAGCCTTTCAAAGACATACATTGCAATTGGAGTCTCATTGGTTAGGACAGGTGATTAGTAATCTCATATTCATTTCCCTTAATATTTGGAACATAAGCCTGGAAGCTGAATTGTTGAACATAACCATTTCTTTTTATCGTACACTACTCACCTCTTCTGAGAATGATCAGTGTCTGCCTCCCTCCCTTACCCTCAAGGAGGAGATGACACATTTCAGGAGCCACATCTGGCCATGTTTTTGCTCAAACATGAAAGGGCAGCAGCAGCCCCTGCTGGACACTGATATTGCAACATCTGCATCTCCTCCCCTGGGCAGAAGAAAGGCATCATTTCTCATCCTTTGAAGACCATCATCATCCTTCTCCTTATAGATAAGAGGAAGGACCAAAAAAGAGGATGTGTTGGAAGAAAACAGGAATGGAACAAAATGGGTCATCTTTATTCATTCTCTTACAGAAAATGTCCCAAAGTCTTCCTTAATGTTTGCAACCCTTTGATTTCAGGTAGAGGTTATATGTGTGTCTGAGGCATCATGCTTGTTTGTGCTTGTCCTCCTTGACTTCCATGGTGTGGAGGTACCAATTCATCAGAAGAGTTCTTTTCAGTGGCCCATTCATTTCTCCCTGTAAGTACATCATCTGTAAAGCTCAACATCTAATCTATGAGAAGCACATATGAGCCAATCGTTATGAAATGTTCATCCTTACATCCTCTAACCTTGACCCAAACTTGCACCAGTGGCCACGTTTTAGCCTACGTCTTCATACAATCCCTTTTATCCTATCTCCAGTCTAGAAGCACCTGAAAACCATCTGTAGCTTCTCCAATTTTACATCTTATCTTTTGATAGTTTTCACTCAAAGCATAGGGAAGTGAGACCATGTTTCTGTGGGCTTTCCCTGCACTTTTCTCTTCCATATAGCTGTCTATTTTACATCGCTCTTCATAGGGACGAGACTTTTGCAGATGGAAATGAAACTGCCAAGGGTCTGATTCATCATCTTCATCTTTTCACGACCCCATAATCCCTTGCGTGGTGGAGTTTGGCCAACTGAATGGAGCTGAGTGTTTACTGGCCGGATACCATTCCTGTCACCGATGCAGAGTTATATTCAGCAGATACATTCTCATTGTGCCCAGAGTGAGAAATATCTGCCTCTACTTAGGATATTTTCTGCGGTTTCTGCATAATTAAAGAACAGATAAGGCGCTAATTCATTGTCACAGGACACATTGTCCAATGTGTTGTTCTGGCGTCTCTTTGACTACTCCCCTCAGTCTCTGACCAGAGCCTGTTGTGATGACCTTGGTTCCCATGAGGTTGATCTGTTGTTGCGGTCTGCTCTGACATCCCTGAGCTCCTCACTGCCACACACCCCCACGCAATGTGTGGTGAGCTGAGATACAGAAAAATGGCTGTGACAGAACATTGAAGTTCTTTCAAAGTTGACAGTAGCTGTAGGAGTTTCTCTCCCGTCTTCGCAGTTCTAGTTCCCAGAATCACTATTCAAAGTATGTTGCTTCTTGCTGAACACACAGAGAGGAGGTTTTTGTCACACTTCCCCAAAAGAATTTACCACTGTGCAACAAATCACTGCTCCAGCTACCACAGTAATAATCTGCCTCATCTCCAGCCTCTGCATTGGTGATGGTCAACGATCCTGTCCTCCCAGATCTGGTGGCAGTGAACCGATTTGGGATCCCTTCTCCCCTGCTACTGCAGCCATCACAGTGGACAAAACGTGGACCTTTTCCTGCTTTCTGTTGATACCACCTAATATAGTCGGTATTCTGAGTTGCACAGGAGAGCGTAACGGTTCCACCTGGGGACACGGAGCTGGAGGGAGGCTGAGTCCAAGCGGACTGGCCATTAATGCCTTTAACTAAAGGAGGGATGGAGGGAGGGGAATAGTGTGGAGAGAAAATGAAATAAATACTATTAAACTGAGGCATCTTTATTCACCCTGAGCTATTTCCAAACTCTTATAAGAATCACAGCCAAATCCTCTCTTGGCCCAGGAAAACCTTACCTGTCCAATATGTGAGAAGCGCAAAGAAGACCACAGACCAACCCATGGTCACCTTTGACAATGAATGTCCTTCTATGGGAGACAATTCTAACCTCCTTCTTCTCCCTCCCTTTCCTTAAATGTATGTCCTTGGCCGCTTCATGCAAATGAAGTCTGCACTCATTGGTTCCGCTAGAATATTTTATTCCCCCAAACCATTCTGAGGTCGTCTAATTTAGCTAATGAACAGAAAACACATTTGCATAAAGATTTGAAAATTGGGGAGACTTAAAAGCTCCCAGTTAAACCTGACTGCATTATTGGGGATCAGGGAACCTTCCATGTTTCTTCAAACATCCTACTTTTTACATGAACGGGAAATGCAAATGTTTATATAGAAATGTGATTATGAAATTCTATTCATCTGCATAACATGTAAAGGCTAAAACACAATTACGATACCATCTGGGGCTAGCTAGCTAGCTAGTTAACTGACTAACTAGATAGATAGATGGATAGGTAGATAGATAGATACATAGATAGATAGATGGATGGATGGATGGATGGATGGATGGATGGATGGATGGATGGATGGATGGATATTCAAAAAGCAAGAAATAAAGAAGACATCTTGCAAAACACACCAAATTACAAGTGAAATTTTGGATGATAATGGACACTCATGAATGACCAATAGATATGATAATTATTTTTCCAAATACTAGCAGACAGCATTATGTAAAGGACATATTAAACACCAGGTAGAGCTGGTCCTTCTGAATAAAGGACAAATGGATGTGATAGACGTATCCACTTGTCTTAAATCAACCAAAATTGGATGGTTCTTGGATTGGATGATGTAGAAGGACCAAAATCAACACTGGGTTTGAGTCCTAATGCCATTTCCCTAAATGCAATGACGACACCCTTCAGATGCCAGGAGTTTTCTGGACTCCCAGAGTGACACGAGGCCAAGAAGTCACCTGTAGACTCCAGTTGAGGAGTGTAAGAAAAACAGAAAGAAAAGACATGAACAACAGCTGGACTTTCTAAATGGAGATCACCTGGATGAGATGCTCTCGTCTGCTGGTCTTCTATCAACCCAATGCCCACATTTCTTTCTCTCTGTCAAATGTCACTGCAAACAGAGCAATTTTAAAAAAGAGAAATTGAAATGAACCCAGGAGAAGGTTTTTGTCTCACTTCCCCACCTGAATCATTCACTGTGGGACTGACTACCCGTCCAGACACAACAATAGTAAGTGGCTTCGTCTTCAACCAGAGCCCCAGTGATAGTCAAGGACATCACATTCCCTGATCTGGACCCAGAGAAACGGGCTGGAACCCCCGATAGTCTGGAACTGGTTGTATAGATCAATCCTCGAGGTTTATTCCCAGGGACTTGCTGGGACCACCAAGGGTAGTTGCCATCCCCAAGATTTCCACCATCGTATCGACAAGATATGGTGATTGTGCCCCCAGGGGTCACAAATTCTGGGTCCTTCAGGTTCTGCAGTTGTTGAAGGCTGGGGCCTGAAAGAGAGCAAGATGTTGCTTGTTCAACGGAAGGTCAAGAGGAGCATCACAAATGGAAAACTCAACAATGGAGCAAGGAAGGTTTTCTGGGATTAGTTCTAGACAGAATTGTGCCTCTTTCCAAATGGATTTCTCTTACCATAGGAGATGAGGATGATGGAGAGAAGAAATGCCCGGGACATGGTGGAACAATTCAATGGGCCAATCTCTTCTCTCAAGCCAATGGATTTCCCCTTTGCCTCCTCTCCTCCTCTCTTAAACCCCCAAAGGACAAGAGAGGATCCCCGCATGCAAATATTTTCCTCTTCAACTACCAACCCAGCCCTCTGGGTGTCAGATTTGAGAGGGGATGAACAACTGCTAAGATGTATCTGGTCTAAAACTATTATTTCCCTGCACTGGGAGAAAAGGAAGAAACATGAATTTGCAGTTTAGCAGACTGAAGTCTATTTGGGGCTCCTTCCAAGAACCTGTTTGATCTGCTTGAATCTACAAAGCCATATTACAAAAAAAATTGTATTTGGCTTTGGACAAACATTGGATGGATTGATGGAATGTATCCCACCTTCGTTGATTAATTCACATGGTTCTAGGAGAGGAAATGTCCCTTCGAAACCAGCAGTCTAAAGCAAAAGAAGAGCTGATGACATATTGACATTGACATTCCATCATCAGGCTAGGTGACACCTTCTGTGGGACTTTGGTTGAAGGACCTTGTTTCAATTCTTCACATCACTTCTACTGATCTCATGTGGTCCGTGGGTGGTAAGATTGGCTGACCATCATTAGATGTGATCTCTTGTGTCGTGTGACCTGTTGTATGATGAGTTGATCATTGTGTAAGATGGTCACCCACTAAAAAGTTGGCTGGTGCCATTGTTGGATGGCCATTTCTCCAGTTCCAAATTAACAGAGTTGGAAGGGGCCTTGTGGGTCATCTAGTCCAACCCCCAGCCCACTTGATTGATACGGTCCCCTTTGGGTTTGTAGCCTGGTTCTAAATCAATGTGTCTGCAAATAGATATGTTGGTTGAATACCAAGCTTCAGTGAATTTACATTTGTAGCATATGATAGCGCATGAATATATCACATCATGGCAAACCTGTCTATCATTTCTAACAAAGAGGAGGGTTTAATCCATTTGGGCATGTGGACTAGGGCAGGTCATCAGTAATCCATGCATTCATTTTATTTCATTTCTGAAACATACCCTTGGAAGCAGAATGGTTGGACCTAACCATCTCCTTTCATCCGGCACTACCGCATTATCCTGTGAATGCTGAGTGTCCTCCTCCCTCCCTTACCCTCAAGAAGGAGATGAGACACTTCAGGAGCCACATCTGGCCATGCTTTTGCTCAAACATGAAAGGGCACCAGCACCCCCTGCTGGACACTGATATTGCAACATCTGCATCCTCCCCACCTGGTCTTCTCCTCAATTCAAATGTCCCCGGTCACAGGACATGGTCTGTTGCTTCTTGTTTCAGGCTGAAGAGGAAGAGAGGAGGTTTTTTGTCACCCTTCCCCCTATGAATTCACCACCATGGAACAGAGTGCCACCAGCGTTCCAGCTGCCACAGTAATAATTGGCCTCATCTCCAGCCTCTGCATTGGTGATGGTCAAAGTTCCTGTGGTCCCAGACTGGGTGGCAGTGAACCGATCGCGGATCCCTTCTCCCCTATTGCAGCCTTTACAGTGGACATACCAAGGGCCTTTTCCTGCTTTCTGTTGAAACCATCTAACACTGTTAGTACTTGGGGTTGTGCAGGAAACCGCAATTGTTCCACCTGGGGACACGGAGCTCGAAGGAGGCTGAGTCCAACTTAATTGACCATCAATGCCTTTAGGAGAGAAAAAGACAGAAATACTCTGACTCTGATCTTTTGCTCTTAGACATTTCCAAGGAACCAAGTTCTTAGGAGAATCACAGTCAAATTCTCTCTTCGCCCAGGAAAACTTTACCTGTGCAGTAAGTGAGAAGCACAAGGAAGACCACAGTCCAACCCATGGTCACCTTTGGCAAGGAATGTCCTTCTAGGGAAGACAATTCTAACCTTCTTCTCCTTTCCTTTCCTTAAATGCCTCTGCTTGGCCTCTTCATGCAAATGAGATCTGCACCAATTGGTTCT
This sequence comes from Thamnophis sirtalis, assembly GCF_051295495.1. Taxonomy (NCBI): domain Eukaryota; kingdom Metazoa; phylum Chordata; class Lepidosauria; order Squamata; family Natricidae; genus Thamnophis; species Thamnophis sirtalis. The sequence goes on along the minus strand of NW_028261382.1, from coordinate 58,528,123 downwards.
ACTAGAATATTTTATTCCCCCCAAAGCATGCTGAGGTCTTCTAGCTTAGCCAATGACCAGAGGACAGATTTGCATAAAGATCTGAAAATTGAGGTGACATAAAAGCCCCCAGTTAAACCTGAGCACATGATTGGGGATCAGGGAATCCTCTATGTTTCTTCAAACATCATCATCCTTCTTCCATCCTTCTCCCTCTTTTTCTTTTCAGACAGAAAAATAAGGAGGAGTTGAAAGAGAACAAGAATGGAACATTTTAATGCTATAATACCAAAAATGACACTCAACATTATATCTATATTTTGTCATCATTCTTCTCTGAGATTTCCCTTCACTTTAATGGTATGATTGAGGTTGAGGTGAAGGATCTATTCTACAGCAGCTTCCATCAGAAGAGTTTCATGTTTTTAATGGCTTATTCATTTCTCCTAAGAAGCAAAGCTTTGGCGTATGGTCTTCTCAGTTCAACATCTAATGTGGGAGAACCACGCATGATTATTCCAATCTTTACTAAGAGTTCATCTATATATCCACAATCTATGGTGCAAACCTGATCCAGGAATTACTTCTTAGTCCTCTGACCTCAGACAACAATCTCCTTTACTCCATTTCCAATCTAGCTTGACCCAGCTAAAAGTCACCTCTAGCTCCTCCAAGTTCACTTCTTTTTCATTCACAATTTGTGGAGGGTTGAGACCATGGATCTCTGGGCTTCCCCTCACCCTTCTCATCCACACTGCTGTCTCCATCATCCTTCTGGGTGTCCATTGAGAGACTTCTCTGCAGATGGAGATGAACCTGCAAGAGTTTGGCTTGTGTCTTCTCCTCAATTTGAATGTCCCCGGTCATGTCAAGGTTTGTTGCTTTTTGTTTCAGGCTGAAGAGGAGTACCAGCACCCTCCCAACGACCACAGAAATAATCTGCCTCGTCTCCAGCCTGCACATTGGTGATGGTCAAAGTTCCTGTAGTCCCAGATTTGGTGGCAGTGAACCGATCTGGGATCCCTTCTCCCCTGCTGCTTCCACTACATTGGACATAGCGAGGTGCTTCTGGTTTCTGTTGGTACCAGCCAATGCAGTAAGAAGTCTGCTCAGCTGTTCAGGAGAGTGTAACCGTTCCACCTGTAGATACGGAAGTTGTCGGAGGTTGAGTCCAACCTCTTTGACCATTACTGCCTTTAAAGGGGGAGAGGGAGAGAGAGGTGAGAACAAGGAAGGGCTACTGTTAAACTGATTCATCTTCCTTTGCCTTGATCATTTCCAAAGGACCAAGTCCTGAAAATTACAACCAGATTCTCTCTCAGACCAGGAAAACTTTACCTGTGCTGTAAGTGAGGAATGCAAGGAAGACCACAGCCCAATCCATGGTCAACAGTTGGCAAGGAATGTCCTTTTAGGAAAGAAAAGTATAACCTTCTTGAGAGCTTCTCCTTTCCTTTCCTTAAATGCCCCTTGCTTTCGCCTTTCATGCAAATGAGATCTTCATTCATTGGTTCTACTGGACTATTGTATTCCCCAAAAGCATGATGTTGTTTTCTAGTTAAGTCAATGAACACTGGAGAGATTTCCATATGTCAGATTTGGAACCAGGGAGGGGGAAAATGTCTGTGGGGATTCTATGTCATCTGGGTCATAGTTGTCTCAAAGGTGTTTTTCAAAAGGCAACTGGACTGTTTTTCCAAGAAGAAAGAGAAGGAGGAGAAGGAGACTGTATACAGAGTTATTATAAAATGAAATTAGGAGCAATTCCAGCAGTAGTAGTAGTAACAGTACTAGTAGTGTTTGTAGCAGTGAGAGTAGAAGCTGAAGCAGGAGGCGAGGACATAACAGAGATAGAAAGCATCATGAATATTGGAAAGGATTAACAGTTGTTCAGCTTTAAGTGGGAGGAATGTCAGGGTAATGATGATTTAATAGCTGACAAGATGCTGTAATGCTGTAATGATGATGCAAAGGTAGGAATGAATCAGCAGGGTTATTTGACTGTTACCACTTTAAGAGTCTGTATTATAAGAGAGGCCCTGTTGGGGCATATCTCTCTCTTCAGGTATTCTTCCCTGCTGTAGCTGCTGATTGATTGTTTGATCTTTGCCCAGTATATGTATGTATATATTCTTCGATAAAACCATTATTTAAATACAAACCTCTGGTTACTGTATTTGATCCTGGGTTGTCTCATATAGTCACACTGTGAGCATTATGACATTATCAAACTGCCCTAAGATTTCAGTAATAAAGAATAAAAGTCAAAATGTAAGTGGAGGGGGACTTTCTGAGGGAAGATCGTTTGGATAGGATGGTTTCTCCTCTTGCCTTATATCGACCACAATTCTACATGTCATTGAGGCAGGCAGAACAAAAAAAAAAGGGTGTGTGTGTGAAGGGTTTTTGTCTCACTTCCTCTTCTGAACAAACAACTGTGGAACTGATCGCCTGACCAGACACAACAATAATAGGTGGCTTCGTCTTCAACTAGAGCTCCAGTGATAGTCAAGGACATCATGTTTCTTGATCTGGACCCGGAGAAACGTTCTGGAACTCCTGATGGTCTGGAAGTGGTATAAGAGATCACTCCTCGATGTTGATGCCCAGCTATCTCCTGGGTCCACAAAGGGTAGTGGCCATCTCCAAGATTCCCACCATTGTATCGACAAGATATGGTGACTGTGCCCCCAGCTGCGACAAATTCTGTGTCCTTCAGGGTCTGCAGTTGTTGAAGGCTGGGACCTGAAAGAGAGCAAGACATTGCTTGTTCAATGGAAGGTCAAGAATGGCCAACTCAACTATCCAGCAAGGAAGTTCTTCCAAGTTTAGTTCTAGAAAAGGTTGATCCTCCTTCCAAAAGGATTTATCTTACCAACAGAGATCAGGACGATGGAGAGAAGCATGGCCCGACAAAACTGCGCTCCACTAAAGCACGCCCGATTAAACCGCGTCGCTGATGTCATCAGCAGGGCGACAACAGCGACCGCGGAGAAAAAAGGGTGCTTTAAATAGCGCTTTGAAAGCAAGCCGATTCAAGTTAAGATAAGAGTTAGGTTTAGGGTTAGGTTTAGGGTTAGGTTACGGGTTAGGGTTAGGTTTAGGGTTAGGTTAAGGGTTAGGGTTAGGGTTAGGGTTAGGGTTAGGTTTAGGGTTAGGTTAAGGGTTAGGTTTAGGATTAGGTTTAGGGGGGTTAGGTTTAGGTTTAGGGGTTAATTTTAGCTTTAGCGTTTACAGTGTGCTTTTTTCGTCGCGCTGTGATGACGTCAGCTACGCGGTTTCATCGAGCACGCTTTAGTCGAACGCGGTTTTGTGGTGGAACTGGAGAGAAGAAGTGCCTGGATCATGGTGGGAGAACTCAATGGACGAAGCCCTTCTCTAAACCAAGTGGATTTCCCACTCCCCTCCTCTCCACCTCTCCTAAATCCCCAAAGGACAAGATAAGACCTCCTCATGCAAATCTCTTTGCTCTTCAACTACCAACCCAACCCTTTGGGAGGCTGATTAGAGAGCAAAGGAAGAAGCTGCTAAGATATGACTTGTTGAAAAGCAATATTTCTGGTAGTAAGGAGTGGAGAACGAGGCTGATAAGCACCCCCACCTTTATCTTCCTTGAAACGCTGCCAAAGACCTAACTGGCAATTTGCTTGGCAAGGCCACATGGAGCAAAGAGTCAAAACAGAGCTTCAGAATTAAACCAGCATGAACAAAGTTGCTTCCTGCAAAGGCTCACGTGCCTTTGCTCCTCCTTTATGTCCTATGGGAGGGGCCAATCACCTCCAAGCCTTACTCCCAAGTCGTCCCTTTTGTTTTAACGGTTCTTGCCTTCTGGCAGCTCTGTGCATGCATGCACTGGGAACAGGTTCCCCCTGTTCCTCTGCCTCGTTGCTGTCTGACTCGGAGGCTCTGGAGGCTCTGGAGGCACATAACTCACAGATGGCCCCAGCCCCCTCTCTTCCCCGGCCCCCTCTCTGCCTCTCACACAGAGCCCTCATCCAAGCCTTCCCCAGACTCCCCGACTGGCCCATGTTCCTCCCCAACCTCCTCACTGTCCAATTTTGTTGCCAGCTCCAATTCTGTGACGGATCATGCCCTCCTCCCTCCCTTACTCTAGAGGAAAAGTCTGGACTTTGAAGGAGCCACATCTGTTATCCTTTTGCTTAAGTTATTGTTGTTGTTTTGGAAAAAACATGAAAGGGCACCAGCAGCCCCTACTGGTCACTGATGTGGCAACATCTGCAGTATCCCCATCTGGGCTGAAGAAATGCAGCATTTATGGTCCTTCAAGAACCATCGCGTTGTCCTCTTCAAACATCAGAGGTAATGAAAAATAAAAATAAATGTCAGGAAAAAAAAACATCAGAGGTAGGGCAGACAAAAGAAAAGAATGATGTAGTGTTATGATAAGTAATAATTGGATATGAATATTGAATGGTACCCATGAAAGGAAGATTATAAATCCTTTTGGATTATATACCAAGGTTAATAAAAAAGAATTAAGTTAGATACAGTTAAGTTTTGATTATTAGGGGGAAAACAAATAAGAGATCAAAGCTTAATGCATATAAAGAGGATATATAATGTATTAATACAGATGGATTCGGAAACAGAATTAGTTAAAGATTGTATGATAAAATGGGCTCAAAATATTGAAGAACCAATAACGTTGGATACAAGGTAAAGAATCTGGGTAAGAAATGTGAAATTTACACAAGCTCAAAATCTGAGAGAAAATTTTTACAAGATGTTCTATAGATGGCATTTAGATCCTAAAAAGTTGGCATCTATGTATCCGAATGTACAGCCTAAATGTTGGAGGTGTGGTTCTCTTGATGCTACATATTATCATATATGGTGGACCTGCCAAAAGGTTAAGGCATTCTGGATAATAATATGGTGGGTCATGCAAAATATTTTTAAAAGAAGGATAAAGTTTATTCCTCATTTATTTTTACTAGGTATATGTACTGACTTTACAGTGGGAGAGACTAATTTGATTCTGCACCTAATAACTGCAGCAAGACTGTTGGTGGTGCAATACTGGAAGAAGGAAGACTTGCCTACAATCCAAGAATGGACATTGAAAGTCACAAACTTAGCCGAGATGGCTAAAATATCGGCATATCTTAAAGATCACTCAAATGAGAGATATAAATGAGACTGGAAAAAATGGATTGACTATATACAAAATAAATACGGGACCAAGAAATTCCAGTTAGCCTATGCTTAAGTTCAGAAATGATTTAAACTGTTAAAAGTTAGTTCAGTAAGAAGAAGCTAAAGTCAATGTAGAATGTCATTAATTTCTTTATTTCTTTTTTCTCAATAGATTTTAGACTGTGTTAGTTAAAAATCCATACCGTGTACGGGTTCTGGGAAGTCGGGGGGGGGGAAGGAGGAGGGGGGTTGGGGGGGAGGGAGGGAGGGGCACACAAAAAAAATTGTACTTCAATGTCTTAATGATTGACGAATGATGAAATATTTGTGTTTTTTAAAAGAAATAAAATAAATATTTGTGGAAAAAAATATATATAAGGAAACTAGATGAAAATTGCCAACAGTGATTTGGAAAGGAGGATTAGAAAAGTTTGTTATTAAATATTATGGATGTTTAGCTAGAATAGGACATAAGGATTCAGTGTTATTGGAGGATTTTAGAAATATTAAATGAAATGCCACTATGTGCTTATGTATTAAACCTTGGTATATTTTATGACGAAGGACATTTAAATAATTATAGTCAAATATAAATGGAGGTATAAGGGTAACATGTATAAATATTTGAGTTAAAATGCTTGAGTTAATATGAATTATGCTTGATGACTATGGAAGAGATGCACAAAAACCTTTTGTCACCAACTTATAGACTTTCTACAGTATGTAAAGAAGGAAGATTTTATGTGTTGTGTTTGTTTTGAAAATAAAAATAAATTCTATTTTTAAAAAAAGAAAAGAATGAGATGAAAAAAGGACAAAGAGGGGACAAATGTGCCTTCTTTTTTACTTCTCCTACAGAGGTGACACCAAGAATCACCTGCTGATTTTAATACTTCGGTTTGAAAAAAGAAGTTTAGGTAGGAATTATCTACACATCTGGAATATCCTGCTTCTGTGCGCTTGTCCTTCTCAACCTTAGTGGTTTCAGTGCAACTCATTTAACAATTGCAATTGTTAAGAAGTGAATTGATAAGTGGATTGGCCTGAATCTTTGGGCCTTCTGTGCCATAGTTGTTAAACGAATTTCTGCAGATGTTACTTTAATCTCATGGTTGCGAAAATGAAGCTGGTTCCCCCCCCCCATTGACTTGGTTTGTTGGAAGCCAGTTGGGAGGGACCCAGTCGCTGATCACATAACTCCAGGATGCTAGAACCGTCTGAAATAAGTGTCCTGACTGTGTGCAATTCTTTTGTAAAACCATCTGCAACCTGTGTTGAGGGAAGCCTTCAAGGAAGACAGAGGCACCTTCTGGTTTTTGTCACAGTTCCCCATCAAGTGCAATCACTGTGCACTGATTATTGCCATCATAAGTCAAACAGTAATAGTCAGCCTCATCTTCTGGTTGAACGTTGGAGATGGTCAATGTGGCCGAATTGGAGGAAGAATCATAAGAATCCGAAAACCGCTCAGGGATTCCAGATGGCCTCTCACTATTTTTATAGATCACTGCTAGGGGTTTAGTGCCAGGTTTCTGTTGATACCAGCTCACATAGGAGCTAGTAATGCTACCACCTTCCCTGGTACAGGTGATCCTGACTGTTCCTCCTGGGGACACCGACAGAGAAGCTGGTTGAGTCATGGTGAACTGGGCCAAGGCACCTGCAGGGGGGAGAAAAGGGATGAAATGCATGTAAGATGCCATAAGAGAGAAACGTTTTTAATTCAACTGAAAGGAAAGAGAAACAGGACTAGGAGAAGGGAATAATTCCAGAAGTGGAGAAATATTCCAAGGAAGAGAAGAAGCTGCTTGATCTTTTCCAGCCAACAGGATACTTTACCAGTGAAGAAGGTGAGGAGGAAGAGGAAGAAGAGAAACGATTGGGCCATGGCAGAGAAATGGACAAGGACTGATCTTCTGAAACCAATGTTCTTTCTAGGTGGACCTCTTCTCCTCATGCTTAAGTTGAGCTGGAAGAAAGAGAGGCTGCAAAGGTATGCAAATACCCTTCCTCTTTCTCCCTTTTAAAGCCTCTAGATCTATTTCCAGGACAAGGGCAGGAGGTGATTGGCAGGAGATTTCATTGGTGAGTCTCCACTGAAGGAGGAAGGAGGAAGGGTAGAGAGTCCAACTCCATCTCTCTTCCCATAACTTCCTGAACTGATCTGTCTTTAGGATTCCCAGATTTCAGCATGAGAACCTAAGCAAAGGATCAGATAGGCAAGTGGACCATTGGAAAGAGGTGGTCCCTGCATTAAGCTGCCCCCCCCATGCCACAAAAGCTTTAGAAAGAGGACTAGAAACTTAAACGTCACCCAGAAGAATATGGGGAACTAGTGCAGTTGCTGCCCTCAATTCAGGGAAGTGACCTAACTTTGAGGTTAATGCAGGGTGTGCTAAAAGCAAAGGGGTGGGCTTCTCCCCCCAAACACATTAACCCCTCCCCAAATTCAACAAAGCATGTGGTCATCCCCATCCAGGGACTTGATTCCTTGTGTTGAATGTACACCCCCTCTACAGGTAGTCCTCCATTTATGACACATCTGAAACCATCAAGGAGGTTCTTACACGAGTCACATCCAATTCTATGACCATCCTTCCCACAGTTGTTAAGCAAATCCTGCAGTTGTTAAGGGAATCTGGGTTCCCCCATTGATATTCTTTGTAGAATGCCAGCTGGGGAGGTGATGGAAGGTGATGACGACATGAAAAGAGGATGCTGAAACTGTCAAAAATACATTTCCTTGATGCGTGAAATTCTTCTGTCAAACCACCTGCAACCAATGTTGAGCGAAGCCTTCAAGGAAGACAGAGGCACCTTCTGGTTTTTGTCACAGTTCCCCATAAGGTTGAATCACTGTGCACTGAATATTGCCATCATAAGACAAACAGTAATAGTCAGCCTCATCTTCTGGTTGAACGTTGGAGATGGTCAAAGTGGCTGAATTGGCGGAAGAATCATAAGAACCAGAAAATCGCTCGGGGATTCCAGAAGGTCTGCTAGAATAACTATAGATCACTAGTGCCGGTTGAGTGCCAGGTTTCTGTTGAAACCAGCTCACGTGGTAGCTAGTAATGCTACCACCTGCCCTGGTACAGGTGATCCTGACTTTTCCTCCGGGGGATACCGACTCAGAAGCTGGTTGAGTCATGGTGAACTGGGCCAAGGCACCTGCAGGGGGAAGAAAAGGGATGAAATGCAGCTGAGATGAAACCAGAGGGAAATATTTTAAATAAAATGAACGAAAGGAAAAAGGGGACTAAGAGAAGGGAATAATTCCAGAAATGTAGAAATCTTCCAAGGATCAGAGGATGCTTGATCTTTGCCAGTCAATGGGATACTTTACCAGTGAAGCAGGTGAGGAGGAAGGGCAGGAAGAGAAATGGTTGGGCCATGGCAGAGAAATGGGCAAGGACTGATCTTCTGAAACCAAAGTTCCTTCTAGGTGGACCTCTTCTCCTCACGCTTAAGTTGAGCTGCAAGAAAGAGAGGCTGCAAAGGTATGCAAATACCCTTCCTCTTTCTCCCTTTTAAAGCCTCTACATCTATTTCCAGCACAAGGGCAGGAGGTGATTGGCAGGAGATTTCATTGGTGAATCTCACTGAAGGAGGAAAGAGGAAGGAGGAAGTGTAGAGACTCCAACTCCATGTCTCTTCCCATAACATCCAGAATTAATCTCTATTTTAGGATTCCCAGATTTCAGCAAGTTGGAACATAAGCAAAGGATCTGATGGGCAGGTGGACTCTGATGAACTTAGAGATTGCAAAATTCCAAACACTTTCAATTCCAAGGAAGAGAGTTGAAGTTTGTTCTATCCCATTCATCCCTACTTCCTCCAGACAGAACCTCCCCAGCAACCAAGTGATGACTTGAATGGGGTCTTCAGCAGCCCCTTTCCCAGCATCAATTCATGAAGGGCAGTGCAGAAACAAGCTAGAAATTTGACTTTTCCAGTATCCTAAGAGAAATGATGGGAAAGGAAGCACTAAGGTCTTGTAGGGGATTAATTCTCCTCTGCAGGAAAGATAGAAAGGGGAACTGTAAGGCAATGAAAGGGTGGATCAAACAACAGGCAACCACACACGATCACACAAAACACACACGTTACTCTACTTATATCTTCTCCATTTCCTGTTCTCCAAGTCTGGTTCAATGCCTTTTTTACAGACCGACATCAAACCTATTATTTTTATTCTTTACTAAAAATCAGCAGTCATAGCCACCTGTCCCAATGCGAAGTGAAACTACAGAGAAGGGATAGGATGCTTTCTCAGCTCATCACCAATTTCTCTTTTCACTGTGATTTGGAGGCCCCCATCAGGACATGAAGGGCAATAATCAGCCTCATCTTTTCCACGGAAGTTGGAGATGGACGAGGGGCTGAATTGGAGGAAGGGTCAGCTGAACCAGAAAAATCACTCAGGGATTCCAGATGAGAAAAACACCTTTGAAATTAAAGGGATATTTCCCAGGAGAGCATTGCACGTCTGAAATATGATGACAAAGAGAAACTTAGATGCCATCAGACAGAAATGCAGTTTATGAAGGTTAGGAAAACCTTCCCTGCACCCTTCTCCTCCATTCTCCTGTACCCATCATCCCCCATTCTGGGCATTGAGGGACTTCTCTGCAAAAGGTGATCAACTTGGAGTAATTTCTCTCCTGCTTCATCAGCTCAAGCATCCCAGTGATAGATCAATGTATGTTGCTTGTGGTTTCATTCTCAAGAGGAAGAGTGAAGGTTTTTGTCACACTTCCCCATAAGAATTCACTACTGTGTTTTGGTGACTGATTCATTTCATTTAGTATGTGGTTGGTTGAGTTCAACATCTAGCGTAGGAGATCCACACTTGAGTTTCAATCTTTATGAACTTTTCATCCTTACATCCTACAGGCATGGGGCACATTTTTCCTATGGACCATTTTTTTGCCTGCGTCTTCATACAATTCCTTATTTGCCCATCTCCCATCTACTGTCAAACCATCTGACTATCATCTCTAGCTTCTACAATTTGAAATCTTCTTCTTTCAAAAGAAATTATCTTTCCATTGATGTATAATTTTATGGTACGACTCCAAAACAAAATGGTGTTAGTAACCATCAAACCTCAAAAATACTCTTTCCCCAAAAGGTTCCTACAATTTTGGCCACTACTGTACATTTAAACACTCTACTTGGTTTCAGGATCCACTCTTTCTCCAGGGAAATATTTAAAAGCCACTTTTTTTTTCAGAATACGCTCTTTGTCTGAAGAGAGAAATTAGAAGGTATAACTTGTAATTGCTATGAGGTCCCTTATAGTGAATGCAGAAGTCCCATGTAGGACTAAGTGGAGGGGTTGTGGTAAAGGGTGATTGTCACATTTCCAGTGGGTGATACAATTATCCTAGTAAGCAAATATTCAACACATGGTCTCCTCAGTGGCACATCTGATGTAGGAGAACCACACATGAGTGTGCAAATCTTTACTAAGAGTCCATCCCTGCGACCAGCAGCCATGCCAAAAATGTGCCCCAGTGACCACTTTTTAGTTCTGTGTCCTCCTACGATCCTTTTTTTCCTTCCTCCTGTTCAGTGTTGAATGAGATGAAAATGATCTCTTCCTTCTCCAATTTTTCATCAGTTCCTTTCACAGCTTCTGCTCAGAACACAAGAGCCATGGGGCTGTTTGCTTCCCATGAACGTCTCTCCGGTGCCTTTCACCTCCATGGAAGAGACTGAGCGAATCCTTTCTAGATGGAAATCAACTTACAGGTCTTTCTCGCCTGCATCTTCAGTTCAAGTGTCCACAGTCACAGGTTAACAGTTGTTGCTTGTGGTTTCAGGCAGAAGAGGCAGAGAGGAGGTTTTTGTCACACTTCCCCATAAGAATGTACCACCGTGTAACACGGTAACTGCACTGTTCCAGCTACCACAGTAATAAACTGCCTCGTCTTCAGCCTCTGCATTGGTGATGGCCAAAGATCCTGTAGTCCCAGATCTGGTGGCAGTGAACCGATTTGGGATCCCTTCTCCCCTGCTACTGCAGCCGTCGCTACAGTGGACAAAACGGGGGGTTTCTCCTGCTTTCTGTTGATACCAGGCAATCCAGTGGGTACTCTGAGTTGTGCAGGAGAGCGTGATGGTCCCACCTGGAGCGACGGAGCTGGAGGGAGGCTGAGTCCAAGTGGCCTGACCATCAATCGCTTTAAATAATGGTGGGACGTAAGAAGGAAAAGAGTGAGGGAAGAAAAAGAAAGAAATACTGTTAAACTGATGCACCTTCATTCCCTCTGAACCATTTCCATGTGACCCTTTTCTTATGAGAATCACAGCCAAATCCTCTCTTGGGCCAGCAAAACTTTACCTGTGCAGTAAGTGAGCAAAGCTGAGAAAATCACAGTCCAACCCATGGTCAACTTTGGCAAGGAATGTCCTTTTAGGAAAGAGAATTATGTCCTTCTTCAGATCTTCTCCTTTCCTTTCCTTAAATGCCCCTTGCTTTCTCCTTCCATGCAAATGAGATCTGACCTCATTGGTCCTCCTAGAAAACTTCCTTCCCCAAAAGCATTTTGAGGTCCTCTGGTTTAACCAATCAGCAGAGGAAATATTTGCATAGAGGAGATTTGGAAACTGGGAGGAATTTAAAGGTCTCAATTAAAAATGAAAGTGTGCTGCTTGGAGAACAGGAAAACTTCCCAATTTCTCCAAACACTCTTCTTTACATGTGAAAGTGACATGGAAAGGATACATGAAATTCGGCAACTCTACGTAATCTCAACAGTGTGTAGAACCACCAGACTAGGGAAAAAGAGGAGCACCATCCTCCACTTGGACATATGGGCTAAGGTGGTCAGAAGAAATCTCCATATTCTTTATTTTTTTAATATTTTTAAGAAGCTGCCAGAAGCAGAATTGGTGTTCCCAAACTTTTCCTTTTATCCTGCCTATTTCAGGTGTTCTGGGAGGGATCAGCGCCTTCCTCACTGTAAAGAAGAGAGGAGACATTTCAGGAGCCACATCTGACCAGGCTTTGGCTGAAGTCCTTCTTTGGAGATCTACGAAAGGGCATCAGCAGCCCCTACTGGCCGCTGATATTGTGACATCTGTGTTATCCCCACCTGGGCTGAAGAAATGCAGCAGTTTTATGTCCCAAGAGGACCATCTCTTCCTTCTGTTTAAATATCAGAAAAAGAAAAGAGAAAATGATGAGGGGGAAGGATAACAAGACTGTACTTTTTTTCTTCATTCTCTCACAGAAGATTCCACAAAATCTTACTTGTTGCTTTTAATACTTTGATTTGAAGAAAGACACTTTATGTGGAGATTATATTTATATATTTCTGGGACTCAGTGGCATCGGACTTCTCTGGGCTTCTCCATCTTGATTTTAGTGGTGACCTTGAGTTTGAGGAAACGGAGGTCCATCCTGCTCAGATGAATTTCATGGTTTTGGTGGCTGATTCATTTCATTTAGTATGTGGTTGGTTCAACTCCACACCTAACATAGGAGAACCACACTCAAGTGTCAATCTTTAAGAACTCTTCATCCTGATATCCTACAGGCATGGGACAAACATGCCCCATGGAACCATTTTTTTAGCCTGTGTCTTTGTACAATTCCTTATTTTCCCATCTGCCATCTAGTGTCAAAACATCTGAATATCAGGTCAAGCAGAATTGCAGCTTCTACAATTTTATATTTTTCCAAGTAAGAACATTTAGTATATGGGTTGGTTGAGTTCAACATCTAACATAGGAGACCCACACATGAGTGACCATCTTTATGAACTCTTCATCCTTACCTCCTACAGGCATGGGGCACCCTTGTCCCATGGACCATTTTTTTAGCTTGTGTCTTCCTACAATTCCCTTTTTCCACATCTCCCATCTAGTGTCGAACCATCTGGGCAATTGCAATTGTGTAGAAGAGGTTCAATGTGCATATATAATTAGTAGGTAGTAATGTGTATTGAATATGCAAGAGACCTGTGTTATGCTCTGTATGGTGGAGAAGTCACCAAGACAGTTTCCCCATGTCCGACGTTTTCTTTTTTAACAATAAAAATGTATATTATATATATATCAAAGAAAAGTAGGGGAGAAAATAAACTCACAAGTCTTTCTCTCTGGCATCTTCCGTTCAAGTGTCCCCAGTCACAGATCAAGGGTTGTGGCTTGTGGTTTCAGGCTGAAGAGGCAGTGAGGAGGTTTTTGTCACACTTCCCCATTTGAATGTACCACTGTGCAGCCTGTCGCTTCCACTGTTCCAGCTACCACAGTAATAAACAGCCACATCCTCAGCCTCTGCATTGGTGATGGCCAAATATCCTGTAGTCCCAGAACTGGTGGCACTGAATCGATCTGGGATCCCTTCTCCCCTGCTACTGCAGCCATCACAGTGGACAAAACGAGGGCCATTTCCTGCCTTCTGTTGATACCAGCCAAGACCAGAGGGATTGCCAGTTGTTAAACAGGAGAGCGAAATGGTTCCCCCCAGGGAGACGGAGCTGGAGGGAGGCTGAGTCCAAGCAGACTGACCATCAATCCCTTTAAATAATGGTGGGAGGAAGGGAGAGAGAGAAAGAGCATGGGGAGAAAAAGAAAGAAATACTGTTAAACTGAGGCACCTTCGTTCGCTCTGAGCCATTTCCAACTTCTTATGAGAATCACAGCCAAATCCTCTCTTGGCCCAGGAAAACTTTACCTGAGAAGGTGGAGAGGAGTGCTAAGTAAATCATAGCCCAACCCATGGTCAACTTTGGCAAGGAATGTCCTTTTAGGAAAGAAAATTATCCCCTTCTTCAGATCTTCCCCTTTTCCTTTCCTTAAATGCCCCGTTTTCTCCTTTCATGCAAATGAGATCTGCCCTCATTGGTTTTACTAGAAAACTTTCTTCCCCAAAAGCATTATAAGGTCTTCTGGTTTAACCAATGACCAGAGGAAACATGTGCATCAAGGAGATTTGAGGAATTATAAGGTCTCAATTAAAAACCGTGCTGCTTGTGTAACAGGAAATCTTGTCAATTTCGTATATGTGAATTTGACTTGGATATGATAAAGTGTAATTATTTAACTCAACCTCCATAGCATGTAAACCACCCATCTAGGGAAAAGGAGGTGGACCACATAGTCCAGTTGGATACATGGGCTTACAAGGGATTTAAGATATCCTCATATTCTTTTATTTAGTTTTTAAATTTTTGGAACAGGTCACCAGAAGCAGATTTTTGGGACTGAACTATTTCCTTTTATCTTTCCCTTCTTCACCTCTTATGTGAAGGATCGGTGCCCTCCTCTCTCCTTTACAGGAGAGGAAGAGACTGGACTTTACAGGAATCACATCTGACTGTCCTTTGGTTTAAGTTGTTTTTTGGAGAACCGTGAAAAAGCAGCAGCAACCACTATTGGCATTCCCACTGCCAGGAGTTCGATCCTGACCGGCTCGAGGTTGACTCAGCCTTCCATCCTTCCGAGATCAGTACAACAAGAATTCAGATTGTTGGGGGCAAGAGGCTGATTCTCTATACCACTTACAGAGGGTTGTGAAGCACTGTGAAGTGGTATATAAGTCTAAGGGCTATTGCTCCTCCTTTTCTCCTTCCTTCCTTCCTTCCTTCCTTCCATCCATCCATCCATCCATCCATCCATCCATCCATCCATGGTGCACAGTAGTTAGAAAGCAATATTGCAGGATAAATTTGCCAACTGCCAGCAGTTCAATTTTCACCACGCTCAAAGTTGACTCAGCCTTCCGTCCTTCCAAGGTGGGTAAAATGAGGACCTAGATTGTTGGGGGCAAGAGAATGACTCTGTAAACCACTTAGAGAGGATTGTAAAAGCACTGTGAAGTGGTATATAAGTCTAAATGCTATTGCTATCTCTGCCTCTCTCCCTCCTTCCCTCCCTCTCTCTTTCTTCTCATCTCTTTATCTAGTCTATTGATCTATCAGAAAGTATTGCAGACTAACTCTGCCAACTGCCAGGAGTTCGATCCTGACCAGCTCAAGGTGGACTCAGCCTCTCACCCTTCTGAGGTCGGCAAAATGAGGTTCCAGATTGTTGGGGGCCATAGGCTGACTCTAAACTACTCAGAGAGGGCTGTTAAGCACCGTGAAAGCTGTATGTGAGTCTATTCCTATTGCTATTGCCATCAGGAAAGTTTCATGTTTTCAGTGGATGATTCATTTCTCCCGATGAGAAAACATTTAGCACATGATCTATTCAGGAGAACGTCTAATGTAGGAGAACCACACCCAAGTGTGGAAATCATTCTGAAGTGTTTGTCCTTACATCCCCTAGCCTTGGCACAAACTGGTTCCAGTGATCAGTGAGGTACTAGGAAGGATGAGAAGAAGAATAGTAATCCAGTCTTTGACAGCGTTGTGGGGATTAGTTGTTTACCAGAGTGATGGCATTCAGGGGAAAAACTGTCCCTGTGCCTAGATGTTCTTGTGTGTGGTGCCCTATAGGGTCGTTTTGAGGTTAGGAGTTGAAACAATTGATTTCCAGGGGTTTAAATATCCACACACATATCCACACTAATCATCCACACTCTCGTGCCCATCATCCCCTGAGCTGGGCACTGTAAGACTTCTTTGTAGATGGAGATGAACTAGCAAAACTTTCTCTCATGTCTCCTAAGCTCAAGAGTCTCAAGTCACAGATCAAGGCGTGTTGTTTGGGTGTTTCAGGCTTAAGAGGAAGAGAGGAGGTTTTTGACACACTTCCCCATAAGAATTCACCACCGTGCAACAGGGTAGCTCCACTGAGAGACTTTTATGGAGATGGAAAAGAATCCAGAGGAGCTGCATCAAGTGTCCCCAATCAAAGATCAAAGTATGTTGCTTTTGGTTTCGGGCTGAAGAAGATGAGAGAAGGTTTTTGTCACACTTCCCCATAAGAATTCACCACCGTGCAACGCAGTACCAGCACTGTTCCAACTACCACAGTAATAAACTGCCTCGTCTCCAGCTTCTGCATTGGTGATGGTCAAAGTTCCTGTAGTCCCAGATCTGGTAGCAGTGAACCGATTTGGGATCCCTTCTCCCCTGCTACTGCAGCCGCTACAGTGGACAAAACAGGGGCCTTCTCCTGCTTTCTGTTGATACCAGTGGATGCTGTAGGTACTCTGAGTTGTGCAGGAGAGCGTAACAGTTCCACCTGGGGACACGGAGCTGGAGGGAGGCTGAGTCCAAGCGGACTGACCATCGATGCCTTTCAGGAAGTGGGACGGGGAGAGAAAGAGTGGGGAGAGAAAAAGAAAGAAATACTGTGAATCTAATGCACTTTCCTTTGCTCTCCGCCATTCCCCAGGGACCCTGTTCTTAGGAGATTCTCTCTTGGCCAATTACTTTACCTGTGCAGTAAGTGAGAACTCCTAAGAAAATTAAAGTCCAGCCCATGGTCAACTTTGGCAAGGATTATCCTTCTAGGGAGAAAAATAACCACCTTCTTCGGATCTTCTCCATTCTTTTCCTTAAATATCCTCCTTAAGTGCCCCTTCATGCAAATGAGATCTGCACCCATTGGTTCTACCAGAATTTTTTATTCCCACGAAGCCTCGCCATGTACCAGGGCACATTTGCATACAGGAGATTTTGAACATTGGAGGAGACTTAAAAGCTCCCAATGAAATCCTAACCACCCTGTTGTTTCTGATGGAGCCTTCTATATTTCTTCCAACATCCTACTTTATATTGTATTGACATCCTTCAGTCTCAAAAGACTGTGGTATCCTGCTGTGGGAAGTGGTCAAAGCTGGAGTGATCTCTCCAAAGCACGGGGCCTGCATAGATTAATATGGAGGATAGGCTGTTACCCAAGCAGCAGATCCCCCCTCTCCACCAAGCGAGTCCAATGGAACGGCAGAGCCAATACAATTGGTTCCAGCTGTGTTGCAGGAGTTACCAGAACGTGGTTGTACACAGTCACGAAATGCTTCCGAAACTAATCAAGGAGAGAAGCAACTTAAAACTAAGGAGAAATTTCCTGACAGTGAACACAATTAATCAATGGAACGACTTTCCTCCAGATGTTGTGAATGCTCCAACACCGCATGTTTTTAAGAAGATGTAGGGTTTCCTGCCTATGAAAGGAAATGTTTTTGTCTCACTTGCCCAACCGAATCAATCGCTGTGTAACTGACTACCCGTCCAGATGCAACAATAGTAGGTCGCTTCATCTTGAAGCAGAGCCCCAGTGATAGTCAAGGACAACACATTCCCTGATCTGGAACCAGAGATACGGGCTGGAACCCCCGATGCTCTGGTACTGGTTGCAAAGATCAAAGTTTGAGGTTTCTTCCCAGATACCTTCTGGGACCACCAGGGGTAGTTGCCATTCCCAAGGGTTCCACCATCATATCAATAGGATATGGTGACTGTGCCCCCAGGGGCCACAAATTCTGGGTCCTTCAGGGTCTGCAGTTGTTGAAGGCTGGGGCCTGAAAGAGAGCAAGATGTTGCTTGTTCAACAGAGGGTCAAGAGGAGCACCACAAATGGAAAACTCAACAATGGAGCAAGGAAGCTTTTCTGGGGTTAATTCTAAAAAGTGTTGTGCCACCTTCCAAAGGGATTTCTCTTACCAACAGAGATCAAGATGATGGTGAAAAGAAATGCCCGGGACAAGGTGGCAGAGCTCAATGGGACAATCTCTTCTCTAAACCAAATGGATTTCCCCCTTGCCTCCTCTCCACCTCTCTTAAATCCCCAAAGGACAAGAGAGGAAATCCTCATGCAAATATTTTCTTCTTCAACTCCCAACTGAGCCCTCTACATGCCTGAATACAGAGGCGATAGGCAACTGCTAAAATGTGTCTAGTCTAAAATTATTATTTTGCTGCAGTGAGAGGAAAGGAAGAGATGAGAATTAGGCGTTTAACAGATGAAGACTGACTGGAGTTCATTCCAAGAACCTGTAGTGACCTTGATTTTACAAAGCCACATTACCAAAAACATATTTGCATTTGGCCAAATATATATTGATGGAATGCAGCCCAACTCATTGATTTATTCTCAAATGTCCCATGAAAGATATTAGACTAGAGAAAAAGAGGAGGGCCCTACTCCATTTGAATATTAAGGCTAGGGCAGGTCATAAGTAATCCTCATATTCATTTTTCTTAATTTCTGGAAAATACCACTGGAAGCAGAAGGTGTGGACATAACCGTTGCCTTTAATCCTGCACTATTCACCTATTCTGCGAATGAGCAGTGTCATCCTCCTTCCCTTACTTTCAAGGAGGAAATGAGACATTTCAGAAGCAACATCTGGCCATGATTTTGCTAATGTTGTTGTTTGCACAAAACATGAATGGGCAGCTGCACCCACTACTGGCCACAACAACATCTGCCTTATCCCCACCTGGGCTGAAGAAATGCCACATTGGCTATCCTTTGAGAACCATCATAGTCCTTCTCTTGAAAGATCAGAAGGACCAAAAAAGGATGGGTTGAAAGAATACGAGAATGGGGTATAATTCTGGGACATCCTGCTTCTCTGTGCTTGTCCTTCTTGACCCAAAGTGGACTTTCTGGTTTTTCTTTGAAGACATATCACTTCTCAACCGAGAAGCTTCTTCAGCTCTGACTGAATGATCCATCCATTCCCCACCATCCAGTCAGATGGTTCAGAAAAACCAGAAAGTCAAGTTGCCTCTTGGAAAAAGCACTTTGGGGACAACCATGACCTGGATGACAGAGAACCTCCATAGACATTTGTCCTTCTTGACTTGGCTCAACCTCTGCTTGAGGTTGAGGTAAAGGAGGCTCATTAGAATAATTCCATGGGTTCACTGGCTCATTCCTTTCTCTTGGTAAGAACATTTAGCAGAGGTTCAGTAAAGTTCAACATCTAATGTAGTAGAACCACATGTGAATGTGCCAATCATTATGAAACGTTCATCCTTACATCCTCTAAACTTCACCCAAACCTGCCCCTGTTGCCAATTTTTAGCCTGTGTCTTCCTAAAGTCCCTTTTATCCCATCTCCAGTCAAATGTTGATGGACCTGCAAATCACCCGTAGTTTCTCTCCAATTTAACCTCTTATCTTTTGATAGTTTTTACTCAAACCATGGGGGACTGGAATTGTGGGTCTGTGGGCTTTCTCTTTCCAATTCCTATATTCCTCATCCCTCTTCATAGAGACAGAGAGACTTCTTTGCAGAGGGAAATGAACCTGCAGAAGTTTCTCTCCTGTTTCTTCAACTCTAGTTTCCACGGTCACTGGTCAAAGTAGTTGCTTCTGGTTTCAGGCTGAAGAGGCAGAGAGGAGGCTTTTGCCTCACTCCCCCAAAAAAATTCACCACCGTGCAACCCATTGACTGTACCGCACCAGCTAACACAATAATAATCTCCCTCATCTCCAGCCTCTGCATTGGTGATGGTCAAAGATCCTGTACTCCCAGACTGGGTGGCAGTGAACCGATTTGGGATCCCTTCTCCCCTGCTACCGCAGGTGCTACAGTGGACAAAACGGGGGGCTTCTCCTGCTTTCTGTTGGTTCCAGGCAATGGCAGCAAAACTCTGGGCTGTGCAGGAGATTGTAACGTTTCCACCCAGGGACACAGAGCTGGAGGGAGGCTGAGTCCAAGTGGACTCACCATTGATGCCTTTTAATAAAGGAGGGATGGAGGGAGAGAAAGAGTGAGGAGAGAAAAAGAAAGAAATACTGTTAAACTGATGCATCTTTGTTCACTCGGAGCCATTTGTATACTTGTATGAGAATCACAGCCAAATCCTTTCTTGCCCCAGGAAAACTTTACCTGTGCAATAAGTGAGGAGTGCAAGGAAGACCACAGCCCAACCCATGTTCACCTTTGGCAAGGAATGTCCTTCTAGGGGAGACAATTCTAACCTTCTTCTTCTCCATTCCTTTCTTTAAATGCCTCTGCTTGCCTGCTTCATGCAAATGAGGTCTGCACTTATTGGTTCCGCTAGAATATTTTATTCCCCCAAAGCATTCTGAGCTCTTCTAGTTTAGCCAATGACCAGAAAACACATTTGCATAAAGATCTGAATATTGGGGAGACTTAAAATCTCCCATTTAAACCTATTGGGGGATCAGGGAACAAACCATCAATGTTTCTTCAAACACCCTACTATTTACATGAATGGGACATGGAAATGCAATTATAAAATTCTATGCATTTGCATAACATGTAAAGGCTGAGACTTTGGTTGTTTTCAGTTCTTCACGTTGCTTTTATTGATCTCATGTGGTCAATGGGTCGTGTGACTGGCTGATCATTGTACAGTATGTGATCTCTCGTGCCCTGTGACCTGTTGGTCATTGTGTGAGATGGTCATCAAGTCAAGAGATGGTAGGTGCCATCATTTGTTGGTCACTTCTGCAGTCTCAGATTAACAGAGTTGGAAGGGACCTTGTAGGTCATCTAGTCCAACCCCTGGCCCATGGCTCCTTACGGGTTTGTAGCCTGGTCCCAAATTGATGTGTTTCTGGTAGATGTTTTGGTTGAATACCAGGTTTCGGTGAATTTACATTGGTGGCGTCTGATGGCACAAAAATTCATCATGTGGTGGCTGGCCTGTCTATCATTTCTAAAAAAGAGGAGGGTGTGACTGCATTTGGGCATTTGGGCATGTGGACTAGAGCAGGTCATCAGTAACCTATATATTCATTTTTCTTAATTTCTGACACATATACAAATGAAGAGAAAGGTTTTTGTCTCACTTCCCCTCCTGAATCAATCGCTGTGGAACTGACTACCCGTCCAGACACAGCAATAGTAGGTGGCTTCGTCTTCAACCAGAGCCCCAGTGATAGTCAAGGACATCACATTCCCTGATCTGGATCCAGAGAAACGGGCTGGAACCCCCGATGGTCTGGAACTGGTTGCATAGATCAGAGCTCGAGGTTTATTCCCAGGGACCTGCTGGGACCATGAAGGAGAGTTGCTATCCCCAAGACTTCCACCATCATATCGACAAGATATGGTGACTGTGCATCCAGAGACTACAAATTCTGGGTCCTTCAGGTTCTGCAGTTGTTGAAGGCTGGGGCCTGAAAGAGAGCAAGACGTTGCTTGTTCAATGGAAGGTCAAGAGGACCATCAAGAATGACAAAGTTAAGTTATCTGGCAAGGAGGTTAAGTAAGGTTAGTTCTAGAAAGGGTTGCAACTCTTTCCAAAGGGATTTTTCTTACCAACAGAGATCAGGGCTATGGTGAGAAGGAGTGCTTGGGTCATGGTGGAACAACTCTTCTCTCAAACGAATGGATTTCCCCCTTGACTCCTCTCCACCTTTCTTAAATCCCCAAAGGACAAGACAGGATGCAAATATTTTCCTCTTCAACAACCAAGACAAGCCAAGATGGCTAAGATATCGGCATATCTTAAAGATCACTCAAATGAGAGATATAAACGAGGCTGGAAAAAATGGATTGACTATATACAAAATAAATACGGGACCAAGAAATTCCAGTTAGCCTATGCTTAAGATCAGAAATGATTTAAATTGTTTAAAGTTAGTTCAGTAAGAAGAAGCTAAGGTCAATGTAGAATGTCATTAATTTCTTTATTCTTTTTTCTCAATAGATTTTAGACTTTGTTAGTTAAAAATCCATACCGTGTACAGGTTCTGGAAGTCGGGGGGGGGGGGAAGGAGGAGGGGGGTTGAGGGAGGGAGGGGCATACAAAAATTGTACTTCAATGTTTTAATGATTGACTAATGATGAAATATTTGTGTTTTTTAAAAGAAATAAAACCTTTGGAACCAACAACCAAGCCAGCCCTCTGCGTGTCTGATTAGAGAAATGAAATGCAAATGCTAACAAGTGTCTTGCCTAAAACTAATATTTCATTGCAGTGGGAGGAAAAGAGGAGGCAAGAATTAGCTGTTTAATAGATTGAAGTCTGTCTGGGGTTCATTACAAAGCCATATTACCCAAAAAGGATTTGCATTTGGACAAACACGGAATGCATTAATGTAACGTATCCCATTGTTGTTATTAGTAGTGATGTTGTGTCTGACCCATCGTGAACTCATGGACAACATTCCTCCAGGCCTTACTGTCCTCTACCATCCTCTGGAGTCCATTTAAGCTCAGGCTGACTGCTTCTGTGACTCCATCCAGCCACCTTCTTCTTCTTCTGCTCTCTATCATTCCCAGCATGAGGCTCTTCTCCAGGGAGTCCTTCCTTCTCATTAGGTGGCCAAAGTCCTCTTCAAGATCTGGGCCAGTTTAATTGCCTTGCAGTCCAAGGGACTCGCAGGAGTCTTCTCCAGCACCAGAGATCAAAGGCCACAATTCTTTGGCGCTCAGCCTTCATTATGGTTCAACTTTCACAGACATACATTGCAACTGGACTAGCATGGGTTAGAACAGGTGATTAGTAATCTCATATTAATTTCCCTTAATATTTGGAACATACCCCTGGAAGCTGAATTGTTGAACATAACCATTTCTTTTTATCCTACGCTACTCACCTCTTCTGAGAATGATCAGTGTCCACCTCCCTCCCTTACCTTCAAGAAGGAGATGACACATTTCAGGAGCCACATCTGGCTATGTTTTTGCTCAAACATGAAAGGGCAGTAGCACCCCCTGCTGGACACTGATATTGCAACATCTGCATCTCCTCCCCTGGGCAGAAGAAAGGCATCATTTCTCATCCTTTGAAGACCATCATCATCCTTCTCGTTATAGATAAGAGGAAGGACCAAAAAAGAGAATGTGTTGGAAGAAAACAAGAATGGAACAAAACGGGTCATCTTTATTCATTCTCTTACAGAAGATATCCCAAAGTCTTCCTTAATGTTTTCAACCCTCGTCTCCAGCCTCTGCATTGGTGATGGTCAAGGATCCTGTAGTCCCAGACTGGGTGGCAATGAATCGATTTGGGATCCCTTCTCCCCTGCTGCAGACATTACAGTGGACAAAACGGGGGGCTTCTCCTGCTTTCTGTTGATACCAATAGATGGTGTTAGTACTCTGGGTTGTGCAGGAGATTGTTATGGTTCCACCTGGGGACACGGAGCTGTAGGGAGGCTGAGTCAAAGCGGATTGACCATTAATGCCTTTAAATAAAGAGGGGAGGGAGGAAGAGAAAAATAAAGAAAAACTGTTAAACTGATGCATCTTCATTCACTAGGAGCCATTTCCAAATTCTTATGAGAATCCATCAACCTAATCCTCTCTTGTCCCAGGAAAACTTTACCTGTGCAGTAAGTGAGCAAAGCTAAGAAAATCACAGCCCAACCCATGGTCAACTTCAGCAATAGCAGTAGTAGACTAAGGGCAAGGAATGTCCTTTTAGGGAAGAGAATTATGTGCTTCTTCAGGTCTTCTCCTTTCCTTTCCTTAAATGCCCCTTGCTTTCTCCTTCCATGCAAATGAGATCTGCCCTCATTGGTCCTCCTACAAAACTTCCTTCCCCAAAAGCATTTTGAGGTATCTGGTTTAACCAATCAGCAGAGGAAACATTTGCATAGAAGAGATTTGAAAACTGGGAGGAATTTAAAGGTCTCAATTAAAAATGAAAGTGTGCTGCTTGGAGAACAGAAAAACCTCTCAATTTCTTTAAACACAGTTCTTTATAGGTGAAATTCACATGGAAAGGATACATGAAATTGAGCAACTCTACTTAATCTCAACAGTGTATAGAACCACCAGACTAGGGAAAAAGAGGAGCACCATCCTCCACTTGGACATATGGGCTAAGGTGGTCAGAAGAAATCCCCATATTCTGTTTTTTATTAATATTTGGAAGAAGCCGCCAGAAGCAGAGTTGATGATCCCAACCTCTTCCTTTTATCCTGCCTATTTCAGGTGTTCTGGGAGGGACCAGCGCCTTCCTTGCTGTAAAGAACACAGGAGACATTTCAGGAGCCACATCTGACCAGGCTTTGGCTGAAGTCCTTCTTGGGAGATCTATGAAAGGGCATCAGCAGCCCCTACTGGCAGCTGATATTGTGACATCTCTGTTATCCCCACCTGGGCTGAAGAAATGCAGCGTTTTCTGTCCCAAGAGGACCATCACTTCCTTCTGTTTATATATCAGAAAAAGAAGAGAGAGAAAAGATAAGGGAAAGGAGAACAAGAATGTGACTTCTTTCCTCATTCACTTACAGAAGATTTCACAAGGCCTCCCTTGTTTTTCATACTTTGATTTGAAGAAAGACATTTTCTGTAGACATTATATATACATCTGTGGCATTGTCCTTCTCTGGGCTTCTCCTTCTTGGTTTTATTGGTGTCCTTGAGTTTGAGGAAAAGGCGGTCCATGCTGCTCAGATGAATTTCATGTTTTGGGTGGCTGATTCATTTCATTTAGTATGTGGTTGGTTCAACTCGACACCCAAAATAGGAGAACCACACTCGAGTGTCAATCTTTATGAACTCTCCATCCTTACATCCTGAAGACATGGGGCTAACTTGCCCCAAAGACCACTTTTTAGCCTGGGTCTCGTACAATTCCTTATTTCCCCATCTCCCATCCAATGTCCTACCATCTGAACATTATCTCTAGCTTCTGCAATTTGATATCTTCTTCTTTCAAAATTAGAACTCACAGCTCAGGGTGAAGGGCTGAGACCATTAGTCTCTGGGTTCCCCTGAACTCTTCTCTCCCACACATTTTTGCCCATCTGTCCCCAAGGCTGGATATTTGGAGAAATCTTTGCCAACTGGGATGAACCTGCAGGGGTTCTGTTTCTGTCTTCCCAGTTTAACGGTCTCCAGTCATAAATGAAGTTGGGTTCCTTCTTCGTTCAGGCCAAAAGGGAAGAGTGAGGCTCTTTGCCACAATTCCTCATGCCACAAACCTGCTCCAGGGACCACTTTTCCATGCTGTGTCCTTCTACCATTCCATTTATCCTTCTCCCTGTTCAGTACTAAAGAGCTGAAAATGATCTCTTCCTTCTCCAATTTTTCATCGGTTCCTTTACCAGTTTCTGCTCAGAAAACAAGAGCCATGGAGCTGTTTGCTTTCCGTGAATTTCTGTCCGATGCTTTTCAGCTCCATGGTAGAGACTGAGCGAATCCTTTCAAGATGGAAACCAACTTACAAGTCTTTCTCGCCTGCATCTTCAGTTCAAGTGTCTACGGTCACAGGTTCAGGTGTTCTGGGAGGGACCAGCGCCTTCCTTGCTGTAAAGAACAGAGGAGACATTTCAGGAGCCACATCTGACCAGGCTTTGGCTGAAGTCCTTCTTGGGAGATCTATGAAAGGGCATCAGCAGCCCCTACTGGCTGCTGATATTGTAACATATGTGTTATCCCCACCTGGGCTGAAGAAATGCAGCGTTTTCTGTCCTAAGAGGACCATCACTTTCTTCTGTTTATATATCAGAAAAACAAGAGAGAGAAAAGATAAGGGGAAGGAGAACAAGAACCTGCCTTCTTTCTTCATACTCTTACAGAAGATTTCATAAAGCCTCCCTTGTTTTTAATCCTTTGATCTGAAGAAAGACATTTTCTGTAGACATTATATATACATCTGTGGCATTGTCCTTCTCTGGGCTTCTCCTTCTTCATTTTAGTGGTGTCCTTGACTTTGAGGAAAGGGAGGTCCATGCTGCTCAATTGAATTTCATGGTTTTGGTGACTGATTCATTTCATTTAGTATGTCGGTTGGTTGAGTTCAACATCTAAGGTAGGAGACCCACACATGAGTGTCAATCTTTATGAACTCTTCATCCTTACATCCTGAAGACATGGGGCACACTTGCCCCACTGTCCACTTTTTAGCCTGGATCTTCATACAATTCCTTATTTCCCATCTCCCATATAGTGTCAAACCATCTGAACATTATCTCTAGCTTCTACAACTTGATATCTTATTCTTTCAAAATTAGAACTCACAGCTCAGGGTGAAGGGCTGAGACCATTATTCTGTGAGCTCCCCTGCACCTTTATCGCCCACACTTTTGTGCCCATCCTTCCCCAATGCTGGGCATTTGAGATGTCTTTCCTCTGCTGGGATTCTGCTTGTGTCTTCCCAGTTTAAGGGTCTCCAGTCATAGATCAAGTTGGATTGCTTCTTGGTTCAGGCCGAAAAGGAAGAGTGAGGGTCTTTGCCACAATTCCTCACCCCACAAACCTGCTCCAGGGACCACTTTTCCATGCAGTGTCCTTCTACCATTCCATTTATCCTTCTCCCTGTTCAGTACTAAAGAGCTGAAAATGATCTCTTCCTTCTCCAATTTTTCATCGGTTCCTTTCACAGCTTCTGCTCAGAAAACAAGAGCCATGGGGCTGTTTGCTTCCCATGAACTTCTCTCCGGTGCCTTTCACCTCCGTGGGAGAGACTGAGCGAATCCTCTCAAGATGGAAATCAACTTACAAGTCTTTCTCACCTGCATCTTCAGTTCAGGTGTCCCCAGACAAAGGTTCAAGGGTTGCTACTTGTGGTTTCAGGCTGAAGATGCAGTGAGGAGGTTTTTTTCACACTTCCCCATAAAAATGCACCACCATGTAACTCAGTAACTGCACTGTTCCAGTTACCACAGTAATAAACTGCCTCATCTCCAGCCTCTGCATTGGTGATGGTCAAAGATCCTGTATTCCCAGATCTGGTGGCGGTGAACCAATCTGGGATCCCTTCTCCCCTGCTAATGCAGCTATCACAATGGACAAAACGAGGGCCTTCTCCTGCTTTCTGTTGATACCAGTTAATCGAGTAGGAACTGTGAGTTGTTGAACAGGAGAGAGTAACGGTTCCACCCAGAGACACGGAGCTGGAGGGAGGCTGAGTCCAAGTGGACTGACCATCAATGCCTTCCAAGAGTTGGGGACAGGGAGAGAAAGAGTGGGGAGAGAAAAAGAAAGAAACATTGTTAAACTGATGCGTCCTCCTTTGCATTGACCAAGTTCTGAGAATCCATCAACCAAATCCTCTCTCGGACCAGGAAAAATGTTACCTGTGCAGTAAGTGAGGAGTGCAAAGAAGAACACAGACCAGACCATGGTCAACTTTGGCAAGGAATGTCCTTCTAGGAAAGAAAATTTTCACCTTCTTCAGATCTTCTTCTTTCCTTTCCTTAAATGCCCCTTGCTTTCTCTTCTCATGCAAATGAGATCTCCACTCATTGGTTCTACTAGAATATTTTATTCTCCTATAACCATGATGAGGTTTTCTAGTTTAGCCAATGACCAGAGGACACATTTGCATGGAGGAGATTTTGAAACCGGGATGAATTAAAAGCCATATTGCTTGAGGAAAAGGGAAATTTCTGAACTTCTTCAAACACGCCATACTTTAAATTGACATCAAAATGATAGATGAAATTTTCTGACTCTACTTACTCTGAACAACATGTAAAACCTAATTTACAAATGCAATAGAATTAAGAGCGTAATATTTTTTTCAAAGTGGAAAAACAGAGGAGAAACCACAATTTGAGGGGGAAAGGAGAGAACCAAATGGGCTAAGGCAGGTCACAAGCAATTCTCTCTCTTTCTCTTTCAATGTTTGGAACAATCCAGCAGAAGTAGAATTGGTGGACATAACTCTTTCCTTTTCTCCTGCATCTTTCACCTGTTCTTTAAGGGATCAGCGACCTCCTCCTTCCCTTCCTCTCAAGGAAGAGACCAGGCATTTCAGGAGCCACATCTGGCCATCCTTTGGCCTGGTATTATTTGCAGAATCACGAAAGTGCAACAGCAGCTCCTACCAGCCACTGATTGTGCAACATCTGTGTCATCCCCACCTGCACCGAACACATGTAGCACATGTGTTCCCTTGAGGACTAGCATCCCCCTTCTCCTTATATACAAGAAAAGGAACAGGAAAAAAACAAGTTGAAAGAGAATGAGAACGTTCCTTCCTTCCTTAATTCCCTTACAGAAGATGTCACAAAGCCCCCATTAATATCCTTAAGCTTTTGATTTGAAGAAGAACATGTTATGTAGAGATTATATGCAACACTGGAGCATGGAGCTTCTCTGAGCTTCTCCTTCCCAACTTTATCGGTGTGCTTGACGTTGAGGTAAAGGAGACACCTGTTCATCAGGTGGGGTTTATACTTTCGGTGGCTGAGCTATATCTCCTGGTAAGGACATTGAGCAGATGTTCAGTAAAGTTCAACATCTACGGTAGGAGAACCACACTTGAGTGTGGAAATCTTTACCAAGTGTTCATCCCGACATCCTATATATTGGCACAAACAAGTCCCAATGATCCATTTTTAACAGTGTCCACATATCCTCCCTTGAATCCCAATTCCAAACAAGTGTTGAAGCACCTGCAAATCATCTCCAGTTTCTCCAATGTCACGTCTTCCTCTTCCAACATTTGTACTTATAACACAGAAGGAACTGAGGTCAAGAATCTCTGGGCTTCCCTGCACCCTTCTCCTCCCTACTCCTGTGCCCATCATCCTCCGTCCAGGGCATTGAGGGACTTCTCTGCAGAAGGTGATGAACTTGCAGGAATTTCTCTCCTGCTTCATCAGCTCAGGAGTCCCCAGTCATAGATGAAGGTACGATGCTCGTGGTTTCAGTCTCAAGAGGAAGAGTGAAGATTTTTGTCACACTTCCCCATAAGAATGTACCACCGTGTAACGCAGTCCAAGCACTGTTCCAGCTACCACAGTAATAAACTGCCTCGTCTCCAGCCTCTGCATTGGTGATGGCCAAAGATCCTGTACTCCCAGATCTGGTGGCAGTGAACCGATTTGGGATCCCTTCTCCCCTATTGTAGCCGTCACTACAGTGGACAAAACGGGGCCTTTCTCCTGCTTTCTGTTGATACCAGCCAATATAGTTGGTGCTCTGAGTTGTGCAGGAGAGTGTGATGGTCTCACCAGGGGACACAGAACTGGAGGGAGGCTGAGTCCAAGCAGACTGACCATTGATCCCTTTAAATAAAGGAGGGAGGGAGGGAGAGAGGGAAAGAGTGAGGAGAGAAAAAGGAAGAAATAGTATTAAAATGATGCACCTTCGTTCCCTCTGAACAATTTACATGTGGCCCTTTTCTTATGAGAATCACAGCCAAATCCTCTCTTGGCCCAGGAAAACTTTACCTGTGCAGTAATTGAGCAAAGCTAAGAAAATCACAGCCCAACCCATGGTCAACTTTGGCAAGGAATGTCCTTTTAGGAAAGAGAATTATGTGCTTCTTCAAATCTTCTCCTTTCCTTTCCTTAAATGCCCCTTGATTTCTCCTTCCATGCAAATGAGATCTGCCCTCATTGGTTCTCCTAGAAAACTCCCTTCCCCAAAAGCATTCTGAGGTCCTCTGGTTTAACCAATCAGCAGAGGAAACATTTGCATAGAAGAGATTTGGAAACTGGGAGGAATTTAAAGGTCTCAATTAAAAAAGAAAGTGTGCTGCTTGTAGAACAGGAAAACTTCCCAATTTCTTCAAACATGCTTCTTTACATGTGAAAGTGACATGGAAAGGATACATGAAATTGGGCAACTCTACTTAATCTCAACAGTGTGTAGAACCACCAGACTAGGGAAAAAGAGGAGCACCACCCTCCACTTGGAAATATGAGCTAAATGGTCAGAAGAAATCTCCATATTATGTTTTTTATTAATATTTGGAAGAAGCCGCTAGAAGCAGAGTTGATGATCCCAATCTTTTCCTTTTTTCCTGCCTATTTCAGGTGTTCTGGGACGGATCAGCGCCTTCCTCGCTGTAAAGAGGAGAAGAGACATTTCAGGAGCCACATCTGACCAGGCTTTGGCTGAGATCCTTCTTTGGAGATCTATGAAAGGGCATCAGCAGCCCCTACTGGCCGCTGATATTGTGACATCTGTGTTATCCCCACATGGACTGAAGAAATGAAGCAGTTTTATGTCCGAAAAGGACCATCTCTTCCTTCTGTTTAAATAGCAAAAAAAGAAGAGAGAGAAAAGATAAGGGGAAGGAGAACAAGAACCTGCCTTCTTTCCTAATTCTCTTACAGAAGATTTCACAAAGCCTCCCTTGTTTTTAATGCTTTGATCGGAAGAAAGTCATTTTCTGTAGACATTATATACACATCTGTTGCATTGTCCTTCTCTGGGCTTCTCCTTCTTGATTTTAGTGGTGTCCTTGAGTTTGAGGAAAACGAGGTCCATGCCGCTCAGATGAATGTCATATTTTGGGTGGGTGATTCATTTCATTTAGTATGTGGTTGGTTCAACTCAACACCCAACATAGGAGAACCACACTCGCTTTTCAATCTTTATGAACTCTTTATCCTTACATCCTACAGGCATGGGGCACACTTGTCCCATGGCCCATTTTTTTAGCCTGTGTCTTCATACAATTCCTTATTTCCCATTTCCCATCTAGTGTCAAACCATCTGACCATCATCTCTAACTTCTACTGATATCTTCTTCTTTCAAAATTAGAACTCACAACTCAGGGTGAAGGGCTGAGACAATGAATCTGTAAGCTCCCTTGTGCCCTTCTCGCCCACACTCCTGTGCCCATCCTTCCCCAATGCTGGGCATTTTGAGATCTCTTTGCTCTGCAGGGATTCTGCTTGTGTCTTCCCAGTTCAAGAGTCTCCAGCCGCAGATCAAGTTGGGTTGCTTCTTGGTTCAGGCCGAAGAGGAAGAGTGAGGTTTTTTGCCATACTTCCTCATGCCACAAACCTGCCCCAGGGACAACTTTTCCATGCTGTCTCCTTTGACAATTGCCTTTATCCATCTTCCTGTTCAGTACTGAAGCAGCTGAAAACCATCTCTACCTTCTCCGATTTTTCATCTTTCAGAGTTTCTGTTCAGACCACAAGACCCTTTGACCAGGAGGCAGTTTGCTTCCCTTGAACTCATGTCTCCTGTGCCTATCACCTCTGTGGAGGAGACTGAGAAACCCATTTCTCTTTATTTTTGAAAAGGTTTTCATTCGTATTTCTCATACACACATTCGCAAATATACAATCTCATTACCATTATTAATAATATGTGTTCTCTTTTGACATTTAGAACAATTCTTTCCTCCTCCTAAAATTAAAAATATGATCGAGATTGCTTTCCTGCCCTCCCATACACCCATCTTCCTTTGCAACAACCCTACTTCTCCTTCCCTCCCCTTTTCTCCTTCCCTCCCTTCTTCTCTCCTTCTCCACTGTCTTCTTTCCTCCTCTCCTTTCCCTCCTCTTCTTCCCCTTCCTCTCGCCCACTCCTCCCCTCTTCTTCCCTTCCCTAATTCTCTCCAGCTCTTATTTCCCCTCCATTTGTTCCTGAGAGGCCCCTTTTAAGTTGGAAATAAACGTACAACTCTTCAGATGATGGTCCCCAGTGTCAGGACAAGGTATGTTACTTGTGGTTTCAGTCAAAAGAGGAAGAGTGAAGGTTTTTGTCACACTTCCCCATAAGAATTCATCGCTGTGGATCCCATTGCCTGCACTGTTCCAGCTACCACAGTAATAATCTGCTTCGTCTTCAGCCTGTACATTATTGATGGTCAAAGATCCTGTAGTCCCAGATCTGGTGGCAGTGAACCGATTTGGGATCCCTTCTCCCCTGTTGCAGCCATCACAGTGGACAAAATGGGGGCCTTCTCCTGCTTTCTGTTGATACCACCTAATATAGTTGGTACTCTGAGTTGTGCAGGAGAGTGTAACGGTTCCACCTGGGGACACGGAGCTGGAGGGAGGCTGAGTCCAAGCGGACTGACCATCAATCCCTTTAAAGAATACTAGAAGGAAGGGAGAGAGAGAAAGAGAATGGGGAGAAAAAGAAAGAAATACCGTTGAACTGATGCACCTTCATTCGCTCTCAGCCGTTTCCAACTTCTTATGAGAATCACAGCCAAATCCTCTCTTGGCCCAGGAAAACTTTACCTGAGAAGTAAGTGAGGAGTGCCAGGAAAATCACAGTCCAACCCATGGTCAACTTTGGAAAAGAATGTCCCTCAATAGAGGAAAATTATAACCTTCTTCAGATCTTCTCCTTTCTTTAATATGGCCCTGCATTCCCCTTTCATGCAAATGAGATCTGCTCTCATTGGCCCTACTAGAAAACTTTCTTCCTCAAAAGCATTTTGAAGTCTTCTTGTTTAACCAATCAGCAGAGGAAACATTTGTATAGAGTTGAGTTGGAAACCGGGATGAATTAAAAGGTCTCAATTAAAAATGAAAGTGTGCTGCTTGTAGAACAGAAAAATTTGTCAATTTCTTCAAACACGCTTCTTTATATGGGAAATTGACATGGAAAGGGTACATGAAATTGGGCAACTCTACTTAATCTCAACGGTGTGTAGAGCCACCAGACTAGGGAAAAAGAGGAGAACCATCTTCCACTTGGACATATGGGCGAAGGTGGTCATAAGAAATCCCCATATTCTTTATTTCTAATATTTGGAAGAAGTCGCCAGGAGCAGAATTGGTGGTCCGAACCTTCTCCTTTTTTCCTACCTATTTCAGGTGTTCTGGGGGGGATCAGCACCTTCCTCGCTGCAAAGAAGAGAGGAGACATTTCAGGAGCCACATCTGACCAGGCTTTGGCTGAAGTCCTTCTTTGGAGATCTACGAAAGGGCATCAGCAGCCCCTACTGGCCGATGATATTGTAACATCGGTGTTATCCCCACCCGGGCTGAAGAAATGCAGCAGTTTTCTGTCCCAAGAGGACCATCATCTTCCTTCTGTTTAAATATCAGAAAAAGAAGACAGAGAAAAGATAAGGGGAAGGAGAACAAGAACCTGCCTTCTTTCCTAATTCTCTTACAGAAGATTTCACAAAGCCTCCCTTGTTTTTCATATTTGATTTGAAGAAAGACATTTTCTGTAGACATTATATATACAACTGTGGCATTCTCCTTCTATGGGTTTGTCTTTCTTGATTTTAGTGGTGTTCTTGAGTTTGAGGAAAAGGAAGTCCATGCTGTTCAGATGAATTTCATGGTTTTGGTGGCTGATTCATTTCATTTAGTATGTGGTTGGTTCAACTCAACACCCAACATAGGAGAACCACAGTTGAGTGACGATCTTTATGAATTCTTCATCATTACATCCTACAGGCATGGGGCACACTTATCCCATGGACCATTTTTTTCACCTGTGTCTTCTTACAATTTCCCTTTTCCTCATCTCTCATCTAGTGTCAAAACATCTGCACATCAACTCTAGTAGAATTGTAACTTCTATAATTTTATATTTTTCCCAGTAAGAACATTTAGTAAGCCGTTTGGGTTCAACATGTAATATAGGAGACCACACATGAGCACCAATTTTTATGAACTCTCCATCCTTACATCCTGAAGACATGGGTCTAACTTGTCCTAACGTCCACTTTTTAGCATGAGTCTTCATACAATTCCTTATTTCCCCATCTCCCATCTAGTCTCTTACCATCTGAACATTATCTCTAGCTTCTACAATTTGAAATCTTCTTCTTTCAAAATTAGAACTCACAGCTCAGGGTGAAAGGCTGAGACCATTGTTCTGTGGGCTCCTCTGAACCCTTCTCACCCACACTTTTGTGCCCATCCTTCCCCAATGCTGGGCATTTTGAGATGTCTTTGCTCTGCAGAGATTCTGTTGTTTCTTCCCAGTTTAAGTATCTCCAGTGATAGATCAAGTGCGGTTGCTTCTTGTTTCAGGCCGAAAGGAAAGAGTGTTGGTCTTTGCCACAATTCCTCACCCCACAAACCTGCTCCAGGGACCACTTTTCCATGCTGTGACCGTCTACCATTCCATTTATCCTTCTCCCTGTTCAGTACTATAGAGCTGAAAATGATCTCTTCCTTCTCCAATTTTTCATCAGTTCCTTTCACAGTTTCTGCTCAGAAAACAAGAGCCATGGGGCTGTTTGCTTCCCGTGAACTTCTCTCTGGTGCCTTTTACCTCCATGGAAGAAACTGAGCGAATCCTTTCAAGATGGAAATCAATGTATTGGTCTTTCTTGCCTGCATCTTCAGTTCACGTGTCCACCATCACAGGTTAACAGTTGTTGCTTAGCAGTGAGAAGATGGACTTTCAGGCAGTTCCTGAATGACCATCTATACCGGGGTCTTTTTTGGACAATTCGTTTGAATCTAAGCTGTCCCGTAGAGACAGTGATGTGGGGGGAACTCCAGTGGTCCCAGAGATGTTCGCAAAATCTCTGGGAACCTAAGGAAAGCCTTCCTAATCCAGTGACTTCCGGATCAGCTCGATGCTGACTACAACTGCAAAAGCCCAGAGAGAGCGAGTGGATATGAACATGTCATTTGGTGTGAGTTTTAAATCCTTTTTTCTTGTTGGAAAGAGAACACTCTAAACTTGGAAACTTAGTTTAAAATAAGGCTGATAAGTGAGAAAAGCGGCGACGATAAATGTTTGCCATTTGGAAGTTTATTTTTCTGTTCCTTTTTTTTTAATTTTTGGAAGCCGGGCTGGACTTTCCTGTAATTTAAATCGGCTTTTTGCGTTCCTTCTTTTTGTTGTCGATACCTTTAACTTCGAATCTAATGGGGCACTAAATTTTAAACTTAAAGTGCTTTGAAGATCTGGTTTTCTTTGTTTGTTTTTCTTCGTTGCCTTTTAGCCCTTTTGATGTTTTTTTTTTAACAATTAGTAATTAACAAACGCCACGGAACAGACTAAAACAAGCTGTAAACTACAAATTACAAGCCAACACTGCCATCTTGTGGACTTGAACTTTGTTATTAAAATCCCCCCTGTAATGCATTTGATTTACGTATTTACGCAGCTGGGAACCTGTTAGATAAAACAGCAAAGCTGAGAGTGACCTTGGAGAGACTCTTATCTTAGGGGGGGGGGGGAAGAGTCCGGAAAAAATCATTTGTTTTAGCTTGTTGGCATCCTTTCATCTCCCAACACCATTTTCATATTATCTGCTGTGGAGACATCGACATTGAGTTTTTCTTTTTTGATCATCACCATCGACCTTTTGATCTTTTACATTTTTTTCTTTTCTGTTTTGATTATTCTTTTTAACCTTTGGATCACCTCTTGACTATTTACATTTTTTCTGCTTTTTTATTTTCCCACTTGTAGCTGAAGCACCTCTTCTTCCCTTTTTGGAGGGGGGGTGTCTTCTTTTTCTTTTTTACTATTTCATATTCTCTTACTTATATATATATATATATATTCTATTGTACTCTTACTGCATTCCTTTCATCTTTGAAACAAAAAAAGTTCCTTTTTCTTTCCTTCCTTTTCTCTCCCTTCTCCCTTTTCCTTCCCTTTCTCTTTCCCCCCCTTTTCTTATCTCCCCCCCTCTCCTCTGTGTACTTTACGTACTTAATCCACCATACATATAACCCTCCACCCTCTAATACTAATTGGCTATGAGTAGAAAAGCAGCTGCCTCTGGCTTTACATCAACCCCTGGCCCCTCACCTGCGGGAGGCCAGAGGACAACACAGACGATGTCCCATCAGGAAAAAGAGAAGGAAGCCAACTTTGAAACACTTATACAAATGATGCAGAAAATGCAAGCAGGAAACGATACCCTTGTAAAAAAAATGGAGGCAATGGAACAACAAAACCAAAGCATAGTGCAAAAAGTTGATAATATGGAAGGAAAAGTAGAAAGTATACACAACTGGATGCTGAAATACGAAAATAGGATTCAAAAAATTGAAAATAAGATTCAAGAAGGAGAGAAGAAAACTGAAAAGCTAGAGATCAGACTAAGTGATGTAGAAAGAGAGAGCAGTGGAATATTAAGATGGGAGATGGACAGGTCTGAATTTTTCTTAAGATTTCAAAACATAGAAGAAGAAAAAGGAGAGCACTTAGTTCAGATAATTTCAAATATTTTGATAGATGTTCTGGGGATGTCCCAGGACCAAATAAAAGAAACAATTGATGAGACTTTTAGAGTATACACAAGATATGCAATGAGAAATGCTCTTCCAAGGGAAGTGCATGTAAGATTTACTAAGAAAACAATTAAATCACAAATCTTACAGAAATTGAGAGATAGAAAATTAGAATATAAAGGTAAGGAGATTGTAGTACTCAAACAAATTCCAAGAAAATTAGAATATAAAGGTAAGGAGATTGTAGTACTCAAACAAATTCCAAGAGAGGTGAGAGAGAGGAGAAGAGAATATCAATTTCTGACTAAAGTATTGATAAAAAAAAGGTGTTAACTACAGATGGCTCATACTGGAAGGTTTACTATGTACTTGGCAAGGACAAAGACACAGGATAGATACAACTGAGAAGGCAAAAGCTTTCTACGAAGAATACTTTAGAGAAACGGCGGAGAAAGCTAAAGCTTTCTGTTGATACCAGGCAATCCTGTAGGTACTCTGAGTTCTGCAGGAGAGCATCACGGTTCCACCTGGGGACACGGAGCTGGAGGGAGGCTGAGTCCAAGTGGCCTGACCATCAGTCCCTTTAAATAATGGTGGGATGTAAGGAGGGAAAGAGTGAGGGGAGAAAAAGAAAAAATTACTGTTAAACTGATGCACCTTCGTTCCCTCTGAACCATTTCCATGTGAACCTTTTCTTATGAGAATCACAGCCAAATCCTCTCTTGGCCCAGGAAAACTTTACCTGTGCAGTAAGTGAGGAAAGCCAAGAAAATCACAGCCCAACCCATGGTCAACTTTGGCAAGGAATGTCCTTTTAGGAAAGAGAATTATGTGCTTCTTCAGATCTTCTCCTTTCCTTTCCTTAAATGCCCCTTGCTTTCTCCTTCCATGCAAATGAGATCTGCTCTCATTGGTCCTCCTAGAAAACTTCCTTTGAGGTCCTCTGGTTTAACCAATCAGCAGAGGAAACATTTGCATCGAAGAGATTTGGAAACTGGGAGGAATTATAAGGTTTCAATTAAAAATGAAAGTGTGCTGCTTGCAGAACAGGAAAACATCCCAATTTCTTCAAACACGCTTCTTTAAATGTGAAAGTGACATGGAAAGGATACATGGCATTCGGCAGCTCTACTTAATCTCAACAGTGTGTAGAACCACCAGACTAGGGAAAAAGAGGAGCACCACCCTCCACTTGGACATATGGGCTAAGTGGTCAGAAGAAATCCCCATATTCTGTTTTTTATTAATATTTGGAAGAAGCCGCCAAAAGCGGAGTTGGTGGTCCCAACGTTTCCTTTTATCCTGCCTATTTCAGGTGTTGTGGGAGGGATCAGCACCTTCCTCGCTGTAAAGAAGAGAGGAGACATTTCAGGAGCCACATCTGACCAGGCTTTGGCTGAAGTCCTTCTTTGGAGATCTACGAAAGGGCATCAGCAGCCCCTACTGGCTGATGATATTGTGACATCCGTGTTATCCCCACCTGGGCTGAAGAAATGCAGCAGTTTTCTGTCCCAAGAGGACCATCTCTTCCTTCTGTTTAAATATCAGAAAAAGAAGAGCAAGAAAAGATAAGGGGAAGGAGAACAAGAACCTGCCTTCTTCCCTAATTCTCTTACAGAAGATTTCACAAAGCCTCCCTTGTTTTTCATACTTTGATCTGAAGAAAGACATTTTCTGTAGACATTATATATACATCTGTGGCATTGTCCTTCTCTGGGCTTCTCCATCTTGATTTTAATTGTGTCCTTGAGTTTGAGGAAAGGGAGGTCCATGCTGCTCAGATGAATTTCATGGTTTTGGTGGCTGATTCATTTCATTTAGTATGTGGTTGGTTCAACTCCACACCTAACATAGGAGAACCACACTTGAGTGTCAATCTTTATGAACTCTTCATCCATATATCCTACAGGCATGGGACAAACATGCCCCATGGAACCATTTTTTTAGCCTGTGTCTTTGTACAATTCCTTATTTTCCCATCTGCCATCTAGTGTCAAAACATCTGACTATCAGGTCAAGCAGAATTGTAGCTTCTACAATTTTATATTTTTCCAAGTAAGAACATTTAGTATATGGGTTGGTTGAGTTCAACATCTAACATAGGAGACCCACACATAAGTGTCCATCTTTATGAACTCTTCATCCTTACCTCCTAGAGGCATGGGGCACCCTTGTCCCATGGACCATTTTTTTAGCTTGTGTCTTCCTACAATTCCCTTTTTCCCCATCTCCCATCAAGTGTCGAACCATCTGGGCAATTGCAGTTGTGTAGAAGAGGTTCAATGTGCATATATAATTAGTAGGTAGTAATGTGTATTGAATATACAAGAGACCTGTGTTATGCTCTGTATGGTGGAGAAGGTGCCAAGACAGTTTCCCCATGTCCGACGTTTTTTTTTTTAAACAATAAAAATGTATATTATATATATCAAAAAAAAGTGGGGGAGAAAATAAACTCACAAGTCTTTCTCTCTGGCATCTTCCGTTCAAGTGTCCCCAGTCATAGATCAAGGGTTGTGGCTTGTGGTTTCAGGCTGAAGAGGCAGTGAGGAGGTTTTTGTCGCACTTCCCCATTTGAATGTACCACTGTGCAGCCTGTCGCTTCCACTGTTCCAGCTACCACAGTAATAAATTGCCTCATCCTCAGCCTCTGCATTGGTGATGGCCAAAGATCCTGTAGTCCCAGATCTGGTGGCACTGAATCGATCTGGGATCCCTTCTCCCCTGCTACTGCAGCCGTCACAGTGGACAAAACGAGGGCCATTTCCTGCCTTCTGTTGATACCAGCCAAGACCAGAGGGATTGTCAGGTGTTAAACAGGAGATTGAAATGGTTCCCCCCAGGGAGACGGAGCTGGAGGGAGGCTGAGTCCAAGCAGACTGACCATCAATCCCTTTAAATAATGGTGGGAGGAAGGGAGAGAGAGAAAGAGCATGGGGAGAAAAAGAAAGAAATACTGTTAAACTGATGCACCTTCGTTCTCTCTGAGCCATTTCCAACTTCTTATGAGAATCACAGCCAAATCCTCTCTTGGCTCAGGAAAACTTTACCTGAGAAGGTGGACAGGAGTGCTAAGTAAATCATAGCCCAACCCATGGTCAACTTTGGCAAGGAACGTCCTTTTAAGAAAGAGAATTATCCCCTTCTTCAGATCTTCTCCATTTCCTTTCCTTAAATGCCCCGTTTTCTCCTTTCATGCAAATGAGATCTGCCCTCATTGGTTTTACTAGAAAACTTTCTTCCCCAAAAGCATTATAAGGTCTTCTGGTTTAACCAATGACCAGAGGAAACATTTGCATCGAGGAGATTTGGGAACCGGGAGGAATTATAAGGTCTCAATTAAAAACCCTGCTGCTTGTGGAACAGGAAAACTTGTCAATTTCGTCTATGTGAATTTGACTTGGACATGATAAAGCTTAATTATTTAACTCAACCTCCATAGCATGTAAAACCACCCATCTAGGGAAAAGGAGGTGGACCACATAGTCCATTTGGATACATGAGCTAACAAGGGGTTTAAGATATCCTCATATCGTTTTATTTAGTTTTTAAATTTTTGGAACAGGTCACCAGAAGCAGATTTTTGGGACTGAACTATTTCCTTTTATCTTTCCCTACTTCACCTCTTATGCGAAGGATCGGTGCCCTCCTCTCTCCTTTACAGTAGAGGAAGAGACTGGACTTTGCAGGAATCACATCTGACTGTCCTTTGGTTTAAGTCGTTTTTTGGAGAACCGTGAAAAAGCAGCAGCAACCACTATTGGCATTCCCACTGCCAGGAGTTCGATCCTGACCGGCTCAAGGTTGACTCAGCCTTCCATCCTTCCGAGATCGGTACAACAAGGATTCCGAAAGTTGGGGGCAAGAGGCTGATTCTCTATACCACTTACAGAGGGTTGTGAAGCACTGTGAAGTGGTATATAAATCTAAGGGCTATTGCTCCTCCTTTTCTCCTTCCTTCCTTCCTTCCTTCCTTCCTTCCATCCATCCATCCATCCATCCATCCATCCATCCATCCATCCATGGTGCACAGTAGTTAGAAAGCAATATTGCAGGATAAATTGGCCAACTGCCAGCAGTTCAATTTTCACCAGGCTCAAGGTTGACTCAGCTTTCCATCCTTCCAAAGTCAGTAAAACAAGGACCCAGATTTTTGGGGCAAGAGGATGACTCTGTAAGCCACTTAGAGAGGACTGTAAAAGCACTGTGAAGCGGTACATAAGTCTAAATGCTATTGCTATCTCTGTCTCCCTCCCTCCTTCTCTCCCTCTCTTTTTCTTCTCATCTCTTTATCTAGTGTATTGATCTATCAGAAAGTATTGCAGACTAACTCTGCCAACTGCCAGGAGTTCGATCCTGACCAGCTCAAGGTGGACTCAGCCTCTCATCCTTCCGAGGTTGGTAAAATGAGGTCCCAGATTGTTGGGGGCCATAGGCTGACTCTAAACTACTCAGAGAGGGCTGTTAAGCACCATGAAGCTGTATGTGAGTCTATTCCTATTGCTATTGCCATCAAGAAATATTTCATGTTTTCAGTGGATGATTCATTTCTCCTGATGGGAAAACATTTAGCACATGATCTATTCAGGATAACATCTAATGTAGGAGAACCACACCTAAGTTTGGAAATCATTCTGAAGTGTTTGTCCTTACATCCTCTAGCCTTGGCACAAACTGGTTCTAGTGATCAGTGAGGTACTAGGAAGGATGAAAAGAAGAATAGTAATTCAGCTTTGACAGTGTTGTGGGGATTAGATGTTTAGCAGAGTGATGGCATTTGGGGAAAAACTGTCCCTGTGCCTAGTTGTTCTTGTGTGTGGTGCCCTATAGGGTCATTTTGAGGGTAGGAGTTGAAACAATTGATGTCCAAGATGTAAATATCCAGACACATATCCACACTAATCATCCACACTCCCGTGCCCATCATCCCCTGTGCTGGGCACTGCAAGACTTCTTTGTAGATGGAGATGAACTAGCAAAACTTTCTCTCGTGTCTCTTAAGCTCAAGAGTCTCAAGTCACAGATCAAGGTATGTTGTTGGGTGTTTCAGGCTGAAGAGGAAGAGAGGAGGTTTTTGACACACTTCCCCATAAGAATTCACCACCGTGCAACAGAGTAACTGCACTGTTCCATCTACCACAGTAGTAATCTGCCTCATCTCCAACCTCTGCATTGGTGATGGTCAAAGATCCTGTATTCCCAGATCTGGTGGCAGTGAACCGATTTGGGATCCCTTCTCCCCTGCTACTGCAGCCATCGCTACAGTGGACAAAACGGGGGCCTTCTCCTGCTTTCTGTTGATACCATTCAATCCGGTTGTAACCTCCAGTTGTTGTGCAGGAGAGCATAACGGTTCCACCCGGGGACACAGAGCTAGAGGGAGGCTGAATCCAAGGGGACTGACCATTGATGCCTTCCAGAAGGGCGGGAGGTAGAGAGAGAAAGAGTGAGGGGAGAAAAAGAAAGAAATACCATTAAATGGATGCATCTTCCTTTGCTTTGATCATTTCCAAGGGACCAGGTCCTGAGAATTACAACCAAATTCTTTCTCAGTCCAGGAAAACTTTACCTGTGCAGTAAGTGAAGAGTGCAAGGAAGACCACAGCCCAATCCATGGTTAACTTTGGCAAGGAATGTCCTTCGAGGGAGAAAAATTATAATCTTCTTCAGATCTTCTCCTTTCTTTTCCTTAAAATGCCCGTTTCCTTCTTTCATGCAAATGAGATCTGCCCTCATTGGTTCTGTTAGCATATTTTATTCCCTTAAAAGCATGATGAGGTTTTCTAATTTAGTCAAAGACCAGATAACACATTTGCATAGAGGAGATTTGGAAAGTGGGAGGAATTATAAGATCTCAATTAAAAATAAAACTGTGCTGCTTGTAGAACAGGAAAACATGTGAATTTCTTCAAACACATTTATTTACACTTGAATTTAACACGGAAAGGATACGTGTGATTGTGCGACTGTACTTGATCACCATAGCGTGCAAAATCAAATTTTCAATTGCAAGAGACTCAAGAGCATAATACTCTTTTTTTTCCAAAAAGAGAAAAAAGACAAATCAGTAGTTTAGTGGTGGTGGTGGGGGCAGAAGACCATACTTCTTTTGGACAGGAAGAGACGAGACATTTCAGGAGCCACATCTCGCCATGCTTCTGCTGAAGTCATTTTTGGGAGAAGCATGAAAGTGCATCAGCAGCCCCTACTGGCCACTGATTTTGCAACATCTGAGTTATCTCCACCTGGGCTGAAGAAATTCAGCATTTGCCACCCTTTGAGGACCATCACTTCCCTTTTCCTCATATATTCAGAAGAAGGACAGAAAAAATGAGTGGAAAGAGAGCAAGAAAGCATCAAAAAAGTGTCCTCTTTATTAATTCTCCATCAGATGATGTCCCAAAGACTCCCTTGGTTTTTTTTAAACACTTTGCTGTGAAGAGAGACATTTTAGGTAGAGATTTCATATACATTTGTGGTATCTCTCCTTGTCGGTCTCCAC
Organism: Thamnophis sirtalis; assembly: GCF_051295495.1. Taxonomy (NCBI): domain Eukaryota; kingdom Metazoa; phylum Chordata; class Lepidosauria; order Squamata; family Natricidae; genus Thamnophis; species Thamnophis sirtalis. Next base: position 58,485,827 of record NW_028261382.1, on the reverse strand, counting down.
TTACATGGTGGGCTTCAGGTTGAGAGGTACCGTGTTCATCCGAAGAGCTTTGTGGCTGATTCCTTTCCCCTGGTAAGAACATTTAACACATGGTCAGTTCAGCTCAACATCTAATCTAGCAGGACCATGCATGAGTGCGCATCCTAACATCCTCTAGCCTTGGCTCAAACTTGCCCCAGTGGCCACTTTTTAGCCTGTGTCTCCATCTCTCCATCTTTTATACCATCTCTAATCTTGTGTTGAAGCACCTGCAAATCACCCCTCGCTTCTCCAATGTTACGTTTGTACTCACAGCACAGAGGGACTGAGGCCAAGGATCTATGAGCTTCCTCGCACTCTTCACCTCCACACATCTGTACCCATCATTCCCCTTCCTGGGCATCGAGAGACTTTTTTTGAGTAAGGAGATATACTTGCAGGAATTTCTCTCCTGCATCATCAGCTCAAGTCTCTCCAATCAGATGTTAAGATCTGTTGGATGTGGTTTCAGTCTCAAGAGGAAGAGTGAAGGTTTTTGTCACACTTCCCCATAAGAATTCACCACCGTGCAACAGGGTAGCTCCACTGTTCCATCTACCACAGTAATAATCTGCCTCGTCTCCAGTCTCTGCATTGGTGATCGTCAAACATCCTGAATTACAGATCTGGTGGCAGTGAACCGATTTGGGATCCCTTCTCCCCTATTGCAGCTGTCGCAGTGGACAAAACGGGGGCCTTCTCCTGCTTTCTGTTGATACCAGTCAATGCTGTAGGAACTCTGAGTCGTTGTGCAGGAGAGAGTAACGGTTCCACCTGGAGACACGGAGCTGGAGGGAGGCTGAGTCCAAGCGGACTGTCCATCGATGCCTTTCAGGAAGTGGGACGGGGAGAGAAAGAGTGGGGAGAGAAAAAGAAAGAAATACTGTGAATCTAATGCACTTTCCTTGGCTCTCCGCCACTCCCCAGGGACCCTGTTCTTAGGAGATTCTCTCTTGGCCAATTACTTTACCTGTGCAGTAAGTGAGAACTCCTAAGAAAATTAAAGTCCAGCCCATGGTCAACTTTGGCAAGGATTATCCTTCTAGGGAGAAAAATAACAACCTTCTTCGGATCTTCTCCATTCTTTTCCTTAAATATCCTCCTTAAGGGCCCCTTCATGCAAATGAGATCTGCACCCATTGGTTCTACCAGAATTATTTATTCCCACGAAGCCTTGCCATGTACCAGGGCACATTTGCATACAGGAGATTTTGAAAATTGGATGAGACTTAAAAGCTCCCAATGAAATCCTAACCACCCTGTTGTTTCTGATGGAGCCTTCTATATTTCTTCCAACATCCTACTTTATATTGCATTGATATCCTTCAGTCTCAAACGACTGTGGTATCATGCTCTGGGAAGTGGTCAAAGCTGGAGTGATCTCTCCAAAGCACGGGGCCTGCATAGATTAATATGGAGGATAGACTGTTACCCAAGCAGCAGATCCCCGCTCTCCACCAAGAGAGTCCAATGGAACGGCAGAGCCAATACAATTGGTTCCAGCTGTGTTGCAGGAGTTACCAGAACGTGGTTGTACACAGTCACGAACTGCTTCCGGGACTCCGGCTCCGGATTTTGCCTCGAGGTTGACTCCTGAAACTTTTTCCAGTAGTGGATAGAGCCACAAGGCAGTGGAGGTTAGTAATCAGAGTTTCCCTTCTCCTAGAAGATGATCCTGCCGCTTTATCTGCCATTGGGGTGTAGAGCCCTCTTCCGCCTTCTAAACCATTGACCGTCTTCTCTTGTAACCCTGGAAAGGGGGCTTTACAAGGTGCTCCCAGCCTGCCAGCTGGACCAAGGTTTTTTAAGGAGGTGTTACTCCTCCATCACTCACCCGTTGTCCTGGCTTGTGACAGGCAGAGCCTGGCTTCCCAACGTTGGGCCCAGGATGGCGGGTTTCTACTTTATATATGAACATGATATAACAGAATAGTAGAATTGGAAAGACCTTGGAGGTCTTCTAGGCAGGAAACTCTCTACCGTTACAGACAAATGGCTCTCCAATCTCTTCTTGAAAACCTCCAGTGTTGGAGCACCAACAACTTCTGGAGTCAGATTTTCCCATTGATTAATTGTTCTCACAGTCCTTAGTTCTAGGTTGCTTCTCTCCTTGATTAGTTTCCACCCATTTCTTCTTGTCCTGTCTTCAAGTGCTCTAAAATATAAATTGACCTCCTTTCCTTTGTACCAGTTTTAATGATGTCCCTAGCAAACATCCCTAGGGTCTAATTGAGGAATGCAAGAGAAATAAATTTCTATACATGATATATAACTGGATTTAGTGAATGAAGATCATTTGAATAGGATTCTCCTCTACTCTTGTCTTAAACAAAACTGAACATTTGTCTCTTTATGTCAAATATCACTGATGATATACGGGGAGGGGGGGAGTGAACTCAACTGAAATGAACCCAAGAGAGGCTTTTGTCTTACTTCCCCACTTGAATCAATCACTGTGGAACTGACTCCCCGTCCAGATGCAACAATAATAGGTGGCTTCATCTTCAACCAGAGCCCCAGTGATAGTCAAGGACATCACATTCCCTGATCTGGACCCAGAGAAACGGGCTGGAACCCCCGATGGTCTGGAACTGGTTCCATAGATCAAAGCTCGAGGTTGTTGCCCAGGTATCTGCTGTGACCACCAAGGGTGGTTGCCATCCCCAAGACTTCCACCATCATATCGACAAGATATGGTGACTGTGCCCCCAGGGGTCACAAATTCTGGGTCCTTCAGGTTCTGTAGTTGTTGAAGGCTGGGGCCTGAAAGAGAGCAAGACATTGCTTGTTCAACAGAGGGTCAAGAGGAGCATCAAGAATGGCAGATATCTATCAAGGAGGTTCTTCCGAGTTCTAGAGAGTATTGTGCCTCTTTCTAAAGGGATTCCCCTTACCAACAGAGAATAGGATGATGGAGAGGAGAAGTGCCTGTGTCATGGTGGGACAACTCAATGGGACAATCTCTTCTCTAAAGCAAATGGATTTTCTCCTTGGCTCCTCTCCGCCTCTCTTAAAGCCCCAAGGGACAAGAGAGGACCTCCTCATGCAAATGTCTTTCTCTTCAACTATCAACCCAACCCTTTGGGAGGCTGATTAGAGAGAAAAGGAAGAAGCTGCTAAGATATGACTTGCTGAAAAGCAATATTTCTGGTAGTAAGGAGCAGAGGACGAGGCAAAACCTAGTCTTTTAATACCTTGAAGGATTCCTGGAGGGTGTTCTGTGAATCTCTTTTGATCTGCAGGAGTTAATGAAATGATATCGCAGAAAGCAATGCTTCGGTGTGTAGGTGGGATGGATTGGGAAAACCAACAGCAAGCTCCTTGACCAAGTACGGCTCAAAAATAGGAAAAAGAAGGGAACCACCCTCCAATTGGACATTTAAAGCAGGGCAGTTCATAAACAATCCTCTTACTGGTTTTTGAAATGTTTTGAAATGTGTCACCAGGAGCAGAATTGTTGGGACTAAACATTTTCTTTTATCCTGCATATTTCTCATGTTTTTGCTCTGATCTGGGTTTCCTGATACAGTAAAAAGCACACGCTTAGTCCCCCAAACCCTCTTTTTATTTCAAAGGCTGTGTATTATGTTCATTCGCAGCCCGTAGTGAGTCACAAATTGTAAAGAGTTTGACAGTGCTCTGCCAAAGTCTTTCAGGATAAGGCTGATAAGCACCCACCTTTATCTTCCTTGAAAAGCTGCCAAAGACCTAGCTGGCAGTTTACTTGGCAAGGCCACACGGAGCAAAGAGTCAAAACAGAGCTTCAGAATTAAACCAGCATGAACCAAGTTGCTTCCTGCAAAGGCTCACGTGCCTTTGCTCCTCCTTTATGTCCTATGGGAGGGGCCAATCATAAGGTGACCAGATGTCCCGCTTTTGGCGGGACACCCACGCTTTTTGATGCATTTTCCCGCGTCCCGCCCGCTTTTTAAAAAGGCACGCTTTTTTTGGCGCTTGCAGCTCCCGCCCATCAGCTGCTGGGCTGGCTCATCGTTCTGTTCTATGCTACCACCTACAAATTTAAGCCAGCCCAGCCTGCCGCTCACTGATTTGATTGGCTGGACTTCAGCCAATCAGTGAGCTGGCCAACCAGCTCACTGATTGGCTGGACTCCTTAGCTGAGGACGCATGCGCGAGTCTCCATTTTATTTCGTCTTTGTTTTGGGCAGCTGCGCTTACTCACTGGTGGTGAGTAAATCATGTTTTGTATTAAATTTGGTACCGTGGGAATCGGGAGGCGCTGGGCTGGGGGAAGGAGACAGCCCCCTTGCAGAGTTTGCAGCCAGCCCCTGTGCTGCGCTGGAACGGGCGGCAAAACCTTTGGAACCACGTGGAAGTTCTCGGGCGGCTGCTCCCAGCTCTCCTGCCCCGGAGGGAGCAGCCGGCGGCGGCGGCGGCGGAGGAAGCAGCCCAGCGTCGCTGCTCGCCGCGCGCTCCCTCGCTCGCGGCCAGGCTTTGGTGCTGCCTTTCCCGCTCTGTGCGTGCTGCCCAGACCAGACCTCTCTTCCTTCCGTGGAGTCCGTTCGTGAATCCATGGGATTCGCCGCGGAAGGAAGAGATATCGGGGGAGCGGCGGACGCCAGCAGAGAACGTCCCCTTGCTTCTGGGCCTCCCCGCTGCTGTCCCGATCTCTCTTCCTTCCGTGGAGTCCGTTCGTGAATCCATGGGATTCGCCGCGGAAGGAAGAGATATCGGGGGAGCGGTGGACGCCAGCAGAGAACGTCCCCTCACTTCTGGGCCTCCCCGCTGCTGTCCCGATCTCTCTTCCTTCCGTGGAGTCTGTTCGTGAATCCATGGGATTCGCCGCGGAAGGAAGAGAGGTCGGGGGAGCGGCGCCGCCAGCAGAGAACGTCCCCTCGCTTCTGGGCCTCCCCGCTGCTGTCCCAATCTCTCTTCCTTCCGTGGACTCCGTTCGTGAATCCATGGGATTCGCCGCGGAAGGAAGAGAGGTCGGGGGAGCGGCGCCGCCAGCAGAGAACGTCCCCTCGCTTCTGGGCCTCCCCGCTGCTGTCCCGATGTCTCTTCCTTCCGTGGAGTCCGTTCGTGAATCCATGGGATTCGCCGCGGAAGGAAGAGAGGTCGGGGGAGCGGCGCCGCCAGCAGAGAACGTCCCCTCGCTTCTGGGCCTCCGAGAGCGTGGACGCAGCGGCAGCTGCCCGCAGACAACTTCCACGCGCTTCCGGGGCTCCTGTTGCTCGGCAGAAGCTCCTGAAGCGTGTGGAAGTTGTCTGCGGGGCAGCTGCCAGCGTACCCACCTCTCCTCCTGCCTCTTCGTGCATGGGATCGCTGCCTCCGAGAGCGTGGGAGCGGCCGCGAGGAGTCCGTTCATGCAGCGCCCCAACCTCTCCTCCTGCCTCTTCGTGTATGGGATCGCCGCCTCCGAGAGCGTGGGAGCGGCCGCGAGGAGTCCGTTCGTGCAGCGCACCCACCTCTCCTCCTGCCTCTTCGTGCATGGGATCGCCGCCTCCGAGAGCGTCTCTTTGGTTCCCTTCTCCTCCTCCTCCTCCTCCTCCTCCTCCTTTCTGGCGCCCCTTCCTTAAAGATTTGGTACCAAAGCAATGGCGGTGAGGTCGTGAGGAAGTTGTGTCTTTTGGATTTTGCTGCACTGTTGTCTTTTCAATGGTTCTCAGACTGGTTGAACCTTTAGCAGCTGGGGTGATATTCTTTACTGTTAAGGTTACAATTGGATGTGTTGGACGAATCTTAAAAGATGAAACTTTTATTAAAACGTTTGACTTAACTAAAAACGTCTTCCTTTTTCTTCTTCTTCTTAAATATGATTTATTTATTTATTTTTACTTCAGAAGTTTGATGACTGTTGTACAAACTAATCCAACCTAAATGTAGAGGAGGAGAAGAAGGGGGGGGATTTAAAAAGAGCAGAGGAAAAAGAAAAGAAAGCATGAAGAAAACATAAAGAAAACATAAAGAAAGGGATGGGAGGGAGGGAAGGAAGGAAGGCACTTTATGTTGAAACAGAAAATATTATATAAGGAAGAAAATGGAAATAACTTAGGAAGGAAGGAAGGAAGGAATTGCACTTAATATTGAAGGAAAAGAGAATGAAGGAAAAAGTATTGGAAGGATTGAAAGAAGGAAGGAGGAACAAAGAATTACACTTAATATTGAAATGGAAAAGAAAATATAATGAATGAAAGAAGAAGTATAGGAAGGAAGGGAAGGAAGGAAGGAGGGAAGGAAGGAAGAAACAAAGACTGTTGAAACAGAAAAGATAATATAAGGAAGAAAATGGAAAGACGTATAGGAAGGAAGGAAGGAAAAAAGGAAGACAATGTTGAAATGGAAAAGAATATAAGGAAGAAAATGGAAAAAATTATAGGAAGAAAGGAAGAAATGTACTTAATATTGAAACAGACAAGGGAATGAAGGAAAAAAATATTGGAAGGATTGAAAGAACAAGGTTTTCCTTGTATGAGATTGATAGTGTCATTCTTAAATTTATTCCCCAAAATTTTTCCCATTTGTCTAGTTCAATGTTATAGCCAAAGTTCTGTGCCCATTTTATCATTGGTTCTTTTACAGTTTCCAATTTCCTCTTCCATTTGATACTTCAAGAGGAATTTGTATATTTTCCCTATCATCTTTCTGTCCAGACTTTGAATAATTTTATTCAATTTGTGTGGTTCTGTTTCAATATCATATATTTTAGTGTCTTTATTGTATTTAGTTTTAATTTGGAGGTAGGTTAGCCAGTCACCTTTCATATTCTGATCTGCCAATTCTTCAATTGTTTTTAAATTTCCCTGTCTGTCAATTAGATCTCTGTATCTTAGAATTTTGTTCCAATCTGTAAAATTTGGGTGTGTCGTTCTTTCTGTTGGTGATAGCCAATTTGGGGTTTTCACATAGTGGATTTTTTTAATTTTGAGCCATTGTTGCAGTAAAGTTCTAATTAAATGATTTTGAAAGTATTTGTGCGTTTTATGTTTGTCATTCATTCCATAAGAAATTATGCCAGCCTGGCTGCAGGTCATGGCCTTCTAAGATCAGAATTCTTTTATTCTTTAACTCAATCCAATCCTTCATCATTGTCATTGTTACTGCAGTTGCGTATATATAGGCTCCCTGTGTGCTTCCATCCATCCCTACGAAGATCTGCTGACTCTGCCTGCCTGCTGGTAAGTGAGCTGGGTTTTTTCTTTTATTTTTTTAATGTATTTTAAAATAATATTTTATTTATTGTGCATATGATTTTTAAAAATAGTGTTATTCTGTGTTGATTCTTTTTTTAAATTGTCTTAAACTATTTAAAAAAAGATTCTATCCAAAATAAATTGAAACAAGCCATTTTAAAAATTTCTATGCACAATACTTTGAAATGGACTCAGGAGTCATGATTGACACTGAGTGAATTTGCACTTTTAATAATCAGGAAGATACAATGGCATTGAAAAAAGTGACTGATGACCATTTTTCACACTTAGCGACCATTGCGACCATTTTTCACACTTAGCGACCGTTGCAGCAGCATCATGGTCACGTGATCAAAATTTTGTTTGGCAACAGATTCGTATTTATGCTGGTTTCAGTGTCCTGGGGTGACCTTTTGACAAAAAAATTTTTTTTTAATCAAGCCCCCCCCCCCCCCCCGGTCAAGGGCGTCCCTCTTTTCCAATCTGAAAATCTGGTCACCTTAGCCAATCACCTCCAAGCCTTACTCCCAAGTCATCCCTTTTGTTTTAACTGTTCTTGCCTTCTGGCAGCTCTGTGCATGCATACACTGGAAACAGGTTCCCCCTGTTCCTCTGCCTCGTTGCTGTCTGACTCGGAGGCTCTGGAGGCTCTGGAGGCACGTAACTCAGAGATGGCCCCAGCCCCCTCTCTGCCCCGGCCCCCTCTCTGCCTCTCACACAGAGCCCTCATCCAAGCCTTCCCCAGACTCCCCGACTGGCCCATGTTCCTCCCCAACCTCCTCACTGTCCAACTTTGTTGCCAGCTCCAATTCAGTGATGGATCATGCCCTCCTCCCTCCCTTACTCTAGAGGAAAAGTCTGGACTTTGAAGGAGCCACATCTGTTATCCTTTTGCTTAAGTTATTGTTGTTGTTTTGGAAAAAACATGAAAGGGCACCAGCAGCCCCTACTGGCCACTGATGTTGCAACATCTGCAGTATCCCCATCTGGGCTGAAGAAATAAAGCATTTATGGTCCTTTAAGAACCATCGTGTCGTCCTCTTCAAACATCAGAGGTAGGGCAGACAAAAGAAAAGAATGATGTAGTGTTGTGATAAATAATCGTTGGATATGAATATTGAATGGTACCCATGAAAGGAAGTTTAGAAATCCTTTTGGATTATATACAAAGGTTAATAAAAAAGAATTAAGTTAGATACAGTTAAGTTTTGATTATTAGGGGGGAAATGTTATGATACAGGATATAGTCAAATAAAGGAGGGATAATGATGACAAACTATATATATATGTATGACTTTAATATAAGTAAACTAGATGAAAATTGTCAACAGTGATTTGGAAAGGAGGATTAGAAAAGTTTGTTATTAAATATTATGGATGTTTAGCTAGAATAGGACATAAGGATTCAGTGTTATTGGAGGATTTTAGAAATATTAAATGAAATGCCACTATGTGCTTATGTATTAAACCTTGGTATATTTTATGATGAAGGACATTTAAATAATTATAGTCAAATATAAATGGAGTTATAAGGGTAACATGTATAAATATTTGAGTTAAAATGCTTGAGTCAATATGAATTATGCTTGATGACTGTGGAAGAGATGCACAAAAACTTTTTGTAACCAACTGATACACTTTCTACAGTATGTAAAGAAGGAAGATTTTATGTGCTATGTTTGTTTTGAAAATAAAAATAAATTCTATTTTAAAAAAAGAAAAGAATGAGATGAAAAAAAGGACAAGGAGGGGACAAATGTGCCTTCTTTATTACTTCTCCTACAGAGGATGACACCAAGAATCGACTGCTGATTTTAATACTTCAGTTTGAAAAAAAGAAATTTAGGTAGAAATTATCTACACTTCTGGAATATCGTGCTTCTGTGTGCTTGTCCTTCTCAACCTTAGTGGTTCCAGTGCAACTCATTTAACAATTGCAATTGTTAAGAGACGAATTGATTAGTGGGTTGCCCTGAATCTTTGGGCCTTCTGTGCCATAGTTGTGGAGATTTCTTCCACCAACCGGTTCTCCCGAATAGGTGCCAACCGGCTGAATCCCACTACTAACCTACACCCTATACTGTTTCTGATACATGGTTGCCCAATCTCTTCTTAGGAAATCTCCAGTGTTAGAGCACCCACCACTTCTGGAGACAAGCCATTCCACTGATGAATGGTCCTAACTGTCAGGAAATGTCTCCTTAGTTCTTGGTTGGTTCTTTATGTGTTCCGTGCTTGGTGATTTTTCATCAACTTCTGTTCATACATGCCTTGGGCAACCGAGCAACATGTTTTTGTATCAGTTCCTCCTAAAAATGCATCACCGTGCGCTGATTAACTTTGCTGTCCCATGCGTTGCAATAATAATGTGCATCGTCTTCCACTTGAACTCCACTGATCACCAGATTCCAGAGGTTCTGGGAGGCATCGGGGGAAACGCTGAACCTCTCTGGGACCCCAGTTCCCCTGCCTTGATCAGTGCTGGTATAATAGTGATATAGAAACCGTGGGATGCCACCTGGTTTCTGCTGGTACCACCTGGCTCTTAGGCTACCAATGGTGTAGCCACTGCTCACTGCGCAAGAGATTCTAACTGTTGATGCTGGAGATGCAGACATGGAGGATGGTTGAGTTAATATCAGCTGAGACTCCGAGCCTGCAACCAAAACGAGAGAAGATTAGCTGGTCTGATTTTGGATGAATTGTCATTGAAGGGAAGAAGACGCTTGGACAGCTCTTGAACACTGCGACCCATTAGCAGATTTACCTGAGAAGAGCCATCCCACGGCCAGAATAGCAGGGAACCAGATCATCCTGCAAGTTGTCGCTCTTTCCAGTTCTCATATCTTTCTTTCGGATGGTTCTTCTTTATATCTAACCCATGGAAATTCTCCCAATTTATGCAAATTATCCATCCGCCCCTCTTTGCAAATGGTGCAGCCCCAACCCCCTGTCCCTCTACCTTCACAATATTACAGCACAAGATGACACGGATTAAACCATGAACTCCAAAGGACACAAGGCACCAAGGCAAGGAGTCAACCATGCAAATTCTTGAGAAGTGGCCGTCTTCATGGTCACCATAATGTAGAAAAGATGTTGAGACTCTAGAAAGAACACAGAGAAGAGCAACAAAGAGGATTAGGGGACTGGAGGCTAAGACATATGAAGAACGGTTGCAGGAACTGGGTATGTCTACTTCAATGAAAAGAAGGACTAGGGGAGAGATGATAGCAGTCTTCCAATATCTCAGGGGTTGCCACAAAGAAGAGGGAGTCAAGCTATTCTCCAAGGCACCTGAGTGTAGAACAAGAAGCAATGGGTAGAAACTAATCAAGGAGAGAAGCAACTCAGAACTAAGGAGAAATTTTCTTACAATGAGAACAATTAATCAGAGGAACAATTTGCCTCCAGAAGTTGTGAACACTGGAAGTTTTTAAGAAGACGTTGGATAACCATTATTCTGAAGTGGTGTAGGGTTTCCTGTTTAAGCAGGAGGTTGGACTAGAAGACCTCCAAGGTCCCTTCCAATTCTGTTATTCTATTCTAATCAAGTTATTCTCATGCAGATTTCCATCTTCTTTAAAACTAGAAATTTATTCCCCTGCATTACCATATTGGTTGATTTCATTGATTGATTAGATTTGTATCTCCCAAATATAACTTTGGAAAGCTCATATTTACAAACCTTGTAGAATATCTGTATCCATTTTTAATGTGTTCTCAATTTTCAACATATTGTTCTGCCGGATGATTTTTCTCTCACTGTGTAAGCCATAACTGAGTCTTCAAGTGCCTTAAAGTATATTTATTATATCCAGAAAGATATTTTGTACATTGGAGGAGGCATTATATTGCATACCTTCAGATGAGGGCAATCCTAAAAGCATTTTTTTTACAAAAATAGCAATAACAATAGCACTTAGACTTATATACATCTTTACAGTGCTTTACAGCCCTCTCTAAGAGGTTTACAGAGTCAGTATATTGTCCCCCAACAATCTGGGTCCTTGTTTTGCTAACCTTGGGAGGATGGACGGCTGAGTCAACCCTGATAGAATCATTGAGGATGGATGGAGGCCAGAGAAGGCAGATAATCCCCAAAAATGGATGTGAGCATGTAAGGCACGAGGGAGAAAAAGAGAGAGAAGGAGGGAGAAAGGGATGGAAATGAGGGGGATGTAGGGGAGAAAGGGAGAGTCGGAAGGAGGGAGGAAGAGAGAGAGAAGGAGGGAGAAAGAGATGGAAATGAGGGGGATGTAGGGGAGAAAGGGAGGAAGGGAGAGAAGGAAGGAGGGAGGAAGAGAGAGAGAAGGCGGGAGAAAGAGATGGAAATGGGGAGGATGTAGGGGAGGAAGGGAGGAAGGGAGAGAAGGAAGGAGGGAGGAAGAGGGAGAGAAGGAGGGAGTAAGAAAGAAAGAGGGGGAGATGGATTGGGAAGGAAAAGGGAGGGAGAGACAGAAGGAGGGAGGAAGAAGGAGAGAAGGAGGGAGAAAGAGAGAGAGATGGAAAGCAGGAAGAAGAGGGAGGGAAGAAGGAAGAAAGAGAAGGGGAGATGGAATGGGGGAGGGAGGAAGAGAGAGAGAGAGAAGGAAAGAGAGAGATAGAGGGAGAGGAGGAAAAAAGAGGAGGAAATGGAATGGGGGAGGGAGTAAGGGAGAGGAAGGAAGGAGGGAGGGAGAGGAAGAGGAGGGAGAAAGAGAGAGGGAGGGAGATGGAAAGGGGAAAGGAGGGAGGAAGGGAGGGTAAGAAGGAAGGAGGGAGGGAGAGGGAGAGAAGGAGGGAGAAAAAGAGAGAGATAGAATGCGGCAGGGAGGAAGGAAGGAAGGGAGAGAGTGAAGGAGGGAGGAAGAGGGAGGGGGAGATTGAATGTGGGGGGAGGGAGAGGGAGGGAGGGAGAGAAGGAAGGTGAAGAAAGAGATAGAAGAAGATGGAAAGAGGGAAGAAGAAAGGGAGGGAGGGTGATGGGGAGGAGATAAAGCAGGGTAGGAAGGGAAGGAGGGAGAAAAAGAATGAGAAAGAGATGGAGAAGAATTGTGTTCACATTTGAATTGAATCCAAATTGCCATATTTTTTTGGAGTATAAGATGCACCTTTTCCCCTCAAAAAAGAGGTTGAAAATCTAGGTGTATCTTATACGCTGAATACAGCATTTTCGTTCGTCCTGAAATGCCGCCCCTTCACCAAAATGTCCTTTATGAGGCTTTCAGAGTGCTCCTGGGGGCTGGGGAGGGCAGAAATTAGCCAAAAATGGACCGTTTTTTGCTCATTCCCCCCCCCCCAGCCCGCAGGAGCACTCTACAAGCCTCCTAAAGACTATCCATGCCCTTTTTTTGGTACAAAAAGCAGGTCCATTTTCATGAAAAAGGGTTTTTTTGCTCATTTGGGGGGGGCTCCACCCCCCCAGAAGCACTCTACAAGCCTCCTAAAGGTTATTCATGCCCTTTTTTTTGGAAAAAAGTTGGCCCATTTTCGTGAAAAACGGACCTTTTTTGGGAGGTCTGCAGAGCACAAAAACTTTTTTTTAAATTTACCTCTTCAAAATCTTGGTGCATCTTATACTCCAAAAAAATATGGTAGCCATTTCTCCAATGCATTTGAATCTGTTCCAAACGGGTCTTTTCATTTCAGTGTCTCTGCTCCTTTCATCTGCAGACTGCCTACAACACGAACAGGAAGCTCAACAGTTGATGCAACTGAGGCTTGAAGAGAGTCAAGAAGGGCAGAGTTTTTGTCTTCCTTCCCCATTGCACTGAATGGCTGTGCCACGCACTCCCTGTGTGTACGCAACAGGAATAGATGGCTTCATCTTCAGCCAAGGCCCCCGTGATGGTCAGGGACATGACATTCCCTGACCTGGACCCAGAGAACCTGGCTGGAACATCAGAAGGTTTGACACTGGTCTGGTAAACCAAGAGCCGAGGTGATTTGCCTGGTCGTTGCTGGACCCACCAGGGGTAATTGTTGTCAGAGATGACTCCAGTAGAGTATCTGCAAGATATGGTGACCGTCCCACCAAGAGGCAACGATTCTGGGTCCTTCAAGCTTTGCAGCTGCTGAAGGCTAAGATCTGCAAGGAAACACAGCAAAGAACTGCTTATTTAAGGGACCATGGCCACCATTTGGGAGAAGACCCAGCTTCTCTCTTCCACCAACTCCACGTAGCTCACCAATGGTAGCATGGAACATGGCCAGAAAGAACATGCTGCTTATTCGGGGGAGATAAGACATGTTCATCTTCTTGAAGTGACAGGATCTTCTCTTGGGGTCAACTCAGTTGTTCTTAAATCCCCAGAGGCCAAAAAAACCCCAATTCTTTCATGCAAATCTTTTGCACCTTTAACTTCTGTCTCTGGCTGTTGGGACCACAAGAGAGACGCTTGCACCTGCTGGACAGATCGTGTCTCTGAAGGGCTTTCCAAATTATATTTTATTTCATTTTGGTTTGCCAATCATGTATGAGAAAACAATTATAAGCAGATATAAGTATCTACATAAGAAATGAGTACAAATAGATGGGGGCAGTCGGACAGGGACGGTAGGCACACTGGTGCGCTTATGCACGTCCACTTTATGGACCTCTTAGGAATGGGGTAAGATCCACGCTAGACAGTTTAAGATTAAAGTTTGGGGGGTTTGAGGATATAACAACTGAGTCGGGTAGTGCATTCCAGCATTGACCACTCTGTTGCTGAAGTTGTATTTTCTGCAATCGAGTTTGGAGCGGTTTACCTTCAGTTTGTATCTATTGTTTGCCCGTATATTATTATTGTTGAAGCTGAAGTAATCATTGTCAGGTAGGACGTAGTAGCGGATAATTTTGTGTACTAGATCAGACCTTAATCAGCATAGTTCTAGGTTGTCCAAGCCCAAAATTTCAATCCTGGTGGCGTAAGGGATTCTATTGTGAGCAGAGGAGTGGAGGACTCTTCTCGTGAAATACTTCTGGACTCGCTCAATTGTATTAAAGTCCGATATACAGTGTGGATTCCAGGCAGATGAGCTGTATTCAAGAATTGGTCTGGCAAAGGTTTTGTATGCCCTATTTAGCAGTGCAATGTTACCGGAGAAAATATATATCTGCTACACATCACTGGATTCAATGAGATGGTGGTTGAAATGTTTGTTATAAATAAGGATGAATACAGTTGACATCCAAAGCAATTTTTTGGGAGAATGTAGGAGATCTTCTGATAAAGGGCAGAATGTCTCGCCTTCTGTCTGTCCTAGGTCAAGTCTTCAAGGAGAAGCCTGGATTGGATCCTTCGAGTCCTCCATCTATTTTGGAGGACAGGCACTTCGGATTTGGATGATCAAAGGGAAGGAAGAGCAAACATTCTACAGAATGGCAGCGCATGGAATAACGTCTAGCAGGGTGATGAACATCCATACCAGGCACCAGCCTCTTCTCAATGCTCATATATAAACCATGCCCTCCTTCTTGAGGATTCCTCTTGAAAGATTTCAACCCATAGAGTCCAACTTAAATTTTCAAATCTTCTTGTCAAATGAAAACCCCAATAGTTACACAGACTCTTCCTTTGTATCATTGTCTTATTTTAGGTCCTCTCAGGATAATTATTTGTTTTCTCATGTCTCAGAAATGTATGCTTTGAGAAGTAAGTGCATGGATCCCAGGGATGGTTGTGATGATTATTTTAATAGGAAGAACAACAGCAGCTCCTCCTGGCCGTTCAGATATCTATATATTCTCCATCTCCACCTCCTCATCCTTTTCCTTCTTCTCTTCCAGAATTCTCCTTTCTTCTTTCTGTTCTCTATTATAATCCTTGAAACACATTGGTTTGGAATGTGATTTGGTGACATATTTCATAAGTCAACTGGATTGGGACACTGTGAAAAGATCCTTGTGTTGTCTTCTTCTTCTTCTTCTTCTTCTTCTTCTTCTTCTTCTTCTTCTTCTTCTCCTCCTCCTCCTCCTCCTCCTCCTCCTCCTCCTCCTCTTCTAATTCTAATTCTAATTCTTCTCCTCCTTCACCTCCTCCACCTTCACCAACTCTTCCTCCACCTCAAATATGAGCAGAATTCTCCTTCCCCCTTTCTGTTCTCTATTATAAAACCTCCTCCACCTCCTCCTCCTCCTCCTCCTTCATCACCTCTTCCTCCTTGAAAAATGTGATAACACTTGGGTTCATGCTCAAATAAGGATCTGATGGAGGACGAGGCTTCACCATGGTGATCATTCGGTGATTAATACCATACAGGTAGTCCTCTGCTTATGACCGCAATTGACCCCCAAAATCATGTTGCTAAGTGAGACATTTGTTCAGTGAGTTTTGCCCCATTTCTTGCCCCACTTGCTAAGTGAACCTCTGCAGTCGTTAGGCTAGTAGCACAGTTGCTAAGCTTCCTTCATGTAAGCGTACCGAGGCTGATCAAAGGAGCTTATTTCCTGTAGGTTTTTGTCTCACTTCTCTATCTGAACCAAGCACTGTGCACCCGCTTCCAATCCAGACAGCACAGTAATACCCAGCCTCGTCTTCCACCAAGGCCCCCGTGATGGTCAGGGACATGGTGTTCCCTGACCTGGAGCCAGAGAAGCGGGCAGGAATGCCTGATGGTCTGGTACTGGTGCTGTGCATTAAGAGCCTTGGGATCTGCTCTGATTTCTGTTGGACCCATACAGGGTAATTGTTGTCGCCAATGACACCCCCATCGTATCTACAAGACATGGAGATTGTCCCTCCTGGAGCTACAAGTTCTGGATTCTTCAGGCTCTGAAGCTGCTGGATGCTGGCCTCTAAAAGAGAACAGAGAATTGGGGAAATGGAAATAAATGAAACGAGGCTACACCACAGGGTGAGATCCACCATTTGCCTGCACCTGGGAGGTTCTCAGAAGGGCTATTCCCACAATTCTATTCCTCTTACCAAACAAAGATAGGACTAGAAAGAGGTAAAGTATCCAAGCCATGATGGAGAACAGGGTGAACTTCCTGAAGGAAAGACTCTGGAACTGATATCCATCAGGTCTCACTTAAATCCCCAGGGGGCTGAAGAAGGCATCTCTATATGCAAATGGGCTTTTATTTTAAGAACAAGCATGGTCCGTTGTACATGGACCTGAAGGTGCTTGCCTGCACCCTGTTGGCCTAAAAAAGATATTGCTGAGCTTAGGGGGAAAAAATAAGGGTTCTGTAACAACATAAA
Organism: Thamnophis sirtalis; assembly: GCF_051295495.1. Lineage (NCBI taxonomy): Eukaryota > Metazoa > Chordata > Lepidosauria > Squamata > Natricidae > Thamnophis > Thamnophis sirtalis. The sequence continues at coordinate 58,469,485 of NW_028261382.1, read as the reverse complement.
GTGGAACCAGAGGATCCTAAGATGAAAAGAAGGACTATGGGAGACATGATGGCAGTCTTCCAATATCTCAGGGGCTGCCACAAAGAAGAGGGAGTCAAGCTGTTCTCCAAAGCACCTGAAGGCAGGACAAGAAGCAATGGGTGGAAACAAGGAGAGAGGCAACCTAGAAGTAAAGAGAAATTTCCTGACAGTGAGGACAACTCACTTCCCTCCAGAAGTTGTTGGTGCTCCAACACTAAAGGTTTTCAAGAAGAGATTGGAGAAATATTTGTCTGGAATAGTAGCAAATTACCTGCCTGAGCAGGGAGTTGGACTAGTAGACCTCCAAAGTCCCTTCCAACTCTGTTATTCTATTCTATTCCATTCCATTCCATTCCATTCCATTCCATTCTATTCTATTCTATTAGGACCTCCAAATTGCATACTAGGTGACTTTGAAGAAGGTCTACCATATCCTGATCCAAAGGTCAAAAAAATCTCCACTTCCAGGCGATTATGAAATCCACAGATGCTTGCAGTTATGACCACTGGGTCTGGATCTCCTCGCCTCTATTCAGAAGAGTATTAATCATAACAGAATGAAAAATAAGAAGGGGTCTTGGATTCTTCTTTCAGACAACATGTTGGGGGAATTCCAGGCATTGAAATCCACAGACCTTAAAGTCATCAACTTCGAAAACCAGGGCTCTAATCACCATGTCCATTTCATCTGCATACTGGCTACAATTTTTGTGGCCTGTCATTGGCCAGCAGAGCTGGTGGCAGACTCAGACAGTGAGGAGGTTGGGGAGGAACATGGGCCAGTGCTGGAGTCTGGGGAAGGCTTGAATGAGGGCTCTGTTTCGGAGGCAGAGAGGGGGCCAGGGCCATATGCCAGTTATCAGCTGCCTTCAGAGTCAGACATCGGTGAGGCAGACGAATAGCTGGAGCCTGTTCCCAATATGCATATGCGCAGAGGTGGCAGGAGAAGGGAACAGCTAAGAAACAAGGGTCAACTCGGGAGTAAAGGCACAGGTGGAGGGTGAATGGCCCCTCCCATAGGGAATAAAGAGGAGCGAAAGAGGAGTGGAGTTTGCAGGAGACAATTAGTTCAACTCATTAGGGTGAAGATCTGTTCCTGACTCCTTGCCAAGGAATTGCTGCTACAGCATGGTGTTTGGAAGATATCAGCCTGGCAGCTCTCCTAGCCTGATAAAGGTTCGTAGTTCTGAAATCTCATGAAAGACTGTTGGCCGGGACTTTGCTAGAGGAATTCCCTTTAACCTAAATAGAAGAGATTTTATCAGGATGAGGTCAGCTTCATGACCTTGGGAGGCCTAGGTCACAACAACAATATCAACAGGAAGCTCAAGAGTTGATACAACAGCTAATGATGCTTGAAGAGAGCAAAGAGCATGAGAGGTTTTGCCTTCCTTCCCCATTGCACTGTATCACTGTGCCACGAGCTCCCTGGGTTCAAACAGCAGTAATAGAGGGCTTCATCTTCTGCCAGGGCTCCTGTTATGGTCAGGGACATGACATTCCCCGATTTGGACCCAGAGAACCTGGCTGGAACATCAGAAGGTTTGACACTGGTATGGTGAACCAAGGTCCTGGGTGATTTGCCTGGTCGTTGCTGGACCCACCAAGGGTAATTGTTGTCAGAGATGACTCCAGTAGAGTATCTGCAAGATATGGTGATTGTCCCACCAAGAGGCACCGATTCTGGGTCCTTCAAGCTTTGCAGCTGCTGAAGGCTGAGATCTGCAAGGAAACACAGCAAAGAACTGCTTATTTAAGGGACCATGGCCACCATTTGGGAGAAGACACAGCTTCTCTCTTCCATCAACTCCATGTAGCTCACCAATGGTAGCAAGGAACATGGCCAGAAAGAACATGCTGCTTATTCGCGGGAGATATGACACGTTCATCTTCTTGAAGTGACAGGATCTTCTCTTGGGGTCAACCCAGTTGTTCTTAAATCCCCAGAGGCCAAAAAACATCAGTTCCTTCATGCAAATCTTTTGCACCTTTATCTTCTGTCTCTGGCTGTTGAAACCACCACATGAGAAACTCTGGCACCTATTTGATTGGTTCTGTGTTGGAAGAAACCTGTGCATTCTATCCTCTGCTCATGACTTGCTTGGAAGAGGTGGTGGTAGAAAGGTTGGATACGAATTAGGGTGAACACAATTGAGATTCAGAACTATTTCCAAAACAAATTATTATTATTATTTTGGAATGTAGGATAGTTAGATCTTCTGATAATGGGTGGAAACTGTTCCAGGCCAACTCAACAGATAAACTGTCCTAAGTCAACTCAGCAAGTAGAAGCTTGGGGTGAATCCTTCGAGTCCTCCATATATTGTGGAGTAAAAGTTGATTCCTTCTCCTCTGGATGGCCAAAGGCATGGAATTGTAGATGTTCTACAGAATGCATGGAATAAAGTCTATCAGAGTGGTGAAGAGCCAGGCATCATCTTCTTGTCCTCAGTTTACACATATAAATTATTGTCTTCCTACTTGGGTACTTACACTTGGTGGATTTGAACCCAGAGAGTCCAACTTAATTTTCAAATATGGCATTCAATGAGAGGAGAAAAATCCCTCCCTGATATTTACACTGACTCTTTCTTTGGACCTTGCCTTGATCTACTTCCTCACAGGATGATTATTTGTTTTCTCCTCTCTTGTGTGCCAGAAATGGATGCTTTGAAAATAAACTGCAAGAAACCCAGGAGTAGTTGTTATTGTTGGTGAAGTTTTGGTAGGAAGAACAACAGCAGCCCCTACTGATCTTTAACCTACTCCTCCACTTTCCCCTGTTCTACTTCTTGTTTTTCTCCACCACCTCCTCCTCCTCCTCCTCCAGATTCTTGCCTTCTATTCTCCACCACTCCTCCTTCTCTTCTTCTTTCCATCCTCCTAGTCCATTTCACCTCCTTCCTTCCTTCCCCTGTCTCCTTCTTCCCCCTCCATTTCTCCTCCTCCTCTTCCTTCCTCCCTGCTCTGTCTCCCTCATAGTCCTCTTCCTCCTTGTTCTCTCTTTCTATTCTCCATTTCTCCTCCTTCCTCCTCTTCCATTTCTCCTCCTCTTTCTCCTCCTCCATTTTCATTTTCTTCCTTCCTCCCCTTCTGTCTCCCTCCTCCTTCTTTCTTTCCATTCTCCAGTTCTCCTCCTTCCTCCTCCTCCTTCCTCCCCGCTCTGTCTCCCTTCTCATCCTCTTCCTCCTCCTTCTCTCTTTCTATTCTCCATTTCTCCTTCTCCTCCTCTTTCTTCCTTCCCCCTCTGTCTCCCTCCTCCTCCTCCTCAATGGGACAACTATTTGAACCACAATATTATAAGGGCTCCTTCCTTAACTAGGGGGATGGATTAGAAGACCTCCAAGGCCCTTTCCAGCATTGTGATTCTAAGTTTGAAAAAACCCTGCTCTATTCAAAATGTCCCTTTATCTTCAGATTCACTACAATGTCAACAGGAAGCTCAAGAGTTGATGCAACCGTTAATGATGCTTGAAGAGAGTCAAGAAGGACAGAGTTTTTGTCCTCCTTCCCCATTGCACTGAACCACTGTGTCACAAGCCCCCTGGGTTCAAACAGCAGTAATAGAGGGCTTCATCTTCAGCCAAGGCCCCCGTGATGGTCAGGGACATGACATTCCCTGACTTGGACCCAGAGAATCTGGCTGGAACATCAGAAGGTTTGACACTGGTCTGATAAACCAAGAGCCGGGGTGGTTTGCCTGGAAGTTTCTGGGCCCACCAAGGGTTATTGCCATCGGCGATGACTCCAGTAGAGTATCTGCAAGATATGTTGACAGTCCCACCAAGAGGCACCGATTCTTGGTCCTTCAAGCTTTGCAGCTGCTGAAGGCTGAGATCTGCAAGGAAACACAGCAAAGAACTGCTTATTTAAGGGACCATGGCCACCATTTGGGAGAAGACCCAGCTTCTCTCTTCCACCAACTCCATGTAGCTCACCAATGGTAGCAAGGAATATGACCAGAAAGAACATTCTGCTTATTCGGGGTAGATATGACATGTTCATCTTCTTTTGAAGCAAATGGATCTTCTCTTGAGGTCAACCCAGTTGTTCTTAAATCCCCAGAGGCCAAAAAAAATCAGTTCCTTCATGCAAATCGTTTTCAACTTTATCTTCCATCGCTGTGGTGGAACAACCACAAGAGAACCTCTTGCACCTGCTAGACAGATTGTGTCTCTGAAGGGTCTCCTCAACTGTATTTGCTACACATCGTTGACTTCAAAGAAATTGGAACAGAGAGGCTTCCAATGAATAAGAAAGAGCTGAAATATTTGAGAATTCAGACACTCTATGAAGCTCCAGGAAATTTGGGAGGAGAATGTGAAAATGAACATCTGGATAGACGGCTCTCACTCATCAAGGGCCAAAGCACTTATAATTTTGCAAGAATGTCCTGGCAATAATTACACCTTGCAAGAAATTGTAAGACTTGTGTGGAATCACCATGATTCATGTAAGGGCCAGCAAGCCTTTATTTCAAGCTTCATCTTTCTCTCTTCTTCCAGATATTAACCACTACATGAAAATATTTGGACTACCTGGAAATATTTGTTGACTAACATTGTCAATGATCCCAGGTTAAGTTCCAAACCTGGTTTGACATAAAACAGATTCCATACCATGTTTTCTTCTACTGCATCTTTCATTCTTCCCTTTGTCTACATAAGGCACCTCTTTGAGATCATTCTTTTTCATTCCTTCTCTCTGCAGTTCCCAGATCGGAAATAGATGCAATCCTCAAGACAATTGAGGATAAGAAACTTGAATTGGGGGTTTGGTTTCATAAGAAGTACCACAGCATCACCTGCTGGTTTTATACATCTCTCCACCGGGAGCCACAAAACCGTTTTGACATCTAAAATGAAGATAAAACTGCTTATATCATTTTTTAAAATCTTTATGCTATGTATAAAAAAAAATATAGGGTGTTGCATTTATGAAATCAATGAACTGCTACAGAGAACATAATGTTTTATTTCTGCATGCAACAAAAATATTTTGAACTCCGGAAAAAAAAGATGGGTCAAAAAGCTCAAATGAAGCTTGCATGTTGCTGAGTGTCACACATTGGCAGTTGTGACACATATTTTGAGCGACAGAGAGCCAGAGAAGAGGGATGAAAGAGCCACATGAATTGCTCCAGAGTTGCAGGTTGCAAACCCCTGTCCTAGTTCATTCTCCTTCTTCTCCTCCCTCCCTTCCCAGCAACACACAAACACACACACAAATACACAAATGGAAAACTGCACATTAAGGGAGGAATAATATTCATATAAAGTTATGAAGTAAAGGAGATGAGCAGGATGAGACTGAGGGTGGGGTTAAATGCGCCATCAGTTTGGAATCCTTACATTCATGCAAGAAATCTAAGACCAGCTTCCCCATGAATTCTGTTGATTCCTATCTACTGTAGTTCCACTTAGGCATGGCCATTAGTAGATCAGATTTTTATTTATAGGTAGCCTGTAATAAATATATTTTGAACTTAGCTCTTGTGTTCTGGTTTCTTGCACATGACACGGAGAACAGAACATATGTAAAAAAGAGGTAGAGACTCTAGAAAGAGTGCAGAGAAGAGCAATCAAGAGGATTAGGGGACTGGAGGCTAAAACATATGAAGAACAGTTGCAGGAACTGAGTATGTCTAATGTAGTGAAAAGAAGGACTAGGGGAGACATGATAGCAGCCTTCCAATATCTCGGGGGCTGCCACAAAGAAGAGGGAGTCTCCAAAGCACCTGAGGGCAGGACAAGAAGCAGTGGGTGGAAACCTATCGAGCAGAGAAGCAGCTTAGAAGTAAGGATAAATTTCCTGACAGAACAATTGGCCAGTGGAACAACTTGCCTCAAGAAGTTGTGGGCACTCCAACACTGGAGGTTTTTAAGAAGAGATTGGACAACCATTTTTCTGAAGTGGTGTAGGATTTCCTGCCTGAGCAGAAGGTTGGACTAGAAGACCTCCAATGTCCCTTCCAACTCTTATTCTATTCTATTCTATTCTATTCTATTCTATTCTATTCTATTCTATTCTATATAAGAGTGGCAGTAATAGACCCATTGGCAGGCACAAATGATGAGACTCCAGGTGTAGAGTTTAAACTAGCTATTTTATTGTTGCATGCCTATTTCACAGGAATCTCCCTCTACTGGCAGCTTTTGCCAGAGAAAGTTTAGGTAAAGCTATGTTTTGTGTTTGTGATAAAGACCCTAACCCTTTGAAAAGGTGGCTCCTAATTACAGTAGAATTAGGAGAAATAGTAAAATGCAGATCGTTCTCGGCTTACAGCCATCCATTTAATGACCATTTGAAGTTAGAAGAGCACTGAAAAAAGTGACTTATGACCAGTGGTGAAATTCAATTTTTTTATTACCGGTCCTTCCCCACTCCTGGGGGAAGGATACTACAAAATCTCCACTCTCACCCCACTCTGGGGCTAGACAGAGGTGGCATTTGCTGGTTCTCCAAACTACTCAAGGTTTCCACTATGAGTTCTCCAGAACCTGCTGAATTTCACCCCTGCTTATGACTGTTTTTCCCACTTCATGACCATTGCAGCATTCCCATGGTCAAAATTTGAACGCCGGGCAGCTGGCATGTGTTTTTCACAGTTCTGGTCCCTTTTGCGACTTTCTGACAAGCAAAATAAATGGGGAAGCCAGATTCACCTAACTACTGTGTTACTAACTTAACAACTGTGGCAATTCACTCAACACCTCTACTAAAGAAAGGTCACAAAATGTGGGCAAAACTCTTTTCATAACTCTCTTGTTTAACAAGGGAAGTTCTGGTCCCAATTGTATTGCAGGTATATACGTTTTGGGAACAGCGTTCAATGCTTTGTAGTTCCACAACTTTCATCTGCAGATGCCTGACGTGGTGTGACAAGCAAAAGGTTTTTGTCTCAGTTCCCCATAAAACTCAACCACTGTGTGCCCAGTAAGTTTGTAGTCCCATGTGTTACAGTAATAAACAGCATCATCTTCCACTTGAACTCCACTGATCACCAGATTCCAGAGGTTCTTGGAGGCATCGGGAGAAACGCTGAACCTCTCTGGGACCCCAGTTCCCCTGCCTTGATCGGTACTGGTATAATAGTGGTACAGAAAACGTGGGATGCCACCTGGTTTCTGCTGGTACCACCTGGCTCTCTCGCGGTCAATGGAGTAGCCACTGTTCATTTGACAAGGGATGTTTAATGTTAACCCTGGAGACACAGTCAGGGAGGCTGGTTGAGTTAGTATCAGCTGGGACTCCAAACCTGCAACCAAATAAAAACGAGGAACTATGTTAGTGTGTCTACTGGTTGTATCTTGATGGAACAGACAGACATATTCTCCTTGAAAAGAACCTTCAACCCATGGTCTGGACTCACCTGGAAAGAGCCATCCCAGGAATAGAACAGAGTAGGCCCACAACATTGTAAGAGGGATGAGCACACCAATGAATTCTGCCCCTCTCGATCCTTTCAAATGCCTTATATTGAAACCATGGAGGCAAAATCTCTGTTTTTTTAATGCAAATATCATCATCCTTGTGATGTCACAGAAGGACTCTGGGAGGATTTAGATTTAAAAAGAGGTTTTCCAGCCTACTTAAACTGATCCACAACCAGAAGTGCTTTTCAAAAGACAACTTGACTGTCTTGAAAATCAAAATGTTTCATTTTTCATCCAAGAAGCTTCTTCAGTTCTTCTCCAAAAACTTGAGTTCTCTCGCATGCTCAGAGAACACCATTTCCCTCTCAATACATATCTAAGTAATTTTATATTTATAAATCCTATTATTTCTTAATCTTTTGCTTATCAGTCTACGTTTGGTTATTTGTATCAGACAGTCTTCGTTGTTTTTCTACTAATATATAACTTTTCCTACTTTTATAAATCCTGCTTTTCCTACATTCTTATCACTAATTCCTACTTCTTCTATAATACAAACTACATTTTCCAAGCTCTTATTTCCTATTTCTATCCTCTAACCACTTATACCATTTTCCCCAAATTAAATAGTGCTCTGTTTCCTCCCTGCCTTGATTGGTACTGTTCTAATGTTCCCTTTTATTTGTATCCATTTTATGTATTCAAAATCAATTTTATACTTATATATGTTATCTAATACATGCTTGAATAAACAAATAAATAAAATTTGTAGGCCTCTTGCCCCTGCTAGACAGATTGTGTCTCTGAAGGGTCTTCTCAGCTGTATCTGCTACACATGGTTGACTTCAAAGAAATTGGAACAGAGAGGCTTCCAATGAATAAGAGCTGAAATAATTGAGAATCCGGACACTGTAGGAAGCTCCAGGAAATTTGGGAGGAGAAGGTGAAAATGAACATCTGGATAGATGGCTCTCACTCAAGTGCTTTGGCCCTTGACGGTTCTCCATATAATTTTGCAAGAATGTCCTTGCAATAATTACACCTTGCAAGAAATTGTAAGACTTGTGTGGAATCACCATGATTCGTGTAAGGTCCAGCAAGCCTCTATTTCAAACGGCACTGTACATTTGTGGAACCTCTTCTATAGAAGAGCTTAGAACTGGCAGGAACCCACCCCTGCATCATTCATTACGGTTCTTCCTTGGTGTAAGAATAGGCCAAACCTCTGAACTTGGTTCAGTTCCTGCCGTGAGGTTTTTATCTCAGTTCCCCATCCCGATGAACAGCTGTGCGACACGCTGCCACTCCAAACCACACAATAATAAGTCGCATCATCTTCCAACTGGCTTTCCTTGATGATGAGGGACATGGTGTTGTCCGACTTTGAACCGGAAAAACGGGCTGGGACGCCGCTGGCCCTGGTACTGGTGGAATAGATTAAGAGCCGTGGAACTTCTTCGGACTTCTGCTGGATCCATAGAGGGTAATTGTTGTCTGTGATGGCCCCAGCACTGTAGCTACATGACAGAACAACTGTCTCCCCTGGAGCTACCAACTCTGGATCTCTCAGGTTCTTTAGCTGCTGGACGCTGAGATCTGAAAGAGATTATGAAAGGGGCGGAAAGAATGGGACTAGATCAGAGAGCAAAAAAAATATCGAATGATTGTATGCTTGACACCAGAGCAAATCATTAGATGCCTGTGAGTTTCATCCCTCCCCTGGAGTAATTAGAAATCCCTCACTGAAGGAGGAGAGGATGGTGAAGAGCAGAAGGACCCAAGCCATGATGGAAAGGCAGCTAATCGTCTGGAAGGACAGGAAACACTACCTGGCCTTCTCCAAGACCTTCTTAAACCCCTCTGAGGTCGTGTCTCCAAATATTTCATGCAAATCATTTGCTTTTTAAGTCCAGGCTGTGGGTGAGGAGGTGCATAAAATCAGCAAATGGCTTTTTGCTGCCCCCTTTTGGATGAAGGTGGAGATGGAGTCCTTTATAATAACAAGAGCAATAACAATAACACTTAGACTTATATACCACTTCACAGTGCTTTACAGCCCTCTCTAAATGGTTTACCGAGCCAGCCTCTTGCCCCCAACAATCTGGGTCCTCATTTTATCGACCTCAAAAGGATGGAAGGTTGAGGCAATTTTGAGGCGGTCAGGATTGAACTGCTGGCAAAGGGCAAGAGTCAGCCTGCAATACTGTATTCTAACCACTGGGCCACAACAATTCCTAATTCTGCACCAAGTAAAAATCCAAGTGGAAGATAGCAATTTTTCCTACATCTTTATTTTGTTCTATACTCTATTATATACTTTATTATATCGGGGCAAAATGACTCAGGGGCTAAGACGCTGAGCTTGTCAATCAAAAAGGTCAGCAGTTCGGTGGTTTGAATCCCTAGCACTGCGTAATGTAGTGAGCTCCCGTTACTTGTCCCAGCTTCTACCAACTTAACAGTTTGAAAGCATGTAAAAATGCAAGTAGAAAAATAGGAACCACCTTTGGTGGGAAGGGAACAGCATTTCATGCGCCTTCGGCATTGAGTCATGCTGACCACATGACCAAAGAGAGGTCTTCGGACAGCACTGGCTCTTTGGTTTTGAAACAGAGATGAGCACCGCCCCCTAGAGTCGGGAACAACTAGCACATATGTGTGAGGGGAACCTTTACCTTATACTTTATTGACATGAGCCATCTGGCCCATTGGATAAGGGGATGTTCTGTTCAGTTTTGGGACCGCAACATCCAATCGTGGCAAAGGTTGGTGAACAATCTCAGGTCCTTTAAAGGAGACTGGAAATTGTTCAAAGCACCTAAAGCATTGATGGTGTGGCTTTGCTCAATAACTAGGAACGAACGGTTGTAGAAATGGAAGTGATATATTTTGGCAATTAAGTCCAGTGCTTTGCAATTGGGGGCTCCAAATTGCAAGAGAATTTAGAAAATCGAGAATCTAGAAAAATTGCAGAGGAGAGCAACCAGGATAATTAGGGGACTGGATGCTGAAACATACAATGAATGGTTGCAGGAACTGGGCATGGTTAGTCTAGTGAAGAGAAGGACCAGTGGAGACAGGAGAGCAGTCTTACAATATTTGAGAGACTGTCACAGAGAGGAAGGGGGTCGAGCTATTTTCCAAAGCACCTGAAGGCCAGACAAGGAATAATAATGGATGGAAACGGACCAAGGAGAGATTCAACCTAAAAACAAGGAGGAACTTTCTGACAGTGAGAACAATCAACCGATGGAACAGAAGTTGCTTTCGGAAGTTGTGGGAGCTTCATCACTTGAGACTTTCAAGAAGAGTCTGGACTGCCATTTGTCAGGAATGGTGTAGGGTCTCCTGCTTGAGTGGGGGGTTGGACTAGATGACCTATAAGGTCCCTTCCAACTCCCTTCCACTTGAACTCCACTGATCACCAGATTCCAGAGGTTCTTGGAGGCATCGGGGGAAACGCTGAACCTCTCCGGGACCCCAGTTCCCCTGCCTTGATCGGTACTGGTATAATAGTGGTACAGAAAACGTGGGATGCCACCTGGTTTCTGCTGGAGCCACCTGGCTCTCTCACTGTTAATAGAGTAGCCACTGTTCATTTGACAAGGGATGTTAAATGTTAACCCTGGAGACGCAGTCAGGGAGGCTGGTTGAGTTAATATCATCTGGGACTCCAAACCTACAACAAATAAAAATGAGGAACTATGTTAGCGTTTCTTCTGGATGTATCTTGATGGAACAGACAAACATCTCCTGCGTCCCTTGGAAAAAACCTTCAAACCATTGTCTGGATCACGGTTCATCAACCTGAAACACTGAAAGGGTCACAAAGGTCCTAACCGGAAACCCCTCATTCAATTCTGGAGCCAACCAGAAGTCCCCCCCCCCCCCTCCACCATAGAGTCTCCTCCTAGCACAGGGTCCTTTTTCCTCTACCTGTCCTAACCGAAAGCCCTACCCACTGTGGAGCTGACCAGAAAACCCTCTCCTTGCCAGAGTGTCTCCTCCTGGCATGCTGTGCTCCCTCCCCCCACGCCCCACAACCGGATGCTCCTGTCAAAATTGTGGAGCCGACCGGCGACAGGGAGCCACAGCAGAGGGATGAAAGAGCCACATGCGGGTTGCTAACCCCTTGTCTGGACTCACCTGAGAAGAGCCATCCCAGGAAGAGAAGAGAGTAGGCCCACAACATTGTGAAGAAGGATGTGCACACCGCTGGCTTCTCCTGCCTCTGTCTGTCCTTCCAAACGCCTTATATTAAATCCATGGAGGCAAATCCTCCATTGTTTATGCAAATATCATCAGTTGAACTATGTTTGGCTCTCTGCTGCACCCTTATGGTGCCTGGGAGGACTTAGATTCATGTTCCAGGCTACTGGGTGATATTTGCATAAGAATCCACAACCAGGATACTGGAGTGATTTTTTTTTAATTGGGAAAAAAATGTTCTGTACAGGTCCCAAAGGTGCTTTTCAAATGGCAACTTATCTTTCTTTTTCTGTGGAAATGATTTACTTCACGCTAATCAATAGATTTTTAAGTCCAGGCTGTGGGTGAGGAGGTGCATAAAATCAGCCAATGGCTTTTTGCTGCCCCCTTTTGGATGGAGGTGGAGATGAAGATGGAGTCCTTGATAATAACAAGAGCAAGAGCACTTAGACTTATATACTGCTTTATAGTGGCTTCTAGCCAGTTGTGGGATTCAGCCAGTTCGCACCTATTCGGGAGAACCGGTTGGTAACTTTCCAAGCAGTTCGGAGAACCGGTTGTTGGAAGAAATCTCATTTTGTTTTTTCCCCACTTTAAAGGGCTAATCCTGCAAGGAAGGCAGGAAGGAAACATTCTGGTTTTATTTCTAGCCTAATCTTTATTGCCCTGCTTACAGAAACTGCCTCTCTGGTTAACCCTTATTACATTGTAACAGCTAAGATGAAGTGCCCATCAACGTCAGTGATGTTGAGTTGGCCATGCCCACCCAGTAACATGACCACCAAGCCCCACCTACCCTGCTGGTCATTAGGGCAGAGAACCTGTTGTTAAATTATTTGAATCCCACCACTGCTTCTAGCCCTCTCAAAGCAGTTTACAGAGTCAACATATTATCCCCCAACAATCTGGGTCCTCATTTTACCAACCTCGGAAGGATGGAAGGCTGACTCAGCATTGAGCTGGTCAGGATCGAATTCCTGGCAGTGGGCAGAGTTAGTCTGCAATAATGCATTCAGATAGATCAAGAGACTGCAGTACTACATTCTAACCACTGCACCACCAGGGATCTTCCTATAAACTCCAATGACCTCAACATTAGGATGACCTGCGCCATGATGTTATTGCACATAAATCATATAATTATGTGCCATGACATAGTTATGCAAGTGCATAATTTGAAAAATGTCCTGGCAGTTAGAACAGTCAATCAGAGGAATGCCTTGCCTCCAGAAGATGTGAAGGCTCCAACACTGGGAGTTTTTAAGAAGAGATTGGACCACCGTTTGTCTGAAGTGGGGTAGGGTTTGGACTAGAAGACCTCAAAGGTCCCTTCCAACTCTGTTATTCTGTTAAATCATGTCATGGCGTCTCTGCTTTGTTTTCAGGACAATTTATCTTCTGTCCGCATTACAGAGTACTCAAAACAACATCCAGTTAATCTACCCATGATGGAGGAAAAAAAATAGTTGGGGTACCATTCTTTTGGGGGGGGGGTATCTGGGCAGACTGAAAAGATGAAACATCTTGATTGTCAATCATGAAATCTTCCTAGCTCTTCCTATGTAAATGGTCGTACTGTGTTACTGTGGTTACCAGCCAAAAGCATCCGTTGTTGGGCAATAGGACCTTCAGGAGATGCATAAACCACTTCTTGCCTTATACCGAAAGTTGACAGTGGTTTGTGGTTCAGCTTGAGTACATTGAATCAATTCCCCTGGGAAGAAGGGAGGAAGTGACAAGCCGTATGTGGTACTTTCAGCTTGGTTTACAGGGTGCCAAATAAAATGACTAAAAGGAGCAACGAAAGGGAAAAGTGAGACTTTAAATTGTCACATTGTCAGGAGTAGAGTACAATTATTCCAGATCTATATTTCTTTATCTACTACTAGCTGTTAACCCAGGATTGCCTGAGTATTTGTTTATCCCAATCTTGTTATTAGACATTTGTGAACATTTGTTATGTTTGGTCCAGAATTATGTCTGGACCAAACATAATTTCTAATGTTGGATTTCCCCACTTACTAGAGGGAACCCCCTTGTAGAGTACTGTGAAGCCGTTACCATGGCAACTCAACTGGGCTGTACAGTAGAATCCATTTTTAATGCAGTACAGTAGAAGCCATTTTAAAGCACAACAGGCTGTATCTTAACAGAACACATACCTCGAGGTATGTTAGGGGTGTTTTACTCCCATAGTATTTGTTTCCAGAGAGGCAGTACAATAAGGCAGTACAGTGGAAGCCATTTTAAAGCACAACAGGCTGTATCTTAGCAGAACACATACCTTAAGGGGTGTTAGGGGTGTCTTACTCCCACAGTGTTTGTTTCCAGAGAGTAAGTCATCTGTGTAGCAAGTTTGGCTGGTATACAACCAAAGTAACAAACACACACAGACACACATATTCATACACATACATACATACATACATACATACATACACACATACATACACACATACACACATACATATAACAACAAGACACAAGGACAGTTTTTCCCCGAACCCATCACTCCGCTAAACAACTAATTCCCACAACACTGTCATATTACCTCCTAAGTCTATATTACTATTATTTTTCTCTTCCTTCCTAATATCTATCTCTCCCCACTTATGACTATAACCATGTTGCTTGTATCTTTCAATTTATATTGCTTTGTTTGTTTCCTAGTACGATTTGATAGCTTATTAGTAACCTTGACTATCACTAAGTGTGGTGTCTTTTTATTCTGGATGAATGTATTTTATTCTCCTTATGCACACTGAGAGCATCTGCACCAAAGACAAACTCCTTGTGTGTCCAATCACACTTGGCCAATAAAGAATTCTAAATGCAAAAGGGAAAATATTTCTCCTTTTGTTTTCTTTTTAATTTGTCTTGCTAGCCCTCCGCCAGCAAAAAAGAAGCCCAAGCTCCGTTTTCACCAGCAGAGATACCACAGGAGGATCCTTTGCTTGTTCCAGGGCGACCCCCGTGGGCCTTGAGTTTGACACCCCTGATTTAGACCTACCTTCTCCAGAACTATCTGTCCCCAATTAAAGTTCTCTCTTTTGAGTAAGGTTTAGGATGGAAACTACGAAAGACCAACAGTGCCATCTAGTGTCCAAAGACAAGTAAGGCAGGTAAGATACCGTTTCAGGCCCAGGTGGGAAATAGCAAGGGGGACCTACTTCACATGCTCTCCTCTTGGTGGCAGAAGAGAGCAAGTAAGGTGGAAAGAACATTAGAGGCATCGGGAGTTCCAAAGATCTACATCTATATGGGTTGCAGAGATGTAGAAGCTCACCTAAAATGGGGATATGAGAAGAGAACAGTGAGAATAATTCATCAGTGGAACTGCTTGCCTCCAGAAGTTGTGGATGCTCCCCTATTAAGACTGCATTACTATTGTTCATCTCCTCCTTCCTAGTACCTATCTCTTCCCACTTATGACTATAGCCATGTTGCTTTTATCTTTACAATTTATATTGCTTTTATTTGTTTCCTAGTATGATTTGATAGCTTATTAGTAACCTTGAGAATCACTAAGTTTCTAGAATGAGAAGAATTAAATGCTTGGATTCACCACCACTTAGAAAAAGTCTAACAACCTTGTCATGGACGAGGGGAACGGTTGGATTTATTTTGAACTTATTTCACCTTTACAAAAAGAGATAAGAATGAAAAGTAATCGTTGTTTGCTCTTCCCCGTTGCCACTTTCATTGACATATCGGATTCTGCTTTCTAAACTGAGAACAACAAATTAAAGCTAGTCATTCTTCAATGGTTGATGGATCAATGGATGGATGGATGGATGGATGGATGGATGGATGGATGGGTGGATGGATGGGTGGATGGATGGGTGGATGGATGGATGGATGGGTGGATGGGTGGGTGGGTGAATGGATGGATATATAGATGAGTGGGTGGATGGATGGGTGGATGGATGGATTGATGAGTGGGTGGATGAATGGATCGATCGATCGATCGATCAATGGATGAGTGGGTAGATGGATCGATGAGTGGGTGGGTGGATGGATGGATGGATGGATGGATGGATGGTGCCATTGGCTGGACTACAAAGTCAGAAAAATAGGGATTATAACAAATATTTATCTACAATTTAGATTTCTACTGGGGCAGAATTAACCAATCAGATTGTGCCAAGCTCTTCCCAGCTAAAACCTTCTTGCTTTGGATGTCACACTTTGGGAAATAAATGTGGCGGTGAACCACTTTCATTTTTTAGTTTTCAATTAAAAGAGAGACGTGAGAGAATTTGGCTACGGGATTCTCATAAAATCATACTTTTCATCACAAACACAGCCATGAAACTTTGTCAAATATCATTTATTTGCAAAACCAGCTCTTTCCATCGGATTAGCAACCTGAAGTCTCAGGGCTCTGGGCTTCCCCTACACCCATCACCCTCCTAAGCTGTGCAACAGAGCTTGTAGCAGATGGAAATGAAATTGCATGAGGTTCTCTCATTTCTGTTCAGCTGAAGGGTCCCCAGTGTCAGGTCAAGGCATGTTGCCTGTGGTTTCAGGCTGAAGAGGCAGTGAGGAGGTATTTGTCAGGCTTCCCCATAAGAATTTAACACCGTGCAACCCAGTGACAGTAGTGCTCCAGCTAGCACAGTAATAATCTGCCTCGTCTCCAGCCTCTGCATTGGTGATGGTCAAAGTTCCTGTAGTCCCAGATCTGGTGGCAGTGAACCGATTTGGGATCCCTTCTCCCCTGCTACTGCAGCCATCACAGTGGACAAAACGAGGGGATTTTCCTGCTTTCTGCTGATACCAGAAGATACTGTGGGAAGTCTGAGTTGTTGTGCAGGAGAGCATCACGGTTCCACCTGGGGCCACGGAGCTGGAGGGAGGTTGAGTCCAAGGGGACTGACCCTCAATGCCTTTCAAGAGGTGGGGAAGAAAAAGGAAGAAATATTGTAAATGTGATGCACCTCCCTTTGCTTTGACATTTCCATGGGATTCTCTTCTTATGAAAATCACAGCCAAATGCTCTTTTGGCCCAGGAAAACTTTACCTGTGCAGTAAGTGAGGAGTGCAAGGAAGACCACAGCCCAACCCATGGTCAACTTTGGCAAGGAATAATCTTTTAAGGAGGAAAATTATAACCTTCTCCAGATCTTCTCCCTTCCTTTACTTAAATGCCCCAGATTTTTCCTTTCATGCAAATGAGATCTGAACTCATTGGTTCTACTAGAATTTTTTTATAATCAGGTCTTCTATTTTAGCCAATGACGGGTGGACACATTTGCATAGAGGGGGCTCAGAAACTGAGGAAGAGTTAAATGCTTGCATTCACCAACATCTAGTAAAGATCTGACCACCATGTCATGGATGAGGAGAATTGCTGGATTTATTTCAACCTTGTATCACCTTAAGAAAAACTCTATTATTCTGTTTCATCATTCTGTTATTCTTTCTATGACCATGTGTCTCCATCCCATGAAGCCCAAAGAAAGTTCAGAATGGTATAGGATCCCCTGCCGTGGGAAAGGGCTGGACTAGGAGACCTCCAAGTTCCCTTCTTTTTATTATTCTGTGTTCTATATTCCCATAAATATATGTGTGCTAAGCAAAGAACAAAAAGTTAAGGCTAGTCATTATTCAATAGTTCACAGATGGTTGATTGCTTGGTTGCTTAGTTGGTTGGTAGGATGGATGGATGGATGATTGGATGGGTGGGTGAATGGGTGGCTGGTTGACTGGTTGGTTGGTTGATTGATTGGCTGGCTGGCTGGGTGGGTGGATTATTGGATGGATGGGTGGGTGGATGGTTGATTGGTTGGTTGATTTCCTGGGTGGGTGGGTGGTTGGCTGGCGGGCTGGCTGGATGATTAGATGGGTGGATGATTAGATGGATGGGTGAGTGGGAGGGTGGATGTCTCATCCCCAAAACCTTTCTCTATTGTATCCTTTTATGGACTGATTCGTGGATAATTCTTCAGAGGTTTCCTTACTATAAACCTTCTTTGAAAAATACTGTTCTGTGCCATGGGCTCAGCTCCAAAGTCAGCAAAGTAGAGATTATAACCAATATTTATATCAAGTTTAAACTTCTACTGATGTCAAATTAATTGGTCAATTTGCACCACATCCATCCCAGCTAAAACCTTCTTGCTTCTGATGGTCCATTCTTACCTTAGGAAATAGATGTGCCAGTGAAGCATTTTCAATATATATATTTTTAGGATAGCAAAGTAGGCAATATGGTGATGAGATTTCCATAAAATCATCCTTTTCATCACAAATACAGCAGTGAAACCTTTTCAAATATATTTTATTTGCAACCCAGCTCTTCCCATCAGATTTGTAACCTGAAGCCTCAGGGCTCTGGGCTCTCCCTTCACCCATCACCCTTTGTTATTTTCAAAGAGACCATGTAGCAGATGAAAGTGAAACTGTGTGAGGTTCTCTCATATCTTTTTCAGTTGAAACATCCTCGGTCACGGCTCAAGGTATGTTGCTTGGGCTTCAGGCCGAAAAGACCTTTTTGTCCCACTTCCCCATAAGAATTGATCACTGTGCAACTGGGTTACTTCTGTGTTCCAACTACCAGAGAAATAATCTGCCTCATCTTCAGCCTGCATGTTAGTAATGGTCAAAGATCCTATATTTCCAGATCTGGTGGCAGTGAATCGATTTGGGATCCCTTCTCCCCTGTTGCAGCCATCACAGTGGACAAAACGAGGGGCTTGTCCGGATTTCTCTTGCATCCACAAGATGTAGTGGCGACTCTGAGTTGTTGTGCAGGAGAGTGTAATGGTTCCACCTAGGGCCACGGAGCTGGAGGGAGGCTGAGTCCAAGGGGACTGGCCCTCAATGCCTTTCAAGAGGTGGGGGAGAAAAAGAAAGAAATATTGTAAATGTGATGCACCTCCCTTTGCTCTTAGATATTTCCAACTTCTTATGAGAATCACAGCCAAATTCTCTCTTGGCCCAGGAAAACTTTACCTGTGCAATAAGTGAGGAGTGCAAGGAAGACCACAGCCCAACGCATGGTCACCTTTGGCAAGGAATGTCCTTCTAGGGGAGACAATTCTAACCTTGTTCTCCTCCTCTGTTCCTTTTCTTTCCTTAAATGCCTCTGCTTGGCCACTTCGTGCAAATGAGAGCTGCACCAATTGGTTTCACTACTTTTTTTTTTATTTCCACAAAGCATAATAAGGGCTTCTTGCTTAGCCATTGACGGTAGGGGATATTTTCATAAAGGAGGTTTTGAAACCAAAGCATTAAATACTTGGATCCGCCATCTTTTAGTAATCACCTGAACACCATGTTATGGATGAGTAGAACTGGATTGGATTTGGATTTGAATTGGATTTATTTCCATTCAAATTGATTTATTCAATAAATTTATTCAATGTATTTCAACCTCATTTGCCTTAAGAAAAAGGGATAAGAATGAAAGTGAATTATTGTTTGCACTTCCTGGTTGAACACATTTCTCTGTATATATAGTTTCATTAATGTAAAGGAACTTAATGAATGTTAATGCTAATGATTGCCATAGATTCATATAGTTTTTACTCTCTTCCCCCTCAAATTTTGCAAAGTCTTAAGTGGAGTAACTCCTGGATATTTATTCCTAAAGTTCTTTACTGTACATCTGCTTGGCAAAATTCTCTGCAGTGCTATAACAAACACCCAAAGTCAGGTAAATGCAGATTGTAGACAATGTCTATATCCAGTCGATGTTAATTGTCCAGTTTGCACCACACCCATCTCAATTAAATCCTTCTTGCTTTACTAGGTCAGGTGGGTGTTCCATTTCTGGGCATGGGTCTTGCAGTTGAGGCTATTGGTCTGTAGGCTTCTCCTCCACCTTCTGTGCCCTCCTTCCTTCCTTATTCTAGAAGAAGAGACTAGACTTTGCAGGAGCCACATCTGGCTAGCCTTTTGCTTATACAATATCATTTTCTGGAGAAATATAAAAAGGCAGCAGCAGCTCCTACTGGCCACCGATATGGCAGCATCTACTATCCTCACCTGGGCTGAAGAAATGCAATATCTGTTGTACTTTGATGGCCATCATCTTCCTTCCCTTCAAATATCAGATGAGATGAAAGAGGAGAAGAAAGGAATAAGACGTGTCTTCCTTATAAATTCTTCCATTTAAGATGTCTCAAAGTTTTACTTGTTTTTAACACTTGATTTTAAAAATATAGATCCTTCTCTGTCCTTCTTCATTTTAGTGCTGAGTTTGAGTTGAAGGATGTTTCTGTTGATCAAAAGAGTTTCATGTTTTCATTGGCCAAGTCATTTCTCCTTGAAAGAGAATGTTTAGCACATTAACTGCTCAGTTCCAGATCTAACGTAGAAGAACCAGACATGAATGGCAAGAGAAGAAACAACAGATGGGAATTAATCAAGAAGAGAAGCAATCTAGAACTAAGGAGGAATTTCCTAACAGTGAGAACAATGAACTAGTGGAAGGGCTTGCGTCCAGAAGTTCCACCACTACAGGTTTCCAAGAAGATATTGGACATCCATTTGTCTGGAACAGCTTGTGGTCTTCTGCTTGTGCAATGGGTTGGACTAGAAGACCTTCACCTCCCTTATTCTGCTCTGTTAGATGTGCAATCTTGGTTTATCTCTCCATCCTCCGGCCACAAACCTGCTCCAGGGATTACCTTTCAGCACGCATACAATCCCCTTTACCCCACCTCAAAACCACTGTTGAACTACCAGAAAATCAACTCTTAGATGCTCCAATTGTCCAGAATCTTCTTTTATAGTTTTTACTCAGACCTCTAGAGCCTGAGACCGTGGGGCTGGTTGCTTCCCCTGCACTCTTCTGCCCTGTGCCCTAATCCCTCCCTGATGGGGGCAGAGAGACTTTTATGGAGATGGAAAAGAATCAAGAGGAGCTGCATCAAGTGTCCCCAGTCAAAGATCAAAGTATGTTGCTTTTGGTTTCGGGCTGAAGAGGATGAGAGGAGGTTTTTGTCACACTTCCCCATAAGAATTCACCACCGTGCAACGCAGTATCAGCACTGTTCCAACTACCACAGTAATAAACTGCCTCGTCTCCAGCCTCTGCATTGGTGATGGTCAAAGTTCCTGTAGTCCCAGATTTGGTGGCAGTGAACCTATTTGGGATCCCTTCTCCCCTGCTACTGCAGCCGCTACAGTGGACAAAATGGGGGGCTTCTCCTGCTTTCTGTTGATACCAGCCAATCCAGTAGGTACTCTGAGTTGTGCAGGAGAGTGTGATGGTCCCACCAGGGGACACAGAGCTGGAGGGAGGCTGAGTCCAAGCAGACTGACCATTGATCCCTTTAAATAAAGGAGGGGTGGAGGGAGGGAAAGAGTGAGGGGAGAAAAAGGAAGAAATAGTGTTAAACTGATGCACATTCATTCCCTCTGAACCATTTCCATGTGACCCTTTTCTTAGGAGAATCACAGCCAAATCCTCTCTTGGCCCAGGAAAACTTTACCTGTGCAGTAAGTGAGCAAAGCTAAGAAAATCACAGCCCAACCCATGGTCAACTTTGGCAAGGAATGTCCTTTTAGGAAAGAGAATTATGTGCTTCTTCAGATCTTCTCCTTTCCTTTCCTTAAATGCCCCTTGCTTTCTCCTTCCATGCAAATGAGATCTGCCCTCATTGGTCCTCCTAGAAAACTTCCTTCCCAAAAAGCATTTTGAGGTCCTCTGGTTTAACCAATCAGCAGAGGAAACATTTGCATAGAAGAGATTTGGAAACTGGGAGGAATTTAAAGGTCTCAATTAAAAATGAAAGTGTGCTGCGTGTAGCACAGGAAAATCTGTGAATTTCTTCAAACATGCTTCTTTACATGTGAAAGTGACATGGAAAGGATACATGGAATTCGGCAACTCTACTTAATCTCAACAGTGTGTAGAACTACCAGACTAGGGAAAAAGAGGAGCACCATCCTCCACTTGGACATATGGGCTAAGATGGTCAGAAGAAATCCCCATATTCTGTTTTTTATTAATATTTGGAAGAAGCCGCCAGAAGCAGAGTTGATGATTCCATCCTTTTCCTTTTATCCTGCCTATTTCAGGTATTCTGGGAGGGATCAGCGCCTTTCTCACTGAAAAGAAGAGAGGAGACATTTCAGGAGCCACATCTGACCAGGTTTTGGCTGAAGTCCTTCTTTGGAGATCTACGAAAGGGCATCAGCAGCCCCTACTGGCCGCTGATATTGTAACATCTGTGTTATCCCCACCTGGGCTGAAGAAATGCAGCTGTTTTCTGTCCCTAGAGGACCATCTCTTCCTTCTGTTTAAATATCAGAAAAAGAAGAGAGAGAAAAGATAAGGGGAAGGAAAACAAGAACCTGCCTTCTTCCCTAATTGTCTTACACAATATTTCACAAAGCCTCCCTTGTTTTTCATACTTTGATTTGAAGAAAGACATTTTCTGTAGACATTATAGATACATCTGTGGCATTGTCCTTCTCTGGGCTTCTCCTTCTTGATTATAGTGGTGTCCTTGAGTTTGAGGAAAGGGAGGTCCATGCTGCTCAGATGAATTTCATGTTTTGGGTGGCTGATTCGTTTCATTTAGTATGCAGTTGGTTCAACTCCACAACTAACATAGGAGACCCACACATAACTGTCAATCTATATGAACTCTTCATCCTTACATCCTACAGGCATGGGGCACCCTTGTCCCATGGACCATTTTTTTTAGCTTGTGTCTTCCTACAATTCCCTTTTTCCCCATCTCCCATCAAGTGTTGAACCATCTGGGCAATTGCAATTGTGTAGAAGAGGTTCAATGTGCATATATAATTAGTAGGTAGTAATGTGTATTGGATATGCAAGAGACCTGTGTTATGCTCTGTATGGTGGAGAAGTCACCAAGACAGTTTCCCAATGTCCGACCTTTTCTTTTTTAACAATAAAAATGTATATTATATATATATATCAAAGAAAAGTGGGGGAGAAAATAAACTCACAAGTCTTTCTCTCCGGCATCTTCCGTTCAAGTGTCCCCAGTCACAGATCAAGGGTTGTGGCTTGTGGTTTCAGGCTGAAGAGGCAGTGAGGAGGTTTTTGTCACACTTCCCCATTTGAATGTACCACTGTGCAGCCTGTCGCTTCCACTGTTCCAGCTACCACAGTAATAAACAGCCACATCCTCAGCCTCTGCATTGGTGATGGCCAAAGATCCTGTAGTCCCAGAACTGGTGGCACTGAATCGATCTGGGATCCCTTCTCCCCTGCTACTGCAGCCATCACAGTGGACAAAACGAGGGCCATTTCCTGCCTTCTGTTGATACCAGCCAAGACCAGAGGGATTGCCAGTTGTTAAACAGGAGAGCGAAATGGTTCCCCCCAGGGAGACGGAGCTGGAGGAAGGCTGAGTCCAAGCAGACTGGCCATCAATCCCTTTAAATAATGGTGGGAGGAAGGGAGGGAGAGAAAGAGCATGGGGAGAAAAAGAAAGAAATACTGTTAAACTGATGCACCTTCATTCTCTCTGAGCCATTTCCAACTTCTTATGAGAATCACAGCCAAATCCTCTCTTGGCCCAGGAAAACTTTACCTGAGAAGGTGGACAGGAGTGCTAAGTAAATCATAGCCCAACCCATGGTCAACTTTGGCAAGGAATGTCCTTTTAGGAAAGAAAATTATCCCCTTCTTCAGATCTTCTCCTTTTCCTTTCCTTAAATGCCCCGTTTTCTCCTTTCATGCAAATGAGATCTGCACTCATTGGTTTTACTAGAAAACTTTCTTCCCCAAAAGCATTATAAGGTCTTCTGGTTTAACCAATGACCAGAGGAAACATTTGCGTCGAGGAGATTTGGGAACCGGGAGGAATTATTAGGTCTCAATTAAAAACCCTGCTGCTTGTGGAACAGGAAAACTTGTCAATTTCGTCTATGTGAATTTGACTTGGACATGAGAAAGTGTAATTATTTAACTCAACCTCCATAGCATGTAAAACCACCCATCTAGGGAAAAGGAGGTGGACCACATAGTCCAGTTGGATACATGGGCTTACAAGGAGTGTAAGATAGCCTCATATTCTTTTATTTAGTTTTTAAATTTTTGGAACAGATCACCAGAAGCAGATTTTTGGGACTGAACTATTTCCTTTTATCTTTCCCTACTTCACCTCTTATGTGAAGGATCGGTGCCCTCCTCTCTCCTTTACAGTAGAGGAAGAGACTGGACTTTGCAGGAATCACATCTGACTGTCCTTTGGTTTAAGTTGTTTTTTGGAGAACCGTGAAAAAGCAGCAGCAACCACTACTGGCATTCCCACTGCCAGGAGTTCGATCTGACCGGCTCAAGGTTGACTCAGCCTTCCATCCTCCCGAGATTGGTACAACAAGGATTCAGAATGTTGGGGGCAAGAGGCTGATTCTCTATACCACTTACAGAGGGTTGTGAAGCACTGTGACGTGTGATAGCTATTACTCTTCCTTGTCTCCTTCCCTCCTTTCTTCCTTCCTTCCTTCCTTCCTTCCATCCATCCATCCATCCATCCATCCATCCATGGTGCACAGTAGTTAGAAAGCAATATTGCAGGATAAATTGGCCAACTGCCAGCAGTTCAATTTTCACCAGGCTCAAGGTTGACTCAGCTTTCCATCCTTCCAAAGTTGGTAAAACGAGGACCCTCCCTCCTTCCCTCCCTCTCTTTTTCTTCTCATCTCTTTATCTAGTCTATTGATCTATCAGAAAGTATTGCAGACTAACTCTGCCAACTGCCAGGAGTTCGATCCTGACCAGCTCAAGGTGGACTCAGCCTTTCATCCTTCCGAGGTCGGTAAAATGAGGTTCCAGATTGTTGGGGGCCATAGGCTGACTCTAAACTACTCAGAGAGGGCTGTTAAGCACCGTGAAAGCTGTATGTGAGTCTATTGCTATTGCCATCAAGAAAGTTTCATGTTTTCAGTGGATGATTCATTTCTCCCGATGAGAAAACATTTAGCACATGATCTATTCAGGATAACTTCTAATGTAGGAGAACCACACCTAAGTGTGGAAATCTTTGTGAAGTGTTCGTCCTTACATCCCCTAGCCTTGGCACAAACTGGTTCTAGTGATCAGTGAGGTACTAGGAAGGATGAGAAGAAGAATAGTCTTTGTGAGGATTAGATGTTTAGCAGAGTGATGGCATTTGGGGGGAAAACTGTCCCTGTGCCTAGTTGACCCCTATAGGGTCGTTTTGAGGGTAGGAGTTGAAACAATTGATTTCCAGGGGTTTAAATATCCACACACATATCCACACTAATCATCCATACTCCCGTGCCCATCATCCCCTGCTCTGGGCACTACAAGACTTCTTTGTAGATGGAGATGAACTAGCAAAACTTTCTCTCGTGTCTCTTAAGCTCAAGAGTCTCAAGTCACAGATCAAGGTATGTTGTTTGGTGTTTCAGGCTGAAGAGGAAGAGAGGAGGTTTTTGACACACTTCCCCATAAGAATCCACCACCGTGCAACAGAGTACCAGCACTGTTCCATCTACCACAGTAGTAATCTGCCTCGTCTCCAACCTCTGCATTGGTGATGGTCAAAGATCCTGTATTCCCAGATCTGGTGGCAGTGAACCGATTTGGGATCCCTTCTCCCCTGCTACTGCAGCCGTCGCTACAGTGGACAAAACGGGGGGCTTCTCCTGCTTTCTGTTGATACCAGTCAATCTGGTTGTAACCTCCAGTTGTTGTGCAGGAGAGCGTAACAGTTCCACCTGGGGACACAGAGCTAGAGGTAGGCTGAATCCAAGGGGACTGACCATTGATGCCTTCCAGAAGGATGGGAGGTAGGGAGAGAAAGAGTGAGGGGAGAAAAAGAAAGAAATACCATTAAATGGATGCATCTTCCTTTGCTTTGATCATTTCCAAGGGACCAGGTCCTGAGAATTACAACCAAATTCTTTCTCAGTCCAGAAAAACTTTACCTGTGCAGTAAGTGAAGAGTGCAAGGAAGACCACAGCCCAACCCATGGTCAACTTTGGCAAGGAATGTCCTTCTAGGGAGGAAAATTATAACCTTCTTCAGATCTTCTCCTTTCCTTTCCTTAAAATGCCCCTGTTTCCTCCTTTCATGCAAATGAGATCTGCCCTCATTGGTTCTGCTAGTATATTTTATTCCCTTAAAAGCATAATGAGGTTTTCTAATTTAGTCAATGACCAGAGGACACATTTGCAAGGAGGAGATTTGGAAAGCGGGAGGAATTATAAGATCTCAATTAAAAATAAAACTGTGCTGCTTGTAGAACAGGAAAACATGTGGATTTCTTCAAACACATTTATTGACACTTGAATTTAACACGGAAAGGATACGTGTAATTGTGCGACTGTACTTGATCACCATAGCGTGCAAAATCAAATTTGCAATTGCAAGAGAATCAAGAGCATAATACTCTTTTTTTTCCAAAAAGAGAAAAAAGACAAATCAGTAGTTTAGTGGTGGTGGTGGGGGCAGAAGACCATACTTCTTTTGGACAGGAAGAGACGAGACATTTCAGGAGCCACATCTCGCCATGCTTCTGCTGAAGTCATTTTTGGGAGAAGCATGAAAGTGCATCAGCAGCCCCTACTGGCCACTGATTTTGCAACATCTGAGTTATCTCCACCTGGGCTGAAGAAATTCAGCATTTGCCACCCTTTGAGGACCATCACTTCCCTTTTCCTCATATATTCAGAAGAAGGACAGAAAAAATGAGTGGAAAGAGAGCAAGAAAGCATCAAAAAAGTGTCCTCTTTATTAATTCTCCATCAGATGATGTCCCAAAGACTCCCTTGGTTTTTTTTAAACACTTTGCTGTGAAGAGAGACATTTTAGGTAGAGATTTCATATACATTTGTGGTATCTCTCCTTGTCGGTCTCCACTTACATGGTGGGCTTCAGGTTGAGAGGTACCGTGTTCATCAGAAGAGCTTTGTGGCTGATTCCTTTCCCCTGGTAAGAACATTTAACACATGGTCAGTTCAGCTCAACATCTAATCTAGCAGGACCATGCATGAGTGCGCATCCTAACATCCTCTAGCCTTGGCTCAAACTTGCCCCAGTGGCCACTTTTTAGCCTGTGTCTCCATCTCTCCATCTTTTATGCCATCTCTAATCTTGTGTTGAAGCACCTGCAAATCACCCCTCGCTTCTCCAATGTTACGTTTGTACTCACAGCACAGAGGGACTGAGGCCAAGGATCTATGAGCTTCCTCGCACTCTTCTCCTCCACACATCTGTACCCATCATTCCCCTTCCTGGGCATCGAGAGACTTTTTTTGAGTAAGGAGATATACTTGCAGGAATTTCTCTCCTGCATCATCAGCTCAAGTCTCTCCAATCAGATGTTAAGATCTGTTGGGTGTGGTTTCAGTCTCAAGAGGAAGAGTGAAGGTTTTTGTCACACTTCCCCATAAGAATTCACCACCGTGCAACAGGGTAGCTCCACTGTTCCATCTACCACAGTAATAATCTGCCTCGTCTCCAGTCTCTGCATTGGTGATCGTCAAAGATCCTGAATTCCCAGATCTGGTGGCAGTGAACCGATTTGGGATCCCTTCTCCCCTGCTGCAGCCGTCACAGTGGACAAAATGGGGGCCTTCTCCTGCTTTCTGTTGATACCAGTCAATGCTGTAGGAACTCTGAGTCGTTGGGCAGGAGAGTGTAACAGTTCCACCTGGGGACACGGATCTGGAGGGAGGTTGAGTCCAAGCGGACTGTCCATCGATGCCTTTCAGGAAGTGGGACAGGGAGAGAAAGAGTGGGGAGAGAAAAAGAAAGAAATACTGTGAATCTAATGCACTTTCCTTGGCTCTCCGCCATTCCCCAGGGACCCTGTTCTTAGGAGATTCTCTCTTGGCCAATTACTTTACCTGTGCAGTAAGTGAGAACTCCTAAGAAAATTAAAGTCCAGCCCATGGTCAACTTTGGCAAGGATTATCCTTCTAGGGAGAAAAATAACAACCTTCTTCGGATCTTCTCCATTCTTTTCCTTAAATATCCTCCTTAAGTGCCCCTTCATGCAAATGAGATCTGCACCCATTGGTTCTACCAGAATTTTTTATTCCCACGAAGCCTCGCCATGTACCAGGGCACATTTGCATACAGGAGATTTTGAAAAATGGAGGAGACTTAAAAGCTCCCAATGAAATCCTAACCACCCTGTTGTTTCTGATGGAGCCTTCTATATTTCTTCCAACATCCTACTTTATATTGCATTGACATCCTTCAGTCTCAAAAGACTGTGGTATCGTGCTCTGGGAAGTGGTCAAAGCTGGAGTGTCCTCTCCAGAGCACCAGGCCTGGGTAGATTAATATGGAGGATAGACTGTTACCCAAGCAGCAGATCCCACCTCTCCACCTCACTGAAGTAGTCCAATGGAACGGCAGACCCAATACAATTGGTTCCAGCTGTGTTGCAGGAGTTACCAGAACGTGGTTGTACACAGTCACGAAATGCTTCCGGGACTCCAGCTCCGGATTTTGCCTCGAGGTTGACTCCTGAAGCTTTTTCCAGTAGTGGATAGAGCCACAAGGCAGTGGAGGTTTGTAATCAGAGTTTCCCTTCTCCTAGAAGATGGTCCTGCTGCTTTATCTGCCATTGGGGTGTAGAGCCCTCTTCCGCCTTCTAAACCATTGACCGTCTTCTCCTGTAACCCTGGAAAGGGGGCTTTACAAGGTGCTCCCAGCCTGCCAGCTGGACCAAGGTTTTTTAAGGAGGTGTTACTCCTTCATCACTCACCCTTTGTCCTGGCTTGTGACAGGCAGAGCCTGGCTTCCCAACGTTGGGCCCAGGATGGCTGGTTTCTACTTTATATATGAACATGATACAACAGAATAGTAGAATTGGAAAGACCTTGGAGGTCTTCTAGGCAGGAAACTCTCTGCCATTGCAGACAAATGGCTCTCCAATCTCTTCTTGAAAACCTCCAGTTTTGGACCACCGACAACTTCTGGAGTCAGGTTTTCCCATTGATTAATTGTTCTCACAGTCCTTAGTTCTAGGTTGCTTCTCTCCTTGATTAGTTTCCACCCATTGCTTCTTGTCCTGTCTTCAAGTGCTCTAAAATATAAATTGACCTCCTTTCCTTTGTACCAGTTTTAATGATGTCCCTAGCAAACATCCCTGGGGTCTAATTGAGGAATGCAAGAGAAATAAATCTATATACATGATAAATAACTGGATTTAGTGAATGAAGATCATTTGAATAGGATTCTCCTCTATTCTTGTCTTAAACAAAACTGAACATTTGTCTCTTTATGTCAAATATCACTGAGGATATACGGGGAGGGGGAGGGAGTGAACTCAACTGAAATGAACCCAAGAGAAGGATTTTGTCTCACTTCCCCACTTGAATCAATCACTGTGGAACTGACTCCCCGTCCAGATACAACAATAGTAGGTGGCTTCATCTTCAACCAGAGCCCCAGTGATAGTCAAGGACATCACATTCCCTGATCTGGACCCAGAGAAACGGGCTGGAACCCCCGATGGTCTGGAACTGGTTGCATAGATCAGAGCTCGAGGTTTATTCCCAGGGACCTGCTGGGACCAAGAAGGTTCGTTTCCATCCCCAAGACTTCCACCATCGTATCGACAAGATATGGTGACTGTGCCTCCAGAGGCCACAAATTCTGGGTCCTTCAGGGTCTGCAGCTGTTGAAGGCTGGGGCCTGAAAGAGAGCAAGATGTTGCTTGTTCAACGGAAGGTCAAGAGGACCATCAAGAATGACAAACTAAGTTACCTGGAAGGGAGATTATCTAAGGTTAGTTCTAGAAAGGGTTATGCCTCTTTCCAAAGGGATTTCTCTTACCAACAGAGAGTAGGGCTATGGTGAGAAGAAGTGCTTGGGTCATGGTGGGACAACTCAATGGGCCAAACTCTTCTCTCAAGTGAATGGATTTCCCCCTTGACTCCTCTCCACCTCTCTTAAATCCCCAAAGGACAAGACAGGATGCAAATATTTTCCACTTCAATGACCAAGCCAGCCCTCTCGGTGTTTGATTAGACAGGTGATAGGCAACTGCTAAGTTGTGTTTTGTCTGAAACTAATATTTCCCTGCAGTGGGAGGAAAGGAAGAGGCAAGAATTAGCTGTTTAATAGTCAGAAGACTCTCTGGGGTTCATTCCAAGATCTGCTTATTTTATCTGCTTGAGTTTACAAAGCCATATTACCAAAAATGCATTTGCATTTGGACAAAATGTGGAATGTATTGATGGAATGTATCCCATAATCATGGGACGGGTGGCTCAGTGGCTAAAATGCTGAGCTTGTTCACCAGAAGGGTTGACAGTTCAGCAGTTCGAATCCCTAGCGCTGCGTAACGGAGTGAGCTCCCGTGACTTCTCCCAGCTTCTGCGAACCTAGCAGTTGGAAAGCATGTTAAAAAATGCAAGTAGAAAAATAGGAACCAACTTAGGTGGGAAGGGAACAGTGTTCCCTGCATCTTCGGCATTGAGTCATGTCGGCCACATGACCACGGAGACGTCTTCGGACAGTGATGGCTCCTCGGCTTTGAAACTGAGATGAGCACCGCCCCCTAGAGTCAGGAACGACTAGCATGCATGTGTAGGGGAACCTTTACCTTTATCCTATACTCACTGATTAATTCACATAGT
Organism: Thamnophis sirtalis; assembly: GCF_051295495.1. Classification (NCBI taxonomy): domain Eukaryota; kingdom Metazoa; phylum Chordata; class Lepidosauria; order Squamata; family Natricidae; genus Thamnophis; species Thamnophis sirtalis. Next base: position 58,439,320 of record NW_028261382.1, on the reverse strand, counting down.
TCAAGAAGAGGAAATCTCCCCTTAAAACCACTAGTCTAAGGGGGGGACGGTCGTACTCCACTTGAACATATGGGCTAGAACAGGTGATTAGTAATCTCATATTCATTTTTGCTAACATTTGGAACATATTCCTGGAGGCAGAATTATTGAATATAACCATTTCCTTTTATCCTGCACTACTCACCTGTTTTGACAGTGATCTCTCGCCTCCCTCCCTTACTCTCAAGAAGGAGAGGAGGCATTTCAGGAGCCACATTTGGCCATGTTTTTCCTGATGTCATTTTTTGCACAAACACCCAAAGGGCATCAGCAGCCCCTACTGGCCACTGATATTGCAACATCTGTGTCATCCCCACCTGGGCTGAAGAAATGCAGCATTTGCTACCTTTTTAGGATCATCATTTTCTTTCTCCTGAAATATCAGAGGGGCAGAAGAAAAGGATGTGTTGGAAGGAAACAAGAGTGGGGCAAAATGTGCCTTCTTTATTAATTCTCCAAAGCACCTGAGGGCAGAACAAGAAGCAATGGGTGGAAACTAATCAAGGAGAGAAGCAACCTAAAACTAAGGAGAAATTTCCTGGCAGGAAGAACGATTAGTCAATGGAACGACTTGCCTCCAGATGTTGTGAAGGCTCCAACACTGGATGTTTTTAACAAGATGTAGGGTTTCCTGCCTGTGAAAGGAAATGTTTTTGTCTCACTTCCCCAACGGAATCAATCGCTGTGTAACTGACTACCCGTCCAGATGCAACAATAGTAGGTTGCTTCATCTTCAATCAGAGCCCCAGTGATAGTCAAGGACAACACATTCCCTGATCTGGAACCAGAGATACGGGCTGGAACCCCCGATGCTCTGGTACTGGTTGCAAAGATCAAAGTTTGAGGTTTCTTCCCAGGTACCTTCTGGGACCACCAAGGGTAGTTGCCATCCCCAAGGGTTCCACCATCATATCGACAAGAGATGGTGACTGTGCCTCCAGGGGCTACAAATTCTGGGTCCTTCAGGGTCTGCAGTTGTTGAAGGCTGGGGCCTGAAAGAGAGCAAGACGTTGCTTGTTCAACAGAGGGTCAAGAGGAGCACCACAAATGGAAAACTCAATAATGGAGCAAGGAAGCTTTTCTGGGATTAGCTCTAGACACAATTGTGCCTCTTTCCAAATGGATTTCACTCAAACTTGCCCCTGTGGCCAATTTTTAGTCTCTGTCTTCCTAAAGTCCCTTTTATCCCATCTCCAGTCAAGTGTTGATGGACCTGCAAATCACCCGTAGCTTCTCTCCAATTTTACCTCTTATCTTTTGATAGTTTTTACTCAAACCATGGGAGACTGGAATTGTGGGTCTGTGGGCTTTCTCTTTCCAATTCCTGTATTCCTCATCCCTCTTCATAGGGACAGAGAGACTTCTTTGCAGAGGGAAATGAACCTGCAGAAGTTTCTCTCCTGTTTCTTCAACTCTAGTTTCCACGGTCACTGGTCAAAGTAGTTGCTTCTGGTTTCAGGCTGAAGAGGCAGAGAGGAGGCTTTTGTCTCACTTCCCCAAAAGAATTCACCACCGTGCAACCCGTTGACTGTACCGCACCAGCTAACACAATAATAATCTCCCTCGTCTCCAGCCTCTGCATTGGCGATGGTCAAAGATCCTGTACTCCCAGACTGGGTGGAAGTGAACCGATTTGGGATCCCTTCTCCCCTACTACCACAGGTGCTACAGTGGACAAAATGGGGGGCTTCTCCTGCTTTCTGTTGGTTCCAGGCAATGGCAGCAAAACTCTGGGCTGTGCAGGAGATTGTAACATGGGACACGGAGCTGGAGGGTGGCTGAGTCCAAGTGGACTCACCATTGATGCCTTTTAATAAAGGAGGGATGGAGGGAGAGAAAGAGTGAGGAGAGAAAAAGAAAGAAATACTGTTAAACTGATGCATCTTTGTTCACTCGGAGCCATTTGTATACTTGTATGAGAATCACAGCCAAATCCTTTCTTGCCCCAGGAAAACTTTACCTGTGCAGTAAGTGAGGAGTGGAAGGAAGACCACAGCCCAACCCATGGTCACCTTTGACAATGAATGTCCTTCTAGGGAAGACAATTCTAACCTTCTTCTCCTTCTTTCCTTTCCTTAAATGCCTCTGATTGGCCGCTTCATGCAAATGTGGTCTCCACTGATTGGTTCCACTAGAATATTTTATTCCCCCAAAGCATTCTAAGGTCTTCTAGTTTAGCCAATGATGAGAGGCCACATTTGCATCAAGATTTGAAAATTGGGGAGACTTAAAAGCACCCAGATAAACCTGACTGCATTATTGGGGATCAGGGAACCTTCAATATTTCTTCAAACAACCTGCATTTAAATGAATGGAACATGGAAATGTTTATATGTAAATGTAATTTTGAAATCCTATTTATCTCCATGGCACGTAAGGACTCATATGCAATTCCTATAGAATCTGAAGCCTAATAGATGTGCAGAATATTGTTCAAAAAGCAAGAAATAAAATAAAAGTAGCAGTTGTGCAAAACAAACCAGAAATTTGCATTTGGTCCTTTTATTATTCACTTTGACAAATGTAGGATGGATTGGTGGATTGTGCCCCAAACTCACTGATTAATTGTTAGAGTTCAAGGAAAGTATGTCTCCTTGCCAGAATACCAGTCTAGGGAAAAGAAAGAGAAGTATCTTCCAACTGGACTTTTATACTAGAGCAGGTCATAAGCAATTTTCAGATTCTTTTTAATTGTTTCAAAAAGCGACTGGAAGTAGAGTTGGGGGTCCTATACTTTTTCCTTTTATCCTTCCTTATTTCACCTGCTGGGTGAGGACTCAGTGCCCTCCTCCCTCTCTTACACTAGAAGAAGAGATGAAACTTTGCAGGCGCCAACATCTGCCCATCCTTTTGCCAAAGTCATTTGTTGCACAAACATGAAAGGACAACAGCAACCCCTATTGGCCACTAATATGGCAGCATCTGTGTTATCCCCACCTGGGCCGAAGAAATGCAGCTTTTGCCATCCTTTGTGCTCCATCCTCATCCTTCTTCCATCCTGCTCCCCACTCCCTTTTTTGTCTGTTCCCAGAAGATAGACAGAAAAATTAGGAGGAGCTGAAAGAGAACAAGAATGGAACATTTTAATACTATGACACAAAAATGACATTTTAGGTCAACATTATATCTTTGTTTTGTCATCATGCTTCTCTGTGCTTGTCCTTCTTCACCTTCATGGCATGCTTGAGTTTGAGGTGAAGGATCTACAGCATCTTCCATCAGAAGAGTTTCATTTCTATAGTGGCTGATTCATTTCTCCTAAGAAGCAAAGCTTTAGCACATGGTCTCCTCGGTTCAACATCTAATGTGGGAGAACCACACATGATTATCCCAATCTTTACTAAGAGTTCATCCGTATTTCCACAATCCATGGACCAAATCTAACCCAGGAATTACTTTTTCGGGCTCTGTTGACATACAATCGCTCTTATCCCATTTCCAAACTCAGGTTGACCCAGTTAAAAATCACCTCTAGCTTCTCCAAGTTTACTTCTTTACATTCACAATTAGTACATATACCCAGGGGCTTTAGACAATGGGTCTGTTGGCTTCTCTGCACCCTTCTCATCCACACTCCATCACCCCACTTGCTGTCCATTGAGAGAGTTCTCTACAGATGGAGATGAACGTGCGGGAGTTTGGCTTGTGTCTTCGCCTCAATTTGAATGTCCCCGGTCGTAAGTCAAGGTCTGTTGCTTCTTGTTTCAGGTTGAAGAAGAAGAGAGGAGGTTTTTGTCACACTTCCCCATAAGAATTCACCAACGTGCAACGCAGTACCAGCACTGTCCCAGGTACCGCAATAATAATCTGCCTCGTCTCCAACCTCTGCATTGGTGATGGTCAAAGTTCCTGTACTTCCAGATCTCGTGGCAGTGAACCGATTTGGGATCCCTTCTCCCCTGCTACTGCAGCCATCACAGTGGACAAAATGGGGGGCTTTTCCTGGTTTCTGTTGATACCAGTAAATGTTTCTAGTAACCTGAGTTGTGCAGGAGATTGTAACGGTTCCACCTGGGGACACGGAGCTGGACGGGGGCTGAATCCAAGTGGACTGACCATCAATGCCTTTAAATAAAGAGGGGATGGAGGGAGAGAAAAATAAAGAAAAACTGTTAAACTGATGCATCTTCATTCACTCTGAGCCATTTCCAACTTCTTATGAGAATCACAGCCAAATCCTCTCTTGGCCCAGGAAAACTTTACCTGTGCAGTAAGTGAGGAATGCAAAGAAGACCACAGCCCAACTCATGGTCACCCTTGGCAAGGAATGTCCTTCTAGGGAAGACAATTCTAACCTCCTTCTCCTTCTTTCCTTTCCTTAAATGCCTCTGCTTGGCCGCTTCATGCAAATGAGGTCTGCACTCATTGGTTCCGCTACAATATTTTATTCCCCCAAAGCATTCTAAAGTCATCTAATTTAGACAATGACCAGAAAACACATTTGCATTGAGATTTAAAAATTGGGGAGACTTAAAAGCACGCAGATAAACCTGACTGCATTATTGGGGATCAGGGAACTTTCAATATTTCTTCAAACATCCTGCATTCAAATGAATGGAACATGGAAATGTCTATCTGTAAATGTAATTATGAAATTCTATTTATCTCCATGGCACGTAAGGACTCATATGCAATTCCTATAGAATCTGAGGCCTAACAGATATGCAGTACATTGTTCAAAAAGCAAGAAATAAAATACAAGAAGCCGTTATACAAAACAAACCAGAATTTTGCGTTTGGTCATTTGATTATGTCCTTTGACAAATGTAAGATAGATTGGTGGATTGTACCCCAAACTCATTAATTGTTGAAGGAAAGTATATCTCCCTGCCAGAATAACAGTCTAGGGAAAAGAAAGAGAAGCATCTTCCAACTGGACCTACATACTAGAGCAGGTCATAAGCAATTTTTATACCCTTTAATATATATATATATTTTGAAAAGCCACTGGGAACAGAGTTTGTGATCCTAAACCTTTTACTTTTATCCTTCCTTATTTCATTTGCTGGGTGAGGATTCAGTGCCCTCCTCCCTCCCTTACTCTAGAAGAAAAGATGAAACTTTGCAGGAGCCAACATCTGCCCATCCTTTTGCTGAAGTCATTTGTTGCACAAACATGAAAGGGCAGCAGCAACCCCTATTGGCCACTAATATGGCAGCATCTGTGTTATCCCCACCTGGGCAGAAGAAATGCAGCTTTTGCCATCCTTTGTGCATCATCGTCTTCCTTCTTCCGTCCTTCTCCCCTTTCTTCTGTCTATTCCCAGAAGATAGAAATAAAAAAATTGGAGGAGCTGAAAGAGAACAAGAATGGAGCATTTTTATACTATGATACTAAAAAAAGACATTCTAGGACAACATTATATCTTTGATTTTTCGTCATGCTTCCCTGGGCTTCTCCTTCTGGACTTAGTGGTATGCTTGATGTTGAGGTGAAGGATCTACAGCATCTTCCATCAGAAGTGTTTCATGTTCTTAGTGGCTGATTCATTTCTCTTAAGAAGCAAAGCTTTAGCAACTGGTCTCCCTGGTTCAACTTCTAATGTGGGAGAACATTAGATGACTAGATGATTAGAGGACTGTTCCAATCTTTATTAAGAGTACATCACTACTTCCACAATTCATGGCACCAATTTAACCCAAGAGTTACTTTTTAGTTTTCTGTTTTCATAGAATCCCCTTTATCCCTTCAAAGGCAGCCTTTGAAGAGTATTCGGAGACTACAACGCGTCCAGAATGCAGCCGTGCGAGCGATTGTGGGTGCACCCCGGTACACCCACGTTACATCTATCCTCCGCGAGCTGCACTGGCTACCGATTGGTCTCTGGATACGCTTCAAAGTGCTAGTCGTAACTTATAAAGCCCTTCATGGTATTGGACCTGGGTACTTGAGAGACCGCCTGCTGTCAATTACCTCCCATAGACCCATTAGATCGCACAGGGTCGGCCTCCTTCAGGTTCCGTCTACCAGCCAATGCCATCTGGCTACCACCCGGGGGAGGGCCTTCTCTGTAGCAGCTCCGGCCCTTTGGAATGAACCCCCCGCGGAGATTCGGACCCTCACCTCTCTCCAGGCCTTCCAGAAAGCCATCAAAACCTGGCTGTGCCGGCAGGCCTGGGGTTGATGAGTTCCCCTCCCCTCTCGACTTGTATGGCTGTATGACTTTTGTGTATTTTAATTACGTGTATTGTGTTTGTATCCCCTTTTCCCCTTTCGAGTTGTTCGCCGCCCTGAGTCCCTCCCGGAGAAGGGCGGCATACAAATCAATCAATCAATCAATCAATCAATCAATCAATCCCATTTCCACTCTAGTGTTGAACCAGATAAAAATCACCTCTACCTTCATTTCTTCTCCATTCACAATTTCTGAAGGGTTGAGGGTTGAAACCATGGGTCTATTGGCTTCCCTGCACCTTCCTCATCCACACTCCTGCCTCCATCATCCCTCTTGCTGTCCATTGAGAGACTTCTCTGCAGATGGAACATCAGATGAAACATCATACGTGTAGCGTTTTCAGCTTCTTTAGTTCTACCTACTTTACGTGTTATATCATCATTGGCTAACAAGTCTCCAAGGCACAATAATTGGTTAGTCCTTACATCATTGGTATACGTGAGAATGTGCATGTTGTTATAGCTGAATGAATACAAGTGTTATCAAATGAGTGAATAAAATGTTGCAGGTTCATTACGTTGTTTCATCCCGTGCCCTTGATGCCTGGGAACACACTGAAAGCAAAGAATAGCTGACAGGCAAATATTTTCTGCAGATTGCTGCAGTTTTTACTTACACGTGTAACCTCAGTTCCAAGGACCATCCAGATGATTCACTGTAAAAACCCTGCACTCATCCACAGTCCTGCCTCCATCATCCCTCTTGCTGTCTATTGAGAGACTTCTCTGCAGATGGAGATGAACCTGCAGGAGTTTTGCTTGTGTCATCTCCTCAAGTCGAATGTCCCCAGTCACAAGTCAAGGTACATTGCATCTGGTTTCAGGCAGAAGGGACACAGGTTTTTGTTAAACTTTCCCGTAAGAATTCACCACCGTGCAATGCAGTACCAGCACTGTCCCAGCTACCACAGAAATAATCTGCCTCGTCTCCAGCCTGTGATTGGTGATGGTCAAAGTTCCTGTACTCCAAGATCTGGTAGCAGTGAACCGATCTGGGATCCCTTCTCCCCTGCCATATCCGCTACATTGGACATAGCGAGGTGCTCCTCCTGCTTTCTGTTGATACCAAACAATACAGTTAGAGCTCTGAGTAGTTGTGCAAGAGATCCTAATAGTTCCACCTGGGGATATGGAACTTGTCGGAGGTTGAGTCCAACTTAATTGACCATCAACACCTTAAAGGGGGAGAGGGAGGGGAGAAGAAGGAAGGAAGACTGTTAGACTGGTGGAATTTGTTTCGTGCTCTTAGATATTTCCAAGGGACCAAGTTATTATGAGAATCACAGTCAAATCCTCTCTTGGCCCAGGAAAATTTTACCTGTGCAGTAAGTGAGGAGTGCAAGGAAGATCACAGCCCAACCCATGGTCACCTTTGGCAAGGAATGTCCTTCTAGGATTAATATGCAATTCCTACAGAATCTAAGGCCTAATATATGTACAGTATATTGTTCAAAAAGCAAGAAATAAAATCCAAGAAGACGTTGTACCAAACAAACCGAAATGTTGCATTTGGTCATTTTATTTTATTATTCGCTCTGACAAATTTAGATTGGATTGGTGGATTGTACCCAAACACAATGATTAATTGTTATAGTTCTCCTTAAATACGGTATTAGAGGAAGGACCAAAAAAAGAATGTGTTGGAAGAAAACAAGAATGGGACAAAGCAGGTCATCTTTATTCATTCTCTTACAGAAGATGTGAGGGTGCCAATCCTTACTGAGTGTTCATCCTTACATCCTCTATCTTGACCCAAACTTTCCCCAGTGGGCACATTTTAGCCTGTGTCTTCCTAAAGTCCCTTTTATCCCATCTCCAGTCAAGTGTTGATGCACCTGAAAATTCCCTGTAGCTTCTCTCCAATTTTACCTCTTATCTTTTGATACATGTTATTCAAACCATGGGGGACTGAGATTGTGGATCTGTGGGCTTTCTCTTTCCAATTCCTGTATTCCTCATCCCTCTTCATAAGGGCAGAGAGACTTATTTGCAGAGGGAAATGAACCTGCAAAGGTTTCTCTCGTGTCTTTTCGGCTCTAGTTTCCTTGGTCACCAGTCAAGGTATTTTGTTTCTTGTTTCAGGCTGAAGAGGCAGAGACGAGGCTTTTGTCACACTTCCCCATAAGAATTTACCACAGTGCAGCCTAGTACCAGCACTGTTCCAGTTACAGCAGTAATAATCTGCCTCGTCTCCAGCCTCTGCATTGCTGATGGTCAAGGATCCTGTAGTCCCAGACTGGGTGGCAGTGAATCGATTTGGGATTCCTTCTCCCCCGCTACTGCAGCCATCACAGTGGACAAAATGGGGAGCTTCTCCTGCTTTCTGTTGGTTCCAGGCAATGGTTCTAGTACTCTGGGTTGTGCAGGAGATTGTTATGGTTCCACCTGGGGACACGGAGCTGGAAGGAGGCTGAGTCCAAGCGGATTGACCATTAATGCCTTTAAATAAAGAGGGGATGGAGGGAGAGAAAAATAAAGAAAAACTGTTAAACTGATGCATCTTCATTCACTAGGAGCCATTTCCAACTTCTTATGAGAATTACAGCCAAGTCCTCTCTTGGCCCAGGAAAACTTTACCTGTGCAGTAGCAATAGCAATAGCAATAGCAGTAGACTTATATACCGCTTCATAGGCCTTTCAGGCCTCTCTAAGCGGTTTACAGAGAGTCAGCATATTGCCCCCAACAATCTGGGTCCTCATTTTACCCACTTCGGAAGGATGGAAGGCTGAGTCAACCCTGAGCCGGTGAGATTTGAACCGCTGACCTGCTGATCTAGCAGTAGCCTGCAGTGCTGCATTTAACCACTGCGCCACCTTGGCTCAGTAAGTGAGAAGTGCAAGGAAGACCACAGCCCAACCCATGGTCACCTTTGTCAAGGAATGTCCTTCTAGGGGAGACAATTCTAACCTTCTTCTTCTCCTTTCCTTTCCTTAAATGTCTGTCCTTGGCTGCTTCATGCAAATGAGGTCTGCACTCATTGGTTCCGCTACAATATTTTATTCCCCCAAAGCATTCTGAGGTCGTTTAATTTAGCCAATGACCAGAAAACACATTTGCATAAAACATTTGAAAATTGGCGAGACTTTAAAGCTCCCAGTTAAACCTGACTGCATTATTGGGGATCAGGGAACCTTCCATGTTTCTTCAAATATCCTACTTTTTACATGAATGGGAAATGCAAATGTTTATATAGAAATGTGATTATGAAATTCTATTCATCTGCATAACATGTAAGGGCTAAAACACAATTACTATAGCATCTGGGGATAGCTAGCTAGCTAGATAACTGACTGACTAGACAGACGGACGGACGGATGGACGGACGGACGGACGGACGGATATTCAAAAAACTAAAAAGTTGTTGTGCAAAACACACCAAATTACAAGCGATATTTTGGATGATAAGGGACACTCTTGAATGACCAATAGATATGATAATTATTTTTCCAAATACTAGCAGACAGCATTATGTAAAGGACAGATTTCAGGAATTTTATAGTATCTGCACAAACATGGATTCATATCAAACATCCCTATGTTATAAAGGAGGAAGAGGGAAAGGGTGAAAGCATAAACACCGGGTAGAGCTGGTCCTTCTTAATCAAGGACAAATGGATGTGATAGACGTATCCATTTGTCTTAAATCAACCAAAATTGGGTAGTTCTTCGATTGCATGATGTAGAAGGACCAAAAGGAACACTGGGTTTGAGCCCTAATGCCATTTCTCTAAATGCAATGACAACACCCTTCAAATGGAAGGAGTTTTCTGGACTCCCAGAGAGACACGAGGCCAAGAAATCACCTGTAGACTCCAATTGAGGAGTGTTAAGAAAAATAGAAAGAAAAGACATGAAGAACAGCGGGACTTTCTAAATGAAGATCACCTGGATGGGTTGCTCTTGTCCGCTGGTCTTCTATCAACTCAAAGTCCACATTTCTTTCTCAATGTCAAATGTCACTTCTGAAAACAGAGCAATTTTAAAAAAGAGAAATTGAAATGAACCCTGGAGAAGGTTTTTGTCTCACTTCCCCACCTGAATCAATCACTGTGGAACTGACTACCCGTCCAGACACAACAATAATAGGTGGCTTCGTCTTCAACCAGAGCCCCGGTGATAGTCAAGGACATCACATTCCCTGATCTGGACCCGGAGAAACGGGCTGGACCCCCGATGGTCTGGAACTGGTTGTATAGATCAAAGCTCGAGGTTTATCCCCAGGGAACTGCTGGTACCACGAAGGGTAGTTGCCATCCCCAAGATTCCCACCATCGTATCGACAAGATATGGTGACTGTGCCCCCAGGGGTCACAAATTCTGGGTCCTTCAGGTTCTGCAGTTGTTGAAGGCTGGGGCCTGAAAGAGAGCAAGATGTTGCTTGTTTAACAGAGATTCAAGAGGAGCACCACAAATGGAAAACTCAACAATGGAGCAAGGAAGGTTTTCTGGGATTAGTTCTAGACAGAATTGTCCCTGTTTCCAAATGGATTTCTCTTACCAACGGAGATCAGGACGATGGAGAGAAGAAATGCCTGGGACATGGTGGGACAATTCAATGGGCCAATCTCTTCTCTCAAGCCAATGGATTTCCCCCTTGCCTCCACTCCTCCTCTCTTAAACCCCCAAAGGACAAGAGAGGATCCCCTCATGCAAATATTTTCCTCTTCAACTACCAACCCAGCCCTCTGAGTGTCAGATTAGAGAAGGGATGAGCAACTGCTAAGATGTATCTTGTCGAAAACTATTATTTCCCTGCACTGGGATAAAAGGAAAAAAAATAGCGATTTAGTAGACTGAAGTCTATCTGGGGCTCATTCCAAGAACCTGTTTTGATCTGCTGGAATCTACAAAGCCATATTACAGGAAAAAAAATGTATTTGCCTTTGGACAAACATTGGATGGATTGATGGAATGTATCCCATCTTCGTTGATTAATTCACATGATTCATGGAGAGGAAATGTCCCTTCGAGACCAGCAGTCTAAAGCAAAAGAAGAGTTGATGACATATTGACATTGACATTCCATTATCAGGCTAGGTGACACCTTCTGTGGGACTTTGGTTGAAGGGCCTTGTTTCAGTTCTTCACATCGCTTCTACTGATCTCATGTGGTCCATGGGTGATAAGATTGGCTGATCATCATTAGATGTGATCTCATGTGCCGTGTGACCTGTTGTATGTTCAGTTGGTCATTGTGTGAGAAGGTCACCAACTAAAGAGTTGGCCGGTGCCATTGTTGGTTGGTCATTTCTCTAGTTTCAAATTAACAGAGTTGGAAGGGGCCTTGTGGGTCATCTAGTCCAACGCCCAGCCCACTTGATTGATAGGGTCCCCTATGGGTTTGTAGCCTGGTTCAAAATCAATGTATCTGTAGGTAGATATGTTGGTTGAATACCAAGCTTCAGTAAATTTACATTTGTAGCAAATGATAGCACATGAATATATCACATCGTGGCAAACCTGTCTATCATTTCTAACAAAGAGGAGGGTTTAATCCATTTGGGCATGTGGACTAGGGCAGGTCATCAGTAATCCATGCATTCATTTTTCATAATTTCTGGAACATACCCTTGGAAGCAGAACGGTTTGACCTAACCATTTCCTTTCATCCGGCACTACCACACTTATTCAGTGAATGCTCAGTGTCCTCCTCCCTCCCTTACCCTCAAGGAGGAGATGAGACATTTCAGGAGCCACATCTGGCCATGCTTTGGCTCAAACATGAAAGGGCACCAGCACCCCCTGCTGGACACTGATATTGCAACATCTGTATCCTCCCCACCTGGTCTTCTTCTCAATTCGAAAGTCCCCGGTCACAGGACATGGTCTGTTGCTTCTTGTTTCAGGCTGAAGGGGAAGAGAGGATGATTTTGTCACCCTTCCCCCTATGAATTCACCCCCGTGGAACAGAGTGCCACCAGTGTTCCAGCTGCCACAGTAATAATCGGCCTCATCTCCAACCTCTGCATTGGTGATGGTCAAAGTTCCTGTGGTCCCAGACTGGGTGGCAGTGAACCGATCGGGGATCCCTTCTCCCCTATTGCAGCCTTTACAGTGGACATACTGAGGGCCTTTTCCTGCTTTCTGTTGAAACCATCTAACACTGTTAGTATTCGGAGTTGTGCAGGAAATCGGAATCGTTCCACCTGGGGACACGGAGCTCGAAGGAGGCTGAGTCCAACTTAATTGACCATCAATGCCTTTAGGAGAGAAAATGACAGAAATACTCTGACTCTGATTCCTTTGCTCTTAGACATTTCCAGGGGACCAAATTCTTATGAGAATGATAACCAAATCCTCTCTTGGCCCAGGAAAACTTTACCTGTGCAGTAAGTGAGAAGCGCAAGGAAGACCACAGCCCAACTCATGGTCACCTTTGGCAACAAATGTCCTTCTAGGGAAGACAATTCTAACCTTCTTCTTCTTCTTTCCTTTCCTTAAATACCTCTGCTTGGCCTCTTCATGCAAATGAGATCTGCCCAATTGGTCCTACTAGAATATTTTATTCCCCCAAAGCATTCTGAGGTCCTCTAGCTTAGCCAATGACCAGAGGACAGATTTGCATAAAGATCTGAAAATTGGGGTTACTTAAAAGCTTCCAGTTAAACGTGACCACATTATTGGGGATCAGGGAACCTTCCATGTTTATTCAAACATCCTACTTCTTACATGAACGGGAAATGCAAATGTTTATATAGAAATGTGATTATGAAATTCTATTCATCTGCATAACATGTAAGGGCTAAAACACAATTACTATAGCATCTGGGGATAGCTAGCTAGCTAGCTAACTAACTAGATGGATGGATGAATGGAAAGATGGATGGATGGATGGATGGAGGGAGGGAGGGAGGGAGGGATGGATGGAGGGATGGAGGGATGGATGGAGGGATGGAAGGAGGGATAGATGGATAGATATTCAAAAAGCAAGAAATAAAGAAGACATCATGCAGAAAACACAAAATTACAAGTGATATTTTGGATGATAAGGGACAGTCTTGAATGACCAATAGATATGATAATTGTTTTTCCAAATACTAGCACACAGCATTATGTAAAGGACAGATTTCAGGAATTTCATAGTATCTGCACAAACGTGGATTCATATCAAACATGCCTAAGTTATAAAGGAGGAAGAGGGAAAGGATGAAAGCATAAACACCGGGTAGAGCTAGTCCTTCTCAATGAAGGACAAATGGATGTGATAGATGCATTTGTCTTAAATCAACCAAAATTGGTCTTAAATCAACCAAAATTGGATGGTTCTTGGATTGGATGATGTAGAAGGACCAAAACCAACACTGGGTTTGAGCCCTAATGTCATTTCTCTAAATGCAATGACGACACCCTTCAAATGCCAGGAGTTTTCTGGACTCCCAGAGTGACACGAGGCCAAGAAATCACCTGTAGACTCCAATTGAGGAGTGTAAGAAAAATAGAAAGAAAAGACATGAACAGCAGCTGGACTTTCTAAATGGAGATCACCTGGATGGGATGCTCTTGTCAGCTGGTCTTCTATCAACCCAAAGTCCATATTTCTTTCTCTCTGTCAAATGTCACTTCTGAAAACAGAGCAATTTTTAAAAAGAGAAATTGAAATGAACCCAAGAGGAGATTTTTGTCTCACTTCCCTACTTGAATCAATCACTGTGGAACTGACTACCCGTCCAGACACAACAATAGTAGGTGGCTTCGTCTTCAACCAGAGCCCCGGTGATAGTCAAGGACATCACATTCCCTGATCTGGACCCGGAGAAACGGGCTGGAACCTCCGATGGTCTGGAACTGGTTGTATAGATCAAAGCTCGAGGTTTATCCCCAGGGAACTGCTGGTACCACGAAGGGTAGTTGCCATCCCCAAGATTCCCACCATCGTATCGACAAGATATGGTGACTGTGCCCCCAGGGGTCACAAATTCTGGGTCCTTCAGGTTCTGCAGTTGTTGAAGGCTGGAGCCTGAAAGAGAGCAAGATGTTGCTTGTTTAACGGTGGGTCAAGAGGAGCACCACAAATGGAAAACTCAACAATAGAGCAAGGAAGGTTTTCTCGGATTAGTTCTAGAAAGAATTGTTTCTCCTTCTAAATGGATTTCTCTTACCAACAGAGATCAGGACGAGGGAGAGAAGAAATGCCCAGGACATAGTGGAACAATTCAATGGGCCAATCTCTTCTCTCAAGCCAAAGGATTTCCTCCTTGTCTCCACTCCTCCTCTCTTAAACCCCCAAAGGACAAGAGAGGATCCCCTCATGCAAATATTTTCCTCTTCAACTACCAACCCAGCCCTCTGGGTGTCAGATTAGAGAGGGATGAGCAACTGCTAAGATGTGTCTGGTCCAAAACTATTATTTTCCTGCATTGGGAGAAAAGGAAGAAACAAGAATTAGTGGTTTAGTAGACTGAAGTCTATCTGGGGTCATTCCAAGAACCTGTTTTGATCTGCTGGAATCTACATAGCCATATTACCAAAAAAAAGTATTTTCCTTTGGACAAAACATTGGATGGGTTGAGGGAATTTATCCCACATTCGTTGATTAATTCACATGGTTCAAGGAGAGAACCTGTCCCTTCGAGATCAGCAGTCTAAGGCAAAAGAAGAGCTATTGACATATTGACATTGACATTCCATCATCAGGCTAGGTGACACCTTCTGCGGGACTTTGGTTGAAGGGCCTTGTTTCAGTTCTTCACATTGCTTCTACTGATCTCAGGTGGTCCGTGGGTGGTAAGATTGGCTGACCATCATTAGATGTGATCTCTTGTGTCGTGTGACCTGTTGTATGATGAGTTGATCATTGTGTAAGATGGTCACCCACTAAAAAGTTGGCTGGTGCCATTGTTGGATGGGCATTTCTCCAGTTCCAAATTAACAGAGTTGGAAGGGGCCTTGTGGGTCATCTAGTCCAACCCCCAGCCCACTTGATTGATACAGTCCCCTTTGGGTTTGTAGCCTGGTTCTAAATCAATGTGTCTGCAAATAGATATGTTGGTTGAATACCAAGCTTCAGTGAATTTACATTTGTAGCATATGATAGCGCATGAATATATCACATCGTGGCAAACCTGTCTATCATTTCTAACAAAGAGGAGGGTTTAATCCATTTGGGCATGTGGACTAGGGCAGGTCATCAGTAATCCATGCATTCATTTTATTTCATTTCCGAAACATACCCTTGGAAGCAGAATGGTTGGACCTAACCATTTCCTTTCATCCGGCACTACCACACTTATTCTGTGAATGCTCAGTGTCCTCCTCCCTCCCTTACCCTCAAGAAGGAGATGAGACATTTCAGGAGCCACATCTGGCCATGCTTTTGCTCAAACATGAAAGGGCACCAGCACCCCCTGCTAGCCACTGATATTGCAAGATCTACATCCTCCCCACCTGGTCTTCTCCTCAATTCAAATGTCCCCGGTCACAGGACATGGTCTGTTGCTTCTTGTTTCAGGCTGAAGAGGAAGAGAGGAGGTTTTTTGTCACCCTTCCCCCTATGAATTCACCACCATGGAACAGAGTGCCACCAGTGTTCCAGCTGCCACAGTAATAATTGGCCTCGTCTCCAGCCTCTGCTTTGGTGATGGTCAAAGTTCCTGTGGTCCCAGACTGGGTGGCAGTGAACTGATCAGGGATCCCTTCTCCCCTATTGCAGCCTTTACAGTGGACATACCGAGGGCCTTTTCCTGCTTTCTGTTGAAACCATCTAACACTGTTAGTACTTGGGGTTATACAGGAAACCGCAATGGTTCCACCTGGGGACACAGAGCTCGAAGGAGGCTGAGTCCAACTTAATTGACCATCAATGCCTTTAGGAGAGAAAAAGACAGAAATATTCTGACTCTGATTCCTTTGCTCTTAGACATTTCCAAGGAACCAAGTTCTTACAAGAATCAGCCAAATTCTCTCTTGGCCCAGGAAAACTTTACCTGTGCAGTAAGTGAGAAGCACAAGGAAGACCACAGCCCAACCCATGGTCACCTTTGGCAAGGAATGTCCTTCTAGGGAAGACAATTCTAACCTTCTTCTCCTCCTTTCCTTTCCTTAAATGCCTCTGCTTGGCCTCTTCATGCAAATGAGATCTGCACCAATTGGTTCTACTAGAATATTTTATTCCCCCAAAGCATTCTGAGGTCTTCTAGCTTAGCCAATGAGCAGAGGACAGATTTGCATAAAGATCTGAATATTGGGGAGACCTAAAAGCTCCCAGTTAAACCTGAGCACATGATTGGGGATCAGGGAATCTTCAATGTTTCTTCAAACATCATCATCCTTCTTCCATCCTTCTCCCCCTTTTTCTTTTTAGACAGAAAAATAAGGAGGAGCTGAAAGAAAATAAGAATGGAACATTTTAATGCTATAATACCAAAAATGACACTCAATATTATATCTATGTTTTGTCATCATGCTTCTCTGTGCTTTTCCTTCACTTTAGTGGTATGTTTGAGGTTGAGGTAAAGGATCTATTCCATAGCAGCTTCCATCAGAAGAGTTTCATGTTTTTAGTGGCTTATTCATTTCTCCTAAGAAGCAAAGCTTTGGCGTATGGTCTTCTCAGTTCAACATCTAATGTGGGAGAACCACGCATGATTATTCCAATCTTTATTAAGAGTTCATCTGTATATCCACAATCTATGGTGCAAACCTGACCCAGGAATTACTACTTAGTCCTCTGACCTCAGACAACAATCTCTTTTACTCCATTTCCAATCTAGCTTGACCCAGTTAATAGTCACTTCTAACTCCTGCAAGTTCACTTCTTCTTCATTCACAATTTGTGGAGGGTTGAGACCATGGATCTATGGGCTTCCCCGCACCCTTCTCATCCACACTGCTGTCTCCATCATCCTTCTTGCTGTCCATTGAGAGACTTCTCTGCAGATGGAGATGAACCTGCAAGAGTTTGGCTTGTGTCTTTTCCTCAATTCGAATGGCCCTGGTCACAAGTCAAGGATTGTTGCTTCTTGTTTCAGGCTGAAGAGGAGTACCAGCACTGTCCCAGCGACCACAGAAATAATCTGCCTTGTCTCCAGCCTGCGCATTGGTGATGGTCAAAGTTCCTGTAGTCCCAGATTTGGTGGCAGTGAACCGATCTGGGATCCCTTCTCCCCTGCTAAGAGGAGCCAAGGTGGCGCAGTGGTTAAATGCAGCACTGCAGGCTACTGCTAGATCAGCAGGTCAGCGGTTCAAATCTCACCGGCTCAGGGTTGACTCAGCCTTCCATCCTTCCGAGGTGGGTAAAATGAGGACCCAGATTATTGGGGGCAATATGCTGACTCTCTGTAAACCGCTTAGAGAGGCCTGAAAGGCCTATGAAGCGGTATATAAGTCCACTGCTATTGCTATTGCTATTGCTGCTGCTTCCACTACATTGGAAATAGCGAGGTGCTTCTCCTGGTTTCTGTTGGTAGCAGCCAATGCAGTAAGAACTCTGCTCAGCTGTGCAGGAGAGTGTAACCGTTTCACCTGGAGATACGGAAGTTGTCAGAGGTTGAGTCCAACCTATTTGACCATTAATGCCTTTAAAGGGGGAGAGAGAGGGGAGAACAAGGAAGGGCTACTGCTAAACTGATGCATCTTCCTTTGCCTTGATCATTTCCAAAGGACCAAGTCCTGAAAATTACAACCAAATTCTCTCTCAGACCAGGAAAACTTTACCTGTGCTGTAAGTGAGGAATGCAAGGAAGACCACAGCCCAACTGATGGTCAACAGTTGGCAAGGAATGTCCTTTTAGGAAAGAAAAGTATAACCTTCTTCAGAGCTTCTCCTTTCCTTTCCTTAAATGCCCCTTGCTTTCGCCTTTCATGCAAATGAAATTTTCATTCATTAGTTATTCCCCAAAAGCATGGTGTTGTTTTGTAGTTAAGTCAATGAACAACAGAGAGATTTGCATATGTCAGATTTGGAGCCAGGGAGGGGGAAAATGTCTGTGGGGATTCTAAGTCATCTGGGTCAGTTGTCTCAAAGGTGTTTTTTCAAAAGGCAACTGGACTGTTTTTCCAAGAAGAAAGAGAAGGAGGAGGAGGAGGAGGAGAAGGAGACAGTGTGCAGAGTTATTATAAAATGAAATTAGGAGCAGTTCCAGCAGTAGTAGTAGTAACAGTACTAGTAGCGTTTGTAGCAGTGAGAGTAGAAGCCGAAGCAGGAGGTGAGGACACAATAGAGATAGAAAGCATCATGAATATTGGAGAGGATTAACAGCTGTTCAGCTTTAAATGGGAGGAATGTCAGGGTAATTATGATTTAATAGCTGACCAGATGCTGTAATGATGATGCAATGGTAGGAATAAAACAGCAGGGTTATTTGACTCTTACCACTGTAAGAGTCTGTATTATAAGAAAGGCCCTATTGGGGCATATCTCTCTCTTCATGTATTCTTCCCTGCTGTAGCTGCTGATTGATTGTTTGAACTTTGCCCAGTATATGTATGTATATATTCTTTGATAAAACCATTATTTAAATACAAACCTCTGGTTACTGTATTTGATCCTGGGTTGTCTCATATAGTCACACTGTGCGCACACTGTCATTATCAAACTGCCCTAAGATTTCAGTAACGAACAAGCAAAGAATAAAAGCCAAAATGTAAGTGGAGCGGGACTTTCTGAGGGAAGATCGTTTGGATAGGATGGTCTTCTCCTCTTGCCTTATATCCACCACAATTCTACATGTCACTGAGGCAGGCAGAACAAAAAAAAGGGGGGGAGGGTGAAGGGTTTTTGTCTCACTTCCTCTTCTGAACAAACCACTGTGGAACTGATCGCCTGACCAGACACAACAATAATAGGTGGCTTCATCTTCAACTTGAGCTCCAGTGATAGTCAAGGACATCATGTTTCTTGATCTGGACCCGGAGAAACGTTCTGGAACTCCTGGTGGTCTGGAAGTGGTATAAGAGATCACTCCTCGATGTTGGTGCCCAGCTATCTCCTGGGTCCACAAAGGGTAGTGGCCATCTCCAAGATTCCCACCATCGTATCGACAAGATATGGTGACTGTGCCCCCAGCTGCACCAAATTCTGCGTCCTTCAGGGTCTGCAGTTGTTGAAGGCTAGGACCTGAAAGAGAGCAAGATGTTGCTTGTTCAATGGAAGGTCAAGAATGGCCAACTCAACTGTCCAGCAAGGAGGTTCTTCCAAGTTTAGTTCTAGAAAAGGTTGATCCTACTTCCAAAAGGATTTCTCTTACCAACAGAGATTAGGACGATGGAGAGAAGTGCCTGGATCATGGTGGGAGAACTCAATGGACAAAGCCCTTCTCTAAACCAAGTGGATTTCCCACTCCCCTCCTCTCCACCTCTCCTAAATCCCCAAAGGACAAGATAAGACCTCCTCATGCAAATCTCTTTGCTCTTCAACTACCAACCCAACCCTTTGGGAGGCTGATTAGAGAGTAAAGGAAGAAGCTGCTAAGATATGACTTGTTGAAAAGCAATATTTCTGGTAGTAAGGAGCGGAGGACGAGGCTGATAAGCACCAACCTTTATCTTCCTTGAAACGCTGCCAAAGACCTAACTGGCAATTTGCTTGGCGAGGCCACACGGAGCAAAGAGTCAAAACAGAGCTTCAGAATTAAACCAGCATGAACAAAGTTGCTTCCTGCAAAGGCTCATGTGCCTTTGCTCCTCCTTTATGTCCTATGGGAGGGGCCAATCACCTCCAAGCCTTACTCCCAAGTCGTCCCTTTTGTTTTAACTGTTCTTGCCTTCTGGCAGCTCTGTGCATGTATGCACTGGGAACAGGTTCCCCCTGTTCCTCTGCCTTGTTGCTGTCTGACTTGGAGCTCTGGAGGCACATAACTCACAGATGGCCCCAGCCCCCTCTCTTCCCCAGCCCCCTCTCTGCCTCTCACACAGAGCCCTCATCCAAGCCTTCCCCAGACTCCCCGACTGGCCCATGTTCCTCCCCAACCTCCTCACTGTCCAACTTTGTTGCCAGCTCCAATTCTGTGACCGATCATGCCCTCCTCCCTCCCTTACTCTAGAGGAAAAGTCTGGACTTTGAAGGAGCCACATCTGTTATCCTTTTGCTTAAGTTATTGTTGTTGTTTTGGAAAAAACATGAAAGGGCACCAGCAGCCCCTACTGGCCACTGATGTTGCAACATCTGCAATATCCCCATCTGGGCTGAAGAAATGCAGCATTTATGGTCCTTCAAGAACCATCATGTCATCCTCTTCAAACATCAGAGGTAGGGCAGACAAAAGAAAAGAATGATGTAGTGTTGTGATAAATAATAGTTGGATATGAATATTGAATGGTACCCATGAAAGGAAGATTAGAAATCCTTTTGGATTATATACAAAGGTTAATAAAAAAGAATTAAGTTAGATACAGTTAAGTTTTGATTATTAGGGGGGAAATGTTATGATACAGGATATAGTCAAATAAAGGAGGGATAATGATGACAACCTATATATATGTATGAGTATAATATAAGGAAACTAGATGAAAATTGCCAACAGTGATTTGGAAAGGAGGATTAGAAAAGTTTGTTATTAAACATTAAGGATGTTTAGCTAGAATAGGACATAAGGATTCAGTGTTATTTGAGGATTTTAGAAATATTAAATGAAATGCCAGTATGTGGTTATGTATTAAACTTTGGTATATTTTATGATGAAGGATGTTTAAATAATTATAGTCAAATATAAATGGAGGTATAAGGGTAACATGTATAAATATTTGAGTTAAAATACTTGAGTTAATATGAATTATGTTTTATGACTATGGAAGAGATGTACAAAAACCTTTTGTAACCAACTTATAGACTTTCTACCGTATGTAAAGAAGGAAGATTTTATGTGTTGTGTTTGTTTTGAAAATAAAAATAAATTCTATTTTTAAAAAAAGAAAAGAATGAGATGAAAAAAAGGACAAGGAGGGGACAAATGTGCCTTCTTTATTACTTCTCCTACAGAGGATGACACCAAGAATCGCCTGCTGATTTTAATACTTCGGTTTGAAAAAAAGAAGTTTAGGTAGGAATTATCTACACATCTGGAATAATCTGCTTCTGTGCGCTTGTCCTTCTCAGCCTTAGTGGTTCCAATGCAACTCATTTAACAATTGCAATTGTTAAGAGGCGAATTGATAAGTGGGTTGCCCTGAATCTTTGGGCCTTCTGTGCCATAGTTGTTAAACGAATTTCTGCAGATGTTGCTTTAATCTCATGGTTGTGAGAATGAAGCTAGTTTCCCCCCATTGACTTGGTTTGTTGGAAGACAGTGGGGAAGGACCCAGGGGCTGATCACATGACTCCAGAATGCTAGAACCATCCAAAATAAGTGTCTGACTTTGTGCAATTCTTTTGTAAAACCATCTGCAACCTGTGTTGAGTGAAGACTTCAAGGAAGGCTGAGACACCTTCTGGTTTTTGTCACAGTTCCCCATCAAGTGCAATCACTGTGCACTGAGAAGTTTCACCACTAGTCAAACAGTAATAGTCAGCCTCGTCTTCTGGTTGAACGTTGGAGATGGTCAAAGAGGCCGAATTGGAGGAAGAATCGTAAGAACCCGAAAACCGTTCAGGGATTCCAGACGGCCTCTCACTATATTTATAGATCACTGCTAGGGGTTTAGTGCCAGGTTTCTGCTGATACCAGTGCACATAGTAACCACTAATGCTACCCCCTTCCCTGGTACAGGTGATCCTGACTGTTCCTCCTGGGGACACCGACAGAGAAGCTGGTTGAGTCATGGTGAACTGGGCCAAGGCACCTGCAGGGGGAAGAAAAGAGATGAAATGCATGTAAGATGCCATAAGAGAGAAACATTTTTAATTCAACTGAAAGAAAAGAGAAACAGGACTAGGAGAAGGGAATAATTCTAGAAATGTAGAAATCTTCCAAGGAAGAGGAGAAGATGCTTGATCTTTGCCTGGCAACAGGATCCTTTACCAGTGAAGCAGGTGAGGAGGAAGGGGAGGAAGAGAAACGGTTGACCCATGGCAGAGAAATGGGCAAGGACTGATCTTCTGAAACCAAAGTTCCTTCTAGGTGGACCTCTTCTCCTCACCCTTAAGTTGAGCTGCAAGAAAGAGAGGCTGCAAAGGTATGCAAATACCCTTCCTCTTTCTCCCTTTTAAAGCCTCTACATCTATTTCTAGGACAAGGGCAGGAGGTGATTGGCAGGAGATTTCATTGGTGAATCTCCACTGAAAGAGGAAGGAGGAAGGGTAGAGAGTCCAACTCCATCTCTCTTCCCATAACATCCCGAACTGATCTGTCTTTAGGATTCCCAGATTTCAGCCTGAGAAACTAAGCAAAGGGTCAGATAGGCAGGTGGACCATTGGAAAGAGGTGGTCCCTGCATTAAGCTGGCCCCCCCATGCCATAAAAGCTTTAGAAAGAGGACTAGAAACTTAAACGTCACTCAGAAGAATATGGGGAACTAGTGCAGTTGCTCCCCTCAATTCAGGGAAGTGACCTAACTTTGAGGTTAATGCAGGGTGTGCTAAAAGCAAAGGGGTGGGCTTCTCCGCCCAAACACATTAACCCCTCCCCAAATTCAACAAAGCATGTGGCCATCTCCATCCAGGGACGTCATTCCTTTTCTTGAATGTACACCACCTCTACAGGTAGTCCTCAATTTATGACACACCTGAAACCATCAAGGAGGTCATTACATGAGTCACATCCAATTCTATGACCATCCTTCCCACAGTTGTTAAGCAAATCCCTGCAGTTGTTAAGGGAATCTGTGTCCCCCCCATTGATATTCTTTGTAGAATGCCAGCTGGGGAGGTGATGGAAGGTGATGACGACATGAAAAGAGGATGCTGAAACTGTCAAAAATACATTTCCTTGATGCGTGAAATTCTTCTGTCAAACCACCTGCAACCAGTGTTGAGCGAAGCCTTCAAGGAAGACAGAGGCACCTTCTGGTTTTTGTCACAGTTCCCCATAAGGTGGAATCACTGTGCACTGATAATTGCCATCATAAGACAAACAGTAATAGTCAGCCTCATCTTCTGGTTGAACGTTGGAGATGGTCAAAGTGGCTGAATTGGCGGAAGAATCATAAGAACCAGAAAATCGCTCGGGGATTCCAGAAGGTCTGCTAGAATAACTATAGATCACTAGTACCGGTTTAGTGCCAGGTTTCTGTTGATACCAGCTCACATAGTAGCTAGTAATGCTACCACCTGCCCTGGTACAGGTGATCCTGACTTTTCCTCCAGGGGATACCGACTCAGAAGCTGGTTGAGTCATGGTGAACTGGGCCAAGGCACCTGCAGGGGGGAGAAAAGGGATGAAATGCAGCTAGATGAAACCGGTGGGAAATATTTTAAATAAAATGAACGAAAGGAAAAAAGGGACTAAGAGAAGGGAATAATTCCAGAAATGTAGAAATCTTCCAAGGATCAGAAGATGCTTCATCTTTGGCTGTAAACAGGATACTTTACCAGTGAAGAAGGTCAGGAGGAAGGGCAGGAAGAGAAACGGTTGGGCCATGGCAGAGAGATGGGCAAGGACTGATCTTCTGAAACCAAAGTTCCTTCTAGGTGGACCTCTTCTCCTTACGCTTAAGTTGAGCTGGAAGAAAGAGAGGCTGCAAAGACATGCAAATACCCTTCCTCTTTCTCCCTTTTAAAACCTCTACATCTATTTCCAGAACAAGAGCAAGAGGTGATTGGCAGGAGATTTCATTGGTGAGTCTCCACTGAAGGAGGAAGGAGGAAGGAGGAAGGGTAGAGACTCCAACTCCATCTCTCTTCCCATAACATCCAGAATGAATCTCGATTTTAGGATTCCCAGATTTCAGCATGTTGGAACCTAAGCAAAGGATCTGATGGGCAGGTGGACCATTGGAAAGAGGTGATCCCTGCATTTAGCTGCTCCCATGCCATGAAAGCTTCAGAAAGAGGGCTAGAAACTTAAATGACACCCAGAAACGTATTGGGAGCTAGTGAAACTCAGGAAACAGTGGTGTAACTTTTATTTAAAAACACATTTTTCAACTATTTTCAAAGGCAACCCCATTAGCTGCGCATTGCAGTAGTCTATTTGGGGGGGGTAATCCAAAGCTGATCCCCCACAATTCAATGAAGAGACTTCGAGGTTTGTGTAAGATTTGCTAAAAACAAAGAAATGGCTCTTCCAATAAAAATCACTAATCCCTTCCCAAATTTCCAAACCAAACTCAATCCAGCATCTGGTCATATCTGTTCAAGGACCTGAATCAGTGGATCGTATGAAAACTATCTGGGTAGGTAGTCCTCAATTTATGACCACAGTTATAACCAGAATTGTCATTGCTTAGCAATGCTGTCCTCACATGAGTCACATTTTGCAATCTTTTTGCCAAGATTGTTAAACAATGACTGTTTTTTTAAAGTGAATTACAGTTATGGAACCAATCTGACTTCTCTTATTGAATTTGCTTCTCAGAAGCCGGCTAAGAAGGTCAAAGAGGGGGAATCACTTGAAAAGAAGATACTGAAACAATAGAAGATGCATGTCCCGGTTGAATGGACTTCTTTTGTAAAAACATCTGCAACCTATTTCAAGAAGCCTTCAAGGAAGACGGAGGCACCTTCTGGTTTTTGTCACAGTTCCCCATAAGGTGGAATCACTGTGCACTGATTACTGCTATCATAAGACAAACAGTAATAGTCAGCCTCATCTTCTGGTTGAACGTTGGTGATGGTCAAAGTGGCCGAATTGGCGGAAGAATCATAAGAACCAGAAAATCGCTCGGGGATTCCAGAAGGTCTTTTAGAAAATTCATAAATCACTAGTACTGGTTTAGTGCCAGGTGTCTGCTGATACCAGCTCACATAGTAGCTATTAATGTTACCACCAGCCCTGGTACAGGTGATCCTGACTGTTCCTCCAGGGGATGCCGATAGAGAAGCTGGTTGAGTCATGGTGAACTGGGCCAAAGAACCTGAAGGAGACAGAAAAAGGAATGAAATGCAACTGAGATTCAGTCAGAGAGCAACCTTTTAATTCAAGTGGAAAAAAATGAAACTAGAAAAAGGAAATTCCAGAAATGAAGAACTGTTCCAAGGAAGAGGAGAAGATGCTTAATCTTTGGCTGTCAACAGGATACTTTACCAGTGAAGCAGGTAAGGAGGAAGAGGAGGAAGAAAAACGATTGGGCCATGGCAGAGAAATGGGCAAGGACTGATCTTCTGAAACCAATGTTCTTTCTAGGTGGACCTCTTCTCCTCACGCTTAAGTTGAGCTGCAAGAAAGAGAGGCTGCAGAGGCATGCAAATACCCTTCCTCTTTCTCCCTTTTAAAGCCTCTAGATCTATTTCCAGGACAAGGACAGGCAGTGATTGGCAGGAGATTTCATTGGTGAGTCTCCACTGAAGGAGGAAGAGAGAAGGAGGAAGAGTAGAGAGTCCAACTCCATCTCTCTTCCTATAACATCCCAAATTGATCTGTCTGGGATTTCCAGATTTCAGCATGTTGGAACCTAAGCAAAGGATCTGATTGGCAGGTAGAGCATTGGAAAGAGGTGGTCCCTGCATTAAGCTGCCCCCATACCACGAAAGCTTTAGGAGGAGGACTAGAATCTTGAATGGCACCCAGAAGAGTATCTGGAGCTAGTTCAGCTCAGGAAGTACAGATATGCCTGGATTAATAGAAAAAGTTTCAACTATTTTCATCTTATAGAGACTCTTCAACCGCAACCCTGTTGACTGCACATTGCAGAACTTCATTTGGGAGGAAATCCAATATTTGTGACCATAAGCATCAGATGGGATCTGGGAAGGCACACAACTGCTATACAATGCAAAGTTGTGCAAAATTCCTTCTGCTCCTGACTGTTTAACTGCACCTCAAACAGCAGACATCATTTCAGGAATGTTGCCAGTACTGGAAAGTTACAAGACTCAAAGATTGCAAAATTCCAAACACTTTCAATTCCAAAAAGAGAATTGAAGTTTGTTCTATCCCATTCATCCCTGCTTCCTCCAGACAGAACCTCCCCAGCAACCAAGTGATGACTTGAATGGGGCCTTCAGCAGCCCCTTTCCCAGCATCGATGCATGAAGGGCAGTGCAGAAACAACCTGGAAATTGGACTTTTTCCAGTATCCTAAGAGAAATGATGGGAAAGGAAGCACTAAGGTCTTGTAGGGGATTAATTCTCCTCTGAAGGAAAGATAGAAAGGGGAACTGTAAGGCAATGAAAGGGTGGATCAAACAACAGGCAACCACACACAATCACACAAAACACACATGTTACTCTACTTATATACTCTCCATTTCCCGTTCTCCAAGTCTGGTTCAATGCCTTTTTTACAGACCGACATCAAACCTGTTATTTTATTCTTTACTAAAAATCGGCAGTCATAGCCACCTGCCTCAATGCGAAGTGAAACTACAGAGAAGGGTTACGATGCTTTCTCAGCTCATCACCAATTTCTCTTTTCACTGTGATTTGGAGGCCCCCATCAGGACATGAAGGGCAATAATCAGCCTCGTCTCTTGCACAGAAGTTGGAGATGGACGAGGGGCCGAATTGGACGAAGGGTCAGCTGAACCGGAAAAATCACTCAGGGATTCCAGATGAGAAAAACACATTTGCAAATTAAAGGGATATTTACCAGTAGAGGATTGCATGTCTGGAATATGACAACAAAGAGACACCGAGATGCCATCAGACAGAAATGCAGTTTAGGAAGGTTAGGAAAGGAAAAAGGAGGAGAGGAGAGGTCCAAACTGCCATGAAACTAGAAATGTTCCAAGGAGGAGAAGTAAACATTGAGCTCCTCATAGAAAGCAATATCTTACTACTGGAGTAGGGGAAGAGTAAGAACCCAAAGAGAAACATTTGGCCCATGGCAGAGAAGTGAGCAATAGTGGTATTTCTGAAAGCAACATTTCATTTCAATTGTCCCTTTTCTCTCCTCTTAAATTGTTGCAAAATAATGCTAAGATTTTCTCCGTCTATCCGTTTCTTTCAGGTCCCCTTCATTCCTTCCTTCACCAACTGAAAAGGGGGTCCACAAAGAACCTCATTTGTAAGACTCCCCTATGGGGTGGGGTAGGGGGTTGAAATGTGTCAGCTGCTCCCCACAATTCAAGGAAGTGACCTGACTTTGAGGGTGTCCGGGGTTTGCTGAAAGCAGAGGGGTGGGCTTCCCCTAAACACACTAACCCCTCCCCACATTCAGCTCAGCTTGTGGTCACCTACATTGAGAGACAGGAATCCTTGTGTTGAATGTACACTTTCTCTTCAGGTAGTCCTCAATTGACAACACAACTGAAACCAGAAAGGAGGTTCTTACATGAGGCACATCCAATTTTATGATGGTCTTTACCACGGTTGTTAAGCAAATTACTGCAGTTGTTAAGTGAATCATGCAGTCTGTCAGCGTTCCAAATATCATGCAGAATTAAATCAGAGTCCAAGGCAGAGATATCCTTAAAGTTCCAGTTTAATAAGACAGACATGTTGGCATCCTACCAATTCTGGAATTTTCATCGGATTCCCACCCAGTTGAAAGTTCATAATTGTGTCCCCACACCCACAAATCCATCACATGGTCCAATCTTCTTCTTCCACGCTGGCATCTCCACCCAGCTGGTTCCGGTCAGGAGCAGAGGTGTGGAGACAAAAGATGACCTTGGCTACTAGAAAAGAATGACAACAACACATTCCACCACTCTACTCCTTTCTATTCCCCCCTCCCAACTACTACACTAATGAAACAGCATAATGAAATAAGAGAGAGTGTGGCAGGCCAAAGATCCTAAAAGGGATATAACTGCAGGCCTGACACGGTCGTTAAGAGAATCCAGATTCCCCCATAGACTTCATTTGTAGTATGCTAGCTGGGAAAGTGATAGAAGGGTATCATATGAAAAGACAGTGTTAAAACTGTCAAAAATACTTTCCTTGGCTGTGTGCCATTCTTTGGTCAAACCATCTGCTACCAATGTTGAGCGAAGCATTCAAGGAAGGCTGAGACACCTTCTGGTTTTTGTCACAGTTCCCCATAAAATGCAGTAACTGTGCACTGAGCATTGTCATCGTAAGTTGTACAGTAATAAACAGCCTCATCTTCTGGTAGAATGTTGGAGATGGTCAACGTGGCCAAATTGGAGGGAGAATCATAAGAACCTGAAAATCGCTGAGGGATTCCAGAAGGTCTTTTAGAAAATTCATAAATCACTAGTACTGGTTTAGTGCCAGGTGTCTGCTGATACCAGCTCACGTAGTAGCTATTAATGTTACCACCAGCCCTGGTACAGGTGATCCTGACTGTTCCTCCAGGGGATGCCGATAGAGAAGCTGGTTGAGTCATGGTGAACTCGGCCAAAGAACCTGAAGGAGACAGAAAAAGGAATGAAATGCAACTGAGATTCAGTCAGAGAGCAACCTTTTAATTCAAGTGGGAAAAAATGAAACTAGAAAAAGGGAATTCCAGAAATGTAGAAATCTTCCAAGGAAGAGGAGAAGATGCTTGATCTTTGGCTGTCAACAGGATACTTTACCAGTGAAGCAGGTAAGGAGGAAGAGGAGGAAGAAAAACGATTGGGCCATGGCAGAGAAATAGGCAAGGACTGATCTTCTGAAACCAAAGTTCCTTCTAGGTGGACCTCTTCTCCTCACGCTTAAGTTGAGCTGCAAGAAAGAGAGGCTGCAAAGGCATGCAAATACCCTTCCTCTTTCTCCCTTTTAAAGCCTCTACATCTATTTCCAGGACAAGGGCAGGCGGTGATTGGCAGGAGATTTCATTGGTGAGTCTCCACTGAAGGAGGAAGAGGGAAGGAGGAAGGGTAGAGAGTCCAACTCCATCTCTCTTCCTATAACATCCCAAATTGATCTGTCTTTGGGATTTCCAGATTTCAGCATGTTGGAACCTAAGCAAAGGATCTGATTGGCAGGTAAAGCATTGGAAAGAGGTGGTCCCTGCATTAAGCTGCCCCCATGCCACAAAAGCTTTAGGAGGAGGACCAGAATCGTGAATGGCACCCAGAAGAGTATCTTCAGCTAGTGCAACTCAAGAAGTACAGATATGCCTGGATTAATAGACACAGTTTCAACTATTTTCATCTTTTAGAGACTCTTCAACCGCAACCCTGTTGACTGCACATTGCAGTTCTTCATTTGGGAGGTAATTCAAATATTTTTGACCATAAGCACCACATCTGATCTGGGAAGGCACACAACTGGTACACAACACAAAGTTGTGCAAAATTCCTTCTGGTCCTGACCGTTTAGCTGCTCCTCAAACAGCAGACATCATTTCAGTAATGTTGCCTCTACTGGAAAATCACAAGACTCAGAGATTGCAAAATTCCAAACACTTTCAATTCCAAGGAAGAGGATTGAAGTTTGTTCTATCGCATTCATCCCTACTTCCTCCAGACAGAACCTCCCCAGCAACCAAGTGATGACTTGAAAGGGGCCTTCAGCAGCCCCTTTCCCAGCATAGATGCATGAAGGGCAGTACAGAAACAACCAAGAAATTGGACTTTTTCCAGTATCCTAAGAGAAATGATGGGAAAGGAAGCACTAAAGTCTTGTAGGGGATTAATTCTCCTCTGAAGGAAAGATAGAAAGGGGAACTGTAAGGCAATGAAAGGGTGGATCAAACAACAGGCAGCCACACACGATCACACAAAACACACGTTACTCTACTTATATACTCTCCATTTCCTTTCTCCAAGTCTGGTTCAATGCCGTTTTTACAGACTGACATCAAACCTGTTATTTTTATTCTTTACTAAAAATCAGCAGTCGTAGTCACCTGCCCCAATGCAAAGTGAAACTACAGAGAAGGGATAGGATGCTTTCTCAGCTCATCACCAATTTCTCTTTTCACTGTGATTTGGAGGCCCCCATCAGGACATGAAGGGCAATAATCAGCCTCGTCTTTTGCACGGAAGATGGAGACGAACGAGGGGCTGAATTGGACGAAGGGTCAGCTGAACAGGAAAAATCACTCAGGGATTCCAGATGAGAAAAATACCTTTGCAAATTAAAGGAATATTTTCCAGTAGAGGATTGTATGTCTGGAATATGACGACAAAGAGACACCGAGATGCCATCAGACAGAAATGCAGTTTATGAAGGTTAGGAGAGGAGAAAGGAGGAGAGGAGAGGTCCAAACTGCCACAAAACTAGAAATGTTCCCAGGAGGAGAAGTAAACGTTGAGCTCCTCATAGAAAGCAATATCTTACTAGTGGAGTAGGGCAGGAGTAAGAACCCAAAGAGAAACATTTGGGCCATGGCAGAGAAGTGGGCAATTGTGGTATTTCTGAAAGCAACATTTCATTTCAATTGTCCCTTTCTCTCCTTTTATGTTAAGTTTCAAGAAGAGTTGTTGCAAAATAATGCAAATATATTCTCCATCCATCCGTTTCTTTCGGGTCCCCTTCATTCCTTCCCTCACCAACTGAAAAGGGGCTCCATATAGAATCACATTTTTAAGACTCCCCTATGGGGTGGGGTAGGGGGTTGAAATGTGACAGCTGCTCCCCACAATTCAAGGAAGTGACCTGACTTTGAGGTTGTCCGGGGTTTGCTGAAAGCAGAGGGGTGGGCTTCCCCTAAACACACTAACCCCTCCCCACATTCAGCTCAGCTTGTGGTCATCTGCATTGAGGGACCGGAATCCTTGTGTTGAATGTACCCCTTCTCTTCAGGTAGTCCTCATTTGACAACACAACTGAAACCAGCAAGGAGGTTCTTACATGAGGCACACTCAATTTTATGATGGTCTTTGCCACGGTTGTTAAGCAAATTACTGCAGTTGTTAAGTGAATCATGCAGTCTGTCAGCGTTCCAAATATCATGCAGAATTAAATCAGAGTCCAAGGCAGCGCTATCCTTAAAGTTCCAATTTAATAAGACAGACATGTTGGCATCCTACCAATTCTGGAAGTTACATTGGATTCCCACCCAGTTGAAAGTTCATAATCTTGTCCCCAACCCACAAATCCATCACATGGTCCAATCTTCTTCTTCCACGCTGGCATCTCTACCCAGCTGGTTCAGGTCAGGAGCAGAGGTGCAGAGACAAAAGATGACCTTGGCTACTAGAAAAGAATGACAACAACACATTCCACCATTCTACTCCTTTCTATTCCCCCCTCCCGACTACTACACTAATGAAACAGCATAATGAAATAAGAGAGAGTGTGGCAGGCCAAAGATCCTAAAAGGGATATAACTGCAGGCCTGACACGGTCGTTAAGAGAATCCAGATTCCCCCATAGACTTCATTTGTAGAATGCTAGCTGGGAAAGTCATAGAAGGGTATCACGTGAAAAGACAGTGTTGAAACTGTCAAAAATACTTTCCTTGGCTGTGTGCCATTCTTTGGTCAAACCATCTGCTACCAATGTTGAGCGAAGCATTCAAGGAATGCTGAGACACCTTCTGTTTTTTGTCACAGTTCCCCATAACATGCAGTCACTGTGCACTGAGCATTGTCATCGTGAGTTGTAGAGTAATAAACAGCCTCATCTTCTGCTGGAACATTGGAGATGGTCAACGTGGCCGAATTGGAGGGAGAATCATAAGAACCCGAAAATCACTGAGGGATTCCAGAAGGTCTCATGGAATGTTTATAGATTATTGGTAAGGGTTGAGAGCCAGGTTTCTGTTGATACCAGCACAAAGTGTAGCTGGTAATACTACCACCTGCCCTGGTGCAGGGGATCCTGACTGTTCCTCCATAGGATACCGACAGAGAAGCTGGTTGAGTCATAGTGAACTGGGCCAAGGTGCCTGCAGGGAGAAGAAAGGGGATGAAATGCAATCAAAGGGAAATGTCTTAATTCAGATGAAAGAAAAAGGAGAAAAGGGGTGAGGAGAAGGGAATAATTCCAGGAATGTAGAAATCTTCCAAGGAAGAGGAGAAGATGCTTGATCTTTGCCAGTCAACAGGATACTTTACCAATGAAGCAGGTGGGGAGGAAGAGGAGGAAGAAAAAAGGTTGGGCCATGGCAGAGAAATGAGCAAGCACTGATCTTCTGAAGCCAACGTTCCTCCTAGGTGGACCTCTTCTAGTCATGCTTAAATTGAGCTGCAAGAAAGAGAGGCTGCAAAGGCATGCAAATACCCTTCCTCTTTCTCCCTTTTAAACCCTCTAGATCTATTTCCAGGACAAGGGCAGGAAGTGATTGGCAGGAGATTTCATTGATGAGTCTCCACTGAAGGAGGAAAAAGGAAGGGTAGAGAATCCAACTCCATCTCTCTTCCCTTAGTATCCAGAATTGATCTGTCTTTGGGATTCCCAGATTTCAGTTTACTAGAACCTAAGCAAAGGATCTCCTGGGCAGATGGATCATGGCAAAGAGGTCGTCCATGCAGTAAGCTACTCCCATGACATGGAAGCTTTAGAAGGAGGACTAGAAACTTAAATGATGCCCACAAGTGTATTGGGAGCCAGTGCAATTCAGGAAACAGAGGGGTGGCCTGGATTAACAGGCACCTTTTCGATTATTTCCAGCTTATGGATACTCTTCAAGGGCAACCCCATTGGATGAACATTGCAGTGGTCCATTTGGGAGGCCACCCAAAGTTTACTTTCCCAATGCAGGGTAAGTGGCCTGATTTTGAGTTTGGTGTGGGGTGTGCTAAAAGCAAAGGGGTGGGCTTCACCCAAAACACACTAACCCCTCCCCAAATGCAGTTCAGCCTATTGTCATTGCCATTAAGGGAAATGAATCAGGTAGCTGAACATACACCTTCTGTACAGCGGCTCCTCAATTTACGACCACCATTGACGCCATACTTTCTGTGGCTAAGCAAGGAGGTTCCTCCATGAGTCACATTCACTTTTACAACGTCTTCGTCACGGTTATTAAGAAAAGCACCACAGTTGTTAAGTGAATCATGCAGTCGTTAAGGGAATCTGATTCCCCACATTGTCTGTGTGTGTAGATTGCAAGCTGTGAAGGTCATAGAAGGGGGTCACGTGAGAAGAGGATGCTCAAACCATCAAAAATATATTCGAACCAATTTCATTGTATTTATTTTGTTCAATGATAATAAAGGCTAGACTACTAGAATTCCGTGGCTGTGTGCAATTCTTTTGTGAAACAAGTTCTGAAGCCAATCCGACTTCTCTTATTGAATTTGCTTCTCAGAAACTGGCTGGGAAGGTCATAGAGGGGGGCCACTTGAAAAGAGGATGCCAAAAATGTTGAAAATATATTCCCTTGCGGTGTGCAATTCTTCTGTCAAACCACCTGCAACCTGTGTTGGGCGAAGCCTTCAAGGAAGGCTGAGGCACCTTCTGGTTTTTGTCACAGTTCCCCATAAGGTGGAATCACTGTGCACTGAGAATTGGCATCATTAGATAAACAGTAATAGTCAGCCTCATCTTCTGGTTGAACGTTGGAAATGGACAAGGTGGCTGTGTTAGAGGAAACATCAACAGAACCCGAAAATCGCTCAGGGATTCCAGACGGCCTCTCACTATCTTTATAGATCACTGCTAGGGGTTTAGTGCCAGGTTTCTGCTGATACCAGCTCACATAGCGGTCAGAAAAGCTACCCCCTGTCCTGGTACAGGTGATCCTGACTGTTCCTCCTGAGGATACCGACACAGAAGGTGGTTGAGTCAGAGTGAACTGGGCCAAGGAACCTGCATGGGGAAGAAAAGGGATAAAATGAAGCTGACATACAACCAGAGGAAAAAGTTTTAATTCAACTGAAAGGAAGGAAAAAAGGGACGAGGAGAAGGGAATAATTCCAGAAATGGAGAACTGTTCCAAGGAAGAGGAGAAGATGTTTGATCTTTTCCAGCCAACAGGATACTTTACCAGTGAAGAAGGTGAGGAGGAAGAGGAGGAAGAGAAACGGTTGGGCCATGGCAGAGAAATGGGCAAGGACTGATCTTCTGAAACCAAAGTTCCTTCTAGGTGGACCTCTTCTCCTCACGCTTAAGTTGAGCTGCAAGGAAGAGAGGCTGCAAAGACATGCAAATACCCTTCCTTTTTCTCCCTTTTAAACCCTCTAGATCTATTTCCAGGACAAGGGCAGGAGGTGATTGGCAAGAGATTTCATTGGTGAGTCTCACTGAAGGAGGAAAGAGGAAGGAGGAAGGGTAGAGATTCCAACTCCATCTCTCTTCCCATAACTTCCTGAACTGATCTGTCTTTAGGATTCCCAGATTTCAGCATGGGAACCTAAGCAAAGGATCTGATGGGCAGGTGGACCATTGGAAAGTCTGTTGCCCCCACCCCACCCCATGCCACAAAAGCTTTAGGAGGAGGACTAGAAACTTAAATGACACCCAGAAGTGTATTGGGAGTCAGTGCAGCTCCAGAAGTACAGGTATAACTGGATTAACAGACAACTTTTCAACTAAAGTGGCTGGCAGGAGATTTCATTCCCTCCTTGGGGAATGGATTGAAGATCCAACTCCACTTCTCTTTCCAGAACATCCGGAATTGATCTGCCTTTTGTATTCTCACATTTCAGTGTTGCTGGAACCTAAGCAAAGGAGCGGATGGACAGGTAGACCCCTGGAAAGAGCTGGTCTCACTGTTAAGGTGCCCCCATGCCATGAAAGCTATTAAAGCATCACCAAAAGCATATTGGGAGTTAGGGTAGCTCAGGAGGCAAAGGTGTGACCTGGGCTACTGATACCTTTTCAACTACCATATTTTTCGAAGTATAAGACACTCCAGAGTATAAGACGCAGCTTGGTTTTTGGGGAGGGAAATAATAAGAAGAAAAATTCTACCTGTGCTTACTAGCATCCATGGTATTCACATGACACATGGTAACAAGGTCAGTAGGTGAATAGGCATAGCAACCAAGTCAGCCAAGGAGAGCTATTTTGACTCTGAAACAGTCCTTGCCGTGTGAGCAACAAGGAGACAGGAAGGAGCCTGGCTTAGCCGAGAACTGAAAATGAAACTGCTTGTGTTTTGCTTGTATTTACGGCTGCCTTGGAAAACCTGCTTTTGGTATTGTATTGTACATTATTATTATTTTGAATCCTACTGAATCAGTTACTGTGCTTTCTGAATGTGATTGTCTCCCCTCCTTGTGACCCATTTTTTGCTCCCAGGCAGCTTCAGGGAGGACTACTAGGCCCAAAATGGGGCAGAAGGGTGACTCACCCACCCTCCCCTTTGTGGCCCATTTTTGCTCCCAGGAGGCTTCAGGGAGGCCTACTAGGCCCAAAATGGGGAACAGGGAGTCTGCCCCCCCTTTGGCCCATTTTTGCTCCCAGGAGGCTTCAGGGAGGCCTTCTAGGCCCAGAACGGGGCACAGGGGAGTCTGTCCGCCCATTGGCCCATTTTTGCTCCCAGGAGGCTTCAGGGAGGCCTACTAGGCCCAAAATGGGGCACAGGGAGTCTGCCCCCCCCTTTGGCCCATTTTTGCTCCCAGGAGGCTTCAGGGAGGCCTACTAGGCCCAGAACGGGGCACAGGGGAGTCTGCCCGCCCATTGGCCCATTTTTGCTCCCAGGAGGCTTCAGGGAGGCCTATTAGGCCCAGAACGGGGCACAGGGGAGTCTGCCCGTCCATTGGCCCATTTTTGCTCCCAGGCGGCTTCAGGGAGGCCTTCTAGGCCCAAAATGGGGCACAGGGGAGTCTCCCCTCCCCCTCGCAGCCCGTTTTTGTTCCCAGGAGCCTGCAGGGAGGCCAGAGCAGCTTAGCAAAGTTCTCCCCGTCTTCTCATTTAAAGTCTTGGGAGGTCAGATGTCCTATATGCTTCCTTCCTGGAGAGGAATGATTGCGGGTCCAACCATTTTGGCTCAATTTTTGCTCAACACGTAATTGAAATGCATTTAACTGTTGTTGTTTTCAGTTGAGTTCAGTCTTCAGTTCCATTCCCTTTCTCTCTTAGCGAACGTGTTTCACTTTCAAAAGTACACCTGCCTGCATTCTGATGGGACAGGTGATTGGCAGATAAACATAATCAATAAACGTAAACAATAAAAAGAAATAACATTGGGCAATGATCCCTTTTGTAATTAGCTAGTGTTTGCAGGTTTGTGGGCTTCATTTTATTATTATACGGATCTCTGGAGAAATATTTGGGGATCTTAAGAGAGGATTTAATTTGAAATTGTACACGAATAATGGAAATCATCTCTGGTCTCCGTAGCATTTTATAATCTCCCCATTGCACAAACTGCAGGACGTAAATCCCTTCCCCTCAAGCTCCATTTGCGATGGAAATGATATATTCCTTGATCTTTTCATGTACTGAAAATGTAGACTGTCTAATCAAAGAAGTGAACATAGAATAACAGAGTCAGAAGGGATCTTGGAGGTCTTCTAGTCCAACCCCCTCTTAGGCAGGAAACCCTACACTACTTCAGATGAATGGTTATCCAACATCTTCTTAAAAACTTCCAGTGTTGGGGCATTCACAACTTCTGGAGGCAAGTTGTTCCACTGATTAATTATTCTCATTATCAGGAAATTTCTCCTTAGTTCTAAGTTGCTTCTCTCCTTGATTAGTTTCCATCATTGCTTCTTGTCCTGCCTTCAGGGGCTTTGGAGAATAGCTTGACTCCCTCTTCTTTGTGGCAGATCCTGAGATATTGGAAGGCTGCTATCATGTCTCCCCTAGTCCTTCTTTTCATCAAACTAGACATACTCAGTTCCTGTAACCATTCTTCATGTTTTAGCTTCCAGTCCACTAATCATCTTTGTTGCTCTTCTCTGCACTCTTTCTAGAGTCTCCACATCTTTTTTTAAATCATGGCGACCAAAACTGGATGCCATATCCCAAGTGTGGCCTTACCTAGGCCTTATAAAGCGGTATTAACACTTCACGTGATCTTGATTCTATCCCTCTAGAACTGTGTTGGATTTTTTGGCAGCTGCTGCACACGGCTGGCTCCTATTTCAATGGTTGTCCAGGACTTTGAGTTTAACCATCTCAGCAAGATCTCTCCATTTTACCAAGTATTCCTCCAAGGGGTTTAGTGTCCAATTTTCCCATCTCAGTGCATATAAAAATCTCACTGCAGCAATCGTAGATTGATTGAAATGAATCTCCCATGGATTTTTTTTCTAACGTTATCAGTCCTAAAAGGGAAAGTTCTGGTTTCACATGACTGTTGAAACCAATCCTATTGAGATCTCCATGATGCTGCTAATATAATTAGGCAGCCAAAGTCCACTTAGAGTATCATATGTTATATTTTATATCTTACAAGCAGATAATCCAGCGTTGCCTGGGTATTTATTTATAGGGGGAAAATTTATAGGGACCAAATGTAATTTCTAATGTTGGATTTTCCCCCTTATCAGAGGGAGCCCCCTTGTGGAGTACTGTGAAGCCGTTAGCATGGCAACTCCATTGCGCTGTACAGTAGAAGCCATTTTAGGGAAGTACAGTAGAAGCCATTTTAAAGCACAACAGGCTGTATCTTAACAGACCACACACTCTGAGGGGTATTACGGGTATCTTTCCCCCACAGTATTTGTCTCCAGAGAGTAAGTCATCTGTGTACCAAGTTTGGTTGAAATTGCTCGAGGCGTTTCAGACTTATGCTGACATACAGCCATTTTTATAGATATAGATATGTTAATAATAGTTCCATGATATTCAGCAGATACCACCTACCCCAGCAGGAAAAGGACAATGGATCCATTTCTACCCTTCCTGGAGATCTTTTCAAAGCTTAAGAACCTCAAGAGCAGGGATTTGTTTTTTGATCTTAGAGCTCCTCCTGGTGGCAAGGATTTTGAATCACTACCTTGGATTCAGTTGGGTGAGAAGGTTCTTCAGCTTGAATGAATCAAACAGACGTTCAGACCAACAAAAAAGTTTCCTCCCATGGAAAGTGGTGACAAATGCAGCAAAAATATCTGTGGTTTCCGGAATCTGAATGACCGTTAACCACAAATAAGAAGTATGGTGAGATAGACGCAACCCTCACACACAAATAGTTTCCTGTTGGATGAAGTTGGTCGAGATACTTGCAGTTATCTTTTTGCATGTATCCTCATCTTCAAAGTGGCCACATGACTTTCTCTTTCAGGCTCCTCTCCCTGGAAATTGATGGTCTAATTGATCAACTCAACCCACCCCTGTGCGTTTCAAAAGGGACCCTGTTTAATTAAACCTAGTTTGGATACAGACCGAGAATTCCATAGGAACAACATTGGAATGGAATAGAATAGAATAGAATTAAGGGAAGGGAAGGGGAGGGGAGGGGAGGGGAGGGGAGAATAGACTAGAATAGAACAGAACAGAACAGAACAGAACAGAATTCTTTATTGGCCAAGTGTGATTGGAAACACAAGGAATGTTTTTGGGGCATATGCTCTTAGTGTACATAAGGAGAATAAAATGCATTCATCAAGAATAAAACGATACAACACTTAGTGATAATCAAGTTTACTAATAGACTATCAAATTGTACTAGGAAACAAATAAAAACAATAGAAATTGAAAGATACAAGCAACATGGTTATAATCATAAGTGGGAGAGATAGATATTAGGAAGGAAGAGAAGAATAACTACAGTCTTAGTAAATTATTGACAATGTTGTGGGAATTAGTTGTTTAGCAGAGTGATGGCGTTCGGGGGGAAAACTGTCCTTGTGTCTAGTCGTTCTGGTGTGCAGTGCCCTATAGCATCGTTTTGAGGGTAGAAGTTGAAACAATTTGTGTCCAGGGTGCGAGGGGTTTGTAGATATTTTCATGGCCCTCTTTTTGACTCGTGCAGTGCCCAGGTCCTCAATGGAAGGCAGGTTGACAGCCATTGTTTCTTTCTGAAGTTCTGATTATCCTCTGAAGTCTGTGTCTGTCTTGTTGGGTTGCAGAGCCAAAACAGACAGTTATAAAGGTGCAGATGACAGACTCAATCATTCATCTATAGAACAGAATCAGCAGCTCTTTGGATACTTTGAGCTTTCTGATTTGGCGCAAAAAGAACATTCTTGGTTGCGCATTTTAAATGTCCATTCACAGAAGAAGGGGGAGGATTCAGAATGCAAATGTCACACCTGAATCCCAAGTTCTGCCAACTGTCTTCCCAATTGAACTCCATGATTGATCAGACCTAGAGAACATCTTCAGATCTTAAGTTGAATCCTTCAGCCAGGTGGCCCTCTCTTACCAGCTGTCGTGAATGAATTCCCCAAGGGGTAGGGCTTTTGTGTTCATTACTCCATAATGTGTAGCACAGTGGGATTCTGCTTGGACCTCAGAGATGGTTAGATAGCAGGCGTTAAGGCTGGCATCTTTGTTAGCCGCAAATCTATCCGAGACTCCGGTTTTCCTTCTTTGATTGGATCCACATTTATAATACAGAAGATATTTGGGACGGTTTGGCACAGTGGTTGGTTGTTGCCGGTCGCGAACCGGTTGGTCACCGGACCGGGAAGTAAGCCTGCCCCGCCCCCGGCCCTGTATACCCGGCCGGATGGTATTTTGTCCCTTCTGTTCCCCGTGCTCAGAAAAGCAACTTTGGGAAGGTCCTTTGGTGGCGGCAGGTGCCCTAGAACCTGCCTGCTAGCAAAGGACTTACCCGGGTTTCCACGCAAACTACCGCCCGTCGCCCCGTGCTCAGAAAGCAAGTCCGGGCCCAACCTCTTAAAGTGGCGAGGAAAGAGCCGCGTTTAAAGACAGGAGCCTTAACCGCCACCGAGGCCTGCCGTTCAAAGAAGCGGGCGGATGAAGCAATTGCTCCTTGTTCCAGGTCAGTTTGGCTGCAGTCAGTGCTACCGTTTCCCGCCCGTTAGGCTTTCGCCAGGCTCCTTTTTGGCGATAAATCCGCCTCCCTCCTTCTCTTTTCAAGGCTGCAGAGTTGACTGGTTTCCACGGGACTAACGCGGAGGGGGAAGCGGCTTGAGAGGATTTTCCCCACAGGGTTTGGCGGAAAATATCACGGAAAGAGGGTTTTTCAAAACAGGGAGTTTCCCCTTAAGGCTCCACCGTGTTCCCACGTTCTCTATCTGGATGGATTCGCCGGTTCGCTCCTTGCCTTGATCGGGGCCTGTAGTGCACACGCAGTGGGTGAAAGGAGTAAGGGGGAGGGATGCTGGACAGGAAAGTCCATTGGAGTTGGCGGGCTAATAAATTCAAATAGGTAAATAATTAAAAAATAAACTTTGGGGGCTACAGGACTTGGGATCCTGAGGTCAATCCACAGATTGCAAATCGTGTTTCAGGTACCCCAAATTGGGGTTTATATGACTCAACCGAAATCCAATCAACCCTATTGTGGTTTAGTGGGACACAGGAAAACCAGGACTAATGCCAAGATTGTTTAGCTCTTGCGTGACTCGGGCTCCTGCAAGAGATCGGCGTCTTTTGCAAATTCAGAATGTTAAAAGGGTCTTTATCAGAAGGAACCTAGATGTACTTGCAAGTAAAATAAAAGCCAGATTATATGCAAAGACAACATCCCCACCAAAGTTTTTTTTAAGAATAAATATTTTTGAAAGGGTAAAGACTTGTGTGAGAATCACCAATTGTAATCCATCATTGAGAGACTTCCAATTTGTTCTGCATGTCCATAACTGAGTTTGTCTATTTATTAAATTTATATACCTCCCATCTCACTAGCTTAACTGATTCGGGACAGCTTACAATGCCATAAAAGCTAATAGACAAGCATTAAAATTAACAATTAAATGAAGGCTAAAAATCCACGAGGATGAAACACTGCAGGGATGGTCTTTTTATGTTTGTCTCTTAGGGACAGCACCACCCCTCCATATTTTCTCTCAGCCCCTGCTTTGATTTATTTATTTGATCAAATTTTGAAAGCAACCATCTCCCTCACAAAGGGACTCCGGGCAGTGTACAAATAAAATATTAAAACCTAAAAAAAAGCATATAAAATTCGAAAGAGGCAAAGATGATTAAAATGCTAAAACTGAATTAAAATTAAATCTTTCAGTTTTCCCTTGCATCAAGGCTCTCCAACAGAAGAGACTCTTGAT
Source organism: Thamnophis sirtalis (assembly GCF_051295495.1). Classification (NCBI taxonomy): domain Eukaryota; kingdom Metazoa; phylum Chordata; class Lepidosauria; order Squamata; family Natricidae; genus Thamnophis; species Thamnophis sirtalis. Next base: position 58,398,259 of record NW_028261382.1, on the reverse strand, counting down.
AGCTCCAGGTTGTAATGAGGGATCGTGGGTGCTTTCTGAGCTCGGTGGTTTTCTTACAGACATTTCATTACCAAACTAGGTAACATCATCAGTGCTAGAAGGGAGTGGGGTTGGGGGGAGAAGGAGGAGAAAGATAGGACAAAAAGGGAAAAGATAAGGAGGGAGAGGACTGTGGGGTCCTTTGGTGTTCGCTGAACTTGGTGGCTATTAATTATTTTTAAGGAATTTTTATTTATTTATTGTTTATAGAATGTTTGTTACAAGAAATGTTATTCCTTTTTGCAAATGTTTTATTTGTGATGCAATATGTTGCTTTTAAGTGCACAGGTTAGTGCATGGTTTATGTGTCTCAAGGTGGCTGCTTTTCTATGGGCAGGCCAGGTTGGTGCAAGGCAGCTTTGCCAGATTTTGTGTGTTTCTGTGTGATACCTGGTAGTTTAGGTAATTGTGAGGTGGTTGCTGGTTCTGTGAGCTTCCTGGCACTGTCCTTTATAATTTCCCACAATGCCTTGATGGTTTTTATTCCAGTGGCTTTGTCTTTCCTGTTCTTAGGGTTAGGGGAAAAAACTGGTTTCATCTGCAGTCTTTTGGGGGGAAATTGTTATTTTTTGGTGTTTTCCTGGCACTGTCATAGTTGGTGTGTAGGGGTGTGTAATGTCTCACAGTTATCTACACATTAATAATGATCAAGTACTAATAATATTTCCTTATACATTTTAGTGACCTTTCCTTACATAATTGGTGTTTTCTTTCATACTTTTAGATTTCTAATTGCTGTTTCTGTTAGTTAGCAATTGATAAAACAAAGCCCACGTGAAAAAGTATTCGAAGCCTTTGTGATTTTAATAGTCAATTTATTCATTCCTGCACATTCTAATATTTATTCATTTTCATATCTTTGTTTTTTCCACTGTTGTGCAAACACAATTCCAACAGCTGTTAACATGTGTAAAATTAAATATGCATTTATTCCCTTTGAAATACAAGTAGTAAGTAGTAAGCTACTTACCTTCACATGGCTGGCAAGCCACTCCCACCTGGTCACATGGCCGGCAAGTCACTCCCACAAAGGAGACCACACCCACAGAGTAGGTTCCAAACAATTTTGAAACCCACCACTGGTCCTCTTGTAAGCAATGTGACAATGTTTGGGGGATCTCAAGGGGACAAAATTGGAAGAACTGTTTACAGAGCCAGAAATTGAGGTGAGATTCTAAAGGGTCTCTTAGCTTGCTTGTATATCATATCTAAGGCATCGTATTACTTTTGTTTTTCTCTGCTTCTTTTGTCATAAAAGATTCTCACCATTTCTCCAAATGATGCTGAATGAGAAAGGGGTTGATTCAAGACTACCAGGGCCAAAATCTTGAAAGAAAGCAAAGAGTAAAGAACTTTTTCCACCAAGGACGTACAATTTCAAAGGGGAGAGAAACGCTAGATCGGAAAGGGGAGAATGACAGACTCAGAAAAACATCCCCTGAACAGAAACAATCAATAAGAACTGAAAAGTGGGTGTCCAGATCAGAAGGTTGATAAGAACAAGAGGAGATTTAGCCAGCTCAACGCTGGAAAATGGGATAAAGGTGGATAATATGTCTCATATCTCCAAATAGACCATTAAGCGAAGTGTTCTGAGTGAATCTCTATGCTAAATCATGTAGGTATAAGTCAACTGATCCCATTCCATCCACTCACTATAAAGTCCCAGTCCAGCTGGAGCATCCTCCTAAAACTCAGATACCATCATATTCCCCAAGAGTCTAAAATGGACTGACAGGCGTGAGGAAACATCTGACAGCTGGGGAAGACTTTGAGGAACCAAGAACAAGATGTCACACATTTGCAAGTCATGCATATCAGACATCAGCAGCTACAAGGTTTTTGTTCAGCTCTTCAATGGGATTGTAGCACTGTGCACTTCCCTCCAACTTCATAACACAGACAATAATAACCAGCTTCATCCTCTGCCTGAAGATTGGAGATAGTTAAAAGGGCAGATGTTTGAAAATTTGCAAGGGACCCGGAGAATCGTTCTGGTATTCCATCGGCTCTGCTGCTATCTTGATATATAATGAGTTTGGGGGCATTTCCAGGCTTCTGTTGATACCAGGAGTATCCTCCTCTTTCACCAAGTACTCCTCTGTCTTTAATACAAGTGATTCGGATTGTTCCTCCAGGAGATCCAGACACAGATTCTGGTTGAGTGACGACGACTTGGGAAAAAGTTCCTGAAAGATCATAAAGAAGACAGAAAAGACTATAAGAACAATGTCCACTTAAGCAATGGAGACCTTTCAATCAGAAGAAATGTGTGGTAGGAACAGAAATTAGGAGATGGATGCCTGAATTATCAGTAGACAGAGGAAGGCTAAAGTCACAGCAATTTTTAATAGAGTCCCAAGACATAAATTACCCCAAAAGGAAGCTGAGAGGATGAGAAGAGGCAACCATGCCATGGTGGAAGATGGAGTCAGGGTTGAATTGTCTGCAGATCTATCTGTCCTCTCTGCTCTTAAGTCTTTTGCAAGTGGGGAATTCAAATTCATGCAAATCTTCTGACTGCTCGTCAAAACTTCCTCAGATATGACAACCTGTTTCAGATAAAAGGAAAAACCACCCTTTGAAGGTTCCTCCTCTTTGAGGATCATGATTTGCTGATGTAGCTTTTGAGGAGACCATCCTGTTTAGCTGAGCGAGAACATTAGTGAAGGACCTCAGCTCACCTGCGGTGTAGAAAGCATGCATGAGAATTGTCCTCCTTTTATCTCCTACATCATTCCTTGCTTAGCCTGTGGCAGATCCCTCTCAGTTTTTCAGGGAAATTATGAAGTATTTCAGGGATCTTGGGAATGAAAACCATATATGTTGGGTCACAACTTCATATTTTCCTGAAAGGTTGTTGTGTTTATCAGAGGGGATCTCCAAGAGTAGACAAAACAGTAGACAGAAAGCTTCATCAGTTCTGACAGGTCCTTCCTGCCTGAGCAGGGGTTGTACTAGAAGACCTCCAAGGTCCCTTCCAACTCTGTCATTCTGTTATTCTCTTTGAGAATCATGATTTCCTGATGCAGCTTTCCAGCTTTTTTGGTTTAGGGAGAACATTTGGGAAGGTCTTCAGCTCACCTGAGAGGTAGAAAGCATGCATGAGAATTGTCCTCATTTTATGTCCTTCATCCTTTTTCGGGCTGGGACAGATCCCTCTCAGCTTTCAGGGACATTATTACCTATTTCTGGGGATGTTAGGAATGAAAACAGTCTTTGCTGGGTCACAAGTTCATGTTTTCCTGAAAAACTGTTGTGCTCATCCAAAGGGATCTCCAAGAGTAGACAAAAGTCTAGAACCCACATGAACTGCTAAGATGGGAGCTGGTGTCCCACCATAATATAAAAAGGAAGCTCGATTCACTTATTTATTTCATTAAATTGATTAATATTCCAACTCTTTCCCGTGCATTCTGTTATACTTTGATTTTTATTCATTCTCTGCCCTTTGTGCCCCTTGAGAAGGGAATTAACACATTTTCCCATTGCTACTGAGAGCCTGAATTAGAAGCCGCTTTAAACTAGAACTCTGGGGACTAAAATTTTAGACTAAGTTTCAAAAATATGGCAATCCTGACCTCTACTGCTTAGGTCACCCAGGCCTCAAGATACTTTTGGGGGGGTTGGGCAAAGCAGATGCCAAGATTCATTGCATGGTGACCTACATCAAAAGTAAATAGCTTGTTCAAATCTATTTTTCATGACCCTAAAGGAGGTGGATGAGAAGGAAGAATGGGAATAGAGCAGAACATAGTTATGAACTTAACCCTAACTACAAATAGCAATAGCAGTTAGACTTATATACCGCTTCATAGGGCTTTCAGCCCTCTCTAAGCGGTTTACAGAGTCAGCATATTGCCCCCAACAACAATCCGGGTCCTCATTTTACCCACCTCACCTATACAACCCTATAAAACAATATAATTTTTTTACACCCAACGTTACGACCAAAAAAATCAAGAAAGGAGAGTCCAGTTGTAGGCAATTTGCTCAAGGAGACAGAATTGGACGAACTATTGACAGAACCAGAAAAATGAGTGGAGGTTTTAAAGAGTCTTATTTTGCTGATATTCCGGGTGAGGACCCGGCTGATCCCATGAGCTCTATCAATCTCAAATATTTCCACTCATTTTGTTAGAACAAATCCTGACTGTTTCTCCGTAGGATGCAGAAGGAGGAGAGGGATGATTAAGGACAACCTGGACCAAAAGATATGAAAGGAAGCTGAGATAAAGTTTCAGTAAAAGAGGTGTAATTGCAAAGGGGAGAGAAAGGTTAGAGGTGAAAAGGAAGAGTGAAGAAACTCTAAAGAAACTTTTCTGATCAGAATTGATTAATAAGAACCAAAATGTGAGCGTTCCAGATCAGAAGGGTTGATCTTAGAAAATCAAAACTTTTCCATCACTCTTTCAGTAGACAGAGGAGAAGAGGAGGAGATGTGGCTAGGTTGCAGTTGGAATGTTGGATAAGGAGCCACAATATGGCTGTTGTCTCCAAACTATTATTGGAAATGATATGGGTGAATCTCTATGGTAAAAGATTCATGATCCATAACTCAATGGATCCCTTTCCTTCCACGGACCATGAAATCCCAGACCGATCATAACACCCTTCTGGAATTGAGATACGATCACATCCCTGAGAGTCTAAGTGAGTGTGACAGCAGGAAGGAAGCATCTGAGAATTTGAGAAGGCTAAGAGGAGCCAGGAAGAGGATGTCACACTTTGGCTACTCATGCGTATTGTGGTTCCCCGGCTGAAGGTTTTTGTTCAGCTCTTCAGTGGGATTGTATCACTGTGTACTTGTCACCATCTGCATAATTGAAGCAATAATAATCACCTTCATCATCTGCCTGAATATTGGAGATGGTTAACACGGCAGATGTTCTCGAGCTTTCAACAGAAGCAGAGACTCGTGCTGGGATTCCAGAGGCTCTGCTGCTATCAGCATATATAAGAGGTTTGGGGGCATTTCTAGGCTTCTGTTGATACCAGGAGGAATACCCTGATCCAATTGTTCCACTATTTATAGCACAAGAGATTTGGATACTCCCTCCAAGAGATCCAGACACAGATGTTGGTTGATTCAGGACAAACTGGGAAAAACTTCCTGGAAAAAAAAGCAAAGATGACAGAATGATTCAATCAGCAATGATGTTCATTGAAGGTAACAGAAATGTAGGAACAGAAATCAGAAGTCAAAGAAGAAGAGGAGGAACCACTTCTCTGAATTATTAGGCGATGGAGGAAGGGTATAAGTCCCAGTAGATATCCCCAGTCTTCAATTACCCAGAAAGGAAGAGGAGAGGATGAGAAGAAGCAGCCAAGCCATGGTGGAAGATGGAGTCAGGGTTGAATTGTCTGCAGATCCAGCTGTGCTCTCTGCTCTTAAGCCTTTTGCCAGGGGGCAGGAATTCAAATTCATGCAAATGATTTGCCTGCTCATTGAATCCTATATGAGAGCCTGTTTCAGATGAAAGGAAAGACCTTCCCTTGAAGGTCCCTTCCTGCCTGGGCAGAGGTTGGACTAGAAGACCTCCAAAGTCTCTTTCCAACTCCATTATTCCCTTGGAGGATCATGATGTGCTGATGCAGCTTTTGAGGAGATCATCCTGTTTGGCTGAGCAGGGACATTGGGGAAGATCTTCAGCTCACCTGTGGCTTAGAAAATGTGCATGAGAATTGTCCTTGCACTCCATCCACCATGAAATCCTAGACCCTGGATGGCAAACCTAGGGTACACATGCCCCAGGTGGCAGACAGAACCCTCTCTGCGGGCATGCCTGTCGTTGCCCCAGCCCACTTCCACCGCACATGCCTGCCTGCCTCCCGATGGCCAGCTGGTCTTCAGGTCACTTCAGGTCATTCATGCGTAGAGGTCAAGGCACATATGGAGGAAGTGTGTACATGTAGGGGCATGGGGTACATATGGGAGCAGTGCATACTCATTGCATTTTGGGTATTCACGCACATGCGTGCACCCCCCCCCCCAAAAAAAACACTGTTTTGGGCCTCGAAGGGCTCCTGCACCAGCCTGGAGACCAAAACGGGGCATGGAGCACCACACAAGGCTCTCTAATGCCTCCTTTTCCAACCTGGAAGCAGAAAATGGGTGAAGGTTGGTGGAGCACATGTACGGGGGGGTGAGGGGGCGCATACATGGGGGGTACTTGCATTGCATTTGGGGGGTTCACGCCCGCACAGGCACGCTTTAGGCACTTGGCACCATAAAGGTTAGCCATCCTTGTCCTAGGCTATGTCAGCATTCCAAGTATCGTGTAGAATTAAATCAGAGTCCAAGGCTTAACGATCCTTAAATTTCCAATTTAATAAAGCAGACATCTTAGCACATCTGTGTAAATCCCAATTCTGGAAATGACATCAGAATTCCACCCAGTTAAAAGTTCATGATCTTGGACCCACACCCACAATCCATCACATGGTCCAATCTTCTTCTTCCACGCTGGCATCCATACCCAGATGGTTCCGGTCAGGTGTACAAGTGCGTAGACAAAAGAAGACCTTGGTCTTCTAGAAAAGAATTATAACAATACATTCCACAATACTACTCCTGTCTATTCCCCCCTCCCATCAACTATAGTAAAGAAACAGCATAATGAAATAAGAGAAAGTGTGGCAGGCCAAAATTCTAAAAGGAATATAATTGCAGGCTGACAGGCTAATTATAACAACTGTGTCTAATTCAGATGCCATCACATCCGTGAGAGTCTAAGTGGGTGTGACAGCAGGAAGGAAACACCTGAGAATTTGAGGAGGCTAAGAGGAACCAAGAAGAAGATGTCACACATTGGCTAGTCATGCATATTGGGGTTCCCCTGCTGAAGGTTTTTGTTCAGCTCTTCAGTGGGATTGTATCACTGTGTACTTGCCATCATCTGTATAAGAGAGGCAATAATAATCAGCTTCATCTTCTGCCTCAATATTGGAGATGTTTAACACGGCAGATGTTCTCGAGCTTTCAACAGAACCGGAGAACCGTTCTGGGATTCCAGAGGGTCTGCTGCTATCATAATATATAAGGGGTTTGGGGGCATTTCCAGGCTTCTGTTGATACCAGGAGAAATAGCCTTCTCCAACTCCTCCACTGCTTTTGCAATTGATTTGGACTTTCTCCCGAAGAGATCCAGACACAGCAGGTGGTTGATTCAAGACAAACTGGGAAAAAGTCCCTGGGGGGAAAAAAGCAAAGATAACAGGAGGATTCAATCAGCAATGATGTTCATTGAAGGTAGGAGAAATGTGTGGTAGGAACAGAAATTGGAAGCCAAAGAAGTAGAGAAGGAACCAGTTCTCTGGATTATTAGGTGAGGGAGGAAGGATATAAGTCCCAGTAGATATCCCCAGTCTTCAATTACCCAGAAAGGAAGAGGAGAGGATGAGAAGAGGCAGCCAAGCCATGGTTGAAGATGGAGTCAGGGTTGAATTGTCTGCAGATCCAGCTGTGCTCTCTGCTCTTAAGCCTTTTGCCAGGGGGCAGGAATTCAAATTCATGCAAATGATCTGCCTGCTCATTGAACCTTCCTCAGCTATCAGAGCCTGCTTGAGATAAAAGGCAAGACCAATGCAAGCGTCTCACTTCCTTTCAAGGCTTTTTGTCTCACTTCCCTATTCGAATCGAGCACCGTGCACTCGTTCCCTGTCCAAAGAATATAGCAATAGCAATAGCAATAGCAGTAGACTTATATACCGCTTCATAGGCCTTTCAGCCCTCTCTAAGCGGTTTACAGAGTCAGCATATTGCCCCCAACAATCTGGGTCCTCATTTTACCCACCTCGGAAGGATGGAAGGCTGAGTCAACCCTGAGCCGGTGAGATTAGAACCGCTGAACTGCTGATCTAGCAGTAGCCTGCAGTGCTGCATTTAACCACTGCGCCACCTTGGCAGTAATAAGTGGCCTCATCTCAACAGTAATAAGTGGCCTCATCTTCCACCAAGGCCCCCGTGCTGGTCAGAGACATGGTGCTCCTTGACCTGGAGCCAGAGAAACGATCTGGAATGCCTGTGGCTCTGATGCTGATGTCGTATATTAAGAGCTTTGGAGTCTGCTCTGCCTTCTGCTGGATCCATCGTGGGTAGTTTTCATCAGCGATGGTTCCGACATCATATCTACAGGACATGATGATGTTCCCTCCTGGGGCTCCAAAGTATGGCTCCTCCGAGCTCTGCAGCTGCTGGATGCTGGATCCTGAAAGAGGACGTGGGGTTTAGGGAACAAGGGAGAGCATGGAATTAAGGAACATAAGGTGAATCTACGCTACGCAGCCAAACCGTGGCCAGCATTCGCCACCTCAATCCATGGTAACAACCAGACAACTTCCCTTTGTACAAATCAAGTTTCCTGATGAGCTCCAAAAGTTGACCCACTTTCCCTTATAACCTGGAATATAGCAGGTTGGTCCGTCCCATCAAAAGACAAACTCTTTTTTGACTATATATCACAATTTGACATCCTCTTCTTGCAGGAAACCTGGGCCTCCACAGAGATTCAGTTAGATGGCTATTGGGTTAACTCAATTCCGGCTGTCCCAAGCAAGGTGGTGGGGGGAGACCTAAAGGGGGTATTGTGACATTAGTTAATACATCCTTGCATTTTAAATGTGTACCACTGCCACCTTTCCAGCCATGGGTTGTAACTACATTACTCTTATTTAAACAGGTGGAGATTTTGCTTTTTAATATCTATATTTCTCCACTTAATAAGAATAATGTGATTAACAAGGTTTGGGACAACATAGAAGATTTTATTCTTGGCTGTTCAGCCAAATTCCCCAAAGCTGCAATAATTATAGGGGGGGACGGACTTAAATGCTAGGATGGGTCCAAATGATCAAGCATTATATAAGCAGTTTAAGATTCACTATGATGAAAATGTAACAGATGAATCTTTGCATGCCAGACAATTTAAAGACCCTAAAGCTAATCGGGCAGGCTTATTTGTAAGACAAATGACTGAATGTTTGGATCTTTGTATCCTTAATGGGTCCCCATGGGGCGACTTCCCAGCAGAATATACTTATCTGGGAGCAGGAAGAAAATCCACAGTTGATTACTGGATAATATCATATGACCTCCTGAAGTTCTTACAGAAGATGGAGGTTGACTCATGACTGGAAAGTGATCATAATACAATACTCCTCACTCTCACATTGCACCAGAATTCTCTAAGGGCAGACACAGCCTACCTACCCAGGTTAGAGACTCAAAATACCCTGGTAAAAATTAAATGGAACGAGAAAAATGCTAAGGAAGTTACCAAATGGATGTTAACCCCTGAAACCATAGAGTTACGTACATCTCTTCTAAGAAATAACTTTGGGGGATCTTACCTAGAGGGGTTTGAATCCTTAATTTTAAACTTGAATTCGGTTCTCAGTAACAGATCACTAGCTCACCCCAAAATGCTAGTTTCAAAAAAGAAAAAATGGTTTGATAGGGATTGCGTTCAACTAAAAAAGATATATAATGAGGAATACAAGAAAAGTAAAAGTGCCCCTCCGAGGAGCACACTTACTACTTAAAACAGCTGAAAGCACAATATAAGAACCTTCTAAAGGAAAAGAAAAGTGCGGCCCTGAAGGAGTCTTGGCATAGACTAATTACAGCAGTCAGGACAAAAAATACATCCCTTTTTGGGTACATCACCAGGGGACTGGAAAAACCTCCCCTACCCCCAACAAATCAGGTTCCAATTCATGCCTGGGAAGAGTATTTTAAGGAGCTTTATACAGATCCTGACTATGTAACCAAGGAGAGCCAAGCTAGTTTGGACCAAACTCCTTACTGGCCCCCTGTTACACCAGAAGAGATATCCCGGTTGATTGGAGCCCGAAAGGCTAATAAGGCACCCGGAGCTGATAATGCCCTGCCAGAAATAATTAAAAAGAACACCAGTTGATGGGCTCCACTTTTAGCATCACTGTTTACATTTATAGACAAAACAGGCCATATGCCTAGAGATTGGGGAGTAGCAATTATCATACCAATTTATAAAAAAAGGGAATAGAAATGACCCAGGCAACTATAGACCCATTAGTCTTCTAAGCGTTATTAGTAAACTGTGTGCCAAACACCTAAATTATAAACTTCAAGATTGGCTAATTTCAGGGGGATAATCAAAGACGAACAAGCCGGTTTTAGAGAAGGAAGATCGACGGTGGATCATATCTTGGTACTCCAGCATTTAGTACAAAAATACACATATAAAACAAAAATCCCCTCTTTTTGTGGCCTTCCTGGATTTTTAACAGGCCTTTGATTCAATATCCAGGATCATCCTCTGGGAGAAGTTAAAATGCACCACTATCGATAAACGCCTCCTCTTCCTCAGACAAAAATTGTATGCCAATTCCACCCTGAAAGTGAAGTGCAACCCCCAAGGGGGTTTAACTGGCTCAGTAAGGGTACAAGGATTGTACATAGAACAATATCAGACCTCTGAAAAGTATAAGCATGCATATGTATTCAGTATTTGGTTTGGGCCCCTTTTGCAGCAATTACTGCCTCAATGCGGTGTGGCATGGAAGCTATCAGCCTGTGGCATTGCTGAGGTGTGATGAAAGACCAGGATGCTTCAATAGCGGCCTTCAGCTCTTCTGCGTTGTTCGGTCTCATGTCTCTCATCTTTCTCTTGGCAATGCCCCATAGATTCTCTATGGGGTTCAGGTCAGGCGAGTTTGCTTGCCCACAGTAATCCCACGGTCATTGAACCAGGTTTTGGTGCTTTTGGCAGTGTGGGCAGCTGGAAAATGAAATCAGCATCCCCATAAAACTCATCTGCAGAAGGAAGCATGAAGTGCTCCAAAATCTCCTGGTAGACAGCTGCGTTGACCTTGGTCTTAATGAAGCACAGTGTGCCAAAGTCCTGTTGCTCAGTGGTCCAAAGTCCTCTTTTCTGATGAGAGCAACTTTTGCATCTCATTTGGAAACCAAGGACCCAGAGTATGGAGGAAGAATGGAGAGGCCAATCAAGCACAGTAATCCCACAGTCATTGAACCAGGTTTTAGTGCCTTTGGAAAAAGTTGCTCTCATCAGAACTTTCAGCCGTGAACCTCCAGTTAGTAATTAACACGGGGTCTCACCACTTACACAGAGACAAGAAGGAGCAGGTTTTTGTCTCAGTTCCTCATCCGATTGTCTCACTGTGGAACACTGAACCACCGCTATACCACATGCAACAGTAATAATCAGCCTCGTCTTCAGCCTGAAGGTTGGTGATGGTTAAGTAGCCGTTGTTCCCTGATCGGGTTCCTGTGAATCGGTCTGGGATCCCTTCTCCTCTGCTGCAGCCATCACAGTGCACAAAGCGAGGAGTTTCCCCAGATCTCTGTTGAATCCAAGCAATGGTATTTGGATTGCTGCTGATGGCACAGGAGAGTTTAATTGTCCCTCCTGGAGATCCAGACTGGGAGACAGGCTGAGTCAAGGTGGACTGTGAAGTGACGCCTTTACGAAATAAGAAAAAAAGAGGAAATAATGTAGATTTGTTATATTATGTGAGCCTCCAAAAATCCCAGAACCATCCTTTGGATGAACCAAATTGGAGTTTGTATTGAGCAAACTAGAGAATGTTTATTGGACAGTTGAAGAGAGGTTCTCCGCATACTTACATGAGAAATAACTAAGAAGGAAAAGGGAAACCAGTGTCCAGGCCATTCGGCTTTCCTTCAAAAGGTCTCCCTTCTTACAACCAAAGAATATCTACCTGGGAATCCTTCTGCCTTCTTCCTTAAGTCCTCCTAGAATTGAAGGAAGATCCATGCAAACATAGATCCATTGATTGACTTTCTTTGAGTTGATTTTGACCAATGAGCGGAGGAGACATTTGCATAAAGGGAAGAGTTAAGATGACGCCTTTATTTAGGTTTTAAGTCATAACGTAGGACATTTAGGAGAAAGGCATTCAGAAAGGATGAATGCAGGGTGGGGATTTGAGCAGGACCAGTTCTACCAGAAGACAAACTGATGTGTCTACCGTGAACAGCACATCGTCAGGAAGGAGCCAAATATTTCCTGGTGTTTTATTGGATATTGTAGTTTATTCTGGCAAGAGGTTCTCCACATACGTACATGAGAAATAACTGAGAAGCAAAAGGAAAACCAGTGTCCAGGCCATAGGGCTTTCCTTCAAAAAGTCTCCCTTTTCAAGGCCAAAGAATATCTACCTGGGATCCTTCAACCTTCTTCCTTAAGTCCTTCTAGAATGGAAGAAAAGTCCATGCAAATAACGACACAGGGATTGTCTTTCCTTGATTTTATGAGCTACCCCATTTTCAGACTAATCCATCTGGTCAAAGTAGATGAATGGAGAAGACATTTGCATGGAGGGAAGTCTTAAGTAGATGCCTTTATTCGGGTTTTTGCTCAGAATGTAGGCCCTGAGCAGGACAAATTCAATCAGATTGCCTTGGACATCACATTTGGTCCGAAACAAAAGGACAGTGACATTGCAATTGTGTTTTGATTGTAGGCAGAAAGCATCCTGTTCTCTCCTTTTGCTTACTTCCTCTAGACTACACCTCGGATGTTACGAACCCTTCATGCGATCTAATTCTCTTTCCTTTCTTGAGATCTGCATGAGGTATTTTGCAGCTGGGGAAATGGCTCAGTCGGTTGCACTGAAGAGAGTTTCAGTGATGGCAGATGTTTGGATGGGTGCATATCTAGGAGGGTGGAGCCCCCTGATGTCACGTCCCACCACCATAAACGGGGAACATGTTCTTCCATCCAAAATATATTTCAGGGAAGGGTGGCTCCAGTCCCAGATTCGCTCCAGGTTTCCTCTTTCCCTCTGAGAGAAATGGGGTTATTCTTGTAAAAGGAAAAGAACCCGAGTGACTCCATATTTACACTTTTCATAACCCTAGCAAGCACATCTGTAACACATTAAGAGAAGGGAAGGCTAGAAATCCTTTTGGATTATCTATAAAGGTTAATAATAATAATAATAATAATAATAAAAAGAATTAAATTAGACACAGTTAAGTTTTGATTATTAGGGGGGAAATGTTATGATATAGGACATAGTCAAATAAAGGATAATGATAATTATCTATCTATCTATCTATCTATCTATCAATCATCTATCTATCATCTGTCTGTCTGTCTGTCTGTCTGTCTGTGTCAGTGGTGGGTTTCAAAAAAATTTGAAACCTCTTCTGTAGGTGTCGCCTGCTTTCTGGGTCCACTGGTGAAACCTCTTCTAATCGGTTCGGTAGATTTGACGAACCGGTTCTACCGAACTGGTGCGAACCAGTAGGAACCCATCTCTGGTATGGGTATAATATAAGGAAACTGAATGTAAATTGTAAACAGTGATTTGGAAAGGAGGATTAGAAAAAATTGTTTTTAAATATTATGGATGTTTAGCTAGAATAGGATATAAGGATTTAGTGTTAATGGAGGATTTTATAAATAAGTAAATGAAATGCCAGTATGTGGTTATGTATTAAATTTTGGTATATTTTACAATGAAGGACATTTAAACAACCATAGTCAAATAAAAGTGGAGGTATGATGAAGGTAATATGTATAAACATCTGAGTTAAGATACTAGAGTTAATATGAATTATACTTGATGACGGTGGAAGAGATGCACAAAAGCCTTTTGTAACCAACTGATACACTTTCTACAGTATATAAAGAAGAAGGATTTGTATGTTTGTTTTGAAAATAAAAATATATATTTTTTAAAAAATAATAAAAAAGATAAGAGATTATGCAAAGGGTTTGTTTTTTTTGGGGGGGGGGAACAAGGCTATAAAGTTGATGGGGAAATTCAAAGCCAGTTCAACTTGACATTACTGGTACCAGTTCAGTGTCAGGAAACTGCCATGACGAGATGGATTGTCTTGTTAGGGGGAAATGAGGACAGGGTCATTCCAAAGGGGATTTCTGTTCTGGGAATTTGTTGCTGTGTAGCCAAAAAGGTGACCATATTTTTCGGAGTATAAGATGCACCTTTGCCCCCCCCCCCAAAAAAGAAATGGTGAAAATCTGGGTGCGCCTTATATATTGAATACAGCATTTTTGGTCTACCAAAAGCCTGCCCCATTTTCAAAAATGGAAACGTGCTCCTGGGGGCTGGAGAGGGCAAACACCAGTATAAAATGGACCATTTCTGCTTGTTTTTGCCCCACCCAGCCCCCGGGAGCACTCTACAAGCCTCCCAAAGCCTCTGCATGCCTTTTTTTTTTTTTTTTACAAAAAACAGCCTCTTTTGCGAAAAACAGGCTGTTTTTTTCTCGTTTTTGCCCCCCTCAGCCTTCAGGAGCACCCTACAAGCCTCCCAAAGTTCTGCATGCCCTCCTTTTTTTGGTTAAAAACGAGGTGTGCAGTGGATTTTAGAGCCCTGCAGAGCGCAAAAACTTTTTCTTTAAATTTACCTCTTCAAAATCATGGTGCATCTTATACTCCTGTGCATCTTATAGTCTGAAAAATATGGTATATAACACAGACGTGTAAAGGGTGTGTGTGTGGACTGTTACTCCAAATGTATTTAAGCCATGTATTCAGATCTATCCGACATTCTCTTTCTATCTTTCAAGCAGGAGAGAACAGTTAGTTTCATTTCAGAGTTCAGAGCAGACAGAGTAGTTTCAGTTTTGATTCTCAGCACAGACTTAGATCTGTTTAAGCTCCCATTGGCTGGCTTAGTGGCTATGCCTATTCATTGGCTGATCTTGTTATAATGTCTCTCCCAGTCATGAATATTCTAAAAAATACCCTTTGAAGGGCTCCAAATCAATAAGTAAATAAAATAAAAGAAGTTCAATTTGGCAACAAAACAATGGTCTTCTCTTGGCTTTGGAAGCTCTTCAAACTCCCATTAGGAGGACGAGTGAGAATAAATTCTTCCAGATTGCTGGGACATGAAAATTTCCCTGCAGGAAAGGGGCAGCTAACTGTGTCTTTGTTTGGAGAAACAGTTTTATTTAATATGGGACCTATGGTGAAATTGGTAGGTAATAGATGCAAAGATTAGAAAATGAATGATGAAAAATGATTAACAAACCAGAAATAAATACAGGTATAACGTTATATAGAAGAATATGTATTGTAAACAATATCAAAACAAAGAATGTACAAACGAGTAAATTAAAATATATAGAATGATAAATGTATAGAGAACTGTTCTGACCCCCCTCCGTACGGTGAGTCACAAGATTACTGCTAGACAATTTATTCACAGTAAATTAACACACCAACAAGACTTTGGCAGCAACCCAGACTTCCCAGATAAGACATACACACCAGAGCTTCTCCAGCTTTAGTATAATAGTTGAATCCTGCCGCTGTTCGCCCATGAGGCCAATGTTGAGAAAAGACAGGAGACAAATTTTCTCGGGATGGAGCGACCCAGATTGGGGTCTGAGAGCCCCTTTTATTGGGATAGGACAAAGGCAGGAGGAGCAATAACATGTGATAGAAAACAGCCTGTAAAAGTACAATTTCTAATCTACTGCTTCAGGAAAGTTCTCTCTATATATGGTCAAATCCTGGGCGTCAATGGTAGGGCACATCTCAGAATGTTATGTTATTCACTATCAGGATGTTATGGCTTTCTCGGAGCCAGTTGTCTCCTGTGTGATTCAGCGTGGCTCTGCATGCCCCGTTATCCACTGGGCCATGGGTGACCGCTACGCCTACACAAGGAACTATATTACAACATCCTGCAAAGAGCCTCCTCCCAAAGTCTCTCCTTATATACTCTCCTGGGAGGGGCCTAATTACAACCACCTGGGTCCAATTATCTCCTTTGTCTCCTTAACTGCTACCGGTGTTTATCCGCCCGCCTCTGCCGGGCGTCCCGGCCCAATTCCCTCTGAACCTCATCACTGCTCAAAGGCCTGACATCTTCACCACTGCTCCAGGGCCTGACATCATGGGCACACTCCCTTCGGCTTTCACTGCTGCTCCATGCCTCAGGTGCCTCCTGGTGGCCAACCAGCCTCTCTGGTCCCTGCTCGGAGTCTGAACCCTGCCCAGGGTCCTCCACATCTTCCAGAGCCAACTCATAGTGCCCCTCACTGTTGGAGTCTGTTTGTAGCTCCAACGGCTCCTACTGAGCCACAACAGAGAACTATGTTAGAATTATGGAAACAATAGATAAAAGTATGTCATATAACATCAAGTTCCTATATATTTTTTTCTTATGTTGAAGATTGTATGAATAAGAGAGAAATGGACAGAATTAGGATACACAACATCATGTATATTTTAAAATGTGCTGATACAACCAGTATACAGTATCGCTGTTGCAAAGTTGAAATGGTGATATAAAATGAAGAAAAAACATACCATAAAAATATTTTAAAAAATAATAATTGTCATTGTTGAAGTTTTTCTGCTGTAATTGTGTGTTCATAATAAGAAGATCCCATTCTAGTCTTTTATTTATTTCTCTTCATCACATGGCTAGCTTGGAAAGCTGCCATGTAAATTTTTTAAACGCAGTGCTGTGCAAGGAAAGGCACAGAGTCTCTGCGATTCACAGACAGATCTTCACACTCCTGAAACGAGTGAACAAATTGTTTCTTCCAAAAGCCCCCTCCCCTTTTGTTCCTCTTTTTGAGGGGCCAATCACCTTCCACTTGTGACTTTACTCCCAAGTCTACCCTGATTTCTGAGTTGTTCTTTTCTTGTGGCAGTTCTGTGCATGCGCACACTGGGAACAGGCTCCAGCTGTTTCTCTGCTTCACTGCTTTCTAGCTCCCAAGGCAGCTGAGAATGGCCAGACAGCCTTGGCCCCCTCTCTTCTTCCAATGCCGAGCCTTCATCTGAGCCTTCCCCAGCCTTCAGGACTGGCCCATGTTCCTCCTCAACCTCCTCACTGTCCAACTTTGCTGCCAGCTCTGCTGGCCGCTGGCGGGCCACAACAGAAGGTTTTTGTCTCAGTTCCCCATTAGATTGTCCCACTGTGGAACGTATTGCCATAACGCATGTAACAGTGATAATCAGCCTCATCTTCAGCCTGAAGGTTGGTGATGGTTAAGTAGCCGTTGTTCCCTGATCGGGTTCCGGTGAATCGGTCTGGGATCCCTTCTCCCCTGCTGCAGCCATCACAGTGCACAAAGCGAGGAGCTTCCCCAGATCTCTGCTGAAGCCAGTAAATATTGCTTGGATTGCTGCTGATGGCACAGGAGAGTTTGATTGTCCCTCCTGGAGATCCAGACTGTGAGACAGGCTGAGTCAAGATGGGCTGTGAAGTGGTGCCTTTAAAAAGCAGGGGGGGAGAGAGGAAATAATGTAAATTTGTTACATTACGTGGGCCTCCAAAAAAAATCCCAGAACCATCCTTGGTCCATTCTTGGATGAACCATATAGGATTTTATATTGTGCAAATTAGAGTGTGTTTATTGGACAGTTGAAGAAGAGGTTCTCCACATACTTACATGAGAAATAAGTAAGAAGGGAAAGGAAAATTATTGTCCAGGCCATGTTGCTTTCCTTCAAACAGTCTCCCTTTCCAAGACCAGAGAATATCTACCTGGGGATCCTTCGACCTTCTTACTTAAGTCCTCCTAGAATAGAAGAAAGGTCCATGCAAATATAAGTCACCTGATTGGCTTTCTTTGACTCTTATGAGCCGCCTTCTTCAAAGACTAGCCAATCTGGTCAAAGTAGATTGGCCAATTAATGGAGGAGACATTTGCATAGAGTGAAGTCTTAAGAAGATGCCTTTATTCAGATTTTCAATCATAATGTGGGACCTCAATGGGATAAACTATCTGATGGGTTGGACACCACATTTGCCCTGCAACAAAAGGGCAACAAAAAGTGTTCTTTTTGAAACTGTTTTGTTGTAATTGTACTTTGGTTGCAGAAAGTGTCCCATTCTCTCCTTTTATTTACTTCTGCTTAATAATACTTCTGAGGCAATAGTGAAATTCATTTTTTTTTTACTATTTTTCTGTGGACGTGGCTTGGTGGGCATGGCAGGGGAAGGCTACTGCAAAATCCCCATTCCCACCCCATTCTGGGGAAGGATATTACAAAATCCCTATTCCCTCCTCACTCCTGGGGAAGGATGCTGAAAAATCCCCATTCCCTCCTCACTCCTGGGGAAGGATAGTGAAAAATCCCCATTCCCTCCTCCCTCCTGGGGAAAGATACTGAAAAATCCCCATTCCCTCCTCACTCCTGGGGAAGGATACTGCAAAATCCCCATTCCTTCCCCACTTCTGGGGAAGGATACTGCAAAATCCCCATTCCCTCCTCACTCCTGGGGAAGGATGCTGCAAAATCCCCATTCCCTCCCCACTTCTGGGGGAAGGATCCTGAAAAATCCCCATTCCCTCCTCACTCCTGGGGAAGGATACTGAAAAATCGCCATTCCACCCCAGGCGACTTATGGACCCTCTGAGGTTCCAGACGGAGCTTGGGGTTATTCCTGATACCCTCGCCCGCAGTCCGGCGGAGACTCTGGTTGCTGCTTGGAACTCGGCAGCGACGGAGTCTCTTAACCGGATTGCGCCTCTACGGCCGCTCTGAGGCAGTGGATCCAGGAGGGCTCCTTGGTTTACTGAGGAACTCCGGGAGAGGAAACGCCGGAAGAGACGCCTAGAGCACCAATGGAGATCCAATAAATCCGAATCGAACCGAGCACTTTTAACATCTTGCATCAGAGAATACATCCGGGCAATCAGGACGTCTAAAAGAACTTACATTGCCACTCTGATTGCTTCCGCCGAGTCTCGCCCAGCCGCCCTGTTCAGGATAACCCGTTCCCTCCTAAATAGGAGGGATACGGAGGATCCTTTGCAGGGCCGGGCTGAGGATTACGTCCAGTTTCTCACGGACAAAGTTGCTCGGTTTCGGACGGACTTGGACTCCAACTCTGCAGAACCAGCCGAGGCACTAAGGGATAATCTGGTAGGCCATCGCTGGGTTGAGTTTCAGGCTGTTGCCCCTGAGGACGTGGACAAGGCCATGAGAGCTGTAAGTGCCTCCACATGCATACTGGACCCGTGCCCCTCCTGGCTGGTTGTTAACAGCAGGGAGGTGACACGGGGCTGGATCCAGGCGGTTGTTACTGCCTCCCTCCGGGAGGGGGTCTTTCCCCCCACTCTTAAGGCAGCGGTGGTGAGACCCCTCCTGAAGAAACCATCTTTGGATCCAGCCGTACTAAACAACTATCGTCCAGTCTCCAACCTCCCCTTTGTGGGGAAGGTTGTTGAGAAGGTGGTGGCCTTTCAGCTCCAACGGTCCTTGGAGGAAGCTAACTATCTTGATCCATTCCAGTCTGGCTTCAGGCCTGGCTACAGCACAGCAACCGCTTTGGTCGCATTAACCGATGATCTCTGGAGAGCCAGGGATGGAGGCCATGCCTCCATCCTGGTACTCCTTGACCTCTCAGCGGCTTTCGATACCATCGACCATGGTATCCTTCTGCGACAACTGCGGGAGGTGGGGGTGGGAGGCACTGTTTTATGGTGGTTCTCCTCTTACCTCTCGGACAGGTCGCAGTCGGTGTTAGTCGGAGGGCAGAGATCGACCCCTAGGCCCCTAACATATGGGGTGCCGCAGGGTTCGGTCCTGTCCCCCCTACTTTTTAATATCTACATGAAACTGCTGGGCAAGATCATTCGGCGGCACGGGATAAAATACCACCAGTATGCGGACGATACACAGTTGTATCTGTCTGCCCCGTGCCAACTCAATGAAGCAGTGAACGTGATGAGCCAGGGCCTTGAGGCTGTTTGAGACTGGATGAGGGTTAACAAGCTTGTGCTCAATCCAGATAACACCGAGTGGCTGTTGTGCTTCCCTCCCACTAATTTGCCAAGTGTTCCATCTCTCAGGCTGGGGGGTCAAATACTACGCCCCTCAGACAGGGTCCGCAACTTGGGAGTCCTCCTGGACCCACAGCTGACTTTTGAACACCATTTGTCAGCTGTGACCAGGGGGGCATTTATCCAGGTTCGCCTGGTACACCAGTTGCGCCCCTACCTGAACCGGGAGGCTCTCACAACAGTCACTCGTGCCCTTGTGACCTCTAGGCTGGAGTACTGCAATGTGCTCTACATGGGGCTGCCCTTGAAGAGTATCCGGCGACTTCAGCTAGTTCAGAATGCGGCCGCGCGAGCGATCGTGGGTGCGTCTCGTTTCACCCACATAACACCTATCCTCCGCGAGCTGCACTGGCTACCTGTCGATCTCCGGGTACGCTTCAAGGTGCTACTTGTCACCTACAAAGCCCTTCATGGTAGTGGATCTGGGTACTTGAGAGACCGCCTACTGCCAATTACTTCCTCTCGACCAATCAGATCCCATAGATTAGGCCTCCTCCGAGTTCCATCAGCCGGTCAGTGTCGACTGGCAACCACGCGGAGGAGAGCCTTCTCGGTGGCAGCTCCGACCCTATGGAACGATCTCCCCGTGGAGATTCGTACCCTCACCACCCTCCAGACCTTCCGCATAGCCCTCAAAACCTGGCTGTCCCGACAGGCCTGGGGTTAAAGACTTCAACCCATCCGCATTGTATGAGTGTTGTGTTTTTAACGATGTACTGTCTTATATGTTTAATTTGTATGTCCTCCCTTCCTTTTGAACTGTAAGCCGCTCTGAGTCCCCCCAGGGAAAAGGGCGGCATATAAATAAAACTACCTACCTACCTACCTACCTACCTACCTACATTCCCTCCTCACTCCTGGGGGAAGGATACTGAGAAATCCCCATTCCCTCTTCACTCCTGGGGAAGGATACTGAAAAATCCCCATTCCCTCCCACTCCTGGGGAAACCCAGGGGTGGTATTTACCGGTTCTCCAAACTACTCAAAATTTCCGCTATCGGTTTTCCAGAATCTGTCAGAACCTGCTGAATTTCACCCCTTCTCCCATGTCACAAACTCTTTATACCACCTAATTCTCTTTCCTTTCTTGAGTTCTGCATGAAGTATCTTGCAGCTGGTGTAATTGCTCAGTCTGTTGCACAGAGGAGAGTTTCAGGAGTGGTGACAGAAGGTTTCTGGGAAAGTGGCACCCCCTGCAGTCCTATCCTGTCACCATACATGGGGGACACCTCCTCCCATTCAAAATACATTTCAGACAAAGTTGCCCCCCCAGCCCCAAATTTGTTCAAAGTTCCCTCTTTCCTATGAGAGCAAATCAGATTATTTTATGTCCTTCACACTTGGTTGAGGTGGGTCACCTGGAGGTCTAAGGAACATTATGCAATCATGAATGGTAGAAATATAGGGGAAGAATCTAAATAAGCTTTCTGGGGCTTTGGTAATGTTCCATGATTGGAACTCTCTTGTTTTTCACCTAGAACTGAAATATAAGCCTTCAAAGTCATTCCTAGATGGATCCAATGCTAAGGAGAACTTCTCTTTTAACACAGTAGAGTGTCAACGTTTGGGTTGTGATGCATGAAGAACTTCCTCAAGGGAGGTTTATGTTTAGCCTCCTCTCTGAGGTTCTTCACTGTGTCTATTATCACAACAGTAATAGTCCGCTTCGTCTTTTCCCTGAACGTTGTTGATGGTCAAGAAAGCAATTTTCTTGGGGGTGTTTGTAGAAGCAGAGAAATGACCAGAAGCCTCTGGGCCAAATGTTGTCTCTCTGGAGGTTGTATTATAAGATAGAAGAAATCTGGGCCTTTCCCCTCCCTTTTGCTGGTACCATGAGATGGTACCAAAGACGAAGCCACTGCTGACGGTGCAGGAGAGAGTTGCTGGTTGTTCAAGAGAGGCAGAGAGGGCAGGTTCCTGAATGAAGTTGTACTTGGCCATTTTACCTGAAAGAAGAATATCAACATTATGACACTTTCAGAGATGGGAAACTGAAGCAAACAGGATTGCACAGAATAAGGAAACAGCCAAGGTGGGTGTTTGATTTCACCTGGAGAGTAAAAGAAGAAAAGTAGCAGCAGAGTCCACATCATGATGGAGAAACTGGAGGGGCCGAAGGTCCAACTTCCTTGCAATCCAAAGCTTTGGTGGCCCTCACTTCCTGACCGTATCTTAAGCTCTGTACCAGAAGCTCATGCAAATATCCAGGTGCCTCATTGGCCGAAAGGAGTGAAGGAAACATTATTTAATGCAACATCGAGAGACAACACCCTTGGATTAGCAAAAGCAAAAATATCCAGTGATTCCAGGAGATTTCCTTCCTCTTCCCTCTACCTTGTGGGAAAGCTGGATGGAATAGAATCCAGAATGATCCTTTTTCCCTGGGAAGGGGAAAGGAAAGGAAAGGAAGGAGAAAGGAAAGGAAAGGAAGGAGAAAAGAAAGGAAAGGAAGGAGAAAAGAAAAGAAAGGAAAGGAAAGGAAGGAGAAAAGAAAAGAAAGGAAAGGAAGGAGAAAGTGAAGGGAAGGAAGGAGAAAAGAAAGGAAAGGAAGGGAAGGAGAAAGGAAAGGAAGGAGAAAGGAAAGGAAAGGAAGGAGAAAGGAAAGGAAAGGAAGAAGAAAGGGAAGGGAAGGAAGGAGAAAAGAAAGGAAAGGAAGGAGAAAAGAAAGGAAAGGAAGGAGAAAAGAAAGAAAGGAAAGGAAGAAGAAAGGGAAGGAAGAAGAAAAGAAAGGAATGGAAGGAGAAAGGAAAGGAAGAAGAAAAAAGAAAGGAAAGGAAGGAGAAAAGAAAGGAAAGGAAAGGAAGAAGAAAGGGAAGGGAAGGAAAGAGAAAAGAAAGGAAGGGAAGGAGGAAGGAAGGGAAAGGAATGGTCAGGAGGATCTTCCCGAAACCTGCAATGATGAAAATTTTATCTTGGAGCTTCTTGATTAAACAATTGTTTTCTCCATTTTTTTTTAATTTGCTCATAGACAAAGCATCATCGTTCAACTGAAATATGTCAAGCTAGAGAGTTAAAATAATAATACAAACGAAGGAGTCTCGTCTTTCTGCAAATCAGATTCCTATCTACCCTATATATCAAATCAGAACGGAAGAAGAACTCCCTCTTGTGTCTAAAGATCAAACAGTCACAAAATGTTAGCACAATATTGACAGTATTTTATTTTAAAAAATGTATATAAGAAAAAAATTGGCTACGCAAGTATAGTACCATCTTGTACCAATTATCTGGACATACCTCTAACAATCTTTGGACCATTATGTTATTATCCACCTTTAATGTCAATACTTTTTAATTATATTTTAATGTTAGTATTTTTTAATATAGTGTAAAAACTAATGTGTATTGCTGGTCTTTGACCGTAATAAAGATTTTACTTATTATTTTAAAAAAAGAGGAATTCGTATTTTACAAGGTATTCAATAACTCATTTAGTGACGTTCAGTGAGTCTTGGCACTTGTATTCTGAATCATAGTGACTCCCTCTCAGATGTCTATGGAGATCCTCAGTCATCCAGGTCATGGTGGTCCCAAAGGTGTTTTTTCAGGAGATATCTGGACTTTCTGGTTTTTCCTTGGAAGAGGTTTCACTTCTCATCCAAGAAGCATCTTCAACTCCATTCCCCACCATCCAGTCAGAGTTGAAGAAGCTTCTTGGATGAGAAACAAAATGTCTTCAAGGAAAAAACAAAATCCAGTTGCCTTTTGATTAAAAAAACAATAACAGCAGCTTTGGAACAAGCCTGACCTGGATGATGGAGAATCTCCGTAGACACATATATCGAATTGATTATTGTTCTACAAGATGGTTGTAGAAACGGCCTGTGGTCCATTTTAGAATAGAATACAATAGCAGAGTTGGAAGGGACCTTGGAGGTCTCCTAGTCCAACCCCCTGCCTAGGCAGGAAACTCTACACCATTTCACACAAATGGTTATCCAACATCTTCTTAAAAACATGTTGGAGCATTCTCAACTTCTGGAGGCAAGTTGTTCCACTGATTATTTGTTCTCGCTGTCAGGAAATTTCTCCTTAGTTCTAGGTTGCTTCTTTCCTTGATTAGTTTCCACCCATTGCTTCTTATCCTACCCTCAGGTGCTTTGAACAATAGCTTGACTCCCTCTTCTTTGTGGCAACCCCTGAGATATTGGAACTCTGCTATCATATCTCCCCTAGTCCTTCTTTTCATTAAACTTTTCATTACATCCAAGAAAGAACCATGCAACTTTTGAGCCACTCCCATGGGCGTGACTATGGTGGGCATGGCCTAGTTGGCCTCCTGTACTATGACAGGGGGGTGTTTTTGTCCTCCCCAGGCTCCAGAGGCTTGGCTTAATCCTCTGGGAGGGCGAAAACGGCCTCCCCAATCTCCGGAGACCTTCTGGAGGCCAGAAACAGGCCCATTTCTGGCCTTCTCGAACTTCTGGACATGCCCTATAGAGGTTGGTTCCTACTGGTTGAGACCGGTTCGGCCAAGTAAGTATAAATTGGCTGGCCACGCCCATGAAACAGTTCTATCTGTGGTGTCGTAGACGCCGTCATCTTGTTTTTTTCTTCTGCACATGTGCAGAAGCAATTATTTTACTACTGCGCAAGCACACACATGTGCAAATCGCATGCACGCGAGTCACGTCCCTGAGCGAACCAGCAGTAACAGAAGTCGGAACCCACCCCTGATGTCCTGGAACTTACCTGCATCCAAAACGGGCGGCGGTGGGACTCCTGGGAGGGGAGGGGCGGGTGGGGCCAGCCAGGACAGGGATTTGTGGGGGGGGGGTTCTCCGAACCGCACAGAATCTTAGCTAGAGATTCTCCCGAACCCCTGCGAACCCCCAGCAGCCCACTCCTGATTCCCTGTCTCTGTGAAGGAAGAAGGTTTTTGGTTTCAGTTCCCCATTTGATTGTCTCACTGTGTAGCTCTGAACCACTGCTATACCACATGTAACAGAGATAATCGGCCTCGTTTTCAGCCCGAAGGTTGGTGATGGTTAAGTAGCCGTTATTCCCTGATCGGGTTCCAGTGAATCGGTCTGGGATCCCTTCTCCCCTGCTGCTGCAGCCATCACAGTGCACAAAGTGAGGAACTCCTCCAGATCTCCGCTGAAGCCAGTGAATTCGGTTTGGACTGCTGCTGCTGGCACAGGAGAGTTTAACTGTCCCTCCTATAGACTCCGACTGGGAGGCAGGCTGAGTCAAGGTGGACTGTAAAGTGGCACCTTTACAAAGAGGGGCGGAAAAGAGAAAATAATGAGGATTTGTTATATTAGGTGGGGCTCCAGAAGCAACATATGGATGGGCCAAATGGGATTTTATATTATGGAAACTATTGAGTTTTTATTGGACAGTTGAAGAAGAGGTCCTCCACATACTTACATGAGAAATAAGTAAGAAGGGAAAGGAGAACCAGAGTCCCGGCCATGGTGCTTTCCTTCAAAAAGTCTCCTTTTCCAAACTCCCTTTCTACCTTCTTACTTAATTCTTCTAGAATTGAAGAAAGAGCCATGCAGATAGAGAGGATCTGGGGGGGGAGGAGGAGGAGGAGGAGGAGGAGGAGGAGGAGGAAGAGGAGGAGAAGAAGAAGAAGACGAAGAAGAAGAAGAAGAAGAAGAAGAAGAAGAAGAAGAAGAAGAAGAAGAAGAAGAAGAAGAAGAAGAAGAAGAAGAAGAAGAAGAAGAAGAAGAAGAAGAAGAAGAAGAAGAACAACAACAACAACAACAACAACAACAACAACAACCTTTCTTCTTTTTTTAACCCCTCCCCCCCCAGGAATGGAAGAAGTAAATGTCTTCCTTCCTGCGTCTTCTCAGGAGAAACACACAACCTTTGGCACCAAGACCTTATTGGTTGCACCAATGAGAAGCAAGAGATTTTCATAGAAATGGGAGGATCTTATTGAGGACACCAATGAGGAGCAAGAGAACGATGCGTCTGTTTGTGCCCATCAGAGCAGGGGACAGATGGACTAGCCTTCTTTGTGGTCAGTGGGCAGGAGATGCTTCCCCTGGGTTGGAATAATGGAATAATGATGACCCTAATTTGGGCAAAGTGAAAGAAAGAGGGCAAAAATCCTGGAATTGGCATGAGAATCGGGATGGGTTTTCATGTTGTTGGTTTTTTTTTTAAGGAGATCAACTCCAAAGGTGCTTTTTCAAAAGGCAACTGGACTTGATTGGATTTTTTCCTCCCCTTGAAAACATTTCACTTCTCAACCAAGGAGCTTCTTCAGTTCTGCAAAGCAAGGAAGTCCAGCTGCCTTTTGAAGAAGCACCTTTGGGTTAACTATGACCTGGATGATTGAGAATTGTCAGAAATTGTGTGCTTGAGCAGGGGGCTGGACTAGAAGACCTCCAAGGTCCCTTCCAGATCCTATTTTATCCTATCCTATCCATTTTCTATTCTGTCCTGTCCTGTCCTGTCCTGTCCTGTCCTGTTCTTTCCTTTCCTTTCCTGTCCTATCCTATCCTATCCTATCCTATCCTATCCTATCCTATCCTATCCTACCCTATCCTACCCTATCCTATCCTATCCTATCCTATCCTATCCATTTTCTATTCTATCCTATCCTATTCATCTTCTGTTCTATTCTATTCCATTCCATCCCATCCCATTCCATCCCATTCTATCAAATTCTACCAAATTCTATTTTCTATTCTATTCTACTCTACTCTATTTTCTACTCTACTCTACTCAACTTTTAAACCTGAAATATCAAAACTTTCTTGCCTCAGAATTGTAATAGCTTCACTTTAGAATAGAGTTTTGAACAAAGCCTGGTCTGCTTAGTGGTGGAAACAACTTTCTCCTGCCCCACGTGTTGACTGAGTTAGGGTCTTCACAACACACGGTGTGGGTCAGTTACAGAGTCTGCGGAGCAATTAAGGATTATACAACACCATACCTGTTGTGTGTTCTTTGGAACAAAACAATGGGCAGATGGAAGCTATTCTACTGAATAGTTCTCTCTTCTCTTCTTAAAGGAAGTCCCTAAACCTCATTTTGGGTGTGGGGGGGATTCTCTGCCTCATTTCTTTTTGACAATGTGTCACTGTGGAACACTTGACACACTGACAAGGCTGGGATGCGTGAGAGCAGAGGTTTTTAATTTCTTTTGCTCTTCAGCAGATGTTTTTGTTCCCTTTCCCCTTGCGTCTGTACTGCTGTGGTTTTTGAAAACTACTCCCTGCACCATGGTACACGCTACAGTAATAGGTAGCCTCATCTTCTGCCTGGACCTGAGCGATGGTCAAATAACCCTTGTTGCCAGTTCTGGAGCCCGAAAATCGATCTGAGATCCCTTCGCCTCGTTTGTTATCCCCAAAATATAGGAACCGAATGCCTTGGCCCATCTTATCTTGATACCAGCCCACGGTTTGGCTCTCCAAGCCGCTGCTGAGGGTGCAAAGAAATCGGGCCTCACCTCCAAGAGGTACAGACAGTTTCAGGGGCTGAGTTAAGAGACCCTGGCTGAGGACATCTAAAAAGGAAGACAAAAGAGTACAATGCCTGTATATGTATACTTTTTTGTTCTCTTTTTTTTTTAAAGGAGGAAGATGTATGTCAAAATTAAATATGTATATTGAAAAGGAATTATAAATACCATCAACACAAAATGAAGCTCACTCAGAAGCTGAAATACACCAAGTAAATGAGATGAAGAGTGTGAAATAGAGGAGAGAGGTAAGGGAAAAAGAGAGGGATAGGAGAGAGGGCAGAGGGGGGAAGAGGAGGAGAGAAAGAAGGAGTGGAAAGAGAGAAGGTAAGGGAAGAAGAGAGGGTAAGGAGAGAAGGTGGGGGAGAGCAAAAGGAAAAGTGGAAAGGGGAGAGAAGAGAAGGAGAGAGGAAGGAGAAGTAGAGAAGAGAGGGAAGAAAGGAGGTAGGGAGGGAGAGGAGAGAGGGAGAAGAAAGTGATGGATGGTACAAATATGGTGTATGGAGAGCAGAAGAACCAATAATTGCTTTTGGGAGTTGATGGTAAGATGAATTGATGTAAACATTTAATAATACAATATGATGTTGGCTATATAATAGTATACATGTGATTGTATGTTTTGTTAATGGGAAAATAAAAAAACTTTTAAAATAAAATAAAAAAATAAAAATTAAGACAGAGAGGAAAGGATTCAGATCGCTAACCCAAGTGGAGTAGCGATGGTCAATTTAAACAGAAGAGAAAGAACATTCCTAACATCTCTAATTTAGATTGTAGACTATAAACTTTGCCCCTTACCTGAGCAGCAATAGAGGAGGAGAAGGACACTCCAAAACATGTTGGACGAGGAGAATCAAGATTCATTGGATGTCTGAGCATGGGTTAGGAGCATCACCTCTTTTAAGTGGTTTATGCAAATAATCTGGCTACTCTTTGGCTTTAGACCTTCCCCTTAAAATACAGGCTTAGCGTCCTAGACTGCATTAATAGAGGGATAGAATCAAGAGCAGGTGAAGTGCTAGTACTGCTTTATGAAGCCTTAGTAAGACCACACTGGGAATATTGCATCCAGTTTTGGTCATCATATTATTAAAAAAAAAGATGTTGAGACTCTGGAAAGAGGGCAGAAAGGAGCAACAAGAATGATTAGGGGACCGGAGGCTAAAACAGATGAAGAACGGTTGCAGGAATTGGGTATGTCTGGTCTAGTGAAAAGAAGGACTAGAGGAGGCATGGTAGCAGTCTTCCAATATTTGAGGGGCTCCTATGAAGATGGGGGGATCAAACTATTTTCCAAAGCACCAGAAAGCAAGACTAGAAGGGATGGATGGAAGCTAACCAAGGGGAGAAGCAACCTAGAACTAAGGAGACATTTCCTAGCAGCAAGAACCATCAACCAGTGGAATAACTTGCCTTCAGAAGTTGCAGATGCTCCATCACTGGAGGTTTTACGAAGAGACTAGATAGTCTTTTATCTGAAATGGTATAGGGGCCTTCTGCTCAAACAAGGAGTTGGACTAAAAGACCTCCTAGCTCCCTTCCAACTATTGTTCTATGTTCTATGTTCCCTTCATGCTCCAGAAGATTTATCAAGGAGCCGGACTTCTATTAGCTTTCTTTTTCCAAGTGAGTTCCAAGATAACCTTAAGTGGAAGAGAAGCTTTTCTCAAACTGAAGATTTGAAAGTTGTTATGTATAGATGGAGGTATAAGCATTCTGGATTTTTTTTTCAGAAATGAGTTCTCCAAGAGAACCTCTTTCTTCAGCAACTCTTCATGGACCACGTTATTTTCATCTTCATCTGCTGACTTCGCTTGTTCTTTTGGAGTTCACTCATACTGAGGGAGTATTTAACTTCTTCATTAGTTTCCTCCACTACGTGAACATTGAATGTGCAATCACTAGGGCTGTGTGAATTGACAGCTTCTGTCTGACTTTTTGATTTTGATGGTTAACTATGTTGTTGTGATGAAGAAATGACTCACAGGCAGGAAGAAGCTTGATGGGAAGGCACTCCCAAACAGCTGTGAGAGCTCCCTTTTTATTGTCATAAAACAGTTTACATGGCAGAAACTCATTCATTGATCAAGGTACACTTTGTACTGATTGGATTAGCTAGACAGAGTCCAAACTATGGTTGAGAAGGTTAATGGACAACTTATGGTTTGTTGTTGCTGGAATGTGCCTACGTGCCAGATCTTATGTCCCACATTTATTAAGGAAGGATCAGGTTAATGATCATTGTGCAGAGTTGTATTCCTCAGGCTTCATACTTATTAAGGAAGGATCATTGTGCTGACAGCTGCATTTCTCAACGTGGTTTGCCAGCTATTGAGAAAAGCAAACATCCCCACATAACCATTTGAAGCTTCCCAGATCATCTGACATTACTTGATTCACAGCCGTTCAGATTACATGTCAGGGTTCCAAATAGCATCCAAAATTAAATCAGAGTCCAAGGCAAAGTATTGCTCAAAGTTCCAATTTATTAAAAGAGCCATGTTGGCACATCTCCGAATCCAGTTTTCCCCACCTCATTGAAAGTTCACGAACTTGCCCCACACCCACCAACCCATCACATGGTCCAATCTCCCACTGCCATGCTGGCAGTTTCACCCATCCAGTTCCGGTCAGGTGCAGAGGTGCAGAGACAAAGGATGACCTTGGCTTTCTAGAAAGTATGTTGTTATGGCTACATCGCATATCACTCCGTACAATCCCCTCCTCCCATTTTCCCACCATAGAAAATGCATAGTAGAATAATAGAAAGTGTAGCAGGCCAAAGATCCAAAAGAAAAGATAGCTGCAGCCCTGACATTACAGTTGCACACGAACACACCTACATTATGAGTGGCCATTATTGTTTTGTGAACCTCAAAACAAGCCAACCGCAATTCATCCTAGCAACTTGGGCGTTCAATTTCCAGATCAGTGGGCCATCTGAACTTAGAGAATTAGATGGAGAAACCACAACTGGGCTAACACAATTTAGGAGAGGGAGCCCCGTGGGCCATTTTGGTTTACAAACTTAGTTTATTCTTTAAACATCCAACACAGATGATAAAGCAAAGCATTGTGTATGGAGAGGGTTTTCCCATATATGAGTCATATGCAAACCAAGGACATAATAGATTGGAGAACTTTTTTAAAAAAATTAGTTCTGTGGACGAGAGCATGTAGAGAAGCTAAGCTATGGCATTTTGCCAAGTGGAGCAAAATGAACCAAGAACTCCCTCTTGTGTCTAAAGATCAAACGATCACAAAATGTTAGCGCAATATTGGCAATATTTTATTTTTTAAAAGAGGAATTCTTATTTTGCAATGTTTTCAATAACTCATTCAGTGACGTTCAGTCAGTCTTGGCACTTTTACTCTGAATCATACCTGAATCACACCTTCTCAGGTGTCTATGGAGATCCTCAGTCATCCAAGTCATGGTTGTCCCAAAGGTGTTTTTTCAGGAGGCACCTGGACTTTCTGTTTTTTCTTTGAAGACATTTCGCTTCTCATCCCAGAAGCTTCTTCAGCTCCATTCCCCACCATCCAGTCAGAGCAAAAGAAGCTTTTTGGATGAGAAGCAACACGTCTTCTAAGAAAAAACAAGGAAGTCTACTTGCCTCCTGAAAAAGCACCTTTGGGACCCTACTCAGATGACAAATGTGAACGATCACCTCTGAGTTTGAAGTCAATTAAATTCCAAAGCTAACCATAGGCCACAAAACCGATGTAAATTGTTGGGTTTTATCATGATCTCAAGTACAGATAGTCTTGAAGGCTTCAAAAAGATCTTCTCAGTGGAATTTTGACCATGCAATTCCACGTTTGTTTGAACTACCATCTATCTCTGGTCAAAGGACTTTACTTCCAAGTAAATAAGCATAGAATTGGATGCTTGGCATTTTAGAAAATGTACCTTCATCCCCAAAGTTCCAAAGTCACCCGTTCTTAACGGAGAGTTAAGAACATCTTATGTTTTGTAAACATCTCTTTTCCTCTTACAGTTGAGAACAGCTTCAACTTCGCATCCTCGGTTGACTGCATCGTTGGCTCTTATGCAAAACCATGGCTTCCTCCACAATAATACGTAGCTGCGTCTTCCGGCTGGATGTCGGTGATGTTTAAATAATATGCGTTGTCTGATTTGAAACCAGAGAAACGATTGGGGATCCCATGACCTCTGGAGTAACTGGGAGTCAGCACGAGTCGTGGTGCCTGCCCTGCTCTCTGTTGGTACCACGAGACCGCATAGTCTTCGTAACCAATCATCAGGTAGCAGGCGAGGGTTATGGTGTTCCCAAGAGCTGCAGATTGGGAAGCCGGTTGAATCAATCCCACCTGGGAAACAACACCTGGGAGATACAAATGTTAAGTGGCAGGTTAATGACAAGCAAGCAAACAGATAGTTTGACAGCTCACAATGTGACATCTGAACAGAATAGAGCTGGAAGGGACCTTGGAGGTCTTCTAGTCCAACCCCCTGCTCAAGCAGGAGAACCTATACCATTTACAATACAATACAATAGCAGAGTGGGAAGGGACCTTGGAGGTCTTCTAGTCCAACCCCCTGCCTAGGCAGGAACTCTTATACTGTTTCAGACAAATGGCTATCCAACATCTTCTTAAAGACTTCCAATGTTGGGGCATTCACAACTTCTGGAGGCAAGTTGTTCCACTGATTAATTGTTCTCACTGTCAGGAAATTTCTTCTCAGTTCTGAGTTGCTTCTCTCCTTGATTAGTTTCCACCCATTGCTTCTTGTTCTTGTACCCTCAGGTTCTTTGGAGAATAGCTTGACTCCCTCTTCTTTGTGGCAACCCCTGAGATATCGGAAGACTGCTATCATGTCTCCCCTAGTCCTTCTTTTCATTAAACTAGACATACCCAGTTCCTACAACAGTTCTTCATGTTTTAGCCTACAGTCCCCTCATCATCTTTGTTGCTCTTCTCTGCACTCTTGTTAGAGTCTCCATATCTTTTCTACATCGTGGCGACCAAAACTGAATGCCATATTCCATGGGTGGCCTTACCAAGGCCTTATAAAGTGGTATTAACACTTTATAATGCCTTGGTAAGGCCACACTTGGAATACGGCATTCAGCATTTCAGTTAAGTGACTGTCTAGTCTCTTCTTAAAAACCTCCAGTAATGGAGCACCCACGATTTCTGAAGGCAACTTCTGTTCCACTGGTTAATTGTCTTCTCTGTTGGGAAGTTTCTCCTTAATTCCAGGTTGCTTCTCTTCTTGATTAGTTTCCAACCATTGTTTCTTTTCCTGCCCTCTGGCGCTGTGGAGAATAGCTTGACCCCCTCTTCTCTGTGGCTCCTTTGAGAAACAACCACAAAACCCAACCCTGATTCCTGAATAGGATCCACAACCCTCTAATCAAGGACCTACTGAAGAGAAAACCACACTTTCTCCAACAATGGCAAGTACTGAATATAAACAGGGAGCAAACTCCACACTTACTAGCACTGAAGACATTACCTAGTTGGGTAATGAAATGCCTGCAAGTGAATAACCAAGTTCAGAGATTACAGAGGACTCCACAATCTAGTGTTACATTCCAAACTAGGGGATACAAAACCTTTGCCAGACCAATTCTCAAATACAGCTCACCTGCCTGGAATCCACATTGTATAACGGACATTAATACAATTGAAGGAGTCTAGAAATACTTCATGAGAAGATTACTCCACTCTTCTGCTCGCAGTAGAATCCCTATTGCCACCAGCCTCAAAATTTTGGGCTTGGACAACCTAGAACTACACCACCTACAGTCTGACCTAAGCATAGTAGACAGAATTGACTACTACAACATCCTATCTGTCAATGAATACTTCAACTTCAACCATAATAATACATGCAAACAATAGATAGAAACTCAAGGTAAGCTGCTCCAAATTCGAGTGTAGAAAATACGACTTCAGCAACAGAGGGGTCAACGCCTGGAATGCTCTACTCGACTCTGTTGTTGCATCCTCAAACCCCCAAAACTTTAAGCTTAAACTATCTACCGTGGACCTCACCCCATTCCTAAGAGGTCAGTAAAGGCGGCGTGCATAAGCGCACCAGCGTGCCTTCCATCTCTGTCCTACTGTCCCCATTTATTCGTGCCCATTTCCTGTGTTCATGTCCATGTTTATACTTATGCCTGTTATCTCATACATGTTTGACAAACTAACTAAAATGAAACAAATAAATATACTACAGATGATTCCCCCCCCAATAGGTCTTACCTGTCAAGGAATTGAGAAATAGAAGGGAAAGCAACATCTGTTCCATGATCCTTTCTCAACAAGGAAGGCAGCTTTTTTTTTGAAAAAAGACACCAGTGTGAAAGTTCTCCTTTCTTAAATTAAACCCAGAGTTACAAAATAGCACCTTTATGCAAATCTATTCTGTGCCCACGAGGTCTCAGGGGGATAGGGGACATCACTGCAAAACAAAGACCAAGCATGCATAGTTGTGGTAGTAGCAATTTTGGCTCTATATATAGGAGCTTCTTCAAGTCAACCTTGACTCCTGGTGAACGCCTCAACTATTTATTTATTTCATTTTTATTTATTTCGTTTTTACTTATTTCATCAGAGGAGTGGAGGACTCTTCTCCTGAAATACCTCTGGTCTGTTGAAAGTCTGTTTGAAGATTCTTTGCAAATCACGGGGGGACAAAGGAAGATTTGCATGAAGTTAATACTGAAGGATGGGCGGAATTTCCATGGCTTTGGTTAGAGAGAAAAGCAACAGCAATAGAAGGAAATGTTCTGTCCTTTCTTACTCTCTTCTTACCCTACTGCTCCCTCTAGTTGCATAGAGTCAACTAGGACTGGTAGCAACTTTCTAGAGATTTGGGTGAGTGTGAATCTGTCTTTCCACTTAGAGAATTTGGGATGATATAACTGGGATGTTCAGAATTATAAAAAAATGTATTTCTATAGTTCCGATATCTCAGTGTTTAAAAACTCCTGCTTAATAAAATTTCATCAGTCCCATAATTAAGCCTCCAAAGCATCACAATTTATAATCTTAACTTCGTAATACTTATGAAGCCTTATAGTCCCACAATTATATATTTTTCAATTATCCAAATTTTAAAGTCTTGTTTAGCTTTCCTTCGTTTTTTCTTTCTTTTACATTTGAAGACTCCTAAGAGGAACTAACTTGCAAATAAATAAATTTTACTAAAATTGGGACACTGGATTTGGACTTGAGTGGGAGTATAATATATATTTAATTTTTCACATGTAAGCAGCTGCTGGAATTGTCTTTGCACAACAGTGGAAAAACAGAGATATGTAAATGAATAAATATTACAATGTGCAGGAATAAATAAATTGACAATTAAAATCAAGAAGGCTTTGAATACTTTTTCATGTTGGATTGGTTTTAGCAATTGCCAACTAACGGAAACAGAAATTAGAAATCCAAAAGTATGAAAGAAAACACCAATTATGTAAGGAAAGGTCCCTAAAATGTATAAGGAAATATTACTAGATCATTATTAATGCGTAGATAACTGCGGGACATTACACACCCACCAGTGGTGGGTTTCAAAAAATTTTGGAACCTCTTCTGTAGGTGTGGCCTGCTTTCCGGGTCCACTGGTGGAACCTCTTCTAACCGGTTCGGTAGGTTTGACGAACCGGTTCTACCGAATAGGTGCGAACTGGTAGGAATCCACCTCTGCACCAGGGTCTCATGCTTCATGTAGAGGCTGACCCCAAACCATCCAGGATCTGTGAAGAAAGCTAAGAAACCCTTGGTCTCCATCGCCTAAATCAAGTTTCCATTTAAATTGCCCATTCAGTTCAGAGTGAATGGTGGAGAAGAGAAGGATGTATATTCCTTGCAGTCATCTTGGTCCTTAGCGCTCTCTCTGTGAGCCTCTCCACTAATGACCAGATAACTGCAAGGAATATACATCCTTCCATTCTCCACCGTTCAGTCAGAACTCAAAAAGCTTCTTGGATGAGAAGTGAAACGTCTTCAAGGAGGGGGGAAGAAAACAAATAAAATCCATTTGCCTCTTGAAAAAAGGAGAGAAAGAGCAAATGTTTATTGTAACCAGGAAACTTTTGCTGCTACATCCAACTCACTGGGTCTCTGTGTATTCCCAAAAACAGGTTATGGCTGTGAGAGCGGTTGATTTGTGTCTTTAATATAACAAGTCTCACTTGTGCATTGAATTACGCTTTCTAAGGACTTCCACTCGGCTGCTGTGGAGGACGAGAGATGGTTTTTGTCTCAGTTCCTCATCAGATTGTACCACTGTGCAACGAGCTGGCAGTGCTACGCCACATCAAACAGTAATAATCAGCCTCGTCTTCAGCCTGGATTCCAGTGATGGTTAAATACCCAACGGATCCCGAGACAGAAGCCGTGAACCGATCCGGGATCCCGTCACCCCTGCTGCCACCCGAATAGTGCACATACCGAGGAGCCTGCCCAGACTTCTGTTGGTGCCAGGAAATAGTATACAAACTTCCACTAACGGTGCAGGATAATTTCACCGTTTCTCCCAGAGAGACGGACATGGAGGCTGGCTGGGTCCATGGTGACTGTGAATTGACCCCTTGGAGAAGAGAAAGCAATGGACTATTTAACTCGTTTTCTAGACTTTTCAGAATGCCAGCAAAGTATAATATGAAGCATTCTTGATGCTCTAGTGGTTTTCTTGAAGACTTTTCATTACCCCTACTAGGTAACATCATCAGTGCTAGTGGGGAGTGGGGTTTTCTCACCACTGATGACGTCACCTAGTTAGGATAATGAAACATTGTCAAGAAAACAACCAAGGTCAGAGCACCGAGGCATCCCTCAAATTCAACCCCTGAGCTAAAAAAATATTCTCACTGAAAATATAGCACATTTTGAAGTGTTTTCTAGCTCTTTGCTTTCATGGAGGAGAAAAATAAGATCACGATGATGAGATTTTCTGTGATGCAAAATACTACAGCTGCACCGATGCTCAATGCCCCTGCTTCCTTACCTGAATTTAGAAAGGCAAAGAGAAATATTGACCAGATCATGGTAGGTTATCTACAGCCGCAGATTCGGACAGATGAGAAGGAAATGACGGTGGGATCTTTCTCCACCTGCTCTCTTTAAATCTTCTCAGAAGGCATCAATGACATCCATGCAAATGTTTGGGCTTTTTGCAGAGTTGGTTAGCCATGCGTGACACCTTCCAAACAGAAGCAAACGACCAGAGGAGGAATTTGCATAAGTAAAATTCATGCAACTATTATGAGGCAAAAGCCTGGTCCATTGGCAGAAAACAGAACCAGGGGTGCCCAAATCAGAAAGATCCACTCAGTAGAGCTACATCTTCAATCGTGTTTCCTAACATGAGGACATAAGCATTCAAAAAAAATATTCGCATGTGTGAGTGTTTTAACTATCAGGCGTGACTTGCTTTTTTAAATAGAAAAGTTATTTGATAGGAAACATCCAACGTCAAATATATCCAAAAGGAGAACATAGGGGAAAGATTTAACAGTTCATAATTACATTGCTGAAGTGAAGGTAAATATGCACCATATAAGAACATAATATTGTCTGATAGCATTCTCCAAATTCTTGACATTTGATTTGTATGTTTAAGAAAGGCCCATTTGGGGAAGGACTACATGCTTTGCTTCTGGAATGCTTCTTTATTTCATAATAGACATTAGAGAAGAACCAGGGGAAATACAGAATATAGAATAACCGAGTTGGAAGGGAGCTTGTAGGTAATCTAGTCCAACCCCCTGCCCAAACAGGAGACCCTACACCATTTCTGACAAATGACAGTCTTCTTGAAAGTCTCAAGTGATGAAACTCCCACAACGTCCAAAGGCAACTTCTGTTCCATTGGTTGTTTGTTCTCACTGTCAGAAAATTTCTCCTTATTTCCAGGTTGAATCCCTCCTTGGTCAGTTTCCATCCATTATTCCTTGTCTGGCCATGACACCAGTGTTCGAATATTTGAGGGGCTGCCACAGAGTGGAAGAGGGTCAAGCTATTTTCCAAAGCACCTGAAGGCCAAACAAGGAATAATGGATGGAAAACTGATCAAGGAGAGATTCAACCTGGAAATAACTTGCCAGATGTGGTCATGATGGGAAGGAAAATCTATCAGTAGGGTTTCTTTCTTTTTTTGCAAGTTCTGCAAACAAATGCAATCTTTTTTGGAAGAAGGAGACATCATTCCATAGTGAATAGTGAAGATCTGGAGAAGGTCTTGGAGGTGAAGGTAGCACCATTTTATGGTCTTCATTCTTGGTTTGCAGCACTTAGTACCTCTTTGGAGATTGCGGGCCAAACACAAGCGGATGATTCTCATGGTCCATCCCAAGTTGTGTGTTCTCCAGGGCAATTCTTGGGTCACTACCAAGGGGCACCTGTCCAGCGCCAGAGAAATCAGGAGATCCAGGCAGTTCAAATGGGTATAAAGATTGATTCCAAGTTTGAGCTCTCTATAAGAATCTGAACTACTAACAGTCAAAGTAATTTGATGGCAGATAAGGAATTCATGGTGAGCTGGATTTAAATCTCTGGTGGGCATGAAGGGACACCTGATGATGTGCTTGACCCCTCCCTTGGGCTCAGCCTGGACCTCTCCCACACCACTAGCTATATCATACTTTGTCCTTGCTCATTTGCTACCCACTCTACCTTCCCCTTGTAGACTTATGTTGACCTTTTGATTTATTCACAAACACAAAGTATTCCTTAAGGCCATGTTAAAGTCAACCATTCCACCCCAGTCCTTGGATTTCAGAAATGACACCTTCTCAAGGTATGTGTCAGGCCTGCATTTATATTCTTTTTAGAATTTTGGCCTGCCACACTTTCTCTTATTTCATTATGCTGTTTCTTTAAGTATAGTCAATGGGAGGGGGGATTAGAAGTAGTAGGATTTTGGAATGTATTGTTTTTCATTCTTTGCTAGAAGCCAAGGTCATCCTTTGTCTCCACACTTTCACACCTGACCGGAAGAAGCTGGGCATGGACGCCAGCGTGGAAGAAGGAGATTGGACCATGTGAGGGACAGTGGATGTGGGGACAAGATCATGAACTTTTAACTGGGTGGGATTCTGATGTAACTTCCAGAGTTGGGATCCCCACAGCTATGCGCCAACATGCCTGCTTTATTAAATTGGAACTTTAAGCATAGTTTTGCCTTCGACTCTGATTTAATTCTACATGGTATTTGGAACGCTGACAGTATGCACATAAAAAACAGCTTTATTCAAACACAGAAACTTAAACATTTGGGACATACAAACAGCCTTTGCTCTTTTTTCCCATCAGCCAC
Source organism: Thamnophis sirtalis (assembly GCF_051295495.1). Taxonomy (NCBI): domain Eukaryota; kingdom Metazoa; phylum Chordata; class Lepidosauria; order Squamata; family Natricidae; genus Thamnophis; species Thamnophis sirtalis. The sequence goes on along the minus strand of NW_028261382.1, from coordinate 58,359,676 downwards.
TATAAAGAAGTTTTTGACGATTCCAAATTTGGGGAGTTTTGTGGGAAATTACCCCATAATTGGCTGGGTGAAATTAGCTGGGATCAATAGGATAGGATAGAATATCTGGATCAATATCTATCTGGATCAAAAGATCCCAGTGAACATTTGCCAAGAGCCATATGGAAAGAACAGTCCTGGGAAAGCTTTAGATAAGGAAGCCGAATTCATTTCGAGTGTCTATGTGAATAGCAATACACAGATACACACAGAGATGAGAGGCCTCTATTATCTGAGATATAAACACACAGAATTAGCCTTGCATCCTCTTGCCGCCTCGTGTAACAAATCAGTCATTCCCATATGCCTAATGTAGCTCTCTGTATACAATTCCATACTTCCTACCCCCCTTATCAAAGAGTACCTTTTGTCCCTCCTCCCTGCCTTTCTGCCAGAATGTGTAATCAAGAAGTGATTTGTAACATACTGTGAGATCCTTTGTATTAAACTGCTGACTAGCTTTCTTTGAACTTTCCTAATAAAAAGTGTTCTGGTTTAGCCAGAAACCACCATTTTCACCCAGTCTGCAGTGTGTGTGTGTGTCATTGCCAAAGCAGCCTAGGAATTAGAAATTCGTGAAGTGGTCCATCGGATTGTGAGAATGCTTGTATTCCCAATGCAAGCTCACTCTCACAAGTGGTGACCTCCGACGTGATCCATTTTACAACGCCAGGAGTCAGTCGAGGTGCGACGCAGGGAGGCCCGGACAGGTCGAACGGACTCATCGCGTGCCCAACACCCCCATCTCTTACCCAGGCCAATCCGTAAGTATGGGGACAGATTTATCTAAAGAACAGGTGGTTCGCCTTAAGGAAATTGGACATTTGTCTAAAGAGCAGATCGCTCACCTTAAGGAAATTAGACAAATAGTTGGAGCTCACAAAATTATATTAAAGGATAACGGAGACACATTCACGCTTTCCAAAAAGCAGGCAGATGAATTAGCATCTTTAAACCCCACTGCCCCTCCCAAGTATGAGGAAATAACAACAAAGGCTATAGGGGGAGAGAAAAGGGAAAGCAAAGAGGAGATTTTAAAGCAAACTCCTCAAGAAGAAAAATCTAACACCCCAGAAAAATCTGATATCCCTCCTAAATATGAAAAAGTAACAACAGAAATTGCAGAGGAAATTAAGGAAAAAGAGATCAAACAACAAGTTCCTCAGGCAGAAAAATCTAATATTTATCCAGTTTTAAAAAGTACTGAGTACTCACTCGGTCCCCTCACTGCAGGAATGCAAAAAAAGAGAAGTGGGGAGGACGTGAAACTGGAGGACCTGAAATTGATGGCTGCTTTTCCTGTTGATTTTACAGGACAAAATCCTGTGTTCACTCCCTTGCCATCTAGTGTTTTAAAAGATTTGTCTCCATATGTGCAAGGTTTATTGCAGAGTTTGTCTGAAAATTATGTTTTATTGCCAAATGAATGGTACTCAGCAGCAAAAATACTTTCCACTTGGCAGATCATCACGGAATGTTTCAAAACTCATGAACAAGCCGTGATGGGGGGAACAGACACCCCCCTGCTATATTCAAAAACCTCTTTGCTAAATTCACACTCTCACTCTGAATCCAAGGCTTTCTTTTCCCTTGTATGCATGCCTTTGTTATCTTTAGCCTTTGAAGTTCCTCAACATTACACTTCGGGAGATTAATTTTGGGGCATTCGGCTAGCCCCACACAAAAGGCTGCTTCTTATTTTCCTTCTTATTTCAATCTCTTGGCAAGTGAATCTGCCTGGCTCTTCCTATTTCTTCCGGTGATTCCGGCTACCTCTATTTCGTTTCTTGTCTCAAGGAGTTCTTGTTACTCCCTTTCTTACTTACTCATCTAATTTTTCTTTTGTTGCTTTAAGCACACTTTTCTGCCTGAGCACCTGAAACTTTTTCACAGATGTTTCATTTCTCAGAAACCTGCACTCTTTGCAGCTCTAATTACAAAAGCCTGTGTCAGATCTGAATTGGAATGAAAAAAAAAAATGTTTTTGTGCATGCATGAATGTGTGCCTAAGTTTTTGTGCACCCTCAAGGTAATTGTAGATAAGATGTCTTCAATCCAAAAGACAGGGATTTTAAAGTGTTCAATTTTGTAACAAATCTGCTGACTTTCTGGCCACCATCAGATGAAAATTGTTGCAGCTGTAATAGTTGTCTTTTAAAAGAAAAGTAGAGCTCAAGCCCCACTCAGATGCAAATGATGTGTTAATAAAATTTCTATATATCTTGCTCTTTAAAACTATGCCAGCGTTCAGCTGGGAGAGCTAAGAGTTTGGACATAACCCTGGCTAATGCAAACAATGTGGACAAACATCTCTATACATTGTCTCTATAAATCTTGACCTTTAAAAATATGCCAGCGCTGCTGGGAGATCAAGGTAGAAACGGAACATCCCAGGTTCTGTGATTAAGGCACGTATCCGACCGGTTATTTTAAAATTGCATGTTAATTTGTGGGGGAGAGATTTGTTGTCTCAGTTTGGGGCAACCTTAACTTTGGAATAAGAAATAAGGTAAAGAAAGAGTGAAAAAAGAGTGAGAGAGAGGTAGAGAGAAAAGAGAAAGTGAATAGAGGTAAAGAGAAAGAGGAGAATTGAATTAAATTGATGTTTGAAGTTTGTAAATGGGCTTTGGCTTGAAGCCGTGAGGGTGAGAAGAGTAGTTAGGATTTAAACTGCTCTCTGAAATTCCTCGCTGTTTGAAGAATGCATGACAAAGGATTTTGCATGTGAAGTTAATTTGCACAAGCAGTTTGATTGCAGTGTTAGTATGTTAAATGGTAAAAGTTGGTATGCACGTACTTTGATTTCTTTCATATAAAAAAACAGTAAGTTGCAAAGTTGTTTAATGGTATGTGTGTTTCCAAGCTTGTTAAGAGAAGGCAGAGTGAGAACAAAGGAGAGATTGTGAAAGGTTAGCACCCAGCCATTCCCCCCCTTCCTTTCCCCCTGAGCCTTTCCTTGGAAGGAAACAGGAGAGGGGGGGAGAGAGAAGCGTGTGTGTGTAACTGCTTTCAGACCTAGAGGGAGAGAGACAGTGAGAAAATAGAGCTCATTGGCTTACATATAGCTCTTTGAACTGATGGTAATGAATGTTTTGTATTAAGAATAAATGAAATGGACCCCTTAATGAAACTAACATTAAAAAACAATGACCCGATTTGGATTGAACAGTGGCCCCTCCCTATTGTTAAATTAGAAGCCTTAAAAGAAATTGTGCAACAGTTGTTATTAGAGAAAAAAATAGAATTGTCAAATAGCCCTTATAATACTCCTGTATTTTTAATTAAGAAAAAATCAGGGAAGTGGAGAATGCTTCAAGATTTAAGAAAGATAAATGAAGTGATTTGTCCCATGGGGCCCCTGCAATGCGGTTTACCAAATCCTAATATCATTCCTCAAAATTATGCTTTAACAGTCATTGATTTAAAAGATGCCTTCTTCTCAATACCCTTACATAAAAAGGACAGAGTATTATTTGCATTTACAATTCCTGTATTAAATTATAGTGAGCCAACAGTAAGGTATCAGATGCACTTCAATTGGCCTTAAGTGACTATTTAGGGACAATTAAATACCACTATCCCACAGATTATAGGTTTTTGTTACTGAATCTACAACATTTACAATTGACTTCCTTACAAAGTAAACTGCCAATTAAAAATGCAGTTACAGTTTTTGCTGACGGAACTAAGAACAGGGGTGCATGTGTGTATCAAATCTCAGGACAATGGATAACTTACCACACGCACCCTCAGAGTTCAGCACAGCGTTCTGAGTTGGCTGCCTCCATATTAGCATTTGAGAAATTAAAAGACCAAACATTTAATTTAATTGTGGATTCATTGTATGTTTACCAAGTGATTAATAACTTGTTTGATGCCTATCTTTCACCAGCCCTAGATAAGCAATTGTTAGATATGTTTTTACAGTTATAGCAATTAATTGTGGATAGAAAATTTCAATATTTTGTGGCTCATATTAGGAGTCACCAGTCACTTCCTGGAATGCTAACAGAGGGAAATGATTATGCAGACAAAGCCGCTAGGGAAAGTTTTGTTGGATTTGCAACTCCATGGGAAAGCCATGAGTATTTTCATCAAAATGCAAAAGCCTTAGTGAAGATGTTTGGAATTTCAAAAACTGAGGCTGTAGCGATTATCCAGCAATGCTCAACCTGTAGCAGGCAAGGTAACGCAATTCCTATGGGAGTTAACCCCCGAGGAATTAAACGATGTGAGATATGGCAAATGGACGTTACGCAATACCATTCTTTCGCACCCTGGAAATATATTCATGTCACAGTGGATACCTTTTCAGGTTTTATTTTTGCAAGCCCACAGCGGGGGGAAACAACCAAACAAGTGATCAACCATTGTATGCGCTCTTTTTCAGTCTTAGGAAGCCCCCTGGAGATTAAAACAGATAATGGACCCGCATACAGTAGCGCTGCATTCGCTACCTTTTGTGATCAATGGAAAATTGTCCATAAATTTGGCATCCCATACAATTCCCAAGGACAAGGAATTGTAGAAAGAGCAAATTTAACACTAAAAATGATGCTTGATAAACAGCAAGGCCCCTTTAAGATAGGGCTGCCTGAAATCCAAAACCGTTTAAGCAAAGCCTTATACACACAGAATTTTTTGAATCTTACAGGCTCACCCATAGCTTCCACAGCAGGGGAAAGACATTTTCAGAATAGCGTAGTCTCTCCCCGCCCTCTTGTTTATTACAGACAATTACCAGACCCTCAGTGGAAGGGCCCAGTGGAGCTCGTTACTTGGGGACGTGGATACGCTGCTGTGCAACTCCCGGACAGAGTGTTGTGGGTTCCTGGAAGATGCATACGACCGTTTCATGAGAGACCAGTGAAGACAGATGATAAAAAGGATCCCGAAGCAAGCCTATCCCTTTTCTTTCAAGTAACAGACGACTAGAACTGCTGCTGCTCCCACTGTTATTCCTGTGAGCTGTGCGATCCCGTGTGACATTGTGATAATTGAACAGTATCTTGAGGAAAATTTTTCCTATACCAATCCTTCTCACACTGAACTCCGTATCACACCAACAGTACAACAAGCTATTGACAATCCTTTTTATAACCACTATCACCAAGGGTCTCTTGACCCCTCTTTTGATATCTAGTACTCAAGATGAAAATCCGTCCGGAACAGGTCGTTGGCCGGTCATATGTTCCCAGAGTACGTCAGCCCCGATGCCCATTTTTCAGAGGACCTTCGCCTGGACAGGAAATGGGATTTTGGGATCTTTGGGCTCTTCCGATGTCTTGTAAGCATTTTCTGTTGCACCTTTTGCTAATGATGTTGGGGATGGGAATTGTGCTTTTAATTGTATGGGGGGCATGTGAATATGAACGCAAAAATAAGAAGGGAATAGTGGGGGATATTCAAGAAATTCCTTTCACACACAACCACTCAAAAAGAGCGATCATTCCATACTCCAATGGGGAAAACTGTAATTCTCAAGGGATATGCATCTACCCTCACAATACATACGGAGAAGCCAATACACAAGTTACCTTAACTTGTTATTTGAAAAATCCAGCTGCAGCGTGTTTAATTACATGGCAATTTTTGCCTGCAAAATTCAAAAAGGCAATCCAAAATGTGAGAGGTATTTCACACCCGAAAGAGAATGGCTGCTCTTCACATATTAGAATAAGAATTACAGAGAATTCTATAGGTTGGTATCAATGCACACAATACCAAAAAGGGTTACCTAATAAAATAATAAAAACAGAAGTAACCTCAAGAGCAAGTATAAAATTTCCCCCAGTTAGTGAGTGGTTCTTAACACTATTGAGTTATCAACAAGAGATGGGAGGAGGCAGCTCTCACCACCTAACAAAAAGAGAGATAAAAGAGGACATTTGCACAGCCTGTTTACAAAAAACCAAACAAGGCAAAACTATTTCTATGACCTTAATATATTATACTATGAAACCTGAATGCAATGGAACCTTAATACCACCATGCACACATAACAATACACAATACAATCAATGCTATACACCAAATGGGATACAATGTTATGAACCAAAAGCGGTAGGACCTATAACAAGTAGCATCTATGTTTATGGCTATAAAGGAGGATCAACTAGTTTAAAACATCAATTTCTTACAGCACAAAGATTATCAGGGTACATAGCCCATAATGTTTCAAAGGGAATGGCACCCATTACTGTTTGTTTTGATACATGTTTAGCAATTGCTATAGGGCAAGGAACAGGATCCGCAGGGGCAACCTGTGGAGGACAGTCGTGGGAACAATCATATATCCAAAACCACAGATATTTATTCACTCGCTCGACACTTTCAGCACATGGAGGCTATACCCAACCAAGTGTATATTGGTATACAAGTGGCTATGGACCTAACCATTTCGATCTTTCTATTACTCCAGTCACTACTGATTGTCAATCCCATCACTGCACACCACTCTGCCTTTCTGCACAGGTAGCAGGTACTTTAGGCACCCGATACTATCATTATGGTATTGGTATAGATAAAGCAGGAAAGGATCCTTATGGATATATTATTGTAAAGACTGAAGCAACAAAATTGACAAATCAACCTGTAAAGTTTTTTGGAGTTATGAGCAGGAGATTGCTAAACTTAACGATCTACCTACACCTCCAAAAGCAAAAAATATGTTTATTAATTTGGCTCAATAAGTTGTTACAGAACTTATGTTAAAAAATTGTTTTGTATGTGGAGGAACCACTATGGGAGATCGCTGGCCATGGCATGTACAAAAAGCAAACTATACTGAAATAGCACAATGGAAAGGGAACTTCACCTTTAATAACAACTTCAATGAAACCTGGCAAGTTACCTCTCATATAATAGGTCACATATGTTATACCAGAAATAAAAATAATCAGACTAAAAGAAATAAACCTATGGGATTTCTAAAATGTTCTAATGAGTGGGAAAATAACACTTGGGTTTCACAAACTAATATGACCCAACCTGAAAACTCATTGCTGGAAGTAACTAAGTTACGAGGACTTTCAGACCCTGAAAATGATACTATTGTGTGGAATTCACCTGATGGGTTATATTGGATATGTGGTAATTTTGCCTATAATATGTTACCCGCGGGGTGGTATGGGTCATGCATCTTGGGGGCGATTCAACCTTCATTCTTCCTAATGCCTATAGAGAAAAAACAGAAATTGGGAGTCCCTGTATATGATACTCTTGAAAGACGTAAACGTACAATAGATCTTGCTAAAGGGATAAAAATAGGTAACTGGAAGGATGATGAGTGGCCCCCTGAGAGAATTATTGCATATTATGATCCTGCGACGTGGGCACAAGACGGTTCGTGGGGATATAGAACGCCGATATATATGATAAATCGCATTATTAGATTACAAGCTGTATTAGAAATAATTACAAATGAAACTGCATTGGCATTAACTAAGCTTGCAAAAGAAAGTGTATTGTCAAGAACTTATATTATGCAAAATCGTTTAGCCTTAGACTATTTGCTCGCTGCCGAAGGCGGAGTGTGTGGTAAATTTAATCTTAGTAATTGTTGTATACAAATTGATGATTCTGGAATTGTGATAGAAAAAATAACTCGAACTATGATACAAACTGCACATGTTCCTGTACAAACTTGGAAAGGCATATTGGACACTGACGGTTGGCTTGGAGGTATTTTTAACAATTGGAAGCAAGGTTTATTTTTTATTGGGATGATATTTTTGGGATTAACTATGTTGCCATGCATAATACCATTATTGAGATCCACTATGCAGAGTATTGCGGACGCGACTATCCAGAAGCATCACGCATTATTAATAAGTGTCAATACATCAGAATTAATAATCCCTGGATATCCAATGGAAGGGGGATTTGTGAGAAAGAAACAACCCATGGCAATTGCTTCCATTTAAAAAATAAAAAAGGAGGAGATGTGGGAAATTACCCCATAATTGGCTGGGTGAAATTAGCTGGGATCAATAGGATAGGATAGAATATCTGGATCAATATCTATCTGGATCAAAAGATCCCAGTGAACATTTGCCAAGAGCCATATGGAAAGAACAGTCCTGGGAAAGCTTTAGATAAGGAAGCCGAATTCATTTCGAGTGTCTATGTGAATAGCAATACACAGATACACACAGAGATGAGAGGCCTCTATTATCTGAGATATAAACACACAGAATTAGCCTTGCATCCTCTTGCCGCCTCGTGTAACAAATCAGTCATTCCCATATGCCTAATGTAGCTCTCTGTATACAATTCCATACTTCCTACCCTCCTTATCAAAGAGTACCTTTTGTCCCTCCTCCCTGCCTTTCTGCCAGAATGTGTAATCAAGAAGTGATTTGTAATATACTGTGAGATCCTTTGTATTAAACTGCTGACTAGCTTTCTTTGAACTTTCCTAATAAAAAGTGTTCTGGTTTAGCCAGAAACCACCATTTTCACCCAGTCTGCAGTGTGTGTGTGTGTCATTGCCAAAGCAGCCTAGGAATTAGAAATTCGTGAAGTGGTCCATCGGATTGTGAGAATGCTTGTATTCCCAATGCAAGCTCATTCTTACAGAGTTTTTTTTAAATGTATCGAAAAAGGTTACTTTCCAATATTCAGATGGCTCTCTAAATTCACGGCAAATAACTTCATGCAGCTTGAACAACCCAAGAGGAACAGGTACAACACTAAATCACCGTAACGGATGTGAACAAATTTGCTCAACTTTCTAGATGAAATAGACATCCGGGGGGAAATCATTCCATTTCAAGTTTTCTTGTATTCGATCCTTTCTACTTTCACCTCGTTCCCAATGAGTTGATACACGTAGGTAACGACAACAGAGGACTGAACATCCATCAGAACAAAGGACGGAATTACATCCCTGGAAAGAAGAACCATTTGTAGTTGAAATAGGAAATATTTTTTTTTTGTAGACTGAGAGCTTATGTACCGAAGACAAATTCCTTGTGTGTCCAATCACACTTGGCCAATAAAAAATTCTATTCTGTTCTGTTCTGCTCTGCTCTATTCTACCCTACTTCTATTCTAGTCTATTGTAGTCTATTCTATATTCTATGTTCTAGATTCTAGATTCTAGATTCTATATCCTATCCTATCCTATTACATTCTGCATTCTACATTCTGCATTCTACATTCTATTCCATATTCTGCTCTATTCTGCTCCATTCCATTCCGATATCTTGGGGGCTGCCACAAAGAAGAGGGAATCAAGCTATTCTCCAAAGTGCTTGAGGGCAGGACAAGAAGCAATGGGTAGAAACTAATCAAGGAGAAAAGCAACTCAGAACTAAGGAGAAATTTCCTGACAGTTAGAACAATTAATCAATGGAACAACTTGCCTCCAGAAGTTGTGAATGTTCCAACACAGGAAGTTTTAAAGACTATGTTGGATATCCATTTCTCTGAAGTGGTGTAGGATTTCCTGCCTAGGCAGGTGGTTGGACTAGAAGACCTCCAAGGTCCCTTCCAACTCTGTTATACTATTTTACTTCCAAGATCCCTTCCAACCCTGTTATTCTATGTTCTACTTCACCTTACATGGGTCTCTTCTCCAATGTTTTCCATTTGATGGCCATGCCTGATCATCCACCCAACAAACAGCCAATGAAAAGAGATGCTCTCCAGAAACAAATTCCTCAAAACGTGTAGTTCTCACCTTTTCAGAGCACTGTAGGCCCCTGTGGCTGAACCAGGATTGATGTAGAACTTCTTCTCATGTTCTACTGCCTCAAACTTGTGAGTGTGACCAGATATTAAGATGTCCACGTCCAGCTGCCTCTGGAGGATCGCCAAGCTGGCCAGATCCCCCCAAGGTATAATTTGATGGCCATGGATCAGACCAATCCTGAACTGTCCTACAGTGACAATTTTCTGCTGGGGGTAACTCGTGCCCTGCAAAGAATCATGTCAATTATTAATCAATAATAATTCTATAATTCTATTATTGTTCCATAATAATAATTGCAATCAACCCATGGAACAAAAGTTGCCTTCGGAAGTTGTGGGAGCTTCATCCCTGGAGGCTTTCAAGAAGATACTGGACTGCCATCTCTCAGAAATGGTGTAGAATCTCCTGCTTGGGTGGAGAGGGTTGGACTAGATGACCTATAAGGTCCTTTCCAACTCTTGTTAATCTGTACAATCTGTAAGGGATTCTAATTTTAAGGCAGTAATGGAAAGTTTCTAAGTACTGATCATGTCATAAAAGCTGCCATTAATCATGGGTGACAGTGAAAGAAATGCACGAAATGTTTTTGTAACCAAATGAAGCACTTTCTACACTATATAAAGAAAGAGGATTTTGTTGTGGCGTGTCTGTTTTGAAAACTAAACGTAAAAAACTTTTATTTTAAAAAAAGCTGCCATTAGTTTGTATTTACAGCTAATGGAATCAAGTTTATTTGTCAACCTGAGTCCATTTCCTCTTGGGAATGGTAGGTTTTTAGCTCAACAGTCTCATGCTAAAGTGGGTTTAAGTCTAAGCAACATGAAAGCATTGTTAACCACCACGATATCAGTAGACATTCCAGAGCATGGAAAATAGATGCTCCTTCATCAACCTAGCAACCTCAGTGGAACTTTCAATCAAAGGAACAGACGGTCTTCAATTGCCCAAACCAGAATCAGCCACGTTCTCCAGTCTCCTACCTCATCAAAGTCCCCTCTAACGATATGGACATCCCCGGCCAGTGTCCTCAAATAATCGTAGCTCTCCTTGGTGCAAAGGTTCCCAGTGCAAAGGATATGTTGGATCTTGCCTGGAACCAGCAACTTTTTAAACTTGGCTGGAAGGCTGCAACATCGGTCTGGGATGTGAAGGTCTCCAATCACCAGGACCAGCTGAAGGAGAAAAGAGGTAAAGAAATACAGCGGAGAGTTCACTGCAACAGGGGTGTCAAACTCAAGGCCCGCCGTGTGCTTAAATCTGGCCTGTGGAGCCGTCCATGAGCCTCCTGCATGGCTTCCCGCACGACCTCCCCAGCCTCTAAGAGCACTTTGCCAGCCAAAAACAGACTGTGTGAGGCCTCCACGTGGCCCATTGTTGCAGGAGGCCAAATATGAGGCACACAAGGCCCCCATGCCCTGTTTTGGCTGGCAAAGTGTTGCAGGAGGTGGTGTCCCATCTCCACCTCGCTCCCACCCCCCGCCAGCCCGTGGAGAACTACAATGCTCATCCGGCCCTCAAAGAAATCCAGTTCAACACCCCAGCCCTCTCCCAGAAAAATGAAATATCCTAGGAAATATTGAAAAGGCAGAATATTTCTCTGGATGTGAAAAGAAAGAAACATGTTTTAAAAGACAGAATAGCTCCCTGTAGCTTCCTGCCCAACCCCACTTTGTCAATGGGCCATTAAGAAGGCCAAGCTAGCCCCTTTACATAATAAAGACTTATCCACTTCAGTTCCAGGGGGGATGGGATTGAGGCATGATAATATTGGCACTTTACCCAACTCACCACATGGCATCTGAGAACTCAACCAAACCTGGATTCAAAACGCAGCCTAGATAGTTGCCCCTGCATGGCCCCATGGGAGTCTGACAATCAATCAGAATACAAACTCAAGATCAAAGACCAGAGGGGGATAAAACCAGGGACTCAGCATCTCAATCGCCCCTTCTCTTTTCTCCACCAACATTGAAGCATGTGATCACCTTTTCTGTTCAGGGCTCAAGCCATGTGGTCCTGTCCACCAATAAACCATCTTTCCAAGCAGCCTCCATGTTTCTAGTGTCTTTTTCCCCACTTGGAGCCGAACCCAGAAGGACATTTCTTCCAACAATTGCATAGGTTCAGAAACGCCTTTGAAGGGGTCCCTAAAGATGTTTTAAAAGATGAACTCCAACGCTTAGACATGAGAGAACCAACCCAGAACTCCAGAGAGTTGGAACAATTAACCAGTGGAACAACTTGCCCCCAGATGTTGTGGGTGCCCCAACACTGGAAGATTTTTTTAAAAAAGAAATTGCACAACCATTTGTCTGAAATGGTGTAGAGTTTCCTGTTTGAGTAGAGGTTGGTCTAGAAGACCTCCAAGGTCCCTTCCAACTCTGTGATTCTGTTAACAGGGTGTTGCAGGAAATGACAGGCTTTAGACTTCTCAGGATACAGGAAAAGTTTATTTGGCAGCCAGGTTCAGAAAGTTAGCAAAATAGCTAACATTGCAAGTTCTGAACAACCTTCATTATCAAAGCACACATTCTTATACACTCTCAAAGGCAGCTTCACACGCAAACACTTAACTCATTTCCTATTGGTTACCTTGAGGGAAAAGCCTTATAAGGAGATGGAGTCTTACTTCTCCTTTTGTCTTGGGTCATAGGTACTGAGTACGAGTCTCTTAGCGAACTGTAGCTGACCCTGGTGGTCTTCTGAGGCTATTGAACTCTGCGGTTAGGCACTTGCTTCCTGTTCTTTTGCAAGCTGCAACTCTGCCTATGGGGCTTTTTAATATAGAAGTAAAGGGCCCCTGAGAGGCTGTCCAGCCTGACCCAGTAGGTTTCACACTTAATGTCCAAATCTCACTTTACATCCTACTTTAAGGGCACCTCTACTACCACCACCACTCTTTCATCCTAAAGCTCTCACTCTTTCATCCTAAAGAATCTCAACTCAAGCAGACTTGCTTCCAGATGGAAAAGAAGGCCACTCTAAATTAACCAGCACAAAAGATACATTAAAAGTATCTTTCTCCTCTACTCACCATCCTGCTGATTCTCTGACTCTGCTGTGGAAGCAAACACACAAAAAGCAGGAATACTGGTTACCAAAGGTCAGCTGTTAGCCGTTGATTGACTACTAAGACAATGCAAAACTGCAGCCACTCCCTCTGAAGGGCTTTTTATATTTGTATTTAGTTTAGCGACCCCAATTTTGAAAGTTCTTACTTGCAAAGGCTTTCTTTTAAAGGAACAGTCTGCTTTGAACGCCCAAATCTGCTGCAAAGGTAATCCATGACTTACAAGGATTCATTGAATGACTGTTCAAAGTTACAACGGCACTGTGGCTTAGGCCCGTTTTCACACTTACAACCTCTGCAGCCTTTCTGTGGCCAGGAAGGGGGGTTTAAAAGCACAATGACTATATATGTACACCTTTTTGTCCTATTTTGTTTAAAAAAGGAGAATTCATGTTAAAATTAGATATGTCTACTGAAAAGGAATTATAAATACCATCAACATAAAATGGAGGTTGCTCAGAAGCTGAAATACACCAAGTAATTGAGATGAAGAGTGGGAAGTAGAGGAAAGAGGGAAGGGAAGAAGAGAGGGTAAAGAGAGAAGGTGGGGGGAGAGAAAGGAGGAGTGGAAAGGGGAGAGAAGGAGAGAGGAAGGGAAGTAGAGAAGGGAAGGATGCCAGAGGGAAGAAAGGATGTAGGGAGGGAGAGGAGAGAGGGAGAAGAAAGTGATGGATAAGGTACAAATATGTTGTATGGAGAGCAGAACAGCCAATAATTGTTTTGGGGAGTTGATGGTAAGATGAATTGATGTAAACATTTAATCATATAATATGATATTGGCTATGTAATAGTATACATGTGATTATATGTTATGAAAATGAAAAATTTAAAAAACTTTATAAAAAATCATTCAGATGCTTAGCAGTTGTGGCAAGAAATTGTACAATGGGGCAAACATCACTTAACATCTGTCTTACTAGAGAGATATAAAGCGGGGGAACACAGTTAGGATAGATTAGCGAAAGGAAAGGGAACAAGAAATGATATGAAATTATATTTGGGTTGGTGGAAATACCATCCTAAGGAAACATAAACTGAGATCTGAAAGAGACATCTACAACAATAGGGAAAAAAGGGAGAGGGGAGGAGAGAATGAAAGGAAGACGAGGGAAAGAAGAAAGAGGTGATGAGAGGAAGATGGAAGGGAGAGAAAGAGAAGGAGAGAGCGTAGGAAGGGGAAAAGGAAGAGTAGGAGTAGGAAAAAGGGAAGGGAAGAAGGAAGGGGAGGGAGAGGAGGAAGGAAGAAAGTAGAGAAGGGAGGGAGGGGGAATAGAGAGGGAAAACAAGGTGGTGTTACAACAGGTAGAAGGGATGGTAAATAAAGCATCCCAAACTGTATATTATAACCTATTAAATGGAATAACAAATGTATAAGAATGACAAATGTAAAGAATAATAATTATGTGAACGTATACTTAAAATGGAATGTAAGAGAACAAAAAATAAAAAAAAATCTGAAAAAAAATCTTCTCTTACTTAGCAACAGAAATGTTTTTTGTTTTTGTTTTTTGCAATATTTTTTTGTTACAAATTTTAAATTCTATTTACGAACAAAAGGGCTCGCCCCCCTCTTTTTTTACTTGCCACCACATTTTTACACGTTGGCTAGTCATGCATACCGGACATCACCTGCTGGAAGGTTTTTGTTCAGCTCTTCAGTGAGATTGTATCATTGTGTACGTGCCACCACTTATATAAGACAGGCAATAATAATCAGCTTCATCCTCTGCCTGAAGATTGGAGATGGTTAACACGGCAGATGTTCTCGAGTTTTCAACTGAACCAGAGAATCGTTCTGGGATTCCAGAGGGTCTGCTGGTATCAGAATATATAATGAGTTTGGGGGCATTTCCAGGCTTCTGTTGATACCAGGAGGAATAGCTTGATCCAATTGTTCCACTGCTTATAGAACAAGTGATTCGGATTGACCCTCCAGGAGATCCAGCCACAGATTCTGGTTGAGTCAGGACAACTTGGGAGAAAGTCCCTAAAAGACAATAAAGATGACAGGAAAGACTCTATCAGCAAAAATCTTCACTGAAATCAGAGGATACGTGTGGTAGGAACAGAAATTAGGAGATGGATTTCTGAATTATCAGTAGACAGAGGAAAGTCATAGTCCCAGCAATTTTAGACTAGAAATCCCAAGACATAAATTACCCGTAAAGGAAGATGAAAGGATAGCCAAGATAAGAGGCATCCAAGCCATGGTTGGGGATGAGGTCAAAACCGAATTGTCTGCAGATCCAGCTGTGCTCTCTGCTCTTAAGCCTTTGGCCAGTGAGGAATTCAAATTCATGCAAATGATCTGCCTGTTCATTGAATCTTCCTCAGATATCAAAGCCTGCTTTAGATAAAAGGAAAGACCATCCCTAGAAGGTTCCTTCCTGCCTGAGCAGGGGTTGGACTAAAAGACCTCCATGGTCTCTTCCAACTCTTTGAGGATCATGATTTCCTGATGCAGCATTTGAAGGGACCATCCTGTTTGGCTGAGTGGGAACATTTGGGAAGGACTTCAGCTCATCTGTGGTGTAGAAAGTGGGCATGAGAATTGTCCTCATTTAACATCCTTCATCCGTCCTGCTTCAGACTGAGACAGATCCCTCTCAGCTTTTCAAGGAAATTGTGACTTCTTTCAGGGTAGTTAGGAATGAAAACCATCTATGTGAGGACATTGATTCATGTTTTCCTGAAAAGTTGTTGTGCTCATCCGAGGGGATCTCTAAGAGTGGACAAAAATCCAGTCCAGTAGCCACATGGACTACTAAGATGGGAGCTGGTGTCTCACCATAATATAAAAAGGAACTCCAATCCATTTCTTTATTTCTTTATATCAATTATTCAAACTCTTTTCCATGCATAACGTTATATTTCAGTTTTTATCCATTTTCTGCCTCTTATACCCCTTGAGAAAGTAATTAACACATTTTCTCATTGCTTCTGACAGCCTGAATTAGAAGCTGCCTTAAACTAGGACTCTGGGGACTAAAATTTCAGACTAAGTTTCAAAAACAAGGCAATCCTGACCTCTACTGGTTATGTCACCTAAGACTCAAGATAATTTTGGGGGTTGGGCAAAGGAGATGCCAAGATCCTCTTTGTCAAAATAAAGATGAAGCATAGTGACCAACATCAAATGGAAATAACATGTTGAAATCTATTTTTTCATGACCCTAAAGAAAGTGGATGAGAAGGAAGAATGGGAATAGAGGAGAACATAGTTATGACCGTAACCCTAACCCTAATTCTAATCCTACAAAAGCATAGATATTTTTTTTAAAAAAACACCCAACAATTAAGGCAAACAAAACCAACAAGGGAGAATCCAGTTGTAGGCAATTTGAGATGGACTGAAGATGCTGAAGGAGACAGAATTGGATGAACTTTTCACAGAGACAGAAAAATGAGTGAAGCTTTTAAAGAGTCTATTATTCTGCTCATGTTTCTGATGAGGTTACAGCTGATCCTAGGAGTTCTATTAATCTCCAATATTTTCACTCACTTTGTTATAATAAATCCTGACTCTTTCTCTGCAGGATACTGAAAGAGAAGGCGGATGATTAAGGATGATTAAGAACCATTCCACTCAACAATGCAGGGAAATGATGGCTCCTTTTAGAGATGTTTAGAAGCAAAAATAATGTTAGGTCACAAATTTATGTTTCCCAAAATATCTGCAGTGCTCATCAGATTTGACCAAAAAATCAGGTCAGAGGCTACAGGGACTACCATAATAAGATAAGACCTGGTGGCCCATCATGATATAAGACTAACAGGGCCAAAATCTTGAAAGGAAGCAAAGAGTAAGGAACTTTTTCCACCAAGGAGGTGTAATTTCAAAGGGGAGAGAAATGTTAGATTTAAAAGGAAAGTGTGATGGACTCAGAAGAAGCTTCCCTGAACAGAAATTACCAATAAGAACCAAAAAGTGGTTGTCCACATCAGAAGGTTGATAAGACCAGGAGGAAAGAAGCCCAACCATATAGTTGGAATGTGGGATGAAGATGGGTAATAGGTCTCCAAATGGGATATTATGTGGTGCTCTGAGTGAATCTGTATGTTAAATGAGATGTAGACATAGGTCAACTGATCCCATTTCATCCCCCCACTATAAAGTCCCAGTCCGATTACAACATCCTTCTAAAACTCAGATGTCATCGTATTCCCCAAGAGTCTAAAGTGGAGTGACAGGCGTGAAGAAACACCTGACAGCTTGGGAAGACTTTGAGGAACCAAGAACAAGATGTCACACATTTGCAAGTCATGCATATCGGAGGTCAGCAGCTACAAGGTTTTTGTTCAGCTCTTCAATGGGATTGTAGCACTGTGCACTTGCCATCACCTACATAATACTGGCAATAATAATCAGCTTCATCCTCTGCCTGAAGATTGGAGATGGTTAACACGGCAGATGTTTCAGAGTTTTCAAGAGATCCGGAGAATCGTTCTGGGATTCCAGAGGGTCTGCTGGTATCATCATATATAAGGAGTTTGGGGGCATTTCCAGGCTTCTGTTGATACCAGGAGGTATCTCTTCCACTAAGTGTTCCACTGTTTTTAGTACAAGTGATTCGGATTGTCCCTCCAGGAGATCCAGACACAGATTTTGGTTGAGTGAGGACAACTTGAGAAAAAGTTCCTGAAAGACCACAAAGAAGACAGAAAAGACTATCAGCACAATGTCCACTTAAGCAATGGAGACCTTTCAATCAGAAGAAATGTGTGGTAGGAACAGAAATTAGGAAATCAATGTCTGAATTATCAGTAGACAGAGGAACCCTATAGTCATAACAAATTTTAGTAGAATCTCAAGATATAAATTACCCATAAAGGAAGAGGAGAAGATGAGAAGAAGAGGCAACCAAGCCATGATTGAAAATGATGTCAGAAGTGAATTGCCTGCAGATCCAGATGTGCTCTCTGCTATTAAGCCTCTTGTCAGTGAGGAATTCAAATTCATGCAAATGATCTGCCTGCTAGATGTATCTTCCTCGGATATCACAGCCAGCTTCAAATCAAAGGAAAGACCTTTCCTTGAAGGTCCCTTCCTATCTGAGCAGGGGTTGGAGTAGAAGACCTCCAAGGTCCCTTCCAACTCTGTTATTCTGCAATTTTCTTTGAGGATTATGATTTGCTGATGCAGCTTTTCAATGGACCATCTTGTTTGGTTCAGCGAGAACATTGGGGAAGTACTTCACTTCACCTGAGGTGTAGAAAGCATTCATGAGACTTGTCCTCATTTTATCTCCTCCATCCTTCCTTGTTCAGGCTGAGACAGATCCGTCTCAGCTTTTGAGGGAAATTGTTACCTATTTCAGGGATATTAGGAATGATAACCATCTATGTTAGGTCACTGATTCATGTTTTCCTGAAAAGTTGTTGTGCTCATCCAGGGGGATCTCCAAGAGTGGACAAAAATCCAGTCCAGTGGCCACATGGACTATTAACTTTGGAGCTGGGGTCCCGCCATAATATAAAAAGGAAGCTTGATCCATGGCACTTCCTAGAGGCTTTCCCCCAAATCAGGACGACTGTAGACCTTTGCAGAAGAAACATATAATGTTAGAAGCCCAAAACATTTATGAGCTGCAGCCCTCTTCATCAGATGCATCTGGTGGCTTGGCTGATATAGGATTTCAGTGTGGGGTTAAAACAGAGAAGCAAATGGGGGGACCAAAGCGCCATTCATCAGTCTTAGAATGACATGAAGGATTTCTCCTCAGATCATACCTGATTCTAGTTATGTACTGAAAATATGAATTTAGAAAAGGACAGCAGTCAAAGGAGGCTACTAGGATTGCCTTGCTTTCTGGCCCATCTAACTGACTTTATTGTTTATCAGGATGAACCATAGCAATAGCACTTAGACTTATATACCGCTTCACAGTGCTTTTTCAACTGTCTCTAAGTGGTTTACAAAATCAGCCTCTTGGCCCCAACAATCTGTGTCCTCATTTTACCCACCCTGGAAGGATGGAAGGCTGAGTCAACCAGGAACCAGTCAGGATCGAACTCCTGGCTGTGGGCAGAATTAGTCTGCAATACTGTATTCTAACTACTGTGCACCATGGAGTGAGGGAAGGAGGAAGGGGGGAGGGAGGGAGGGAGGGAGGGAGAGAGGGAAGGAAGGAAGGAAGGAAGGAAGGAAGGAAGGAAGGAAGGAAGGAAGGAAGGAAAGGAAGAACCATAGCAATAGCCCTTAGACTTATATAGTGCTTTACAGTGCTTTACAGCCCTCTCTAAGCGGTTTACAGAGTCAGCCTCTTGCCCTCAACAATCTGGGTCCTCATTTTACCCACCCTGGAAGGATTGAAGGCTGAGTCAACTTTGAGCCGGTCAGAATCAAACTCCTGGTAGTGGGCAGAGTTATTGTACAATATTGATTCCAGCCACTGGGAAGGAAGGAAGGAATGAAAGGAAGGAAGGGAGGGACGGAGGGAGGACAGACAATAGCAACAGCACAGACATATACCACTTTATAGTGCTTTAGAGTCCACTCTAAGTGGTTTACAAAGTCAGCCTCTGTTTTGGGGGGGAAACATCTTTGAGACAACCATTACCTGGATGACTGAGAATCTCCATAGGCAGCAAGGTATCTAGCAGGAAGGACAATACATCAGCATAAGAAATAATCCCAAGATTCTTATTCAGAATTCAGTAGACCCCACAAATTGGACTGTTTACCCTGTTTTTCTTAGTTGTGTTTTTTGAAAATAGAAATCAGACGTGAATGGTAGGGAGAGAATAAATTCCATATTTGCTTCTCCACTACAAAGAACTCAAGGTGCAATATCATATCTCAGAAGTCAACTCCTCTTCTCATTCTAGTTGATTCTCACCGTTGGTTTCTCCCTTCTGCATTTCTATTCTGTGCTATAAACCACCATTGCAATTAGACCAACGTATGGATACTGCCAGCCTGATCTAGAGGGGATAACATGTTTTCTCATTGCTGCCCTCAACCTGAATACCCAGCATCTATAAACCAGAATTCTTCCTTGGACGAAAATGTCAAAGTTTAGAAAACATGGCAATTCTGACCTCTACTGGTTATATCACTATAACGTTATTAGATTGATGCAGCTCTGCATCTAGATAAATCCCAACGAGAGACCCTGAACATGAAGCAACTGAAATTCAGCCTTATTTGTGATCAAGAATCAAAAGCTGGGCGTCTTTAATCCCCTGCCTTAAACCAAACAAGGCAGAGAGAGAAAAGGAAAGGCTGCACACTAACTAAAACTTTTATTTATACCTTACACATAGTTCATGTGCAAACCATCTTTGTGTTAGAAACATAATTTCTTACCCATTAGTTCATGCAAAAAGCTCATGATTTTCCCAGCACTTGGGAACAATAGGGCTCACAAGGAAAAAAAGAATACCCATTTTCTGGCATTTAAGCCAGAGTTTGCTAGGGCTTTTATCTGACATTAGGTAGTTACAGCAGACTGGAGAACTCTCACATGGAGCAGCTGACTGGCTCCTAAAGCAAGATTTATGCTGGCTAATGCTTTTCTGTTTTTCCTGGACTGCTGGTGGATCAGTAACAATCATCCACAATGCCTCCCTTCATAGGCACATCTCCATCTTCACATTCCAGGAGAGGTAGTTTGTCTCATTCAACCAAGACACCAGGAAACCTCCTCCCATTTGGGAGAAGGAGGCCATGCTGCCTGCTAACCATGATTTAAACCACTTAATCTGATGCAAGCTCACACTGGGTTACTCCTCTCTCCAAGTCCTCTAGTCACTTCGGCGCTCTCTCTCTCTCTGGACTGGCCCCATGACCTGTCAGAGTTTTGGCAGTGTGACTATTATTATGAGGTAAGCCCAGGAGCAAAATACAGCATGCAGCACACAGAGTCTTTAGACAATACTGGTTTATATACAAATATATACAGACATACACATGGAGATAAATCCCTTACCACTCAGCTACGCACACAAGGAGAGAAATAAGATACACAAAGAGAGAGAGAGAGAGAAACGCCCTCTAATGGCCACCTATATATAGACACATCTTAAAACAGTAAATGACTTGTATGCACCCCATCAGAGTCTAAAATGAGTTAGACCATAGCTGCAATGTATCATCCTCATTGCATCAGCTTCCAGGCTACTTAGCAAGGCTGCACTTGGCATTTCACCTGGAGGTTTCATCTCTGCAGGTAGTGCATTAGGTTACAATGGAGCTCAGCTCAGAAGGAATATAGAAAGCTGAGTTAGTTACACTCTGGGCACACTCTGATCCTTTCAACGTCAAGGTAGTTCTAGTGTTGGCCAAGACTCTCTTGACTAAACTAAAGAAGAATCATAGTGACCAATACCAAATGAAACCACAAGTTTACACCCACTTTTTCATCACTCTAAAGGTGGTGGAGGAGAAGGAGAAGTGGGAAGGAAAACTGTGGTGGTATATTGGTTAGAATGTAGAACTGCAGGCTAACGCACTGCTAACTATCAGGAGTTCAATTTTGAGTAGCTCAAGGTTGACTCAGCCTACCGTCCTTCTGAGATGGGTAAAATGAGGATCCAGATTGTTGGGGGCAAATGGCTGACTCTACAAACCACTTAGAGAGGGCTGTAAAGCACTGATAAGTGATAGATAAGTCTATTGCTATACAATCATAACACAATCCCCAAGAATCTAAAACAGAGTGAGAGGAGTGACCAAACACCTGGCAGTTTGAGCAGACTAAGAGGAATCAAAAACATTTTTACACATTGGCTAGTCATGCATATCGGACATCACCTGCTGGAAGGTTTTTGTTCAGCTCTTCAGTGAGATTGTATCACTGTGTACTTGCCACTACTTATATAAGACAGGCAATAATAATCAGCTTCATCCTCTGCCTGAAGATTGGAGATGGTTAACACAGCAGATGTTCTTGAGTTTTCAACTGAACCGGAGAACCGTTCTGGGATTCCAGAGGGTCTGCTGGTATCAGCATATATAATGGGTTTGGGGACATTTCCAGGCTTCTGTTGATACCAGGAGGAATCGTAGTTTCCAATTGTTCCACTGCTTATAGAACAAGTGATTCGGATTGTCCCTCCAGGAGATCCAGCCACAGATTCTGGTTGAGTCAGGACAACTTGAGAAAAAGTTCCTGAAAGACAACAAAGATGATAGGAAAGACTCTATCAGCAAAAATCTTCATTTCAATCAAAATAAATGTGTGGTAGGAACAGAAGTTAGGAGATGGATCTCTGAATTATCAGTAGACAGGGGAAGGCTGTAGTCATGGCAACTTTAGCGTAGAAATCCCAAGACATAAATTACCTGTAAAGGAAGAGGAGAGGATAGCCAAGATAAAAGGCATCCAAGCCATGGTTGGAGATGAGGTCAGAACCGAATTGTCTGCCAATCCAGCTGTGTTCTCTGCTCTTAAGCCTTTGGCCAGTGAGGAATTCAAATTCATGCAAATAATCCGACTGTTCATTGTATCTTCCTCTGATATCAAAGCCTGCTTCAGATAAAGGGAAAGACCTTCCCTTGAAGGTTCCTTCCTGCCTGAGCAGGGGTTGGACTAGAAGACCTCCAAGGTCCCTTCCAAGTCTGTTATTCTCTTTGAGAATCAGGACTTCTTGATGCAGCTTTTCAAGAGACCATCTTCTTTGGTTTAGGGAGAACATTTGGGAAGGACTTCAGCTCACCTGAGATGTATAAAACATGCATGAGAATTGTCCTCATTTTATGTCCTTCATCCTTGTTCGGCCTGGGACAGATCCCTCTCAGCTTTCAGGGAAATTATTACCTATTTCAGGGGATGTTAGGAATGATAACAGTCTTTGCTGGGTCACAAATTCATGTTTTCCTGAAAAACTGTTGTGCTCATCCAAAGGGATCTCCAAGAGTAGACAAAATTTTGGAGCCCACATGAACTGTTAAGATGGGAGCTAGTGTCCCACCATAATATGAAAAGGAAGCTCGGTTCCATTTATTTATTTCATTAATTCCAACTCTTTCCCATACATTCTGTTATACTTTGATTTTTATTCATTTTCTGCCCCTTGTGCCCCTTGAGAAGGAAATTAACACATTTTCTCATTGCTACTGACAGCCTGAATTAGAATCCGCCTTAAACTAGAAATCTGGGGACTAAAATGTCAGACTAAGTTTCAAAAATATGGCAATCCTGACCTCTACTGGTTAGGTCACCCAAGCCTCAAGATACTTTTGTGGGGTTGGGCAAAGCAGATGCCAAGATTCATTGCATGGTGACCTGCATCAAATGTAAATAGCTTGTTCAAATCTATTTTTTCATGACCCTAAAGGAGGTGGATGAGAAGGAAGAATGGGAATATAGCAGAACATAGTTATGAACTTCACCTTAACAACAACCCTATAAAACCATATAATTTTTTAAAACCCAACGTTACGACCCAAAAAATCAAGACAGGAGAGTCCAGAATTGGACGAACTATTTTTTATTTATAAATAAAATTATTTATTTTATTAAAAAATAAAAAAAAATTTTTACACCCAACGTTACGACCAAAAAAATCAAGAAAGGAGAGTCCAGTTGTATGCAATTTGCTCAAGGAGACAGAATTGGACGAACTATTGACAGAACCAGAAAAATGAGTGGAGGTTTTAAAGAGACTCTTATTTTGCTGATATTCCTGGTGAGGACACGGCTGATGCCATGAGCTGTATCAATCTCAAATATTTCCACTCATTTTATTACATCAAATCCTGACTGTTTCTCTGTAGGATGCAGAAAGAGAAGAGGGATGATTAAGGACAACCTGGACCAAAAGATCTGAAAGACATCCGAGATAAAGTTTCAGTAAAAGAGGTGTAATTGCAAAGGGGAGAGAAAGGTTAAGGGTGAAAAGGAAGAGTGAAGGACTCCAAAGAAACTTTTCTGATTAAAATTGATCAATAAGGACTAAAATGTGAGCGTTCCAGATCAGAAGTGTTGAGCTTAGAAAATCAAAACTTTCCCATCACTATTTCAGTAGACAGAGAAGAGGAGAGATGTAGCTAGGTGGTAGTTGGGATGTGGGATCCACAATATGGCTGTTGTCTCCAAACAACTATTATTGGAAATGATATGGGTGAATCTCTATGTTAAATGATTTATAATCCATAACTCAACGGATCCCTTTCCTTCCACGCACCATGAGATCCCAGACTGATGAAAACACTCTTCTGCAACTGAGATACTATCACATCCCTGAGAGTCTAAGTGGGTATGAGAGCAGGAAGGAAGCATCTGAGAATATTTTTACACGTTGGCTAGTCATGCATACTGGACATCACCTGCTGGAAGGTTTTTGTTCAGCCTTTCAGTGAGATTGTATCATTGTGTATGTGCCACCACTTATATAAGACAGGCAATAATAATCAGCTTCATCCTCTGCCTGAAGATTGGAGATGGTTAACACGGCAGATGTTCTCGAGTTTTCAACTGAACCGGAGAATCGTTCAGGGATTCCAGAGGGTCTGCTGCTGTCCCTATATACAATGAGTTTGGGGGCATTTCCAGGCTTCTGTTGATACCAGGAGGAATAGTAGTTTCCAATTGTTCCACTGCTTATAGAACAAGTGATTCGGATTGACCCTCCAGGAGATCCAGCGACAGATTCTGGTTGAGTCAGGACAACTTGAGAAAAAGTCCCTGAAAGACAACAAAGATGACAGGAAAGACTCTTTCAGCAAAAATCTTCATTTAAATCAGAGGATACGTGTGGTAAGAAGAGAAATTAGGGGATGGATTTCTGAATTATCAGTAGACAGAGGAAAGTCATAGTCACAGCAATTTTAGAGTAGAAATCCCAAGACATAAATTACCCGTAAAGGAAGATGAAAGGATAGCCAAGATAAGAGGCATCCAAGCCATGGTTGGGGATGAGGTCAGATCCGAATTGTCTGCAGATCCAGCTGTGCTCTCTGCTCTTAAGCCTTTGGCCAGTGAGGAATTCAAATTCATGCAAATGATCCACCTGTTCAAAACCCAATTAAGTGAACGAATTGTCTCCTGCAAACTCCATTCCCCTATCGTCTTTTGCATTTTACTCAGTTTCTGAAAAGTCTTGTTTCTTAGGAAAGGGAATATTCTGTAGCCCTTGGATGAATGCCTTGTTTTCCTCTGCACTACAAAGTGTTGAAATATGACGTAGTAGTAATGCTCTTTTCTGAGTCTAGTTGATGTTCTCCTGTGCTTCTTCCTCCTGGGCTGAGTTTTATGATGTAAAACAGATTTCAAACAAAGATTAGCCTTATTTAGTGATGATGACACAGTGGCTCACTGGCTAAGACTCCAAGCTTGTCGATCAGAAAGGTTGGCAGTTCGGCGGTTCGAATCCCTAGTGCCGCGTAATGGAGTGAGCTCCCGTTACTTGTCCCAGCTTCTGCCATCCTAGCAGTTCAAAAGCACATAAATAATGCAAGTAGAAAAATAAAAACCTTTGGTGGGAAGATAACAGTGTTCTCTGAACCTTCGGCATTGAGTCATGCCGGCCACATGACCACGGAGACATCTTCAGACAATGCTGGCTCTTCAGCTTTGAAACGGAGATCAGCACCGCCCCCTAAAGTCGGGAATATGTGCGAGGGGAACCTTTACCTTTACCTTAGTGAGAATAATATATTATTGTCTCATTGCAACTGTCAGCTTGAAAAACCACCGTACTGAAAACAAAACTCTTTTGTAGAATGAAAATAACAAAGTTTAGAAAATTTGGCAATCCTGACCTCTATTGGTTATATCATTATATACCTGACCTCAAGTTAATGTTTAGCACCAATGAAGGAGAAGATTTGCAGTTCAGGGTTGTGTAAGAATTGGGATGAGATCTGAATTATATATATGTGTGTGTGTGTGTGTGTGTGTGTGTGTATGTGTATGTGTATGTGTATGTGTATGTGTATATATATGTGTGTGTGTCTGTGTGTCTGTGTGTGTGTCTGTGTGTCTGTGTGTGTGTGTGTGTGTGTGTATCTGTGTCTGTGTCTCTGTGTCTGTGTCTCTGTGTCTGTGTCTGTGTCTGTGTGTATCTGTGTGTATGTGTCTCTGTGTGTGTCTGTGAGTGTGTGTGTGTGTGTGTGTGTGTGTGTGTATCATGTCACAACCCCTGGTATGCCCAAATATGGGAGGAAGCATACTGCTTCCTTTCTCTATCGCCTCACCCCAGGAGAACATCCAGACAGAAAGCCATTATTTTTACTGTTGCCTTTGTTACATTTGTGTTGCATTTGTGCTGATAAATAAATAAAGGGAGACTAGTATAGATCTATTTCGAGCTACTTAGCTCTCATCAGCTAGCCATACCCTTACTGGGATTTGAACCTGAGAACCTGTGATAAAGGAGGAGAGCCTGTGGCTTAGTGGCTAACACAACTGCCTAATATGTAATACAGCACAGGTTCAAATCCCAGTTGCTTAGGCTGGAAAAATACTGATTGGAATAGGATTTCATGCTTTGCTGACAACTTGGGTCACTCTGACCCAGCCAGGAATAGCCCAGATGGGAACCTGGAAGCCCCCTGTTGTACTGTTCAGAATTCTCCTCTGAGAATCCTTTCATGCACATGAGAGTTTTCAATAGGACTTTTTCCTATTGATTAATAAAGCTGTAATCTCCTAGTTTGGTTTTTCTTAGTATATAGAAAATATACCGGGATATTTTTCTCACAGGTTGAGATGAGGGGTCCTTGCTGCTGTCTGAGCTTGATTGTTTTCTTGCCAACGTTCCATGACCAAAATTATCTATTCATGTTACCTAGTTTGGGTAATGAAACACCTGCAAAAAAAATCCCAACCAAGCTCAAAGAACACCAAGGACCCCTCTTCATTTTTAGTGCTGGGTGAGCCAAGAATCAGAATCATAGGGCTGGAAGGGACCTTGGAGATCTTCTAGTCCCAAACCCTATCCCTACACCAGTGGTGGGATTCAAATAATTTAACAACCGGTTCTCTGCCCTAATGACCAGCTGGGTAGGTGGGGCTCAGTGGCCAAGTGACTGGGTGGGCGTGGCTAACTCAACACCACTCCCGTCGATGGGCGCTTCACCTTAGCTGTTACAATGTGATCAGGATTAACCGGAGAGGCAGTTTCTGTAAGCAGGGCAACAAATATGAGGCTAGAAACAACAGCAGAATGTTTCCTTCCTGCCTTCCTTACAGGATTAGCCCCGTAAAGTGGGAAAAAACAAAAGGAGATTTCTTCCACCAACCGGTTCTCCCGAATAGGTGTGAACCGGCTGAATCCCACTACTGACCTACACCCTATACCGTTTCCGATACATGGTTGCCCAATCTCTTCTTAGGAAATCTCCAGTGTTAGAGCACCCACCACTTCTGGAGACAAGCCATTCCACTGATGAATTGTCCTAACTGTCAGGAAATGTCTCCTTAGTTGTTCTAGGTTGGTTCTTTATGTCTTCCGTGCTTGGTGATTTTTCATCAACTTCTGTTCATACATGCCTTGGGCAACCGAGCAACATGTTTTTGTATCAGTTCCTCCTAAAAATGCATCACCGTGCGCTGATTAACTTTGCTGTCCCATGTGTTGCAATAATAATGTGCATCGTCTTCCACTTGAACTCCACTGATCACCAGATTCCAGAGGTTCTGGGAGGCATCGGGGGAAACGCTGAACCTCTCTGGGACCCCAGTTCCCCTGCCTTGATCAGTGCTGGTATAATAGTGATATAGAAACCGTGGGGTGCCACCTGGTTTCTGCTGGTACCACCTGGCTCTTACACTACCAATGGTGTAGCCACTGCTCACTGCGCAAGAGATTCTAACTGTTGATGCTGGAGATGCAGACATGGAGGATGGTTGAGTTAATATCAGCTGAGACTCCGAGCCTGCAACCAAAACGAGAGAAGATTAGCTGGTCTGATTTTGGATGAATCGTCATGGAAGGGAAGAAGACGCTTGGACAGCTCTTGAACACTGCGACCCATTAGCAGATTTACCTGTGAAGAGCCATCCCACGGCCAGAATAGCAGGGAACCAGATCATCCTGCAAGTTGTCACTCTTTCCAGTTCTCATATCTTTCTTTCGGAGGGTTCTTCTTTATATCTAACCCATGGAAATTCTCCCAATTTATGCAAATTATCCATCCGCCCCTCTTTGCAAATGGTGCAGCCCCAACCCCTGTCCCTCTAACTTCACAATATTACAACACAAGATGATACCAGATTAAACCATGAACTCCAAAAGACACAAGGCACCAAGGCAAGGAGTCGACCACGTAAATTCTTGAGAAGTGGACGTCTTAATGGTCGCCAGGATGTAAAAAAGATGTTGAGACTCTAGAAAGAGCACAGAGAAGAGCAACAAAGAGGATTAGGGGACTGGAGGCTAAGACATATGAAGAATGGTTGCAGGAACTGGGTATGTCTAGTTTCATGAAAAGAAGGACTAGGGGTGACATGATAGCAGTCTTCCAATATCTCAGGGTTTCCCCAAAAAGAAGGAGTCAAGCTATTCCCCAAAGCACCTGAGTGTAGAACAAGAGATTGAGATTGAGAGTTTATTTATATGCCACCCTTTTCCCTGGGGGGACTCAGGGCGGCTTACAATTCGAAGAGGGGGGAACAAACATTTAACACGTAAAACAGTACATAATTAAAAAGCACAACATTCATACCATTCGGGTGGGTTACAGTCTTTAGCCCCAGGCCTGACGGGATAGCCAGTTTTTAAGGGCTGTGCGGAAAGTCTGGAGGGTGGTGAGGGTACGAATCTCCATGGGGAGATCGTTCCATAGGGTCAGAGCTGCCACCGAGAAGGCTCTCCTCCGCGTAGTTGCCAGTCAGCATTGACCGGCAGATGGAACTCGGAGGAGGCCTAATCTATGGGATCTAATTGGTCGTGTGGAGGTGGTTGGCAGTAGGGGGTCTCTCAAGTACCCAGATCCACTACCATGAAGGGCTTTATGGGTGACAAGTAGCACCTTGAAGCGTATCCGGAGATCGACAGGTAGCCAGTGCAGCTCGCGGAGGATAGATGTTATGTGGGTGAAGCGAGGTGCACCCACAATCGATCGCGCGGCCGCATTCTGGACTAGCTGAAGTCGCCGAATACTCTTCAAGGGCAGAATACTCTTCAAGAAGCAATGGGTGGAAACTAATCAAGGAGAGAAGCAACTTAGAACTAAGGAGAAATTTTCTTACAGTGAGAACAATTAATCAGAGGAAAAATTTGCCTCCAGAAGTTGTGAATGTCCCAACACTGGAAGTTTTTAAGAAGACATTGGATAACCATTGGTCTGAAGTGATGGAGGGTTTCCTGCCTAAGCAGGAGGTTGGACTAGAAGACCTCCAAGGTCCCTTCCAACTCTGTTATTCTTTCTAATCAAGTTATTGTCATGCAGATTTCCATCTTGTTTAAAACTAGAAATTTATTCCCCTGCATTACCATATTGGTTGATTTCATTGATTGATTAGATTTGTATCTCCCAAATATAACTTTGGAAAGCTCACATTTACAAGCCTTTTAGAATATCTGCATCCATTTTTAATGCGTTCTCAATTTTCAACATGTTTGTTCTGCCGGATGATTTTTCTCTCACTGTGTAAACCATAAATGAGTCTTCAAGTGCCTTAAAATATATTTATTATATCCAGAAAGATATTTTGGATATTGGAGGAGGCATTATATTGCATACCTACAGATACGTGGTTGCCACAAAAGACAAGGGCAATCCTAAAAACAGGTGTTTTTTTTTTACAAAAATAGCAATAACAATAGCACTTAGACTTATATACATCTTTACAGTGCTTTACAGCCCTCTCTAAGAGGTTTACAGAGTCAGTATATTGTCCCCGACAATCTGGGTCCTTGTATTACTAACCTTGGGAGGATGGACGGCTGAGTCAACCCTGATAGAATCATTGAGGATGGGTGGAGGCCAGAGAAGGCAGATAATCCCCAAAATATGGATGTGGGCATGTAAGGCACGAGGGAGAAAAAGAGAGAGAAGGAGGGAGAAAGATGGAAATGAGGGAGATGTACGGGAGGAAGGTAGCGAAGGAAGGAGGAAGGGAGAGAAGGAAGGAGGGAGGAAGGGAGAGGGGGAGATGGATTGGGGGAGGGAAAGGGAGGGAGAGACGGGAGGAGGGAGGAAGAAGGAGAGAAGGAGGGAGAGAGAGAGATAGAGATGGAAAGGGGGAGGAAGAGGGAGGGAAGAAGGGAGAAAGAGAAGGGGAGATGGAATGAGGGAGGGAGGAAGAGAGAGAGAGAAGGAAAGAGGGAGATAGGGGGAGAGGAGGGAAAAAGAGAGAGAGGGAAATGGAATGGGGGAAGGAGGAAGGGAGAGAAGGAAGGAGGGAGGGAGAGGAAGAGGAGGGAGAAAGAGAGGGAGGGAGATGGAAAGGGGAAGGAGGGAGGAAGGGAGGGTGAGAATGAAGGAGGGAGGAAGAGGGAGAGAAGGAGGAAGAAAGAGATAGAGGGAGATAGAATGTGGCAGGGAGGAAGGAAGTGAGGGAGGGAGGGAAGGAGGGAGGAAGAGGGAGGGGGAGATAGAAGGGGGAGGGAGGGAGAGGGAGGGAGAAAAGGAAGGTGAAGAAAGAGAGAGAAGAAGATGGAAAGAGGGAGGAAGAAATGGAGGGAGGGAGATGGGGAGGTGAGAAAGCAGGGAGGGAAGAGAAGGAGGGAGAAAAAGAATGAGAAAGAGATGGAGAAGAATTGTGTTCACATTTGAATTGAATCCAAATTGCCATATTTTTTGGAGTATAAGATGCACTTTTCCCCTCAAAAAAGAGGCTGAAAATCTGGGTATATCTTATACACTGAATACAGCATTTTCTTGTGTCCCGAAACCCCGCCCCCTTCACCAAAATGGCCGTGCATAGCCTTTAGGAGGCTTTCTGAGTGCTCCTGGGGGCTGGGGAGGGCAGAAATGAGCGAAAAATGGGCCATTTTTTGCTCATTTTTGCCCCTCCTCAGCCTGCAGGAGTGCTCTATAAGCCTCCTAAAGAGTATCCATGCCCTTTTTGGGGGACAAAAAACAGGTCCATTTTCATGAAAAATGGGTTGTTTTTTGCTCATTTGGGGGGGGGACTCCACCCCCCCAGAAGTCCTCTACAAGCCTCCAAAAGGTTATTCATGCCCCCTTTTTTTGGAAAAAAAGGGCCATTTTTGGGAGGTCTGCAGAGCGCAAAAACTTTTTTTTTTAATTTACCTCTTCAAAATCTTGGTGCATCTTATACTCCAAAAAATATGGTAGTCATTTCTCCAATGTGTTTGACTCTGTTCCAAACGGGTCATTTCAGCGTCTCTGCTCCTTTCATCTGCAGACTGCCTACAACATGAACAGGAAGCTCAACAGTTGATGCAACTGCTACTGAGGCTTGAAGAGAGTCAAGAAGGACAGAGTTTTTATCTTCCTTCCCCATTGTGCTGAATGGCTGTGCCATGCACTCCCTGTGTGTATGCAACAGGAATAGATGGCTTCATCTTCTGCCAGGGCTCCTGTTATGGTCAGGGACATGACATTCCCCGACTTGGACCCTGAGAACCTGGCTGGAACATCAGAAGGTTTGACACTGGTATGGTGAACCAAGGGCCTGGGTGATTTGCCTGGTTGTTGCTGGACCCACCAAGGGTAATTGCCATCAGCAATGACTCCAGTAGAGCATCTGCAGGATATGGTGACTGTCCCACCAAGAGGCACCGATTCTGGGTCCTTCAAACTTTGCAGCTTTTGAAGGCTGAGATCTGCAAGGAAACACAGCAAAGAAGTGCTTATTTAAGGGACCATGGCCACCATTTGGGAGAAGACACAGCTTCTTTCTTCCACCAACTCCATGTAGCTCACCAATGGTAGCAAGGAACATGGCCAGAAAGAACATGCTGCTTATTCGGGAGAGATATGACACGTTCATCTTCTTGAAGTGACAGGATCTTCTCTTGGGGTCAACCCAGTTGTTTTTAAATCCCCAGAGGCCAAAAAACATCAGTTCCTTCATGCAAATCTTTTGCACCTTTATCTTCTGTCTCTGGCTGTTGAAACCACCACATGAGAAATTCTGGTGCCTGTTTGATTGGTTCTGTGTTGGAAGAAACCTGTGCATTCTATCCTCTGCTCATGACTTGCTTCAAAGAGGTGATGGTAGAAAGGTTTGATACAAATTAGGGTGAACACAATTGAGATTCAGAACTATTTCCAAAACAAATTATTATTATTATTTTGGAATGTAGGATAGTTAGATCTTCTGATAATGGGTGGAAACTGTTCCAGGCCAACTCAACAGATAAACTGTCCTAAGTCAACTCAGCAAGGAGAAGCTTGGGGTGAATCCTTCGAGTCCTCCATATATTGTGGAGTAAAAGTTGATTCCTTCTCCTCTGGATGGCCAAAGGCATGGAATTGTAGATGTTCTACAGAATGCATGGAATAAAGTCTATCAGAGTGGTGAAGAGCCAGGCATCATCTTCTTGTCCTCAGTTTACACATATAAACTATTGTCTTCCTACTTGGGTACTTAAACTTGGTGGATTTGAATGCAGAGAGTCCAACTTAATTTTCAAATATGGCATTCAAAGAGAGGAGAAAAATTCCTCCCTGATATTTACACTGACTCTTTCTTTGGACCTTGCCTTGATCTACTTCCTCACAGGATGATTATTTGTTTTTTCCTCTCTTGTGTGCCAGAAATGGATGCTTTGAAAATAAAGTGCAAGAAACCCAGGAGGAGTTGTTATTGTTGGTGAAGTTTTGGTAGGAAGAACAACAGCAGCCCCTACTGGTCTTTAACCTACACTCCTCCTCCACCTCCTCTTTTTCTTCTCCTCCTCCTCCTCCTCCTCCTCCTCCTCCTCCTCCTCCTCCTCCTCCTCCTCCTCCTCCTCCTCCTCCTCCTCCTCCAGCTTCTTGCCTTCTATTCTCCACCACTCCTCTTTCTTTTCTTCTTTTGTTCCTCCTCCATTTCACCTCCTTCCTTCCCCTGTCTCCTTCTTCCCCCTCCATTTCTCCTCCTCCTCTTCCTTCCTCCCCGCTCTGTCTCCCTCCTTGTCCTCTTCCTCCTCGTTCTCTCTTTCTATTCTCCATTTCTCCTCCTTCCTCCTCTTCCATTTCTCCTCCTCTTCCTTCCTTCCCCCTGACTCCTTCTTTCTCCTCCTCCATTTTTCCTTCTCTTCCTTCCTCCCCTTCTGTCTCCCTCCTCCTTCCTTCTTTCTATTCTCCATTTCTCCTCCTTCCTCCTCCTCCTTCCTCCCTCCTCTGTCTCCCTCCTCCTCCTCCTTCTCTCTTTCTATTTTCCATTTCTCCTTCTTCTCTTTCTTTCTTCCCCCTCTGTCTCCCTCCTCCTCCTCCTCCTCCTCCTCCTCCTCCTCCTCCTCTTCCTCCTCCTCCTCCTCCTCCTCCTCCTCCTCCTCCTCAATGGGACAACTATTTGAACCACAATATTATAAGGGCTCCTTCCTTAACTAGGGGGATGGATTAGAAGACCTCCAAGGCCCTTTCCAGCATTGTGATTCTAAGTTTGAAAAAACCCTGCTCTATTCAAAATGTCCCTTTATCTTCAGATTCACTACAATGTCAACAGGAAGCTCAAGAGTTGATACAACCATTAATTATGCTTGAAGAGAGTCAAGAAGGACAGAGTTTTTGTCCTCCTTCCCCATTGCACTGAACCACTGTGTCACGAGCCCCCTGGGTTCAAACAGCAGTAATAGATGGCTTCATCTTCAGCCAAGGCCCCCGTGATGGTCAGGGACATGACATTCCCTGACTTAGACCCAGAGAACCTGGCTGGAATATCAGAAGGTTTGACACTGGTCTGGTAAACCAAGAGCCGGGGTGGTTTGCCTGGAAGTTTCTGGACCCACAAAGGGTAATTGCCATCGGCGATGACTCCAGTAGAGTGTCTGCAAGATATGGTGACCATCCCTCCAAGAGGCACCGATTCTGGGTCCTTCAGACTTTGCAGCTGCTGAAGGCTGAGATCTGCAAGGAAACACAACAAAGAACTGCTTATTTACGGGACTATGGAGAAGCCTTGGCCATTTGGGAGAAGACACTGCTTCTCTTTTCTACCAACTCAATGTTGCTCACCAATGGTGGCAAGGAATATGACCAGAAAGAACATGCTGCTTATTCGGGGCAGATATGACACGTTCATCTTCTTTTGAAGCAAATGGATTTTCTCTTGAGGTCAACTTAGTTGTTCTTAAATCCCCAGGCCAAAAAAAATCGGTTCCTTCATGCAAATCGTTTGCAGCTTTATCTTCCATCGCTCTGGTGGAACAACCACAAGAGAACCTCCTGCACCTGCTAGACACATTGTGTCTCTGAAGGATCTTCTCAACTGTATCTGCTACACATGGTTGACTTCAAAGAAATTGGAACAGAGAGGCTTCCAATGAATAAGAGCTGAAATATTTGAGAACTTGGACACTCTACGAAGCTCCAGGAAATTTGGGAGGAGAAGGTGAAAATGAACATCTGGATAGACGGCTCTCACTTGTCAGGGGCCAAAGCCGGTTCTCCGTATAATTTTGCAAGAATGTCTTGGCAATAATTACACCTTGCAAGAAATTGTAAGACTTGTGTGGAATCACCATGATTCATGTAAGGTCCAGCAAGCCTCTATTTCAAGCTTCATCTTTTTATCTTCTTTCAGATATTAACCAATACCTGAAAATATTTGGACTACCTGGAAATTTTGAGGACATTCTATTCGTTGACTAACATGATCAATGATTCCAGGTTAAGTTCCAAACCTGGTTTGATGTAAATACCATATTTTTTTCTACTGCATCTTTCATTCTTCCCTTTGTCTGCATGAAGCACCTCTTTGAGATAATTCTTTTTCATTCCTTCTCTCTGCACTTCCCTAGATCGAAAATAGATGCAATCCTCAAGACAATTGAGGATAAGAAACTTGAATTGGGGGTTTGGTTTCATAAGAAGTACCACAGCATCACCTGCTGGTTTTATACATCTCTCCACCAGGAGCCACAAAACCCTTTTGACATCTAAAATGAAGATAACACTGTTTATATCATTTTTTAAAATCTTTATGCTAGTATTAAAAAAAACTATAGGGTGTTGTGTTTATGAAATCAATGAACTGCTACAGAGAACACAATGTTTTATTTCTGCATGCAACAAAAACATTTTGAACTCTGGAAAAAAAAAGATGGGTCAAAAAGCTCAATGAAGCTCGCATACTGCTGAGTTTCACACATTGGCAGTTGTGGCACATATTCTGAGCGACAGGGAGCCAGAGTAGAGGGATGAAAGAGCCACATGAGATGCTCCAGAGTTGCAGGTTGCAAACCCCTGTCCTAGTTCATTCTCCTTCTTCTCCTCCCTCCCTTCCCAGAAACACACAAACACACACACAAAAACACAAATGGAAAACTGCACATTAAGGGAGGAATAATATTCATATAAAGTTATGAAGTAAAGGAGATGAGCAGGATAAGACTGAAGGTGGGGTTAAATGCACCATCAGTTTGGAATCCTTACATTCCTACAAGAAATCTAAGACCAGCTTCCCCATGAATTCTGTTGACTCTTATCTACTGTAGTTCCACTTTGGCATGGCCATTAGTAGATCAAATTTTTGTGTATAGGTAGCCTGTAATAAATATGTTTTGAACTTAGCTCTTGTGTCCTGGTTTCTTGCACATGACACGGAGAACAGAACATATGTAAAAAGGATATGGAGACTCTAGAAAGAGTGCAGAGAAGAGCAACAAAGATGATTAGGGGACTGGAGGCTAAAACATATGAAGAACAGTTGCAGGAACTGGGTATGTCTAGTCTAGTGAAAAGAAGGACTAGGGGAGACATGATAGCAGCCTACCAATATCTCAGGGGTTGCCACAAAGATGAGGGAAGTCTCCAAAGCACCTGAGGACAGGACAAGAAGCAATGGGTGGAAACCTATCAAGCAGAGAAGCAGCTTAGAACTAAGAAGAAATTTCCTGACAGAACAATTGGCCAGTGGAACAACTTGCCTCAAGAAGTTGTGGGCACTCCAACACTGGAGGTTTTTAAGAAGAGATTGGACAACCATTTTTCTGAAGTGGTGTAGGATTTCCTGTCTGAGCAGGAGGTTGGACTAGAAGACCTCCAAAGTCCCTTCCAACTCTTATTCTATTCTATTCTATTCTATTCTATATAAGAGTGGCAGTAATAGACCCATCAGCAGGCACAAATGATGAGACCCCAGGTGTAGAGTTCAAACTAGCTATTGTTGCATGCCTATTTCACAGGAATCTCCCTATACTGGCAGCTTTTGCCAGGGAAAGTTTAGATAAAGCTATGTTTTGTGTTTTGTGATAAAGACCTTAACCCTTTGAAAAGGTGGCTCCTAATTACAGTAGAATTAGGAGAAATAGTAAAATGCAGATCGTTCTTGGCTTACAGCCATCCATTTAATGACCATTTGAAGTTAGAAGAGCACTGAAAAAAGTGACTTATGACCAGTGGTGAAATTCAATTTTTTTTATTACCGGTCCTTCCCCACTCCTGGGGAAAGGATGCTACAAAATCTCCACTCTCACCCCACTCTGGGGCCAGACAGAGGTGGCATTTGCTGGTTCTCCAGACTACTCAAGGTTTCCACTATGAGTTCTCCAGAACCTGCTGAATTTCATCCCTGCCTATGACTGTTTTTCACACTTCATGACCATTGCAGCATTCCCATGGTCAAAATTTGAACGCCGGGCAGCTGGCATGTATTTTTCACAGTTCTGGTCCCTTGTGCGACTTTCTGACCAGCAAATAAATGGGGAAGCCAGATTCACCTAACAACTGTGTTACTACCTTAACAACTGTGGAGATTCACTCAACACCTCTACTAAAGAAAGGTCACAAAATGTGGGCAAAACTCCCTTCATAACTCTCTTGTTTAACAAGGGAAGTTTTGGTCCCAATTGTATTGCAGGTATATACGTTTTGGGAACAGCGTTCAATGCTTTGTACTTCCACAACTTTCATCTGCAGATGCCCAACATGGTGTGACAAGCAAAAGGTTTTTGTCTCAGTTCCCCATAAAACTCAACCACTGTGTGCCCAGTAAGTTTGTAGTCCCATGTGTTACAGTAATAAACAGCGTCATCTTCCACTTGAACTCCACTGATCACCAGATTCCAGATGTTCTGGGAGGCATCAGGGGAAACGCTGAACCTCTCCGGGACCCCAGTTCCCCTGCCTTGATCGGTACTGGTGTAATAGTGGTACAGAAAACGTGGGATGCCGCCTGGTTTCTGCTGGTACCACCTGGCTCTCTCACTGTTAATGGAGTAGCCACTGTTCATTTGACAAGGGATGTTTAAGGTTAACCCTGGAGACGCAGTCAGGGAGGCTGGTTGAGTTAGTATCAGCTGGGACTCCAAACCTGCAACCAAATAAAAACGAGGAACTATGTTAGCGTGTCTACTGGTTGGATCTTGATGGAACAGACAAACATCTTCTTCTTGAAAAGAACCTTCAACCAATGGTCTTGACTCACCCGAGAAGAGCCATCCCAGGAATAGAACAGAGTAGGCCCACAACATTGTAAGAGGGATGAGCACACCGATGAATTCTTCTGCCCCTCTCTATCCTTTCAAATGCCTTATATTGAAACCATGGAGGCAAAATCTCTGTTTTTTATGCAAATAACATCATCCTTGTGATGTCACAGAAGGATTCTGGGAGGATTTAGATTTAAAAGGAGGTTTTCCAGTCTACTGGAAACTGATCCACAGCCAGAAGTGCTTTTCGAAAAACAACTCGACTGTCTTAAAAATGAAAATGTTTCATTTTTTCATCCAAGAAGCTTCTTCAGTTCTTCTCCAAGAACTTGAGTTCTCTCGCATGCTCAGAGAACACCATTTCCCTCTCAATACATCTCTAAGTAATTTTACATTTATAAATCCTATTATTTCTTAGTCTTTTGCTTATCAGTCTATGTTTGGTTATTTCTATCAAACAGTATTTGTTGTTCTTTTACTAATATATAACTTTTCCTACTTTTATAAATCCTGCTTTTCCTACATTCTTATCACTAATTCCTACTTCTTCTATAATACAAACTACATTTTCCAAGCTCTTATATCCTATTTCTATCCTCTAACCACTTATACCATTTTCCCCAAATTAAATAGTGCTCTGTTTCCTCCCTGCCTTGATCAGTACTGTTCTAATGTTCCCTTTTATTTGTATCCATTTTATGTATTCAAAATTAATTTTATACTTATATATGTTATCTAATACATGCTTGAATAAATAAATAAATAAAACCTGTAGGCCTCTTGTACCTGCTAGACAGACTGTGTCTCTGAAGGATCTTCTCAACTGTATCTGCTACACATCGTTGACTTCAAAGTAATTGGAACAGAGAGGCTTCCAATGAATAAGAACTGAAATATTTGAGAACTAGGGCATTCTACGAAGCTCCAGGAAATTTGGGTGGAGAAGGTGAAAATGAACATCTGGATAGATGTCTCTCACTCAAGTGCTTTGGCCCTTGACGGTTCTCCATATAATTTTGCAAGAATGTCCTGACAATAATTACACCTTGCAAGAAATTGTAAGACTTGTGTGGAATCACCATGATTCATGTAAGGTCCAGCAAGCCTCTATTTCAAGCTTCATCTTCTTCTCTTCTTTCAGATATTAACCACTACGTGAAAATATTTGGACTGCCTGGAAATTTTGAGGACATTCTATTCATTGACTAACATGGTCAATGATTCCAGGTTAAGTTCCAAACCTGGTTTGACATAAAACAAATAGATTCCATACCATGTTTTTTTTTCTATTGCATCTTTCATTCTTCCCTTTGTCTACATAAAACACCTCTTTGACATCATTCTTTTTCATTCCTTCTCTCTGCAGTTCCCTAGATTGGAAATAGATGCAATCCTCAAGACAATTGAGGATAAGAAACTTGAATTGGGGGTTTGGTTTCATAAGAAGAACCACAGCATCACCTGCTGGTTTTATACATCTCTCCACTGGGAGTCACAAAACCCTTTTGACATCTAAAATGAAGATAAAACTGGTTTATATCATTTTTTTTAATCTTTATAATTTTCCAAACCTGGTTTGACGTAAATAGAATAGAATAGAATAGGAGTTGGAAGGGATCTCTTGAAGGTCTTCTAGTCCAATTTTTTGCTCAAGCAGGAAACCTTACACCACTTCAGACAAATGGTTCTCCAACATCTTCTTAAAAACCTCCAGTGTTGGAGCACTCACAACTTCTGGAGGCAAGTTGTTCCACTGGCCAATTGTTCTAACTGTCGGGAAATTTCTCCTTATTTCTTTGTTGCTTCTCTCCTTGATTAATTTCCACCCGTTGCTTCTTGTCCTACCCACAGGGGCTTCCTTGGGTGGTTGGCTGGTCAAAGGAACAACAGACCACTGGACAAAAGAAGCCAAGGGTCCAAAACTGCAGGACCCTGTTTTTTGTGGCCGTGATAAAATGGAAGATATTGAGCTGGATGTCCATGGAGCACTCAATTTTCCCACCTGTGAAGAATCCATAGTGAGAAATTCTCCATTTCAAGGGAGCTTAGGGGGCATTTTAACATGTAGAACAGTCTTTGGAAGACCCTCCTGGTCAAAACTGCATTTCATTAATTATTCCAAAAATTCCACATTGTTCTTCTGAAACAAGGGAACCGTGCGCGATATCTGGAATGCCTGAAATTTTTGATTCTTTAAAATTTGCCTTTTTGGTGTTGTCCAAGTACATTCACCTACAGTCTCCTTTGTCAGGTTTCCAAGAGATGTCCTCATTAATTCATGAGCCTCGAGCCAAGTTTAAAAACAAACCCAGTCATTTATTAGGTGCAACATTTTGGCAATTACCCAAGCAGAATCAAGTCTGACCTCACATAAGTCACGGCCCCCTAGGACCCTATTCCCCCCCTCCCCCCTGAGTGCATCATAAATCACAATCTCCCATGGAGTACTTTGGAGGCTGTATAAACCACACCCCTTCTGCTTGCTCCAGTAACCGGGGATACAATCTGAAGAAAAGCATGGGTGGAAGGGGCTTTAGGTCAAAGCAGCCGAGCAACTCAGTCAGTTCCCCCTCCTCCTGCTTATTGCAACTTGGAAGCTGGCCTGGAACGCTTTCACAAGTTGGCCTCATTCCAGTGGTGAGTTTCAACTTTTTTTAGAACCTCTTCTGTAGGTGTGGCCTGCTTTGTGAGAGTGGCTTGCCGACCATGTGTCCGGGTGGGAGTGGCTTGCCAGCCATGTGACCGGGTGGGAGTGGCTTGCCAGCCATGTGAACGAGTGGGCGTGGCTTGGCAGTCATGTGACTGGGTGGGCATGTCCAACTTGTAAAATGTGATGAAATTCACTTAACAACCAAAATGTTGGCTCAGGAACTTTGGCATTGTAGTGTGCAAGTCTTAAAGCTGTCAAGTTACAAGACCCTTGCACCCCTAATCCTTTAGAGAAAAAAACCCCAGGGGTGTTCAAAGTTGACAGCTTTAAGACTTGTGGACTTCAACTCCCAGAATTTCTCCTCTCGCTCTTCATCTTGATGATGTGTGGATCGGCGGGGGGAGGGAGCTGGAACCGGTTCTAAATGGCACTGTAGATTTGTGGAACCACTTCTATAGAAGAGGTTAGAACTGGCAGGAACCCACCCCTGCATCATTCATTAAGGTTCTTCCTTGGGGTAAGAATAGGCCAAACCTCTGAACTTGGTTCAGTTCCTGCCATGAGGTTTTTATCTCACTTCCCCATCCTGATGAACAGCTGTGTGACACGCTGTCACTCCAAACCACACAATAATAAGTCGCATCGTCTTCCAACTGGCTTTCCCTGATGATGAGGGACATGGTGTTGTCCGACTTTGAACCGGAAAAGCGGGCTGGGACACCGCTGGCCCTGGTACTGGTGGAATAGATTAAGAGCCGTGGAACTTCTTCGGACTTCTGCTGGATCCATAGAGGGTAATTGTTGTCTGTGATGGCCCCAACACTGTAGCTACATGACAGAACAACTGTCTCCCCTGGAGCTACCAACTCTGGATCTCTCAGGTTCTTTAGCTGCTGGATGCTGAGATCTGAAAGAGATTATGAAAGGGGCGGAAAGAATGGGACTAGATCAGAGAGCAAAAAAAATACCGAATGATTGTAGGCTTGACACCAGAGCAAGTCATTAGATGCCTGTGAGTTTCATCCCTCCCCTGGAGTAATAAGAAATCCCTCACTGAAGGAGGAGAGGATGGTGAAGAGCAGAAGGACCCAAGCCATGATGGAAAGGCAGCTAATCGTCTGGAAGGACAGGAAACACTAACTGGCCTTCTCCGAGACCTTCTTAAA
Source organism: Thamnophis sirtalis (assembly GCF_051295495.1). Lineage (NCBI taxonomy): Eukaryota > Metazoa > Chordata > Lepidosauria > Squamata > Natricidae > Thamnophis > Thamnophis sirtalis. Next base: position 58,318,616 of record NW_028261382.1, on the reverse strand, counting down.
CCCCTCTGAGGTCGTGTCTCCAAATACTTCATGCAAATCAATTGCTTTTTAAGTCCCGGCTGTGGATGAGGAGGTGCATAAAATCAGCCAATGGGTTTTTGCTGCCCCCTTTTGGATGGAGGTGGAGATGAAGATGGAGTCCTTTATAATAATAAGAGCAAGAGCCACTTAGACTTATATACTGCTTTACAGTGGCTTCTATCCCTCTCTAAGAAGTTTACAGAGTCAGCATATTATCCCCCAACAATCTGGGTCCTCATTTTACCAACCTCGGAAGGATGGAAGGCTGACTCAGCATTGATCTGGTCAGGATCGAATTCCTGGCAGTGGGCAGAGTTAGTCTGCAATATAATGCATTCAGATAGATCAAGAGACTGCAATACTACATTCTAACCACTGCGCCACCAGGGATCCTCCTATAAACTCCAATGACCTCAACATTAGGATAACCTGCGCCATGATGTTATTGCACATAAATCATATAATTATGTGCCATGACATAGTTATGCAAGTCCATAATTTGAAAAATGTCCTGGCAGTTAGAACAGTCAATTAGAGGAATGCCTTGTCTCCAGAAGATGTGAAGGCTCCAACACTGGAAGTTTTTAAGAAGAGACTGGACTACCATTTTTCTGAAGTGGGGTAGGGTTTCCTGCTTGAGCAGGGGGTTGGACTAGAAGACCTCAAAGGTCCCTTCCAACTCTGTTATTCTGTTAAATCATGTCATGGCCCCTCTGCTTTGTTTTCAGGACAATTTATATTCTGTCCGCATTACAGAGTACTCAAAACAATACCCAGTTAATCTACCCAGGATGGAGGAAAAAAATAGTTGGGGTATCATTCTTTAGGGGGGGATATCTGGGCAGACTGAAAAGATGAAACATCTTGATTGTCAATCATGAAATCTTCCTAGCTCTTCCTATGTAAATTGTCGTGCTGTGTTACTGTGGTTACCAGCCAAAATCATCCGTTGTTGGGCAATAGGACCTTCTGGAGATACATAAACCACTTCTTGCCTTATACCGAAGGTTGACAGTGGTTTGTGGTTCAACTTGAGTACCTTGAATCAATTCCCCTGGGAGGAAGGGAGGAAGTGACAAGCCGTATGGGGTACTTTCAGCTTGGTTTACAGGGTGCCAAATAAAATGACTAAAAGGAGCAACGAAAGGGTAAGGTGAGACTTTAAATTGTCACGTTGTCAGGAGTAGAGTACAATTATTCCAGATCTATATTTCTTTATCTACTACTACCTGTTAACCCAGGATTGCCCGGGTATTTGTTTATCCCAATCTTGTTATTAGACATTCACAAATGTCTGGACCAAACATAATTTTTAATGTTGGATGTTCCCCCTTACGAGAGGGAGCCCCCTTGTAGAGTACTGTGAAGGCTTTACCATGGCAACTCCACTGGGCTGTACAGTGGAATCCATTTTTAAGGCAGTACAGTAGAAGTCATTATAAAGCACAACAGGCTGTATCTTAACAGAACACATACCCCGCGGGGTGTTAGGGGTGTCTTACTCCCACAATATTTGTTTCCAGAGAGTAAGTCATCTGTGTAGCATACATACACACAAACACACACATACACACACAAACACAAACACACAAACATATAACAACAAGACAAAGGACAGTTTTTTCCTGAACGCATCACTCTGCTAAACAACTAATTCCCACAACACTGTCATATTACCTCCTAAGACTATATTACTATTATTTTTCTCTTCCTTCCTAATATCTATTTCTCCCCACTTATGACTATAACCATGTTGTTTGTATCTTTCAATTTATATTGCTTTATTTGTTTCCTAGTACGATTCGATAGCTTATTAGTAACCTTGACTATCACTAAGTGTGGTGTCTTTTTATTCTGGATGAACGTATTTCATTCTCCTTATGCACACTGAGAGCACATGCACCAAAGACAAACTCCTTGTGTGTCCAATCACACTTGGCCAATAAAAAATTCTAAATGCAAAAGGGAGAATATTTCTGCTTTTGTTTTCTTTTAAATTTGTTTTGCTAGCCCTCCGCCAGCAAAAAAGAAGCCCAAGCTCCGTTTTCACCAGCCGAGGTACCACAGGCGGATCCTTTGTTTGTTCCAGGGCGACCCCCGTGGGCCTTGAATTTGACACCCCTGATTTAGACCTACCTTCTCCAGAACTATCTGTCCCCAATTAAAGTTGTCTCTTTTGAGTAAGGTTTAGGATGGAAACTACGAAAGACCAACAGTGACATCTAGTGTCCAAAAACAAGTAAGGCAAGTAAGATACCATTTCAGGCGCAGGTGGGAAATAGCAAGGGGGACCTACTTCACATGCTCTCCTCTTGGTGGCAGAAGAGAGCAAGTAAGGTGGAAAGAACATTAGATGCATCGAGTTCCAAAGATCCACATCTATATGGGTTGCAGAGATGTAGAAGCTCACCTAAAATGGGGATATGAGAAGGGAACAGTGAGAATAATTCATCAGTGGAACTGCTTGCCTCCAGAAGTTGTGGATGCTCCCCCACTAAGACTGCATTACTATTATTCATCTCCTCCTTCCTAGTACCTATCTCTTCCCACTTATGACTATAGCCATGTTGCTTGTATCTTTACAATTTATATTGCTTTTATTTGTTTCCTAGTATGATTTGATAGCTTATTGGTAACCTTGACGATCACTAAGTTTCTAGAATTAGAAGAATTAAATGCTTGGATTCACCACCACTTAGAAAAAGTCTAACCACCTTGTCATGGACGAGGGGAACGGTTGGATTTATTTTGAACTTATTTCACCTTTACAAAAAGAGATAAGAATGAAAAGTAATCGTTGTTTGCTCTTCCCCGTTGCCACTTTCATTGACATATCAGATTCCGTTTTCTAAACTGAGAACAACAAATTAATGCTAGTCATTCTTCAATGGTTGATTGATCAATGGATGGATGGATGGGTGGGTGGGTGGGAGGGTGAATGGATGGATAGATAGATAGATAGATAGATAGATAGATAGATGGATGGATGGATGGATGGATGGATGGATGGATGGATGGATGGATAGATGGATGGATGAGTGGATGGATGGGTGGATGAGTGGGTGGATGGGTGGATGGATGGATGGATGGATGAGTGGATGGATAGATGGATGGATGAGTGGATGGATAGATGGATGGATGAGTGGATGGATGGGTGGATGGATGGATGGATGAGTGGATGGATGGGTGGATGGATGGATTGATGAGTGGGTGGATGAATGGATGAATGGATCGATGGATGGATGAGTAGGTAGATGGATCGATGAGTGGGTGGGTGGATGGATGGATGGTGCCATTGGCTGGACTACAAAGTCAGCAAAATAGGGATTATAACATATATTTATCTACAATTTAGACTTCTACTGTGGCAGAATTAACTGATCAGTTTGTGCCAAGCTCTTCCTAGCTAAAAGCTTCTTGCTTCTGAGGTCTGATTGATGTCACACTTTGGGAAATAAATGTGGCGGTGAAGCATTTTCATTTTTTAGTTTTCAATTAAAAGAAAGATTTGGTTATGGGATTCCCATAAAATCATACTTTTCATCACAAACACAGCCGTGAAACTTTGTCAAATATCATTTATTTGCAAAACCAGCTCTTTCCATCGGATTAGCAACCTGAAGCCTCAGGGCTCTGGGCTTCCCCTACACCCATCACCCTCCTAAGCTGTGCAACAGAGCTTGTAGCAGATGGAAATGAAACTGCATGAGGTTCTCTCATTTCTGTTCAGCTGAAGCGTCCTGAGTGTCAGGTCAAGGCATGTTGCCTGTGGTTTCAGGCTGAAGAGGCAGAGAGGAGGTTTTTGTCAGGCTTCCCCATAAGAATTTAACACCGTGCAACCCATTGACAGTAGTGCTCCAGCTAGCACAGTAATAATCTGCCTCATCTCCAGCCTCTGCATTGGTGATGGTCAAAGTTCCTGTAGTCCCAGATCTGGTGGCAGTGAAACGATTTGGGATCCCTTCTCCCCTGCTACTGCAGCCATCACAGTGGACAAAATGAGGGGATTTTCCTGCTTTCTGTTGAAACCAGTAGATACTGTGGGAAGTCTGAGTTCTTGTGCAGGAGAGCATCACGGTTCCACCTGGGGCCACGGAGCTGGAGGGAGGCTGAGTCCAAGGGGACTGACCCTCAATGCCTTTCAAAAGGTGGGGGAGAAAAAGAAAGGAATATTGTAAATGTGATGCACCTCCCTTTGCTTTGACATTTCCATGGGATTCTCTTCTTATGAGAATCACAGTCAAATCCTCTCTTGGCCCAGGAAATTTTTACCTTTGCAGTAAGTGAGGAGTGCAAGGAAGACCACAGCCCAACCCATGGTCAACTTTGGCAAGGAATAATCTTTTAAGGAGGAAAATTATAACCTTCTCCAGATCTTCTCCCTTCCTTTACTTAAATGCCCCAGTTTTTCTCCTTTCATGCAAATGAGATCTGAACTCATTGGTTCTACTAGAATTTTTTTATAATCAGGTCTTCTATTTTAGCCAATGACTGGTGGACACATTTGCATAGAGGGGGCTCAGAAACTGAGGAAGAGTTAAATGCTTGCATTCACCAACACCTAGTAAAGATCTGACCACCATGTCATGGATGAGGAGAATCGCTGGATTTATTTCAACCTTGTATCACCTTAAGAAAAACTCTATTATTCTGTTTCATCATTCTGTTATTCTTTCTATGACCGTGTGTCTCCATCCCATCAAGCCCAAAGAAAGTTCAGAATGGTATAGGATCTCCTGCGTGGAAAAGGGTTGGACTAGGAGACCTCCAAGTTCCCTTCTTTTTATTATTCTGTGTTCTATATTCCCATAAATATATGTGTGCTAAGCAAAAAACCAAAAAGTGAAGGCTAGTCATTATTCAATAGTTCACGGATGGTTGATTGCTTGGTTGCTTAGTTGGTTGGTAGGATGGATGGATGGATGATTGGATGGGTGGGTGAATGGTTGATTAGTTGGTTGGTTGGTTGGATGGATAATTAGATGGATGGGTGGGTGGGAGGATGGATGTCTCATTCCCAAAATCTTTCTCTATTTTATCCTTTTATGGACTGATTCATGGATAATTCTTCAGAGGTTTCCTTACTATAAACCTTCTTTGAAAAATACTGTTCTGTGTCATGGGCTCAGCTCCAAAGTCAGCAAAGTAGAGATTATAACCAATATTTATATAAAGTTTAAACTTCTATTGATGTCAAATTAATTGGTCAATTTGCACCACATCCATCCCAGCTAAAACCTTCTTGCTTCTGATGGTCCATTTTTACGTTGGGAAATAGATGTGCCAGTGAAGCATTTTCAATTTTTTTTTAGGATAGCAATGTAGGCAATATGGTGATGAGATTCCCATAAAATCATACTTTTCATCACAAATACAGCAGTGAAACCTTTTCAAATATATTTTATTTGCAAACCAGCTCTTCCCATCAGATTTGCAACCTGAAGCCTCAGGGCTCTGGGCTCTCCCTTCACCCATCACCCTTCGTGATTGTCAAAGAGACCATGTAGCAGATGAAAGTGAAACTGCGTGAGGTTCTCTCATATCTTTTTCAGTTGAAACATCCTCGGTCACGGGTCAAGGTATGTTGCTTGGGCTTCAGGCCGAAAAGACGTTTTTGTAACACTTCCCCATAAGAATTGATCACTGTGCAACTGGGTTACTTCTTTGTTCCAACTACCACAGTAATAATCTGCCTCATCTTCAGCCTGCGTGTTAGTAATGGTCAAAGATCCTATATTTCCAGATCTGATGGCAGTGAATCGATTTGGGATCCCTTCTCCCCTGTTGCAGCCATCACAGTGGACAAAACGAGGGGCTTGTCCGGATTTCTGTTGCATCCAGTAGATGTAGTGGCAACTCTGAGTTGTTGTGCAGGAGAGTGTAATGGTTCCACCTGGGACCACGGAGCTGGAGGGAGGCTGAGTCCAAGGGGACTGGCCCTCAATGCCTTTCAAGAGGTGGGGGAGAAAAAGAAAGAAATGTTGTAAATGTGATGCATCTCCCTTTGCTCTTAGATATTTCCAACTTCTTCTGAGAATCACAGCCAAATGCTCTCTTGGCCCAGGAAAACTTTACCTGTGCAATAAGTGAGGAGTGCAAGGAAGACCACAGCCCAACCCATGGTCACCTTTGGCAAGGAATGTCCTTCTAGGGAAGACAATTCTAACCTTCTTCTCCTCCTCCTTTCCTTTCCTTTCCTTAAATGCCTCTGCTTGGCCACTTCATGCAAATGAGAGCTTCAACGATTGGCTCTACTACCATTATTTTTATTTCCATAAGGCATAATAAAGGCTTCTTGCTTAACCATTGACGGTAGGGGATATTTTCATAAAGGAGGTTTTGAAATCAAAGCGTTAAATACTTGGATCCACCATCTTTTAGTAATGGTCTGAGCACCATGTTATGAATGAGTAGAACTGGATTGGATTTGGATTTGAATTGGATTTATTTATTTGGATTTGAATTGGATTTATTTCCATTCAAATTGATTTATTCAATAAATGTATTCAATGTATTTCAACCTCATTCGCCTTAAGAAAAAGGGATAAGAATGAAAATGAATTATTGTTTGCACTTCCTGGTTGAACACATTTCTCTGTATATATAGTTTCATTAATGTAAAGGAACTTAATGAATGTTAATGCTAATGACTGCCTTAGATTCATATAGTTTTTACCCTCTTCCCCCTCAAATTTTGCATAGTCTTAAGTGGAGTAACTCCTGGATATTTCTTCCTAAAGTTCTTTACTGTACATCTTCTTGGGAAAATTCTCTGCAGTGCTATAACAAACACCCAAAGTCAGGTAAATGTGGATTGTAGACAATGTCTACATCCAGTTGATGTTGGGTTAATTGTCCACTTTGCACCACACCCATCTCAGTTAAATCCTTCTTGCTTTATTAGGTCAGTGGGCATTCCATTTCTGGGCATGGGTCTTGCAGTTGAGGCTATTGGTCTGTAGGCTTCTCCTCCACCTTCTGTGCCCTCCTTCCTCCCTTATTCTAGAAGAAGAGACTAGATTTTTGCAGGAGCCACATCTGGCTACCCTTTTGCTTATGCAATATCATTTTCTGGAGAAATATGAAAAGGCAGCAGCAGCTCCTACTGGCCACCGATATGGCAGCATCTACTATCCTCACCTGGGCTGAAGAAATGCAATATCTGTTGTACTTTGATGGCCATCATCTTCCTTCTCTGCAAATATCAGAGGAAGGGCTGAAAAAAATGAGGTGAAAGAGGAGAGTAAAGGAACAACACGTGTCTTCCTTATAAATTCTTCCATTTAAGATTTCTCAAAGCTTTACTTGTTTTTAATACTTGATTTTAAAAATATAGATCCTTCTCTGTCCTTCTTCATTTTAGTGATGAGTTTGAGTTGAAGGATGTATCTGTTGATCAGAAGAGTTTCATGTTTTCATCAGCCAAGTCATTTCTCCTTGAAAGAAAATATTTAGCACATTAACTGCTCGATTCCAGATCTAACTTAGAAGAACCAGACATGAATTGCAAGAGAAGAAACAATAGATGAGAACCAATCAAGAAGAGAAGCAATCTAGAACTAAGGAGGAATTTCCTAACAGTGAGAACAATGAACTAGTGGAAGGGCTTGCGTCCAGAAGTTCCACCACTAGAGGTTTCCAAGAAGATATTGGACATCCATTTGTCTGGAACAGCTTATGGTCTTCTGCTTGTCCAATGGGTTGGACTAGAAGACCTTCACCTCCCTTATTCTGCTCTGTTAGATGTGCAATCTTGGTTTATCTCTCCATCCTCCAGCCACAAACCTGCTCCAGGGATTACCTTTCAGCACTCATACAATCCCCTTTACCCCACCTCCAAACGACTGTTGAACTAGCAGAAAATCAACTCTTAGCTGCTCCAATTGTCCAGATTCTTCTTTTATAGTTTTTACTCAAACCTCTAGAGCCTGAGACCGTGGGGCTGGTTGCTTCCTCTGCACTCTTCTGCCCTGTGCCCTAATCCCTCCCTGATGGGGACAGAGAGACTTTTATGGAGAGGGAAAAGAATACAGAGGAGCTGCATCAAGTGTCCCCAGTCAAAGATCAAAGTATGTTGCTTTTGGTTTCGGGCTGAAGAGGAGGAGAGGAGGTTTTTGTCACACTTCCCCATAAGAATTCACCACCGTGCAACACAGTAAAACCACTGTTCCAACTACCACAGTAATAAACTGCCTCATCTCCAGCCTCTGCATTGGTGATGGTCAAAGTTCCTGTAGTCCCAGAACTGGTGGCATTGAACCTATTTGGGATCCCTTCTCCCCTATTGCAGACATCACAGTGGACAAAACGGGGGCCTTCTCCTGCTTTCTGTTGATACCAGCCAATATAGTTGGTGTTCTGAGTTGTGCAGGAGAGTGTGATGGTCCCACCAAGGGACACAGAGCTGGAGGGAGGCTGAGTCCAAGCAGACTGACCATTGATCCCTTTAAATAAAGGAGGGATGGAGGGAGGGAAAGAGTGAGGGGATAAAAAGGAAGAAATAGTGTTAAAATGGTGTACCTTCGTTCCCTCTGAACCATTTCCATGTGACCCTTTTCATATGAGAATCACAGCCAAATCCTCTCTTGGCCCAGGAAAACTTTACCTGTGCAGTAAGTGAGGAAAGCCAAGAAAATCACAGCCCAACCCATGGTCAACTTTGGCAAGGAATGTCCTTTTAGGATAGAGAATTATGTGCTTCTTCAGATCTTCTCCTTTCCTTTCCTTAAATGCCCCTTGCTTTCTCATTCCATGCAAATGAGATCTGCCCTCATTGGTCCTCCTAGAAAACTTCCTTCCCCAAAAGCATTTTGAGGTCCTCTGGTTTAACCAATCAGCAGAGGAAACATTTGCATAGAAGATATTTGGAAACTGGGAGGAATTTAAAGATCTCAATTAAAAAAGAAAGTGTGTTGCTTGTAGAACAGGAAAACTTCCCAATTTCTTCAAACACGCTTCTTTACATGTGAAAGTGACATGGAAAGGATACATGAAATTGGGCAACTCTACTTAATCTCAACAGTGTATAGAACCACCAGACTAGGGGAAAAGAGGAGCCCCATCCTCCACTTGGACATATGGGCTAAGGTGGTCTAAAGAAATCCCCATATTCTTTATTTTTAATATTTTTAAGAAGCCGCCAGAAGCAGAATTGGTGGTCCCAAACTTTTCTTTTATCCTGCCTATTTCAGGTGTTCTGGGAGGGATCAGCACCTTCCTCAATGTAAAGAAGAGAGGAGACATTTCAGGAGCCACATCTGATCAGGCTTTGGCTGAAGTCCTTCTTTGCAGAACTACGAAAGGGCATCAGCAGCCCCTACTGGCCGCTGATATTGTGACATCTGTGTTATCCCCACCTGGGCTGAAGAAATGCAGCAGTTTTCTGTCCCAAGAGGACCATCTCTTCCTTCTATTTAAATATCAAAAAAAGAAGAGAGAGAAATGATAAGGGGAAGGAGAACAAGAACCTGCCTTCTTTCCTAATTCTCTTCCAGAAGATTTCACAAAGCCTCCCCTGTTTTTCATACTTTGATTTGAAGAAAGACATTTTCTGTAGACATTATAGATACATCTGTGGCATTGTCCTTCTCTGGGCTTCTCCTTCTTGATTTTAGTGGTGTCCTTGAGTTTGAGGAAAGGGAGGTCCATGCTGCTAAGTTGAATTTCATGGTTTTGGTGGCTGATTCATTTCATTTAGTATGTGGTTGGTTGAGTTCAACATCTAATGTAGGAGACCCACACATGAGTGTCAATCTTTATGAACTCTTCATCCTTACATTCTACAAAAATGGGGCAAACATGCCCCAGGGGCCACTTTTTAGCCTGTGTCTTCTTACAATTCCCCTTTTTCTCATCTCTCATCTAGTATCGAACCATCTGAACATCAAGTCTAGTAGAATTGTAGCTTCTCCAATTTTATATTTTTCTCAATAAGAACATTTAGTGTGTCAGTTGGTTAAGTTCAAAATCTAATATAGGAGACCAGACATGCGTGTCAATGTTTATGAACTCTCCATACTTACATCCTACAAGCATAGGCCACACTTGTCCCATCGACCATTTTTTTAGCCTGTGTCTTCATGCAATTCCTTATTTCCCCATCTCCCATCTAGTGTCGAACCATCTGACTATCATCTCTTGCTTCTACAATTTGATAACTTTTTCTTTCAAAATTTGAACTCACAGCTCAGGGTGAAGGGCTGAGACAATGAGTCCGTGAGCTCCCCTGTACCCTTCTCACCCGCACTCCTGTGCCCATCCTTCCCCAATGCTGGGCATTTTGAGATGTCTTTGCTCTGCTGGGATTCTGCTTGTGTCCTCCCAGTTCAAGAGTCTCCAGCCATAGATCAAGTTGGGTTGCTTCTTGGTTCAGGCCGAAGAGGAAGAGTGAGGTTTTTTGCCATACATCCTCATGCCACAAACCTGCCCTGGGACAACTTTTCCATGCTGTGTCCCTCGACAATTGCCTTTATCATCTTCCTGTTCAGTACTGAAGCAGCTGAAAACCATCTCTACCTTCTCCGATTTTTCATCTTTCAGTGTTTCTGTTCAGACAAGAAGGGCCTGTGACCAGGAGGACGTTTGCTTCCCTTGAACTCCTCTCTCCTGTGCCTATCACCTCTGTGGAGGAAACTGAGAGGCCCATTTCTCTTTATTTTTGAAAAGGTTTTTATTCGTATTTCGCATACAAACATTTGCAAATATACAATCTCATTACCATTATTAATAATATGTGTTCTATTTTGACATTTAGAACAATTCTTTCCTCCTCCTAAAATTATAAAATGATAATCGAGATTGCTTTCCTGATATCCCATCTTCCTTTGCAACAACCCTACTTCTCCTTCCGTCCCCTTTTCTCCTTCCCTCCCTTCTTCTCTCATTCTCTACTGTTTCATTTCCTCCTCTCCTTTCCCTCCTCTCCTTTCCCTCCTCTTCTTCCCCTTCCTCTCGCCCATTCGTCCCCTCTTCTTCCCTTCCCTAATTCTCTCCAGCTCTTATTCCCCCCCCCATTTGTTCCTGAGAGGCCCCTTTTAAGTTGGAAATAAATGTACAACTCTTTCCCTCCTGCATCTTCAGATGAAGGTCCCCAGTGTCAGGACCAGGTATGTTACTTGTGGTTTCAGTCTAAAGAGGAAGAGAAAAGGTTTTTGTCAGGCTTCCCCATAAGAATTCATCACTGTGGAACCCATTGCCTGCACTGTTCCAGCTATTACAGTAATAAACTGCCTCGTCTCCAGGCTCTGCATTGGTGATGGTCAAAGTTCCTGTAGTCCCAGATCTGGTTGCTGTGAATCGATCTGGGATCCCTTCTCCCCTGCTGCAGCCATCACAGTGGACAAAATGGGGGCCTTCTCCCGCTTTCTGTTGATACCAGCCAATGCTGTAGGAACTCTGAGTGGTTGTGCAGGAGAGTGTAACGGTTCCACCTGGGGACACAGAGCTGGAGGGAGGCTGAGTCCAAGCGGTCTGACCATCAATCCCTTTAAAGAATACTAGAAGGAAGGGAGAGAGAGAAAGAGAATGGGGAGAAAAAGAAAGAAATACTGTTAAACTAATGCACTTTCATTGGCTCTGAGCCATTTCCAACTTCTTATGAGAATCACAGCCAAATCCTCTCTTGGCCCAGGAAAACTTTACCTGAAAAGTAAGTGAGGAGTGCTAGGAAAATCACAGTCCAACCCATGGTCAACTTTGGAAAGGAATGTCCCTCTCTAGAGGAAAATTATAACCTTCTTCAGATCTTCTCCTTTCCTTAAATGCCTCGGAATTCCCCTTTCATGCAAATGAGATCTGCTCTCATTGGCCCTTCTAGAAAACTTTCTTCCCCATAAGCATTTTGAGGTCTTTTTGTTTAACCAATTGGCAGAGAAAATATTTGCATAGAGAAAATTTGGAAACTGGGATGAATTAAAAGGTCTCAATTAAAAATGAAAGTGTGCTGCTTGTAGAATAGAAAAACCTGTCAATTTCTTCAAACAGACTTATTTATATGTGAAATTGACATGGAAAGGTTAAAATGAAATTCTACAAGTGTAGAATAAGCAGCCGCGGCAAAAACAGGAGCCCCATCCTCCACTTGGACATATGGGCGAAAGTGGTCATAAGAAATCCCCATATTTTTATTTCTAATATTTGGAAGAAGCCGCCAGAAGCAGAATTGGTGGTCCGAACCTTTTCCTTTTTTCCTACCTATTTCAGGTGTTCTGGGAGACATCAGTGCCTTCCTCACTGTAAAGAAGTGAGGAGACATTTCAGGAGTCACACCTGACTAGGCTTTGGCTGAAGTCCTTCTTTGGAGATCTACGAAAGGGCATCAGCAGCCCTACTGGCCACTGATATTATGACATCTGTGTTATCCCCACCTGGGCTGAAGAAATGCAGCAGTTTTATATCCCTAGAGGACCATCTCTTCCTTCTGTTTAAATATCAGAAAAAGAAGTGTGAAAAAAGATAACGGGAAGGAGAACAAGAACCTGCCTTCTTTGCTAATTTTCTTACAGAAGATTTCACAAAGCCTCCCTTGTTTTTCATATTTTGATTTGAAGAAAGACATTTTCTGTAGACATTATATATACATGTATGACATTGTCCTTCTCTGGGCTTCTCCTTCTTGATTTTAGTGGTGTCCTTGAGTTTGAGGAAAAGGAGGTCCATGCTGCTCAGATGAATGTCATGTCATAGGAGAATCACACTCGAGTGTCGATCTTTATGAATTCTTCATCCTTATATCCTACAGGCATGGGGCACACTTGTCCCATGGACCATTTTTTTCACCTGTGTCTTCTTACAATTTCCCTTTTCCTCGTCTCTCATCTAGTGTCAAACCATCTGCACATCAACTCTAGTAGAATTGTAGCATCTACAATTTGATATTTTCTTCTTTCAAAATTAGAACTCACAGCTCAGTGTGAAAGGCTGAGACCATTGTTCTGTGGGTTCCCCTTAACCCTTCTCTCCCACACTTTTGTGCTTATCTGTCCCCAAGGCTCAGCATTTTGAGACATCTTTGCAAACTGGGATGAGCCTGCAGGGATTCTTCTTCTGTCTTCCCAGTTTAAGGGTCTCCAGTCATAGATCAAGTTAGGTATGCAAATCTTTACCAAGTGTTCATCCCGACATCCTATATAGTGGACCAAACATGTTCCAATGATCCCTTTTTAACTAGTGTCCTCATATACTCCCTTGAATCCCAATTCCAAACAAGTGTTGAAGCACCTGCAGATCATCTCCAGCTTCTCCAATGTCAGGTCTTCCTCTTCCAACATTTGTACTTATAACACAGAAAGAACTGAGGCCAAGAATCTCTGGGCTTCCCTGCACCCTTCTCCTCCATTCTCCTGTGCCCATCAGCCTCTGTCCTGGGCATTGAGGGACTTCTCTGCAGAAGGTGATGAACTGGCAGGAATTTCTCTCCTGCTTCATCAGCTCAGGAGTCCCCAGTCATAGATCAAGGTACATTGCTTGTGGTTTCAGTCTCAAGAGGGAGAGTGAAGGTTTTTGTCACACTTCCCCATAAGAATGTACCACTGTGGAAGAAGGCGGGGCTTAGCAGTGAGAAGACGGAGTTTCAGGCTATTCCTGAAATTCCTCTATTCCGAAGGAGTTTTGGACGGGTTCTTTGGACCCTAGCTGTCCCAGAGACGACAGTGAAGGTGAGGAGAGACCCAGGACCTCAGAGACACTCGCAAAGTCTCGGGGGGGGGGGTATTAACTCCTCGTGCCAATTCCTTTCTGGATTAGCTGCGTGCTAACTGAAACTGCAGGTTGCCCCTAAGAATGGCAGAAGTGATGTCATCTGGTAAGCTGATTTTATTACTCAAGAGAGACTGTCCGCACTAAAAGCTTAAGCTAATTGAAACCAAAAAATAGAAGAATCTAGCGGCGAATTGGTCTTTTTTTTAATGGATTTATGGCTGGTGGCTACTTTATTTCTTAAACGCTTCAAGGAACGCTTCAGCAGCCCCCCTCACTGACTCTTTTTAAGTGGATCGTAAAGTCAACTTTCTACTACTTAGCCCTTCACGATCTGACATTTTTATTACTTGGCTGTGTTTACAATCAGATAAGATTGCACAGTTTCCAGCATGTTTCTATTTGCAATTTTTAACTGTGACACATCATGGCGTCTGAAAATACTTCTAAGGTTTCATTCCAGATTCTTTTTTCCGCATGTTGAGAGCTTTTTGACTCTTTTCAGAGATTGGAAAGAAAATTGGATCATCTGATTTTAAAACATGAAGGAAAAACTGAGATCGTTGAATGTTTGAATGTTCCTGAAATACAAATGGAAAATGTGAGAAATGGCGTCTGGTCTATCTCAGAGGAAGAAAGGACGGGGGGAGCTATAAAGAAGATTCATTTAAAGAGACAGAGTGCAGGAGAAATGGAAACTCCACCCTGGAGAATTAAAGTCAATTTGAAAAGTTTTACAAGCCCGGGACAACATTATTATTTCATCACTGACATTCAGAGCCAAAAGGTGCGAAGATATTTTTGTCTGGACTTGCTTATAAAAACATTTGGTAAATTTATTCAACGAATGGCAATTGGATTGAGAAAATTTTGCTGTTGGAGGGACACAGGCTGACAGATGCAAGAATATAACTTAAAATTAGCTAAATCTGATTACTTTAATTTGTAATAGATATAGCTGAATAATAATTGATATTGATGGTAATGTATATAATGTGGAATTGGCTGATAGATTGAAGAATACAATTGAAATCTAGCTAACCTAATTGCTCTCTTTGTAACAGATATAGCTGAATAATAATTGATATTGATAGTAATGTATATAATGTGGAGTCGATATGATAAATAACAATTGGATATGACAAAACATTTTTGGATTATACATAAAGAGTATTAATTACAATAATTATCACTATTATAAAAACTAAATAAAATACATACAATCAAATGTTAATCAATACTGGGAAAATGTTATGATATATGATATAACTAAATATTATGGATGTTCAGCTAAAATAGGATATGAGGATTTGATGTAAATAGAGGACTTTATAAGTAAGTAAATGAAATGTCAGCATGTGTTATGGATTAATTCTTTGGCTTAGCTAAGGATGAAGGATGTTTAAATAACTATAGGTAATTAAAACTGGAGGTATAATGATGCTAATATGGTAAACATTTGAGTTAAGATATTTGAATTAATATGAGTTAATGGAAGAGAAGCACCAAAGCATGTTGTAACCAGTTGATATACTTCTTCGTTTTTATAATAGATACCTGTGTTTTGTTCTTTTTTCCTGCCTTGTCCTTTGTCGTTTTTGTCTTTTTTTTTGTTCTATTTTTTTTTTTTTTTGCCTTTTCTTTTTGATTTTTTCTTTTCCCACTGGTGTGGGCAGGTATTGTTCAAGATTATTACTTGTATTAATATTTTTAAATAATAATTACAGTCAAATGAAAATGGATATATAATAATGCTTAAGTTAATATGAGTTATGTTTGTTGACCGTGGAGGATCTGTAATCGATTGATACATTTTCTACAGATGTAAAGAAAGATGCTGTACTTGTTTCAATTAAAATTAAAAAACATTTATTAAAAAAAAAAAGAATGTACCACTGTGTAACACAGTCCAAGCACTATTCCAGCTAGCACAGTAATAAACTGCCTCGTCTCCAGCCTCTGCATTGGTGATGGCCAAAGATCCTGTAGTCCCACATCCGGTGGCAGTGAATCGATTTGGGATCCCTTCTCCCCTATTGCAGCTGTTGACGTGGACAAAACGGGGGCCTTCTCCTGCTTTCTGTTGATACCAGTAGATGGTGTTAGTACTCTGGGTTGTGCAGGAGATTGTAACAGTTCCACCCGGGGATACGGAGTTGGAGGGAGGCTGAGCCCAAGCAGACTGACCATTGATGCCTTTAAATAAAGGAGGGAGGGAGGAAAGAGTGGGGAGAGAAGAATAAAGAAATACTGTTAAACTGATGCACCTTCGTTCCCTCTGAACCATTTCCATGTGACCCTTTTCTTATGAGAATCACAGCCCAGGAAAACTTTCCCTACGCAGTAAGTGAGGAAAGCCAAGAAAATCACAGCCCAACCCATGGTCAACTTTGGCAAGGAATGTCCTTTTAGGAAAGAGAATTATGTGCTTCTTCAGATCTTCTCCTTTCCTTTCCTTAAATGCCCCTTGCTTTCTCCTTCCATGCAAATGAGATCTACCCTCATTGGTCCTCCTAGAAAACTTCCTTCCACAAAAGCATTTTGAGGTCCTCTGGTTTAACCAATCAGCAGAGGAAACATTTGCATAGAAGAGATTTGGAAACTGGGAGGAATTTAAAGGTCTCAATTAAAAAAGAAAGTGTGCTGCTTGGAGCACAGGAAAACTTCCCATTTTCCCATTTTAAACACGCTTCTTTACATGTGAAAGTGACATGGAAAGGATACATGAAATTCAGCAACTCTACTTAATCTACACAACAGTGTGTAGAACCACCAGACTGGGGGAAAAGAGGAGCCCCATCCTCCACTTGGACATATGGGCTAAGGTGGTCAGAAGAAATCGCCATATTCTTTATTTTTTTTAATATTTGGAAGAAGCCGCCAGAAGCAGAGTTGATGATCCCAACCTCTTCCTTTTATCCTGCCTATTTCAGGTGTTCTGTGAGGGATCAGCATCTTCCTCGTTGTAAAGAAGAGAGGAGACATTTCAGGAGCCACATCTCACCAGGCTTTGGCTGAAGTCCTTTTTTGGAGAACTACGAAAGGGCATCAGCAGCCTCTACTGGCCGCTGATATTGTAACATATGTGTTATCTCCACCAGGGCTGAAGAAATGCAGCTGTTTTCTGTCCCTAGAGGACCATCTCTTCCTTCTGTTTAAATATCAGAAAAACAACAGAGAAGATTTCACAAAAACTCCCTTGTTTTTCATACTTTGATTTGAAGAAAGACATTTTCTGTAGACATTATATATACATCTGTGGCATTGTCCTTCTCTGGGCTTCTCCTTCTTGATTTTAGTGGTGTCCTTGAGTTTGAGGGAAAAAAGGTCCATGCTGCTCAGATGAATGTCATGTTTTGGGTTACTGATTCATTTCATTTAGTATGTGGTTGGTTCAACTCGACACCCAAAATAGGAGAACCACACTCGACTATCAATCTTTATGAACTCTCCATCCTTACATCCTGAAGACATGGGGCTAACTTGCCCCAAAGACCACATTTTATCTTGGGTCTTCGTACAATTCCTTATTTCCCCATCTCCCATCTAATGTCTTACAATCTGAACATTATCTCTAGCTTCTGCAATTTGATATCTTCTTCTTTCAAAATTAGAAATCACAGCTCAGGGTGAAGGGCTGAGACCATTAGTCTCTGGGTTCCCCTGAACTCTTCTCTCTCACACATTTCTGCCCATCTGTCCCCAAGGCTGGATATTTGGAGAAATCTTTGCCAACTGGGATGAACCTGCAGGGGTTCGGCTTCTGTCTTCCCAGTTTAAGGGTCTCCAGTCATAAATGAAGTTGGGTTGCTTCTTCGTTCAGGCCGAAAGGGAAGAGTGAGTGTCTTGGCCACAATTCCTCATGCCACAAACCTGCTCCAGGGACCACTTTTCCATGCTGTGTCCTTCTACCATTCCGTTTATCCTTCTCCCTGTTCAGTAATAAACAGCTGAAAATGATCTCTTTCTTCTCCAATTTTTCATCAGTTCCTTTCACAGTTTCTGCTCAGAAAACAAGAGCCATGGGGCTGTTTGCTTCCTGTGAACTTCTCTCAAGTGCCTTTCACCTCCGTGGAAGAGACTGAGCGAATCCTCTCAAGATGGAAATCAACTTACAGGTCTTTCTAACCTTCGTCTTCAGTTCAGTTGTCCACAGACACAGGTTCGAGGGTTGTTGCTTGTGATTTCAGGCAGAAGAGGCAGAGAGGAGGTTTTTGTCACACTTCCCCATAAGAACGTACCACCGTGTAACACGGTAACTGCACTGTTCCAGCTACCACAGTAATAAACTGCCTCGTCTCCAGCTTCTGCATTGGTGATGGCCAAAGATCCTGTAGTCCCAGATCTGGTGGCCGTGAACCGATTTGGGATCCCTTCTCCCCTATTGCAGCCATCACAGTGGACAAAATGGGGGGCTTCTTCTGCTTTCTGTTGATACCAGTGGATGGTGTTAGTACTCTGGGTTATGCAGGAGATTGTAACAGTTCCACCCGGGGACACAGAGCTGGAGGAAGGCTGAGTCCAAGCAGACTGACCATTGATGCCTTTAAAGAAAGGAGGGATGGAGGGAGGGAAATTGTGAGGGAAGAAAAGAAAAGAAATACTGTTAAACTGATGCACCTTAATTCCCTCTGAACCATTTCCATGTGATCCTTTTCTTATGAGAATCACAGCCAAATCCTCTCTTGGCCCAGGAAAACTTTACCTGTGCAGTAAGTGAGGAAAGCTAAGAAAATCACAGCCCAACCCATGGTCAACTCTGGCAAGGAATGTCCTTTTAGGAAAGAAAATTATTACCTTCTTCAGATCTTCTCCTTTTCCTTTCCTTAAATGCCTCGTTTTCTCCTTTCATGCAAATGAGATCTGCACTCATTGGTTTTACTAGAAAACTTTCTTCCCCAAAAGCATTATAAGGTCTTCTGGTTTAACCAATGACCAGAGGAAACATTTGCATCGAGGAGATTTGGGAACCGGGAGGAATTACAAGGTCTCAATTAAAAACCCTGCTGCTTGTGGAACAGGAAAACTTGTCAATTTCGTATATGTGAATTTGACTTGGACATGATAAAGCTTAATTATTTAACTCAACCTCCATAGCATGTAAAACCACCCATCTAGGGAAAAGGAGGTGGACCACATAGTCCATTTGGATACATGGGCTAACAAGGGGTTTAAGATATCTTCCTATTCTTTTATTTAGTGTTTAAATTTTTGGAACAGGTCACCAGAAGCAGATTTTGGGGACTGAACTATTTCCTTTTATCTTTCCCTACTTCACCTCTTATGTGAAGGATCGGTGCCCTCCTCTCTCCTTTACAGTAGAGGAAGAGACTGGACTTTGCAGGAATCACATCTGACTGTCCTTTGGTTTAAGTCGTTTTTTGGAGAACCGTGAAAAAGCAGCAGCAACCACTATTGGCATTCCCACTGCCAGGAGTTCTATCCTGACTCAGCCTTCAATCCTTCTGAGATCGGTACAACAAGGATTCAGAATGTTGGGGGCAAGAGGCTGATTCTCTATACCACTTACAGAGGGTTGTGAAGCACTGTGAAGTGGTATATAAGTCTAAGGGCTATTGCTCCTCCTTTTCTCCTTCCTTCCTTCCTTCCTTCCTTCCTTCCTTCCTTCCATCCATCCATCCATCCATCCATCCATGGTGCACAGTAGTTAGAAAGCAATATTGCAGGATAAATTGGCCAACTGCCAGCAGTTCAATTTTCACCAGGCTCAAGGTTGACTCACCTTTCCATCCTTCCAAAGTTGGTAAAACGAGGACCCAGATTGTTGGGGGCAAGAGGATGACTCTGTAAACCACTTAGAGAGGACTGTAAAAGCACTGTGAAGCGGTATATAAGTCTAAATGCTATTGCTATCTCTGCCTCTCTCCCTCCTTCCCTCTCTCTCTCTTTCTTCTCATCTCTTTATCTAGTCTATTGATCTATCAGAAAGTATTGCAGACTAACTCTGCCAACTGCCAGGAGTTTGATCCTGACCAGCTCAAGGTGGACTCAGCCTCTCACCCTTCTAAGGTCGGTAAAATGAGGTTCCAGATTGTTGGGGGCCATAGGCTGACTCTAAACTACTCAGAGAGGGCTGTTAAGCACTGTGAAAGCTGTATGTGAGTCTATTCCTATTGCTATTTCCATCAGAAACGTTTCATGTTTTCAGTGGATGATTCATTTCTCCCGATGAGAAAACATTTAGCACATGATCTATTCAGAATAGCATCTAATGTAGGAGAACCACACCTAAGTGTGGAAATCTTTGTGAAGTATTCGTCCTTACAGCCTCTAGCCTTGGCACAAACTGGTTCTAGTGATCAGTGAGGTACTAGGAAGGATGAGAAGAAGAATAGTAATCCAGTCTTTGACAGAGTTATGGGGATTAGATGCTTAGCAGAGTGATGGCATTTGGGGGCGAAATTGTGCATAATTGTTCTTGTGTGCGGTGCCATATAGGGTAGTTTTGAGGGTAGGAGTTGAAACAATTGATGTCCAGGATGTAAATATCCACACACATATCCACACTAATCATTCACACTCCTGTTCCCATCATCCCCTGTGCTGGGCACTGCAAGACTTCTTTGTAGATGGAGATGAACTAGCAAAACTTTCTCTCGTGTCTCTTAAGCTCAAGAGTCTCAAGTCACAGATCAAGGTGTGTTGTTTGGGTGTTTCAGGCTGAAGAGGAACAGAGGAGGTTTATGACACACTTCCCCATAAGAATCCACCACCGTGCAACAGAGTACCAGCACTGTTCCATCTACCACAGTAGTAATCTGCCTCGTCTTCAGCCTCTGCATTGGTGATGGTCAAAGATCCTGTATTCCCAGATCTGGTGGCAGTGAACCTATTTGGGATCCCTTCTCCCCTGCTACTGCAGTCGTCGCTACAGTGGACAAAACGGGGGCCTTCTCCTGCTTTCTGTTGATACCATTCAATCCGGTTGTAACCTCCAGTTGTTGTGCAGGAGAGCGTAACGGTTCCACCCTGGGACACAGAGCTAGAGGGAGGCTGAATCCAAGGGGACTGACCATTGATGCCTTCCAGAAGGGCGGGAGGTAGAGAGAGAAAGAGTGAGGGGAGAAAAAGAAAGAAATACCATTAAATGGATGCATCTTCCTTTGCTTTGATCATTTCCAAGGGACCAGGTCCTCAGAATTACAACCAAATTCTTTCTCAGTCCAAGAAAACTTTACCTGTGCAGTAAGTGAAGAGTGCAAGGAAGACCACAGCCCAACCCATGGTTAACTTTGGCAAGGAATGTCCTTCTAGGGAGGAAAATTATCACCTTCTTCAGATCTTCTCATTTCCTTTCCTTGATATGCCCCTGTTTCCTTCTTTCATGCAAATGAGATCTGCCCTCATTGGTTCTGCTAGCATATTTTATTCCCTTAAAAGCATGATGAGGTTTTCTAATTTAGTCAATGACCAGAGGACACATTTGCATAGAGGAGATTTGGAAAGTGGGAAGAGTTATAAGATCTCAATTAAAAATAAAACTGTGCTGCTTGTAGAACAGGAAAACATGTGAATTTCTTCAAACACATTTATTTACAGTTGAATTTAACACTGAAAGGATACGTGTAATTGTGCGACTGTACTTGATCACCATAGCGTGCAAAATCAAATTTGCAATTGCAAGAGAATCAAGAGCATAATACTCTTTTTTTTCCCAAAAAGGGAAAAAAGACATATCAGCAGTTTAGGGGTGGGGGTGGGGGAAGAAGACCATACTCCTTTTGGACAGGAAGAGACGAGACATTTCAGGAGCCACATCTCGCCATGCTTCTGCTGAAGACATTTTGGGAGAAGCATGAAAGTGCATCAAGTAGAAAAATAGGGACCAACTTAGGTGGGAAGGGAACAGCGTTCCCTGCATCTTCGGCATTGAGTCATGTCGGCCACATGACCACGGAGACGTCTTCGGACAGTGATGGCTCCTCGGCTTTGAAACTGAGATGAGCACCGCCCCCTAGAGTCAGGAACAAGTAGCATGCATGTGTAGGGGAACCTTTACCTTTATCCTATACTCATTGATTAATTCACATGGTTAGAGGAAATCTCCCTTCAAAATCACTAGTCTAAGGAGGGGGGGCGGTCGTACTCCACTTGAACATATGGGCTAGAACAGGTGATTAGTAATCTCATATTCATTTTTGCTAACATTTGGAACATATTCCTGGAGGCAGAATTCTTGAATATAACCATTTCCTTTTATCCTGCACTACTCACTTGTTCTGAGAATGATCTGTGTCCTCCCTCCCTTACTCTCAAGAAGGTGAGGAGGCATTTCAGGAGCCACATCTGGCCATGTTTTTCCTGATGTCATTTTTTGCACAAACACCCAAAGGGCATCAGCAGCCCCTAGTGGCCACTGATATTGCAACATCTGTGTCATCCCCACCTGGGCTGAAGAAATGCAGCATTTGCTACCTTTTTAGGATCATCATTTTTTTTCTCCTGAAATATCAGAGGGGCAGAAAAAAAGGATGTGT
The DNA here is from genome assembly GCF_051295495.1 of Thamnophis sirtalis. Lineage (NCBI taxonomy): Eukaryota > Metazoa > Chordata > Lepidosauria > Squamata > Natricidae > Thamnophis > Thamnophis sirtalis. The sequence continues at coordinate 58,296,402 of NW_028261382.1, read as the reverse complement.
TGGAAGGAAACAAGAGTGGGGCAAAATGTGCCTTCTTTATTAATTCTCCAAAGCACCTGAGGGCAGAACAAGAAGCAACGGGTGGAAACTAATCAAGGAGAGAAGCAACTTAAAACCAAGGAGAAATTTCCTGGCAGGAAGAACAATTAATCAATGGAACGACTTGCCTCCAGATGTTGTGAATGCTCCAACACTGGATGTTTTTAACAAGATGTAGGGTTTCCTGCCTATGAAAGGAAATGTTTTTGTCTCACTTCCCCAACGGAATCAATCGCTGTGTAACTGACTACCCGTCCAGATGCAACAATAGTAGGTCGCTTCATCTTCAACCAGAGCCCCAGTGATAGTCAAGGACATCACATTCCCTGATCTGGAACCAGAGAAACGGGCTGGAACCCCCGATGCTCTGGTACTGGTTGCAAAGATCAAAGTTTGAGGTTTCTTCTCAGGTACCTTCTGGGACCACCAAGGGTAGTTGCCATTCCCAAGGGTTCCACCATCATATCGATAGGATATGGTGACTGTGCCCCCAGGGGCCACAGATTCTGGGTCCTTCAGGGTCTGCAGTAGTTGAAGGCTGGGGCCTGAAAGAGAGCAAGACGTTGCTTGTTCAACAGAGGGTCAAGAGGAGCACCACAAATGGAAAACTCAATAATGGAGCAAGGAAGCTTTTCTGGGATTAGCTCTAAACACAATTGTGCCTCTTTCCAAATGGATTTCACTCAAACTTGCCCCTGTGGCCAATTTTTAGCCTGTCTTCCTAAAGTCCCTTTTATCCCATCTCCAGTCAAGTGTTGATAGACCTGCAAATCACCCGTAGCTTCTCTCCAATTTTACCTCTTATCTTTTGATAGTTTTTACTCAAACCATGGGAGACTGGGATTGTGGGTCTGTGGGCTTTCTCCTTCCAATTCCTGTATTCCTCATCCCTCTTCATAGGGACACAGAGACTTATTTGCAAAGGGAAATGAACCTGCAGAAGTTTCTCTCCTGTTTCTTCAACTCTAGTTTCCACGGTCAGTGGTCAAAGTAGTTGCTTCTGGTTTCAGGCTGAAGAGGCAGAGAGGAGGCTTTTGTCTCACTTCCCCAAAAGAATTCACCATTGACTGTACCGCACCAGGTAACACAATAATAATCTCCCTCGTCTCCAGCCTCTGCATTGGTGATGGTCAAAGATCCTGTACTCCCAGACTGGGTGGCAGTGAACCGATTTGGGATCCCTTCTCCCCTACTACCACAGGTGCTACAGTGGACAAAATGGGGGGCTTCTCCTGCTTTCTGTTGGTTCCAGGCAATGGCAGCAAAACTCTGGGCTGTGCAGGAGATTGTAACATGGGACACGGAGCTGGAGGGTGGCTGAGTCCAAGTGGACTCACCATTGATGCCTTTTAATAAAGGAGGGATGGAGGGAGAGAAAGAGTGAGGAGAGAAAAAGAAAGAAATACTGTTAAACTGATGCATCTTTGTTCACTCGGAGCCATTTGTATACTTGTATGAGAATCACAGCCAAATCCTTTCTTGCCCCAGGAAAACTTTACCTGTGCAGTAAGTGAGGAGTGCAAGGAAGACCACAGCCCAACCCATGGTCACCTTTGACAATGAATGTCCTTCTAGGGAAGACAATTCTAACCTTCTTCTCCTTCTTTCCTTTCCTTAAATGCCTCTGCTTGGCCGCTTCATGCAAATGAGGTCTGCACTCATTGGTTCCACTAGAATGTTTTATTCCCCCAAAGCATCCTGAGGTCTTCTAGTTTAGCCAATGACCAGAAGACACATTTGCATCGAGATTTGAAAATTGGGGAGAATTAAAAGCACCCAGATAAACCTGACTGCATTATTGGGGATCAGGGAACCTTCAATATTTCTTCAAACAACCTGCATTTAAATGAATGGAACATGGAAATGTTTATATGTAAATGTAATTATGAAATTCTATTTATCTCCATGGCACGAAAGGACTCATATGCAATTCCTATAGAATCTGAAGCCTAATAGATGTACAGTACATTGTTCAAAAAGCAAGAAATAAAATAAAAGTAGCAGTTGTGCAAAACAAACCAGAAATTTGCATTTGGTCCTTTTATTATTCACTTGGACAAATGTAGGATGGATTGGTGGATTGTGCCCCAAACTCACTGATTAATTGTTAGAGTTCAAGGAACGTATGTCTCCTTGCCAGAATACCAGTCTAGGGAAAAGAAAGAGAAGTATCTTCCAACTGGACTTTTATACTAGAGCAGGTCATAAGCAATTTTCAGATTCTTTTTAATTGTTTCAAAAAGCGACTGGAAGTAGAGTTGGGGGTCCTATACTTTTTCCTTTTATCCTTCCTCATTTCACCTGCTGGGTGAGGATTCAATGCCCTCCTCCCTCTCTTACACTAGAAGAAGAGATGAAACTTTGCAGGCGCCAACATCTGCCCATCCTTTTGCCAAAGTCATTTGTTGCACAAACATGAAAGGACAACAGCAACCCCTATTGGCCACTAATATGGCAGCATCTGTGTTATCCCCACCTGGGCCGAAGAAATGCAGCTTTTGCCATCCTTTGTGCTCCATCCTCATCCTTCTTCCATCCTGCTCCCCACTCCCTTTTTTGTCTGTTCCCAGAAGATAGACAGAAAAATTAGGAGGAGCTGAAAGAGAACAAGAATGGAACATTTTAATACTATGACACAAAAATGACATTTTAGGTCAACATTATATCTTTGTTTTGTCATCCTGCTTCTCTGTGCTTGTCCTTCTTCACCTTCATGGCATGCTTGAGTTTGAGGTGAAGGATCTACAGCATCTTCCATCAGAAGAGTTTCATGTTCTTAGTAGCTGATTCATTTCTCCTAAGAAGCAAAGCTTTAGCACATGGTCTCCCCGGTTCAACATCTAATGTGGGAGAACCACGCATGATTATTCCAATCTTTACTAAGAGTTCATCTGTACTTCCACAATCCATGGACCAAAACTAACAAAGGAATTACTTTTTAGGGCTCTGTTGATATACAATCGCTCTTATCCCATTTCCAAAATCAGGTTAACCCAGCTAAAAATCACCTCTAGTTTCTCCAAGTTTACTTCTTTACATTCACAATTAGTACATATACCATGGAGGGCTGAGACCATGGGTCTGTTGGCTTCCCTGCACCCTCCTCATCTACACTCCTGTCTCCATCATCCCTCTTGCTGTCCATTGAGAGACTTCTCTGCAGATGGAGATGAACCTGCAGGTGTTTAGCTTGTGTCTTCTCCTCAATTCGAATGTCCCCAGTCACAAGTCAAGGTCTGTTGCTTCTTGTTTCAGGTTGAAGAGGAAGAGAAGAGGTTTTTGTCATGCTTCCCCATAAGAATTCACCACAGTGCAACGCAGTAGCACCACTGTTCCAACTACCACAGAAATAATCTGCCTCGTCCCCAGCCTGTGCATTGGTGATGGTCAAAGTTCCTGTACTCCCAGATTTGGTAGCAGTGAACCGATCTGGGATCCCTTCTCCCCTGCTGTTTCCACTACATTGGATATAGCGAGGTGCTTCTCCTGCTTTCTGATGATACCAACCAATACAGTAAGAACTCTGAGTAGTTGTGCAAGAGATACTAATAGTTCCACCTGGGGATACGGAACTTGTCGGAGGTTGAGTCCAACTTAATTGACCATCAACACCTTAAAGGGGGAGAGGGAGAGAGAGGGGAGAAGAAGGAAGGAAGGAAGACTGTTAGACTGGTGGAATTTGCTTTGTGCTCTTAGATATTTCCAAGGCACTAAGTTATTATGAGAATCACAGCCAAATCCTCTCTTGGCCCAGAAAAACTTTACCTGTGCAATAAGTGAGAAGTGCAAGGAAGACCACAGCCCAACCCATGGTCACCTTTGGCAAATGTCCTTCTAGGGGAGACAATTCTAACCTTCTTCTTCTCCTTTCCTTTCCTTAAATGTCTGTCCTTGGCCATTTCATGCAAATCAGATCTACCCTCATTGGTTCCGCTAGAATATTTTATTCCCCCAAACCATTCTGAGGTCTTCTAGTTTATCCAATGACCAGAAAACACATTTGCATCAAGATTTTAAAATTGGGGAGACTTAAAAGCACCCAGATAAACCTGACTGCATTATTGGGGATCAGGGAACCTTCAATATTTCTTCAAACATCCTGCATGTTACTTGAATGAATCATGAAAATGTCTATATGTAAATGTAATTATGAAATTCTATTTATCTCCATGGCACGTAAGGACTCATATGCAATTCCTATAGAATCTGAGTCCTAATGTAGATGTGCACTACATTGTTCAAAAAGCAAGAAATAAAATACAAGAAACCGTTGTACAAAACAAACCAGAATTTTGCGTTTGATCATTTGATGACTTCCTTTGATCAATGTAAGATGCATTGTACCCCAAACTCATTAATTGTTGAAGGAAAGTATATCTCCTTGCCAGAATACCAGTACAGGGAAAAGAAAGAGAAGCATCTTCCAACTGGACCTACATACTAGAGCAAGTCATAAGCAATTTTTATACCTTTTAATATATTTTTTTGAAAAGCCACTGGGAACAGAGTTTGTGGTCCTAAACCTTTTACTTTTATCCTTCCTTATTTCACTTGCTGGGTGAGGACTCAGTGCCCTCCTCCCTCCCTTACTCTAGAAGAAGAGGTGAAACTTTGCAGGAGCCAACATCTGCCCATTCTTTTGCTGAAGTCGTTTGTTGCACAAACATGAAAAGGCAGCAGGAACCCCTATTGGCCACTAATATGGCAGCATCTGTGTTATCCCCACCTGGGCAGAAGAAATGCAGCTTTTGCCATCCTTCGTGCATCATCGTCTTCTTTCTTCCGTCCTTCTCCCCTTTCTTCTGTCTGTTCCCAGAAGATAGAAATAAAAAAAATGGAGGAGCTGAAAGAGAACAAGAATGGAAGATTTTAATACTATGACACTAAAAAAGACATTCTAGGACAATAGTATATCTTTGATTTGTCATCATGCTGACCTGGGCTTCTCCTTCTAAACTTAGTGGTATGCTTGAGGTTGAGGGGAAGGATCTACAGCATCATCCATCAGAAGAGTTTAATGTTCTTAGTGGCTGATTCATTTCTCCTAAGAAGCAAAGATTTAGCACATGGTCTCCTCAGTTCAACATCTAATGTAGGAGAACATTAGATGACTAGATGATTAGAGGACTGTTCCAATCTTTATTAAGAGTTCATCACTACTTCCACAATCCATGGCACAAATCTAAACCAAGAGTTACTTTTTAGTGCTCTGTCCTCATACAAACCCCCTCATCCCATTTCCACTCTAGTGGGGACCCAGATAAAAATCACCTCTACCTTCTCCAAGTTCACTTCTTCTCCAATCACAATTTCTGAAGGGTTGAGGGTTGAAACCATGGATCTATGGGCTTCCCTGCACCCTCCTCATCCACACTCCTGCCTCCATCATCCCTCTTGCTGTCCATTGAGAGACTTCTCTGCAGATGGAGATGAACCTGCAGGAGTTTGGCTTGTGTCTTCTCCTCAATTCGATTGTCCCCAGTCACAAGTCAAGGTACATTGCTTCTGGTTTCAAGCAGAAGGGATGCAGGTTTTTGTTAAACTTCCACATAAGAATTCATCACCGTGCAATGCAGTAGCAGCACTGTACCAGCTACCACAGAAATAATCTGCCTCATCTCCAGCCTGCACATTGGTGATGGTCAAAGTTCCTGTGCTCCCAGATCTGGTAGCAGTGAACCGATCTGGGATCCCTTCTCCCCTGCCATATCCGCTACATTGGACATAGCGAGGGGCTTCTCCTGATTTCTGTTGATACCAACCAATACAGTTAGAGCTCTGAGTAGTTGTGCAAGAGAGCCTAATAGTTCCACCTGGGGATACGGAACTTGTCGGAGGTTGAGTCCAACTTAATTGACCATCAACACCTTAAAGGGGGAGAGGGAGAGGGAGGGGAGAAGAAGGAAGGAAGACAGACTGGTGGAATTTGTTTTGTGCTCTTAGATATTTCCAAGGGATGAAATTCTTATGGGAATCACAGCTAAATACTCTATTGACCCAGGAAAACTTTACCTGTGCAGTAAGTCAGGAGTGCAAGGAAGACTACAGCCCAACCCATGGTCACCTTTGGCAAGGAATGTCCTTCTTGGAAGACAATTCTAACCTTCTCCTCTTCCGTTCCTTTCCTTAAATGTCTGTCCATGGCCGCTTCATGCAAATGACCTCTGCACTGATTGGTTCCACTAGAATATTTTATTCTCCAAAACCATTCTGAGGTCTTCTCCTTTAGCCACTGACCAGAGGCCACATTTGCATAAAGATCTGAAAATTGGAGTGACTTAAAAGCTCCCATTTAAACCTGACCACATTATTGGGGATCAGGAAACCTTCCATGTTTCTTCAAACATCCTACTTTTTATATGAACGGGAAATGCAAAAGTTTATATAGAAATGTGATTATGAAATTCTATTCATCTCCATAACATGTAAGAGCTAAAACACAATGACTATAGCATCTGGGGCTAGCTAGCTAACTAGCTAGTTAACTGATTAACTAGATAGATAGATAGATAGATAGATAGATAGATAGATAGATAGATAGATAGATGGATGGATGGATGGATGGATGGATGGATGGATGGATGGATGGATGGATGGATGGATGGATGGATGGATGGATGGATGGATGGATATTCAAAAAGCAACAAGTAAAGAAGACATTGTGCAAAACACACCAAATTACAAGTGATATTTTGGATGATAAGGGACACTCTTGAATGACCAATAGATATGATAATTGTTTTTCCAAATACTAGGACACAGCATTATGTAAAGGACAGATTTCAGGAATTTCATAGTATCTGCACAAACGTGGATTCATATCAAACATCCCTAAGTTATAAAGGATGAAGAGGGAAAGAATAAAGCATAAACACCGGGTAGAGCTGGTCCTTCTCAATGAAGGACAAATGGATGTGATAGACGTATCCATTTGTCTTAAATCAACCAAAATTGGGTGGTTCTTGGATTGGATGATGTAGAAGGACCAAAACCAACACTGGGTTTGAGCCCTAATGCCATTTCTCTAAATGCAATGACAATAACCATCAAATGCCAGGAGTTTTCTGGACTCCCAGAGTGACACGAGGCCAAGAAATCACCTGTAGACTCCAATTGAGGAGTGTAAGAAAAATAGAAAGAAAAGACATGAACAACAGCTGGACTTTCTAAATGAAGATCACCTGGATGGGATGCTCTTGTCTGCTAGTCCTTCTGTCAACCAAAGTCCACATTTCTTTCTCTCTGTCAAATGTCACTTCTGCAAACAGAGCAATTTTAAAAAAGAGAAACTAAAATTAACCCAGGAGAAGGTTTTTGTCTCACTTCCCCACCTGAATCAATCACTGTGGCACTGACTACCCGTCCAGACACAACAATAGTAGGTGGCTTCGTCTTCAACCAGAGCCCCAGTGATAGTCAAGGACATCACATTCCCTGATCTGGACCCAGAGAAACGGGCTGGAACCCCCGATGGTCTGGAACTGGTTTCATAGATCAAAGCTCGAGGTTTATCCCCAGGGAACTGCTGGGACCACCAAGGGTAGTTGCCATCCCCAAGATTCCCACCATTGTATCGACAAGATATGGTGACTGTGCCCCCAGGGGTCACAAATTCTGAGTCCTTCAGGTTCTGCAGTTGTTGAAGGCTGGAGCCTGAAAGAGAGCAAGATGTTGCTTGTTCAATGGAGTGTCAAGAGAAGCACCACAAATGGAAAACTCAACAATGGAGCAAGGAAAGTTTTCTGGGATTAGTTATAGACAGAATTGTGCCTCTTTCCAAATTGATTTCTCTTACCAACGGAGATCAGGACGATGGAGAGAAGAAATGCCCGGGACATGGTGGGACAATTCAATGGGCCAATCTCTTCTCTCAAACCAATGGATTTGCCTCCTCTCCTCCTCTCTTAAACCCCCAAAGGACAAGAGAGGATCCCCTCATGCAAATATTTTCCTCTTCAACTACCAACCCAGCCCTCTGGGTGTCAGATTAGAGAGGGGATGAGCAACTGCTAAGATGTATCTGATTTAAAACTATTATTTCCCTGCACTGGGAGAAAAGGAAGAAACAAGAATTAGCGGTTTAGCAGACTGAAGTCTATCTGGGGCTCATTCCAAGAACCTGTTTTGATCTGCTTGAATCTACAAAGCCATATTACAAAAAAAATGTATTTCGCTTTGGACAAAATCTGGGATGGGTTGATGGAATGTATCCCACCATTGTTGATTAATTCACATGGTTCAAGGAGAGGAAAGGTCCTTTCGAGACCAGCAGTCTAAAGGAAAAAAGAGCTACTGACATATTGACATTGATATTCCATCATCAGGCTAGGTGACACCTTCTGTAGGACTTTGGTTGAAGGGCCTTGTTTCAGTTCTTCACATCGCTTCTACTGATCTCATGTGGTCCATGGGTGGTGTGAGTGGCTGATCATCATTAGATGTGATCTGTTGTGTCGTGTGACCTGTTGTATGATGAGTTGATCATTGTGTGAAATGGTCACCCACTATATGATAGCACATGAATATATCACATTGTTGGCAAGCCTGTCTATCAATTCTAAAAACAGAGGAGGGTCTTACTCCATTTGGGCATGTGGACTAGGGCAGGTCATCAGTAATCCATGTATTCATTTTTCTTAATTTCTGGAACATACCTTTGGAAGCAGAATGGTTTGACCTAACCATTTCCTTTCATCCGGCACTACCACACTTATTCAGTGAATGCTCAGTGTCCTCCTCCCTCCCTTACCCTCAAGGAGGAGATGAGACATTTCAGGAGCCACATCTGGCCATGCTTTGGCTCAAACATGAAAGGGCACCAGCACCCCCTGCTGGACACTGATATTGCAACATCTGCATTGTCCCCATCTGGTTTTCTCCTCAATTTCAATGTCCCCGGTCATAGGACATGGTCTGTTGCTTCTTGTTTCAGGCTGAAGAGGAAGAGAGGAGGTTTTTTGTCACCCTTCCCCCTATGAATTCACGACCGTGGAACAGAGTGCCACCGGTGTTCCAGCTGCCACAGTAATAATTGGCCTCGTCTCCAGCCTCTGCATTGGTGATGATCAAAGTTACTGTGGTCCCAGACTGGGTGGCAGTGAACCGATCGGGGATCCCTTTTTCCCTATTGCAGCCTTTACAGTGGACATACCAAGGGCCTTTTCCTGCTTTCTGTTGATACCATCTAATGCTGTTAGTATTCGGGGTTGTGCAGGAAATCGCAATTGTTCCATCTGGGGACACGGAGCTCGAAGGAGGCTGAGTCCAACTTAATTGACCATCAATGCCTTTAGTGGAGAAAAGACAACAAGATTCTGACTCTGAGTCCTTTGCTCTTAGACATTTCCAAGGAACCAAGTTCTTACAAGAAGCAGCCAAATTCTCTCTTGGCCCAGGAAAACTTTACCTGTGCAGTAAGTGAGAAGCACAAGGAAGACCACATCCCAACCCATGGTCACCTTTGGCAAGGAATGTCCTTCTAGGGAAGACAATTCTAACCTTCTTCTCCTTCTTTCCTTTCCTTAAATGCCTCTGCTTGGCCTCTTCATGCAAATGAGATCTGACCAATTGGTTCCACTAGAATATTTTATTCCCCCAAAGCATTCTGAGGTCTTCTACCTTAACTAATGACCAGATGACAGATTTGCATAAAGATCTGAATATTGGGGAGACTTAAAAGCCCCCAGTTAAAGCTGAGCACATGATTGGGGATCAGGGAATCCTCTATGTTTCTTCAAACATCATCACCCTTCTTCCATCTTTCTCCCCCTTTTTCTTTTTAGACAGAAAAATAAGGAGGAGCTGAAAGAGAACAAGAATGGAACATTTTAATGCTATAATACCAAAAATGACACTCAACATTATATCTATGTTTTGTCATCATTCTCCTCTGTGCTTTTCCTTCACTTTAGTGGTATGATTGAGGTTGAGGTGAAGGATCTATTCCATAGCAGCTTCCATCAGAAGAGTTTCATGTTTTTAGTGGCTTATTCATTTCTCCTAAGAAGCAAAGATTTGGCGCATGGTCTTCTCAGTTTTACCTCTAATGTGGGAGAACCATGCATGATTATTCCAACCTTTACTAAGAGTTCATCTGTACTTCCACAATCTATGGTGCAAACCTGACCCAGGAATTACTACTTAGTCCTCTGACCTCAGACAACAATCTCTTTTACTCCATTTCCAATATAGCTTGACCCAGCTAAAAGTCACCACTTCTTCTCCATTCACAATTTGTGGAGGGTTGAGACCATGGATCTATGGGCTTCCCCGCACCCTTCTCATCCACACTGCTGTCTCCATCTTCCTTCTTGCTGTCCATTGAGAGACTTCTCTGCAGATGGAGATGAACCTGCAAGAGTTTGGCTTGTGTCTTTTCCTCAATTCGAATGTCCCCGGTCACAAGTCAAGGATTGTTGCTTCTTGTTTCAGGCTGAAGAGGAGTACCAGCACTGTCCCAGCAACCACAGAAATATTCTGCCTCATCTCCAGCCTGCACATTGATGATGGTCAAAGTTCCTGTAGTCCCAGATTTGGTGGCAGTGAACCGATCTGGGATCCCTTCTCCCCTGCTGCTTCCACTACATTGGACATAGCGAGGTGCTTCTCCTGGTTTCTGTTGGTACCAGCCAATACAGTAAGAAGTCTGCTCAGCTGTGCAGGAGAGTGTAACCGTTCCACCTGGAGATATGGAACTTGTCGGAGGTTGAGTCCAACCTATTTGACCATTAATGCCTTTAAAGGGGGAGAGGGAGAGAGAGGGGAGAACAAGGAAGAGCTACTGTTAAACTGATGCATCTTCCTTTGCCTTGATCATTTCCAAAGGACCAAGTCCTGAAAATTACAACCAGATTCTCTCTCAGACCAGGAAAACTTTACCTGTGCAGTAAGTGAGGAATGCAAGGAAGACCACAGCCCAACCCATGGTCAACAGTTGGCAAGGAATGTCCTTTTAGGAAAGAAAAGTATAACCTTCTTGAGAGCTTCTCCTTTCCTTTCCTTAAATGCCCCTTGCTTTCGCCTTTCATGCAAATGAGATCTTCATTCATTGGTTCTACTGGACTATTGTATTCCCCAAAAGCATGATGTTGTTTTCTAGTTAAGTCAATGAACACCGGAGAGATTTGCATATGTCAGATTTGGAGCCAGGGAGGGGGAAAATGTCTGTGGGGATTCTAAGTCATCCGGGTCATAGTTGTCTCAAAGGTGTTTTTTCAAAAGGCAACTGGACTGTTTTTCCAAGAAGAAAGAGAAGGAGGAGGAGAAGGAGGAGAAGGAGAAGGAGACAGTATTCAGAGTTATTATAAAATGAAATTAGGAGCAGTTCCAGCAGTAGTAGTAGTAACAGTATTAGTAGCGTTTGTAGCAGTGAGAGTAGAAGCCGAAGAAGGACGCGAGGACATAATAGAGATAGAAAGCATCATGAATATTGGAAAGGATTAACAGCTGTTCAGCTTTAAATGAGAGGAATGTCAGGATAATTATGATTTAATAGCTGACCAGATGCTGTAATGATGATGCAACGGTAGGAATAAAACAGCAGGGTTACTTGGCTCTTACCACTGTAAGAGTCTGCATTATAAGAGAGGCCCTATTGGGGCATATCTCTCTCTTCATGTGTTCTTCCCTGCTGTAGCTGCTGATTGATTGTTTGAACTTTGCCCAGTATATGTATGTATATATTCTTTGATAAAACCATTATTTAAATACAAACCTCTGGTTACTGTATTTGATCCTGGGTTGTCTCATATAGTCACACTGTGAGCATTATGACATTATCAAACTGCCCTAAGATTTCAGTAAGGAACAAGCAAAGAATAAAAGCCAAAATGTAAGTGGAGCGGGACTTTCTGAGGGAAGATCGTTTGGATAGGATGGTCTTCTCCTCTTGCCTTATATCGACCACAATTCTACATGTCACTGAGGCAGGCAGAACGCACACAAAAAAGGGGGGGTGAAGGGTTTTTGTCTCACTTCCTCTTCTGAACAAACCACTGTGGAACTGATCGCCTGACCAGACACAACAATAATAGGTGGCTTCATCTTCAACCAGAGCTCCAGTGATAGTCAAGGACATCATGTTTCCTGATCTGGACCCAGAGAAACGTTCTGGAACTCCTGGTGGTCTGGAAGTGGTATAAGAGATCACTCCTCGATGTTGGTGCCCAGGTATCTCCTGGGTCCACAAAGGGTAGTGGCCATCTCCAAGATTCCCACCATTGTATCGACAAGATATGGTGATTGTGCCCCCAGCTGTGACAAATTCTGCATCCTTCAGGGTCTGCAGTTGTTGAAGGCTAGGACCTGAAAGAGAGCAAGATGTTGCTTGTTCAATGGAAGGTCAAGAATGGCCAACTCAACTGTCCAGCAAGGAGGTTCTTCCAAGTTTAGTTCTAGAAAAAGTTGATCCTCCTTCCAAAAGGATTTCTCTTACCAACAGAGATCAGGACGATGGAGAGAAGAAGTGCCTGGATCATGGTGGGAGAACTCAATGGACGAAGCCCTTCTCTAAACCAAGTGGATTTCCCACTCCCCTCCTCTCCACCTCTCCTAAATCCCCAAAGGACAAGAGAGGACCTCCTCATGCAAATGTCTTTGCTCTTCAACTACCAACCCAACCCTTTGGAAGGCTGATTAGAGAGCAAAGGAAGAAGCTGCTAAGATATGACTTGTTGAAAAGCAATATTTCTGGTAGTAAGGAGCGGAGGACAAGGCTGATAAGCACCCACCTTTATCTTCCTTGAAATGCTGCCAAAGACCTAACTGGCAATTTGCTTGGCAAGGCCACACGGAGCAAAGAGTCAAAACAGAGCTTCAGAATTAAACCAGCATGAACAAAGTTGCTTCCTGCAAAGGCTCACGTGCCTTTGCTCCTCCTTTATGTCCTATGGGAGGGGCCAATCACCTCCAAGCCTTACTCCCAAGTCGTCCCTTTTGTTTTAACTGTTCTTGCCTTCTGGCAGCTCTGTGCATGCATGCACTGGGAACAGGTTCCCCCTGTTCCTCTGCCTCATTGCTGTCTGACTCGGAGGCTCTGGAGGCTCTGGAGGCATGTAACTCACAGATGGCCCTGGCCCCCTCTCTGCCTCTCACACAGAGCCCTCGTCCAAGCCTTCCCCAGACTCCTGGACTGGCCCATATACCTCCCCAACCTCCTCACTGTCCAACTTTGTTGCCAGCTCCAATTCTGTGACGGATCATGCCCTCCTCCCTCCCTTACTCTAGAGGAAAAGTCTGGACTTTGAAGGAGCCACATCTGTTATCCTTTTGCTTAAGTTATTGTTGTTGTTTTGGAAAAAACATGAAAGGGCACCAGCAGCCCCTATTGGCCACTGATGTTGCAACATCTGCAGTATCCCCATCTGGGCTGAAGAAATGCAGCATTTATGGTCCTTCAAGAACCATCGCATTGTCCTCTTCAAACATCAGAGGTAGGGCAGACAAAAGAAAAGAATGATGTAGTGTTATGATAAGTAATAACTGGATATGAATATTGAATGGTACCCATGAAAGGAAGATTAGAAATCCTTTTGGATTATATACAAAGGTTAATAAAAAGAGAATTAAATTAGATATAGTTAAGTTTTGATTATTAGGGGGAAAATGTTATGATATAGGATATAGTCAAATAAAGGAGGGATAATGATGACAACCTATATATATGTATGAGTATAATATAAGGAAACTAGATGAAAATTGCCAACAGTGATTTGGAAAGGAGGATTAGAAAAGTTTGTTATTAAATATTATGGATGTTTAGCTAGAATAGGACATAAGGATTCAGTGATATTGGAGGATTTTAGAAATATTAAATGAAATGCCAGTATGTGGTTATGTATTAAACCTTGGTATATTTTATGATGGACATTTAAATAATTATAGTCAATTATAGTCAATTATAAATATATAGTCAATTATAGTCAAATATAAAGGTATAAGGGTAACATGTATAAATATTTGAATTAAAACACTTGAGTTAATATGAATTATGCTTGATGACTGTGGAAGAGATGCACGAAAACCTTTTGTAACCAACTGATACACTTTCTACACTATGTAAAGAAGGAAGATTTTATGTGTTGTGTTTGTTTTGAAAATAAAAACAAATTCTATTTTTTTAAAAAGAAAAGAATGAGATGAAAAAAGGACAAGGAGGGGACAAATGTGCCTTCTTTATTACTTCTCCTACAGAGGATGACACCAAGAATCGCCTGCTGATTTTAATACTTCGATTTGAAAAAAGAAATTTAGGTAGAAATTATCTACACATCTGGAATATCGTGCTTCCGTGTGTGCTTGTCCTTCTCAGCCTTAGTGGTTACAGAGCAACTCATTTAACAATTGCAATTGTTAAGAGGCCAATTGATAAGTGGGTTGCCCTGAATCTTTGGGTCTTCTGTGCCATAGTTGTTAAACAAATTTCTGTTGCTTTAATCTCATGGTTGCGAAAATGAAGCTGGTTTTCCACCAGTGACTTGGTTTGTTGGAAGCCAGTGGGGAAGGACCCAGGAGCTGATCACATAACTCCGGGATGCTAAAACCGTGCAAAATAAGTGTCCTGACTGTGTGCAATTCTTTTGTAAAACCATCTGCAACCTGTGTTGAGCGAAGCCTTCAAGGAAGGCTGAGACACCTTCTGGTTTTTGTCACAGTTCCCCAACAAGTGCAATCACTGTGCACTGATTATTGCCATCACTAGACAAACAGTAATAGTCAGCCTCATCTTCTGGTTGAACATTGGAGATGGTCAATGTGGCCGAATTGGAGGAAGAATCGTAAGAACCAGAAAAGCGCTCAGGGATTCCAGACGGCCTCTCACTATCTTTATAGATCACTGCTAGGGGTTTAGTGCCAGGTTTCTGTTGATACCAGCTCACAAAGTGGCTACTAATGCTACCACCTTCCCTGGTACAGGTGATCCTGACTGTTCCTCCTGGGGATACCGACTGAGAAGCTGGTTGAGTCATGGTGAACTGGGCCAAGGCACCTGCAGGGGGGAGAAAAGGGATGAAATGCATGTAAGATGCCATAAGAGAGAAACATTTTTAATTCAACTGAAAGGAAAGAGAAACAGGACTAGGAGAAGGGAATAATTCCAGAAGTGGAGAAATATTCCAAGGAAGAGAAGAAGCTGCTTGATCTTTTCCAGCCAACAGGATACTTTACCAGTGAAGAAGGTGAGGAGGAAGAGGAGGAAGAGAAACGGTTGACCCATAGCAGAGAAATGGGCAAGTACTGATCTTCTGAAACCAATGTACTTTCTAGCTCTTCTCCTCACGCTTAAGTTGAGCTGCAAGAAAGAGAGGCTGCAAAGGTATGCAAATACCCTTCCTCTTTCTCCCTTTTAAAGCCTCTAGATCTATTTCCAGGACAAGAGCAGGAGGTGATTGGCAGGAGATTTCATTGGTGAATCTCCATTGAAAGAGGAAGGAGGAAGGGTAGAGAGTCCAACTCCATCTCTCTTCCCATAACATCCCGAACTGATCTGTCTTTAGGATTCCCAGATTTCAGCCTGAGAAACTAAGCAAAGGGTCAGATAGGCAGGTGGACCATTGGAAAGAGGTGGTCCCTGCATTAAGCTGGCCCCCCCATGACATAAAAGCTTTAGAAAGAGGACTAGAAACTTAAATGTCACTCAGAAGAATATGGGGAACTAGTGCAGTTGCTCCCCTCAATTCAGGGAAGTGACCTGACTTTGAGGTTACTGCAGGGTGTGCTAAAAAGCAAAGGGGTGGGTTTCCCCCAAAAAAGACATTAACCCCTCTCCAAATTCAACAAAGTGTGTGGTCATCTCCATCCAGGGACCCGATTCCTTGTGTTGAATGTACACCCCCTCTACAGGTAGTCCTCAATTTATGACACATCTGAAACCATCAAGGAGGTCATTACATGAGTCACATCCAATTCTACGACGTCCTTGCCACAGCTGTTAAGCAAATCCCTGCAGCTGTTAAGGGAATCTGTGTCCCCCCATTGATATTCTTTGTAAAATGCCAGCTGGGGAGGTGATGGAAGGTGATGATGACATGAAAAGAGGATGCTGAAACTGTCAAAATACATTTCCTGGATGCATGAAATTCTCCTGTCAAACCACCTGCAACCAATGTTGAGCGAAGCCTTCAAGGAAGACAGAGGCACCTTTTGGTTTTTGTCACAGTTCCCCATAGGGTGGAATCACTGTGCACTGATAATTGCCATCAAGAGACAAACAGTAATAGTCAGCCTCGTCTTCTGGTTGAACGTTGGAGATGGTCAAAGTGGCTGAATTGGCGGAAGAATCATAAGAACCAGAAAATCGCTCGGGGATTCCAGAAGGTCTGCTAGAATAACCATAGATCACTAGTAGTGGTTTAGTGCCAGGTTTCTGTTGATACCAGCTCACAGAGTAGCTAGTAATGCTACCACCTGCCCTGGTACAGGTGATCCTGACTTTTCCTCCAGGGGATACCGACTCAGAAGCTGGTTGAGTCATGGTGAACTGGGCCAAGGCACCTGCAGGGGGGAGAAAAGAGAAGAAATGCAGCTGAGATGAAACCAGGGGGAAATATTTTAAATAAAATGAACGAAAGGAAAAAGGGGACTAAGAGAAGGGAATAATTCCAGAAACGTAGAAATCTTCCAAGGATCAGAGGATGCTTGATCTTTGCCAGTCAATGGGATACTTTACCAGTGAAGCAGGTGAGGAGGAAGGGCAGGAAGAGAAACGGTTGGGCCATGGCAGAGAAATGGGCAAGGACTGATCTTCTGAAACCAAAGTTCCTTCTAGGTGGACCTCTTCTCCCCACGCTTAAGTTGAGCTGCAAGAAAGAGAGGCTGCAAAGGTATGCAAATACCCTTCCTCTTTCTCCCTTTTAAAGCCTCTAAATCTATTTCCAGGACAAGGGCAGGAGGTGATTGGCAGGAGATTTCATTGGTGAGTCTCACTGAAGGAGGAAAGAGAAAGGAGGAAGGAGGAAAGGTAGAGACTCCAACTCCAACTCTCTTCCCATAACATCCAGAAATAATCTCTATTTTAGGATTCCCAGATTTCAGCATGTTGGAACCTAAGCAAAGGATCTGATGGGCAGGTGGACCATTGGAAAGAGGTGGTCCCTGCATTAAGCTGCTCCCATGCCATGAAAGCTTTAGAAAGAGGACTAGAAACTTCAATGACATCCAGAAATGTATTGGGAGCTAGTGCAACTCAGGAAACAGTGGTGTAACTTTCATTAACAAACACGTTTTTCAACGATTTTCAGCTTATAGATACTCTTCAAAGGCAACCCCATTAGCTGCGCATTGCAGTAGTCTATTTGGGGGGGGGGGTAATCCAAAGCTGATCCCTCACAATTCAGTGAAGAGACTTCGAGGTTCATGTAAGATTTGCTAAAAAGAAAGAGATGGCTCTTCCAATAAAAATCACTAATCCCTTCCCAAATTTCCAAACCAAACTCAATCCAGCATCTGGTCATATCCGTTCAAGGAACCCTAATCAGTGGGTCATATGAAAACTATCTGGGTAGGTAGTCCTCAGTTTATGACCACAGTTATAACCAGAATTGTCATTGCTCAGCAATGCTGTCCTCACATGAGTCACATTTTGCAATCTTTTTGCCAAGATTGTTAAACAATGACTGTTTTTTTAAAGTGAATTACAGTTATGAAACCAATCCGACTTCTCTTATTGAATTTGCTTCTCAGAAGCCGGCTAAGAAGGTCAAAGAGGGGGAATCACTTGAAAAGAAGATACTGAAACAATAGAAGATGCATGTCCCGCTTGAATGGACTTGTTTTGTAAAAACACCTGCAACCTATTTCAAGAAGCCTTCAAGGAAGACAGAGGCACCTTCTGGTTTTTGTCACAGTTCCCCATAAGGTTGAATCACTGTGCACTGCCAATTGCCATCATAAGACAAACAGTAATAGTCAGCCTCATCTTCTGGTTGAACGTTGGTGATGGTCAAAGTGGCCGAATTGGCGGAAGAATCATAAGAACCAGAAAATCGCTCGGGGATTCCAGAAGGTCTGCTAGAAAATTGATAGATCACTAGTTCCGGTTTAGTGCCAGGTGTCTGCTGATACCAGCTCACGTAGTAGCTATTAATGCTACCACCAGCCCTGGTACAGGTGATCCTGACTGTTCCTCCAGGGGATGCCGATAGAGAAGCTGGTTGAGTCATGGTGAACTGGGCCAAGGAACCTGATGGAGAAAGAAAAAGGAATGAAACGCAACTGAGATTCAGTCAGAGAGCAACCTTTTAATTCAAGTGGAAAAAAATGAAACTAGAAAAAGGGAATTCCAGAAATGTAGAAATCTTCCAAGGAAGAGGAGAAGATGCTTGATCTTTGGCTGTCAACAGGATACTTTACCAGTGAAGCAGGTAAGGAGGAAGAGGAGGAAGAAAAACGATTGGGCCATGGCAGAGAAATGGGCAAGGACTGATCTTCTGAAACCAAAGTTCCTTCTAGGTGGACCTCTTCTCTTCACGCTTAAGTTGAGCTGCAAGAAAGAGAGGCTGCAGAGGCATGCAAATACCCTTCCTCTTTCTCCCCTTTAAAGCCTCTAGATCTATTTCCAGGACAAGGGCAGGCAGTAACTTGCAGGAGATTTCATTCGTGAGTTTCTACTGAAGGAGGAAGGAGGAAGAGTAGAGTCCAACTCCATATCTCTTCCCATAACAACCAGAATTGATCTTTCTTTGGGAATCCCAGATTTCCTCATGTCGGAACCTAAGCAAAGGATCTGATGGGCAGGTGGAGCATTGGAAAGAGGTGGTCCCTGCATTAAGCTGCCCCCATGCCACGAAAGCTTTAGAAGGAGGACTAGCACCCTGAATGGCCCCTAGAAGCATACGGGGAGCAAGTGCAGCTCAGGAAGTACAGGTATAACTGCCTTAACAGACTCTGTTTCGACCATTTTCAGCTTATAGATACGCTTCAACCGCAACCCTGTTGACTGCACATTGCAGTATTTCATTTGGGAGGAAATCCAAATATCTGTGGCCATAAGCACCAGATGGGATCTAGGAAGGCACACAGCTGGTACACATCACACAGTTGTGCAAAATTCATTCTGGTCCTGACCGTTTAGCTGCTCCTCAAACAGCAGGCATCTATTTCACCAATGTTGCCTGTACTGGAAAATCACAAGACTCAGAGATTGCAAAATTCCAAACACTTTCAATTCCAAGGAAGAGAGTTGAAGTTTGTTCCATCCCATTCATCCCTGCTTCCTCCAGACAGAACCTCCCCAGCAACAAAGTGATGACTTGAATGGGGTCTTCAGCAGCCCCTTTCCCAGCATAGATGCATGAAGGGCAGTGCAGAAACAACCTAGAAATTGGACTTTTTCCAGTATCCTAAGAGAAATGATGGGAAAGGAAGCACTAAGGTCTTGTAGGGGATTAATTCTCCTCTGAAGGAAAGATAGAAAGGGGAACTGTAAGGCAATGAAAGGGTGGATCAAACAACAGGCAGCCACACACAATCACACAAAACACACACACCTTACTCTACTTATATCTTCTCCATTTCCTGTTCTCCAAGTCTGGTTCAATGCCTTTTTTACAGACCGACATCAAACCTGTTATTTTTATTCTTTACTAAAAATCGGCAGTCATAGCCACCTGCCTCAATGCGAAGTGAATCTACAGAGAAGGGTTACGATGCTTTCTCAGTTCATCACCAATTTCTCTTTTCACTGTGATTTGGAGGCCCCCATCAGGACATGAAGGGCAATAATCAGCCTCGTCTCTTGCACAGAAGTTGGAGATGGACGAGGGGCTGAATTGGATGAAGGGTCAGCTGAACCGGAAAAATCACTCAGGGATTCCAGATGAGAAAAACACCTTTGCAAATTAAAGGGATATTTCCCAGTAGAGGATTGTATGTCTGGAATATGATGGCAAAGAGAAACTGAGATGCCATCAGTCAGAAATGCAGTTTAGGAAGGTTAGGAAAGGAGAAAGGAGGAGAGGAGAGGTCCAAACTGCCACGAAACTAGAAATGTTCCCAGGAGGAGAAGTAAATGTTGAGCTCCTCATAGAAAGCAAAATCTTCCTACTGGAGTAGGGCAGGAGTAAGAACCCAAAGAGAAACATTTGGGCCATGGCAGAGAAGTCGGCAATAGTGGTATTTCTGAAAGCAACATTTCATTTCAATTGTCCCTTTTCTCTCCTCTTAAATTGTTGCAAAATAATGCTAAGATTTTCTCCGTCTATCCGTTTCTTTCAGGTCCCCTTCATTCCTTCCTTCACCAACTGAAAAGGGGGTCCACAAAGAACCTCATTTTTAAGACTCCCCTATGGGGTTGGGTAGGGGGTTGAAATGTGTCAGCTGCTCCCCACAATTCAAGGAAGTGACCTGACTTGGAGGTTGTCCGGAGTTTGCTGAAAGCAGAGGGGGTGGGTTTCCCCTAAACACACTAACCCCTCCCCACATTCAGCTCAGCTTGTGGTCATCTCCATTGAGGGACCGGAATCCTTGTGTTGAATGTACACCTTCTCTTCAGGTAGTCCTCAATTGACAACACAACTGAAACCAGCAAGGAGGTTCTTACATGAGGCACATCCAATTTTATGATGGTCTTTGCCACGGTTGTTAAGCAAATTACTGCAGTTGTTAAGTGAATCATGCAGTCTGTCAGCGTTCCAAATATCATGCAGAATTAAATCAGAGTCCAAGGCAGAGATATCCTTAAAGTTCCAATTTAATAAGACAGACATGTTGGCATCGTACTGTGGAATCCCAATTCTGGTAGCTACATCGGATTCCCACCCAGTTGAAAGTTCATAATCTTGTCCCCACACCCACAAATCCATCACATGGTGCAATCTTCTTCTTCCACGCTGGCATCTCCACCCAGCTGGTTCCGGTCAGGAGCAGAGGTGCAGAGACAAAAGATGACCTTGGCTTCTAGAAAAGAATGACAACAATACATTCCACCACTCTACTCCTTTCTATTCCCCCCTCCCAACTACTACACTAATGAAACAGCATAATGAAATAAGAGAGAGTGTGGCAGGCCAAAGATCCTAAAAGGGATATAACTGCAGGCCTGACACAGTTGTTAAGAGAATCCAGATTCCCCCATAGACTTCATTTGTAGAATGCTACCTGGGAAAGTCATAGAAGGGTATCACGTGAAAAGACAGTGTTGAAACTGTCAAAAATACTTTCCTTGGCTGTGTGCCATTCTTTGGTCAAACCATCTGCTACCAATGTTGAGCGAAGCATTCAAGGAAGGCTGAGCCACCTTCTGGTTTTTGTCACAGTTGCCCATAAAATGCAGTCACAGTGCACTGAGCATTGTCATCATGAGTCGTACAGTAATAAACAGCCTCATCTTCTGGTAGAACATTGGAGATGGTCAACGTGGCCAAATTGGAGGCAGAATCATAAGAACCCGAAAATCGCTGAGGGATTCCAGAAGGTCTCATGGAATGTTTATAGATTATTGGTAAGGGTTGAGAGCCAGGTTTCTGTTGATACCAGCACAAAGTGTAGCTGGTAATACTACCACCTGCCATGGCGCAGGGGATCCTGACTGTTCCTCCATAGGATACTGACAGAGAAGCTGGTTGAGTCATAGTGAACTGGGCCAAGGTGCCTGCAGGGGGAAGAAAAGGGATGAAATGCAATTGAGATGCAATCAGAGGGAAATGTCTTGATTCAGATGAAAGAAAAGGAAGAAAAGGGGTGAGGAGAAGGGAATAATTCCAGGAAAGTAGAACTGTTCCAAGGAAGAGGAGAAGATCCTTGATCTTTGCCAGTCAACAGGATACTTTACCAATGAAGCAGGTGGGGAGGAAGAGGAGGAAGAAAAAAGGTTGGGCCATGGCAGAGAAATGAGCAAGCACTGATCTTCTGAAGCCAACGTTCCTTCTCGGTGGACCTCTTCTAGTCATGCTTAAATTGAGCTGCAAGAAAGAGAGGCTGCAAAGACATGCAAATACCCTTCCTCTTTCTCCCTTTTAAACCCTCTAGATTTATTTCCAGGACAAACGCAGGCGGTGATTGGCAGGAGATTTCATTGGTGAGTCTCCACTGAAGGTGGAAGGGTAGAGAGTCCAACTCCATCTCTCTTCCCTTAGTATCCTGAACTGATCTGTCTTTGGGATTCCCAGATTTCACTGTACTAGACCCTAAGCAAAAGATCTCCTGGGCAGATGGACCATTGCAAAGAGGTCGTCCATGCAGTAAGCTACTCCCATGACATGGAAGCTTTAGAAGGAGGACTAGAAACTTAAATGATGCCCAGAAGTGTATTGGGAGCCAGTGCAACTCAGGAAACAGAGGTGTGACCTGGATTAACAGACCCCTTTTCGACTATTTCCAGCTTATGGATACTCTTCAAGGGCAACCCCATTGGATGAACATTGCAGTGGTCCATTTGGGAGGTCACCCAAAGTTTACCTTCCCAATTCAGGGAAGTGACCTGAGTTTGAGGTTGGTGTGGGGTGTGCTAAAAGCAAAGGGGTGGGCTTCACCCAAAACACACTTAACCCCCTCCCCAAATGCAATTCAGCATATTGTCATTGCCATTAAGGGAAATGAATCAGGTAGCTGAAAGTACACCTTCTGTACAGTGGCTCCTCGATTTACGACCACCACTGATGCCATAATTTCTGTGGCTAAGCAAGGCGGTTCCTCTAAGAGTCACATTCACTTTTACAATGTCTTCGTCATGGTTGTTAAAACACTGCAGTTGTTAAGTGAATCATGTAGTCGTTAAGGGAATCTGGTTCCCCCTTTGGCTGTGTGTGTATATTGCAAGCTGTGATGGTCATAGAAGGGGGTCACATGAGAAGAGGATGCTCAAACTGTCAAAAATATATTGGAACCAATTTCACTGTATTTATCTTTTTCAAAGATAATAAAGGCTAGACTACTAGAATTCCGTGGCTGTGTGCAATTCTTTTGTGAAATCAGTTTTGAAGCCAATGCAACTTCTCTTATTGAATTTGCTTCTCAGAAGCTGGCTGGGAAGGTCATGGGGGGGGGGGCAGGCACTTGAAAAGAGGATGCCAAAAATGTTGAAAATATATTCCCTTGCTGTGTGCAATTCTTCTGTCAAACCTTCCGCAACCTGTGTTGAGCGAAGCCTTCAAGGACGGCTGAGACACCTTCTGGTTTTTGTCACAGTTCCCCATCAAGTGCAATCACTGTGCTCTGAGAATTGGCATCATTAGATAAACAGTAATAGTCAGCCTCATCTTCTGGTTGAACGTTGGAAATGGACAAAGTGGCTGTGTTAGAGGAAACATCAACAGAACCCGAAAATCGCTCAGGGATTCCAGATGGCCTCTCACTATCTTTATAGATCACTGCTAGGGGTTTAGTGCCAGGTTTCTGCTGATACCAGCTCACATAGCGGTCAGAAAAACTACCACCTGTCCTGGTACAGGTGATCCTGACTGTTCCTCTTGGGGATACTGACACAGAAGGTGGTTGAGTCATAGTGAACTGGGCCAAGGAACCTGCAGGGGGAAGAAAAGGGATGAAATGAAGCTGAGATATAACCGGAGGAATAAGTTTTAATTCAACGGAAAGGAAGGAAAAAAGGGACTAAGAGAAGGGAATAATTCCACAAACACAGAAATCTTCCAAGGATCAGAGGATGCTTGATCTTTGCCAGTCAATAGGATACTTTACCAGTGAAGCAGGTAAGGAAGAAGAGGAGGAAGAGAAACTGTTGGGCCATGGCAGAGAAATGGGCAAGGACTGATCTTCTGAAACCAAAGTTCCTTCTAGGTGGACCTCTTCTCCTCACGCTTAAGTTGAGCTGCAAGAAAGAGAGGCTGCAAAGCTATGCAAATACCCTTCCTCTTCCTTCCTTTTAAAGCCTCTAAATCTATTTCCAGGACAAGGTCAGGAGATGATTGGCAGGAGATTTCATTGGTGAGTTTCCACTGAAGGAGGAAGGAGGAAGGGTAGAGAGTCCAACTCCATCTCTCTTCCCATAACTTCCCGAACTGATCTGTCTTTAGGATTCCCAGATTTCAGCATGGGAACCTAAGCAAAGGATCTGATGGGCAGATGGACAATTGGAAAGAGGCGGTCCCTGAAGTCCGCTGCCCCCCCCCCAATGCCACGAAAGCTTTAGAAGGAGGACTAGAAACTTAAATGACACCCAGAAGTGTATTGGGAGTCAGTGCAGCTCCGGAAGTACAGCTATAACTGGATTAACAGACAACTTTTCAACTAAAGTGGCTGGCAGGAGATTTCATTCCCTCCTTGGTGAATGGATAGAAGATCCAACTCCACTTCTCTTTCCAGAACATCCGGAATTGATCTGCCTTTTGTATTCTCACATTTCAGTGTTGCTGGAACCTAAGCAAAGGAGTGGATGGACAGGTAGACCCCTGGAAAGAGCTGGTCTCCCCGTTAAGGTGCCCCCATGCCATGAAAGCTATTAAAGCGTCACCAAAAGCATATTGGGAGTTAGGGTAGCTCAGGAGGCAAAGGTGTGACCTGGGCTACTGATACTTTTTCAACTACCGTATTTTTCGGAGTATAAGACACTCCAGAGTATAAGACGCAGCTTGGTTTTTGGGGAGGGAAATAAGAAGAAGAAAAATTCTGCCTCTGCTTACTAGCATCCATGGTATTCACATGACACATGATAACAAGGTCAGTCAGTGAATAGGCATAGCAACCAAGTCAGCCAAGGAGAGCTATTTTGACTCTGAAACAGTCCTTGCCGTGTGAGCAACAAGGAGACAGGAAGGAGCCTGGCTTAGCCGAGAACTGAAAGTGAAACTGCTTGTGTTTTGCTTGCATTTACGGCTGCCTTGGAAAATCTGCTTTTGGTATTGTATTGTACATTATTATTATTTTGAATCCTACTGAATCAGTTACTGTGCTTTCTGAATGTGATTGTCTCCCCTCCTTGTGACCCATTTTTTGCTCCCAGGCAGCTTCAGGGAGGACTACTAGGCCCAAAATGGGGCAGAAGGGTGACTCACCCACCCTCCCCTTTGTGGCCCATTTTTGCTCCCAGGAGGCTTCAGGGAGGCCTACTAGGCCCAGAACGGGGCACAGGGGAGTCTGCCCGCCCATTGGCCCATTTTTGCTCCTCAGGGAGGCCTACTAGGCCCAAAATGGGGCAGAGGGAGTCTGCCCCCCCCTTTGGCCCATTTTTGTTCCCAGGAGGCTGCAGGGAGGCCAGAGCAGCTTAGCAAAGTTCTCCCCGTCTTCTCATTTAAAGTCTTGGGAGGTCAGATGTCCTATATGCTTCCTTCCTGGAGAGGAATGATTGCGGGTCCAACCATTTTGGCTCAATTTTTGCTCAACATGTAATTGAAATACATTTAACTGTTGTTGTTTTCAGTTGAGTTCAGTCTTCAGTTCCGTTCCCTTTCTCTCTTAGCGAACGTGTTTCACTTTCAAAAGTACACCTGCCTGCATTCTAATGGGACAGGTGATTGGCAGATAAATGTAATCAATAAACGTAAACAATAAAAAGAAATAACATTGGACAATGATCCTTTTTGTCATTAGCTAGTGTTTGCAGGTTTTGTGGTCTTCATTTTATTATTATATGGATCTCTGGATAAATATTTGGGAATCCTAAGAGAGGATTTAATTTGAAATTGTACACGAACAATGGAAATCATCTCTGTTCTCCGTAGCATTTTATAATCTCCCCATTGCACAAACTGCAGGACATAAACCCCTTCCCCTCAAGCTCCATTTGCGATGGAAATGATATATTCCTTGATCTTTTCATGCTACTGAAAATGTAGGCTGCCTAATCAAAGAAGTGAACATAGAATAACAGAGTCGGAAGGGATCTTGGAGGTCTTCTAGTCCAACTCTCCCACTTAGGCAGGAAACCCTACACTACTTCAGATGAATGGTTATCCAACATCTTCTTAAAAACTTCCAGTGTTGGGGAATTCACAACTCCTGGAGGCAAGTTGTTGCACTGATTAATTGTTCTCACTGTCAGGATATTTCTCCTTAGTTCTAAGTTGCTTCTCTCCTTGATTAGTCCTTAAAGGGAATGTTCTGGTTTCACATGGCTGTTGAAACCTGTGGTGGGATTCAAATAATTTAACAACTGGTTCTCTGCCCTAATGACCAGTTGGGTAGACGCGGCTCAGTGGTCATGTGACTGGGTGGGCATGGCAAACTCAACGTCACTCACGTCGATGGGCGCTTCGTCTTAGCTGTTACAATGTAATAAGGGTTAACCGGAGAGGCAATTTCTGTAAGCAAGGCAATAAAAATTAGTCTAGAAACAACACCAGAATATTTCCTTCCTCCCTAACTTACAGGATTAGCCTTGTAAAGTGGAAAAAAATAAAATAAAATTTCTTCCAACAACCGGTTCTCCGAACTTCTTAGAAAGTTAATAATCGGTTCTCCTGGATAGGTGCGAGCTGGCTGAATCCCACCACTGGTTGAAACCAATCCTATTGAGATCTCCATGTTGCTGCTAATATAATCAGGCAGCCAAAGTCCACTTAGAGTATCATATGTTATATTTTATATCTTACAAGCAGATAATCCGACGTTGCCTGGGTATTTATTTATAGGGGGGAAATTTATAGGGACCAAATGTAATTTCTAATGTTGGATTTTTCCCCCTTACCAGAGGGAGTCCCCTTGTGGAGTACTGTGAAGCCGTTAGCATGGCAACTCCATTGCGCTGTACAGTAGAAGCTATTTTACGACAGTACAGTAGAAACCATTTTAAGCCACAACAGGCTATATCTTAACAGAACACACCTCCCGAGAGGTTTTAGGGTCCCTTACCCCCCCACAGTATTTGTCTCCAGAGAGTAAGTCATCTGTGTACCAAGTTTGGTTGAAATTGCTCGAGGCGTTTCAGACTTATGCTGGAACATACACAGATACAGCCATTTTTATAGATATAGATATGTTAATAATAGTTCCGTGATATTCAGCAGATGCCACCTACCCCAGCAGGAAAAGGACAATGGATCCATTTCTACCATTCCTGTAGATCTTTTCAAAGCTTAAGAACCTCAAGATTTCTTTTTTGATCTTAGAGCTCCTCCTGGTGGCAAGGCTTTTGAATCACTACCTTGGATTCAGTTGGGTGAGAAGGTTCTTCAGCTTGAATGAATCAAACAGACGTTCAGACCAACAAAGAGTTTCCTCCAATGGGAGGTGGTGACAGATGCAGCAAAATATCTGTGGTTTCCGGAATCTGAATGACCGTTAACCACAAATAAGAAGTATGGTGAGATAGACGCAACCCTCACACACAAATAGTTTCCTGTTGGCTGAAGTTGGTCGAGATACTTGCAGTTATCTTTTTGCATGTATCTTCATCTTCAAAGTGGCCACATGACTTTCTCTTTCAGGCTCCTCTCCCTGGAAATTGATGGTCTAATTGATCAACTCAACCCACCCCTGTGCGTTTCAACCGGGACCCTGTCTAATTAAACCTAGTTTGGATACAGACCGAGAATTCCATAGGAACAACATTGGAATGAAATTGAATGAAATGGAATGGAATAGAATAGAATGGAATAGAATTAATGGAAGGGAGGGGAGGGGAGGGGAGGGGAGAACAGAACAGAATAGAATTCTTTATTGGCCAAGTGTGATTGGAAACACAAGGAATGTCTTTGGGGCATATGCTCTTTGTGTACATAAGGAGAATAAAATGCATTCATCAAGAATAAAAAGATATAACACTTAGTGATAATCAAGCTTACTAATAGACTATCAAATTGTACTACGAAACAAATAAAAACAATAGAAATTGAAAGATACAAGCAAAATGGTTATAGTCATAAGTGGGGAGACATAGATACTAGGAAGGAAGACAAGAATAGCTACAGTCTTAGTAAATTATTGACAGTCTTGTGGGAATTAGTTGTTTAGCAGAGTGATGACATTCGGGGGGGGGGGAAACTGTCCTCGTGTCTAGTTGTTCTGGTGTGCAGTGCCCTATAGCATTGTTTTGAGGTTAGAAGTTGAAACAATTTGTGTCCAGGATGCGAAGGGTTTGTAGATATTTTCACAGCCCTCTTTTTGACTCGTGCAGTGTGCAGGTCCTCAATGGAAGGCAGGTTGACAGCCATTGTTTCTTTCTGAAGTTCTGATTAACCTTTGAAGTCTGTGTCTGTCTTGTTGGGTTGCAGAGCCAAACTAGACAGTTATGGAGGTGCAGATGACAGACTCAATCATTCATCTATAGAAAAGAATCAGCAGCTCTTTGGATAGTTTGAGCTTTCTGATTTGGCACAAAAAGAACATTCTTGGTTGCGCATTTTAAATGTCCATTCACAGAGGAAGGGGGAGGATTCAGAATGCAAATGTCACATCTGAATCCCAAGTTCTGCCAAGTGTTTTCCCAATTGAACTCAATGATTGATCAGAGCTAGAGAACATCTTCAGACCTTAAGTTGAATCCGTCAGCCAGCTCGTCATCTCTTACCAGCTGTCGTGAATGAATTCCCCGAGGGGTAGAGCTTTTGTGTTCATTTTTCCATATTGTGTAGCACAGTGGTATTCTGAACCTGTGGATGATAGGCAATAATAGGTGGCTTCATCTGCTGCTTGGACCTCAGAGATGGTTAGATAGCAGGCGTTAAGACCAGCATCTTTGGAAGCCGCAAATCTATCTGAGACTCCGGTTTTCCTTCTTTGATTGGATTCATCTTTATAATACAGAAGGTATTTGGGAGGGTTTGGCAGTTGGTGCTGAAGCCAGCTTACGGTGTGGGTTGCCATGGTGCCACTGGAAAGGGTGCAAGAGATCTGAACGGCTTTCCCCAGGGATGCCGAGACGGAGACAGGCTGGGCGAATGAGACCGTTGCATCTCCTGCAAGTTGGAAGACACAAGCACACACCGCACAGATCAGGATAAGGTGCTCCTTTCTGGAAGTTCTTGAGATGATGCTGTGATACCAGGAATCCTGGAATGCATCCTTCGGTTGGACAAGCAGCAGAAGAGAGCACGTTGCTCTTTGATCTCCTTGAGATGAAAGCTATCCTGTTTCCACCTGCCTCCGTTTCCTCTCGCTGCCCATTACACCTAGAATTGCCACTCCAAATTCTTCTGTGAAACCTCCAACCTTCAGTCCTTCCTCAAAAACTCACTTTGTCTAGCTAACATTTGGGTCATCCAAGTATTCTGCTCAACTGAGACCCGTTGGTTAAAAGAAGGGTGGTAGCTGCTCTCATAGAGAACCAGAGATGACCTCAGAGAAGGTCTGCAGAAACCCAAGCATGCTTGAAGCATGGACTTCAAATCCATGGACCCTTGGAAACATGGACAACATTAAGAAGCTGGAACGCAGTTCTCACTCGTTCCCCAGGAAGACAAAACAGCTTTTCAAGATTGTGTTAACCTACATCAACAAAGTAGAGGTATCAAATTCGTGGATTCCCTTTTTCTCATCTGGCCAATTTGAAGGACAAACAGGTCCACTCTCCACCCATGATTCTATATTCTCTTTTCTAGCCTTTCCTTGTTGTGTTTCTTAGCGCCGTAAGCTCCTTACCAGATCTATTTTCCCTAAATCACCCTCTGAATGAAAAGGTTCTCTCGCCCATCAATCCCTAATGGGACCAACTGATCGTGGCTTAAGGTCTGCCAGATCCGTAAGATCCAAGTGCAATTAATTTAACCTGCATTTATCCCCCCCCCCCCAACTCCCTCATAATATCTCCCACAATTCATTTAAACCTGCATTTATTCCCCTTTCCGTCATATCATCCAATAATGGAGCAATTTGCAGCCAAAGTTTGGGCATAAAAATATTACCCCAAGTGTTTGCAGTCAGGAGCGCCAAAAGCAAGAATGAAGAAGCTAGCAGGGACATATTAGAAATCAGTTTTGCAAAGTTTTGCAATCTCTATTTTTTTAAAAAAAAAAAAGGAAAAAACTATCTCTGATAAAAATGTTGATTTGATGGCAATGGCAGAGAAATGTTGAAAATACAACTAATTATAGACCAGCCCCCCCCCCAAGAATGCAAATGAACTCCCACCCCTTGGGGTATTTGCATATAAGTTCCCCAAACTGTAGGGAAGCATTAATAAGGAGAGTTACCAGCAGTGTTGGTATAGCCAGCTTATGCTGGTTTGTGACAGTCCGTTGTTAATTTTGGGGGATGTTTGATAGGCAGCTGAAAGCAAAGTTGGCCCTCTGCAGCTGTAGCACCCTTTAGCTGTTTGGCAGCTGGCAATGAAGCACAGTGGGTAGAGCCTCTGTTAAAAGTTTACCAGCACATCACTGGTGATACTGCTTCAGTTACAACTGTAAGGAAACCTTTCTTTCTTTTTCTTTCTTTCTTTCTTTCTTTTCTTTTCTTTCCTTTCTTTTTTTTTTTTTCTTTTTCTCTTTTCCTTCCTTCCTTCCATTCTTCCATCCATCTTTCCTTCCCTCTTTTTACTTTTTCTTTCCATTTTTCCTTCCCCTTCTATTTTCTTTTCTTTCCTTCTATTTTTTCTTTCCTTTTTTGTTTTCTTTTTTTCTTTTCCTTCTCTCTCTCTCTTTCTCTCTCTCCCTCCCCACTCTCTCTCCCTCTCTCTCTCTCCTCTCCCTCCCCTCTCTCCCTCTCTCTCCTTTCCTCTCTCTCTCCTCTCTCTTTCTTCCTCCCCCTCTCCCTCCCTCTTCCTCTCTCTTCTCCTCTCTCTCTCTCCCCTCTCTCCTCTCTCTCTCTCTCTCTCTCCCCTCTCTCCCTCTCTCTCTCTCTCTCCCTCCCGTCTCTCTCTCCTCTCCTCTCTCCCCTCTCTCCCTCTCCTCTCTCTCTTCTCCCTCCCCCCTCTCTCTCCTCTCTTTCCTCCCCCCTCTCCCTCTCTCTCTCCTCTCCTCTCTCCTCTCTCTCCCCCTCCCGTCTCTCTCCTCTCTCTCCTCTCCTCTCTCTCCTCTCTCTCTCCTCTCTCTCTCTCTCCCTCTCTCTCTCTCTCTCTCTCCCTCTCTCTCTCTCTCTCCCTCCCCTCTCCCTCTCTCTCTCCTCTCTCTCTCTCTCTCCCTCCCCTCTCTCCCTCTCTCTCTCTCTCTCCCCTCTCTCTCTCCTCTCCTCTCTCTCTCTCTCCTCTCCTCCTCCCTCTCCCTCCCTTTCTCTCTCTCTCTGGAAAGCTTGGAATTCAGAAGCAGCTAGAGAGCTGGCCAGTCCCGGTACAAATGTTTAAAAACCCAAAGTGACACAGTCTACTTCTGAAAACGAAAGCCTTCAAATGTTTGCTTATAGGGGGGGGGGGCAAACATAGCTTGTGCGATCACCAAAGAAGAGGGAAGGCATTTCTGGTTCTCTGCATTAGCCAAACGACTCCTCGCCAATCAGGTTTTGGGCAAACCCCCATTTGGAGAACGAAGGGACAGACCTTGTGTTGAATTATCAGGATGTCTTTTTTTTTTCCCCTCCCAAGGTTGCCTCATCCTTGGCAGGCTGGGAGCGTTAATCTCCAAGGTCCAGATCTGCATTGCCAGACTTAACCTGACACTACTGCCCTTGCGAGCTTTATGCAATATGCTAAGATCTAAATTAAGACCCAGCAAAGGGCCATGCGGTTAAGCTGAACCTTTTTCCACCTCTCTCCCCTCCCGTCGCCTACGCACTGTTATCTCCCACATCTGAAGAAAGTCCAGCATTTACCAACCGGAAAATAACAATGCAAGGCCCTGTAGTTGGAATGAGTCCAACCGTTGGTTCCTCTTGGTCCTACCAACATTCTCTTCCACAACAGAAAATATGAAGTGGACAAGTGGAGAACCTCCAGCCCATGGGTCAAAGTGGGTCACTCCTCTCTTTTAAGTTCCGTTATGGCCCATTCTTGTGTCAGGTTCCGGGGTTAGCAAACAAGGAATAAACAAACCAACAGCTTAATGCATATAAAGAGGATATATAATGTATTAATACAGATGGATTCGGAAACAGAATTAGTTAAAGATTGTATGATAAAGTGGGCTCAAAATATTGAAGAACCAATAATGTTGGACACATGGGAAAGAATATGGGTAAGAAATGTGAAATTTACACAAGCTCAAAACTTGAGAGAAAATTTTACAAGATGTTCTATAGATGGCATTCAGATCCTAAAAAGCTGCTTCTATGTATCCGAATGTACAGCCTAAATGTTGGAGGTGTGGTTCTCTCGATGCTACATATTATCATATATGGTGGACCTGCCAAAAGGTTAAGGCATTCTGGATAAAAATGGTGGATTATGCAAAATATCTTTAAAAGAAGGATAAAGTTCACTCCTCAGTTATTTTTACTAGGTATATGTACTGACTTTACAGTGGTAGAGACTAACTTGATTCTGCACCTAATAACGGCAGCAAGACTGTTGGTGGCGCAATATTGGAAGAAGGAAGACTTGCCTACAACTCAAGAATGGACATTGAATGTTACGAACTTAGCCGAGATGGCTAAAATGTCGGCATATCTTAAAGACCACTCAAATGAGAGATACAAACGAGACTGGAAAAAATGACTATATACAAAATAAATACGGGACCAAGAAATTCAAGTTAGCCTATGCTTAAGATCAGAAATGATTTAAATTGTTTAAAGTTAATTCAGCAAGAAGAAGCTAAGATCAATGTAGAGATGTCATTAATTTATTTATTTCTTTTTTCTCAATAGATTTTAGACTGTGTTTGTTAGAAATCCATACCGTGTACAGGTTCTGGGAAGTCGGGGGGGGGGAGAGGAGGAGGGGGGAGGGAGGGAGGGGTATACATTAGGCTAGACAAGAATTTTGGTGGTAAACTAGAACTATTTTGACACACAAAAAAATTGTACTCCGATGTCTTACTGATTGAGGAATGATGAAATGTTTGTTTTAAAAGAAATAAAACTTTTGAAACCCCCCCCCCAAAAAAAAACCAACAGGTCGTTGGATTGTATTGTTCTCCAGAGTGAATTGAATTCAGAGCTATTGCTGAGTGCTCCCCTCCGTTTAAGTGATACCACGGCTCCTCCCCACCTCCTCCTCTCCCCCCGCAGGCTTAACTGGAATGGAGCTTGTCCCATGCACAGATGCTAAGCGCAGCTCAGTGTACATGCCTCTGAATCCAAACAACAGCTGAGAGTCGGGTATCAGCTGAGAGTCGGGTATCAACTGCTCGGCTAACAGGAACAGCAGCTGTCAGCCTTTGACAACTCCTTATATGTTGGCACCAGTTTCTCATCAGCCAATCAGGCTCAGCAGCTCCTGTGTCAGGCACGGACCAGAGTGAAACCTGGACGCAGCACTCCCAAGCTGTTTTCGCTGGCAGAGGGTTGCAGGACGCCATCCTGGCCGAAAACAGAGCTCGGGAACCCATTTTCACCAGCAGAGCATTCGGGCCACCACGGACGCCCATGATATGAGTGACATCAAGCTGGCCACGCCCACTCTGTGTATCATTTCCCCCCCCCCCCCCAACTCTGATACGGCCCTCAATGAAATCGAGTTTGACACCCGTGTGCTAAAACATCATATGGCTTGCTTGTACACAGTGCGGGATTTTGGACCTGAATTCGCCAAGCCCAGGGGTGTGCGATTGGTGGCCCGTGGGCCGGGTGCGTCATGCATAGGCCACGCCCACCCCAGCTCCACAAAGGGGGGAAGCGTCATGTTACGTCACATGACGTCAGCGTGACTGCGCGAGTTTGACACCCGTGACCTAGTCCAACGTGTCCACCAAAATTTCAGTAGGCAGCCATTCCAAATCAAACCCCAATGCCCAAGATCAACCATCATCCTTTCCTTCCTAAACACAATGCCTTCTGCTGGAATTACGAGCATTGTAACCCTGCCGGGTCCAAATTTGGAGAAAGATCTGTTAGATGCCATCCTTCAAAAATCTTCACACTCAATTCCTGGACAGACTTGTTTGGCTAATTCTACAGGTAATTCCCCGAGTTACGACCACAATGGTTCCCAAAATTTCCACTGCTAAGTGAGTGAAGTGAGTTTCGCCCCATTTTACAACTTTTCTTGCCACATTTGTTAAGTGAATCACTGCAGTTGTTAAGTGAGTAACCCGGTCGTTGAGTGAACCTGGATTCCCCGTTGACTTTGCTCACCAGGACACCGCAATGGTCGTAAATACGAGTCAGCTGCTGGGTTTTGATGCTGCAAGAGTTATGATGTGTGAAAAAACAGTTGTAAGTCGCTTTCTTCTAGTGCTGTTGTAACTTTGAGCTACAAGTGAACCGTTGTAAATCAAGGACTACCTGTATATCCCTCTTTTAAACCCCCGATTCGCACGGACGTAAACAAACAGGAGCCGGCACTCAGATGCTAGCTTTAAATAAACCACCTGCTTTTATTTGACTTCCCTCTGTACAAAAATCAATTTTGTCCTTGCATTTGAAAACCTTTCCGTGCTTATAAATCTACAACTGAGAAAACCAGGTTGAGCTGGCCAGGTTCTCTGCTAATTCTCCTGTGTCCCCGTGTTGACCTTCCTCGTTTCTTCAGAGAAGGGAAGCCACACCTGCAAAAGAGAGACAGGAGAAGTTGGCCTCAACTTGCAAGATGGTTTTCATCCAAGCGATGGAGAGACCCTGGCGGCAGAGAGCTCTGAATTGCACCCAAGGATGGACAGGGAATGCGAATGGATTTCTGTCTCCCCCCCCCCACCCCATCAAGCAGAGTTCTAACATTTCAGATCTTTATTTGGGAAAGTGAAAGGGAGGGAGGGAGGGAGGAGGGAGGGAGGGAGGAGGGAAGGAAGGAAGGAAGGAAGGAAGGAAGGAAGGAAGGAAGGAAGGAAGGAAGGAAGGAAGGAAGGAAGGAAGGAAGGAAGGAAGGAAGGAAGGAAGGGAGAAGAATACTTTATTGTCATTGTACGTATATACACAGTATACCCATACAACAAAATTCATATAACACCAGAGACCAGGCCCAACACACATGACAATCCACACACACACCCACACACACCAAAAATTCCACACCCCTAAACCACCCAAGGGAAGGAAGGAAGGCAGGAAGGAAGGAAGGCAGGAAGGAAGGAAGGCAGGAAGGAAGGAAGGGGAAAGGAAAGGAAAGGAAAGGAAAGGAAAGGAAAGGAAAGGAAAGGAAAGGAAAGGAAAGGAAAGGAAAAGGAAAGGAAAGGAAAGGAAAGGAAAGGAAAGGAAAGGAAAGGAAAGGAGGATTAAAGCTGAGTGGCTGGTGGTGACAATCTAACCCAGTGGTAGTCAAACTGGTCCATACCGCTCACTAGTGGGCGTTCAAGCTTTCATGGTGGACAGTAGGGGTTTGCTGTAACTCTGCTTTATAAATTTTATAAAGTTACTTCCCTACTTTATAAATCACCATTACTCTGGAACTGGTGGGTGGTTAGAAATTTTTACTACTAACAGAGATACAAAAGTGGGAGGTAGGTATAAAAAGGTTGACTACCCCTGATCTAACCCATTGCTGCTTTGCCATCAACAGGAGGAAAATGTATATCTATATATCTGTCTCTGTCTCGTGTCTGTCTGTCTGTCTGTCTCTCTCTGTCTCTCTATCTTTGTATCTATCTATCTATCTATCATTTATCATCTATATTATCTATCTATCTATCTATCTATCTATCTATCTATCTATCTATCTAATCATCTATCAATCTTATTGACTTATTTTGAGGATGAGCTTACTCTGTTGAGATTCTTAGCCAGTGGGAACCATTATTTTCACTCCTGGAGCCTCTCAGTAGCTCTTACCTAGCCTTCTCCTGTTCATTGCGTACTGTGACATTATTTCATTCCGTACATACTTTCTCCTCCTCAAAATAGTGGCAGTAGCTGGTACAGAGCCCAGAGGGGCTGGATCAATAAAAACCAGTGCTCATTGTAAAGAGGATTGCATTTCAGCAAACAATCGTCCCCATTTGACTTAAGAATCAAACGGAAGCCCCATTCCCTTGGGGACCTTACGAGAATAAGGCAGGCTCAAGGGTGACTCAGCCTTCCATCCTTCCGTGGTGGGTAAAATGAGGACCCAGATTGTTGGGGGCAAGAGGCTGACTCTGTAAACCGCTTAGAGAGAGGGCTGGAAAGCACAGTGGATATGTAAGTCTAAGATAGAGATAAGATTTGTGGAGCCTTCATGCGCTCATCCTCCAAAGGTGTTTCTCAACCTTGGCGGTTGGAAGATGGGTTGACTTCAACTCTCCAAATCCCCCAACCAACAAGGAATTATCTGGGAGTTGAAGTCCACCCATGTTCAAGCTGCGAAGGTTGAGAAACACTGCTCTCATATGACCTGATAGCAATGGCCCTTTGGTTCCTACATAGGCCAAAGAGGTCCGAATTTTGAACTCAAGAATTAATGGGCTCATGTTTGCCCTCGGGATTCAAAACAAGGATTGTATCAGAGGATTTCGACCTCCACCACAGAGCTAAAAGGGACCATTTGGGTGGAAGAGCGACTTTAAAAGCACCATCAAAAGAGCTAAAGTTCAAGGATTCCCCCCTACGACAAAAGATCTCCATAAACATACATTCTGGGTTGCTTTGCTTATCATCTCGTTTACCTATTTTGTATTATCACCACCTTATTCTTTTCTTTTCTTTTCACCTTCTCTATTTCTTTCCTTCCTCCTCTCCTTACCCTTTCCTTCTTCCCTTGCCTCTCCCCTACTCCTCTTTTCCTCTTCCCCTTCCTATACTCTCTCCTTCTCTTTCTCTCCCTTCCACCCATCTCTCCTTACCTCTTTCTTTTTTCCCTCCTCTTCCTCTCATTCTCTCCGCCTCTCTCCCTTTCTCTTTCTGTTGTTATAGGAGTCTCTTTCAAACCTCAGTTTGTTTTCTTGGGATGAAATTTCCGCAAACTCCGATATATTTAGTACCATTTCTTATTCCCTTACCTCTCCCCTACTCCTCTCTTCCTCTTCCCCCTCCTACCCTCTATCCTTCTCTTTCTCTCCCTTCCCACCTTCCTCTCCTTTCCTCTTTCTTCCTTCTCTCCCTCTCTTCTCCTCTCTTCCTTTCCTGTTAATGTGGTTATCGCTTTTCAACTCTGAACTGGTGTATTTTCGGGGATGGTATTCCCGCAAACCCTGTTATAATTTTTTTTAATGCTTATAATTTTATGCTTATCCTTTCTTATTCCCTTTTCTTCATTATCATGTCCTAGCTATGTTTTTCTCTCTCTACCTCATTCTTGAACATAGATATTAATTCCACATTTCTTTATGTGGAAAAATAAAGATGCAAAAGTGATAAACAAGAATAATAACTATGTGAATGTATACTTGTAACTCTACATAAGAGAATAAAAATAATATATATATATATATATATATTTAAAAAGGTCTCGAGAAACAGAATGGCCTTCTAAAAAAACTACTGTGTTTCCCCGAAAATAAGATAGAATTGTATTTTCTTTTGACACACATACACACACACACAAAATAAGCGCTTGAGCCGAGGTGGCGCAGTGGTTAAATGCAGCACTGCAGGCTACTTCAGCTGACTGCAGTTCGGCTGTTCAAATCTCACCGGCTCAAGATTGACTCAGCCTTTCATCCTTCCGAGGTGGGTAAAATGAGGACCCGGATTGTTGGCGGCAATATGCTGACTCTGTAAACCGCTTAGAGAGGGCTGAAAGCCCTATGAAGCGGTATATAAGTCTAACTGCTATTGCTATTGTTACTTTCGGGAAGGTCTTATTATCTTTGAGGTGCAGGAGGCGGTGAGTGTGGTCACCTCATGGCTGCTGCTGTGTTGCAATATTTTCAGGGAGGGCTTATTTTAGTGGATGCGCTCCGAAGTCCCGATCGGGCTTATTTTCCAGAGAGGTCTTGTTTTGGGGAAAACAAGAGTTAGTAGACGATCAGGTCCTTATGATGCCTCTCCAACGTAGTCTGCTGATTTCTAAACCACCTGACTGCCCACCCACGGACCAAATTTGAATCCGCCATCAATTTAGCTACTTCGGAGCATCTGAGGAAGTTGAGGTACAGCTCACAAAAGCTAACGCCTTTTTCATAAATTGTGGGGCAACTGTTCTGACCGAGGCTTCCCAAGAGCCTGAAGCAAACTCCTCATCCCGACAAAAAACCCTTTTATTAATTTGCTATGAATTCTGCTCATTCATCTCCAGCAAAATCTTTCAAGGGAGGATTTACAGTCACCGACCTTCTCTGGCTTGGAAAACTGCCAGGCCGATCCCTGCAAAACTTGGCAAAGAGTCTCGGAGAGTCACAAACCAATGAAACGAACTAATGGTCTCCTGCAAACTCCACTCCCCTTTCGCTCCTCTTTTATTTCCTCTGGGAGGAGCCATGCACAGTCCACCTGTGGCCTTACTCCCAAGTCGACACCTGTTCTTTAGCTGCTCCCTTCGTCTGGCAACTCTGCGCATGCACACACTGGGAACAGGCTCCAGCTGTTCGTCTGCCCCACTGATGTCTGGCTCCGAAGGCAGCTGATAACTGGCATAGGGCTCTCCCCCCCCCCCCCCCGCCTCCAACACAGAGCCCTCATCAGAGCCTTCCCCAGACTCCAGGACTGGCCCAGGTTCCTCCCCAACCCTCCTCACTGTCCGAATCTGCCACCAGCTCCACTGGCGGGCCACAACAGCAACCAGACTCCTTCCAACCTTCGCCAAGATATCTCCTTTCTCCTCCACCATGGTAATACTCACCACTGGCTTGCTTGCATTGCTTCAAGGCTTCGTTGAAGCCCTCGCACAAGGTCAGGTCACTCTGGTTAGTAGCACAATCCAGGAACTGCCTCATCTCGTAGAGGCAAGGTCCATACTGGGATGGCTGGTGGGTTGGTATCTGCCGGGATTCCTAGAGGCAGCCAAGGAAGAGACGGAAGAAAATGCAATTTAAAAAAAAAAAAACCAGATTGTGCAGAAATGGATAAGTTGACATTAAAGATAAAGAAGATACGGAATGTTTTTTAACATGGGATTTGAGAGCCCAGGTGGCGCAGTGGTTAGGGTGCAGTACTGCAGGCCACTTCAGCTGACTGTTATCTGCAGTTCAGCGGTTCTAATCTCACCGGCTCAAGCTTGACTCAGCCTTCCATCCTTCCAAGGTGGGGGAAATGAGGACCCAGACTGTGGGGGCGATATGCTGACTCTGTAAACCGCTTAGAGAGGGCTGAAAGCCCTATGAAGCGGTATATAAGTCTAACTGCTATTGCTATTGCTATTTATCAAAGGCTGGATAATAGAGGGGGAAAATAGAAACTGGAGAACTTTATTAAAGGCAAAAGTTTCCTTCGCACATATCTGCTCGTCGTTCCCGACTCTAGGGGGTGGTGCTCATCTGCGTTTCAAAGCCGAAGAGCCAGCGCTGTCCGAAGGAGTCTCCGTGGTCATGTGGCCGGCATGACTCAACGCCGAAGGCGCACGGAACGCTGTTCCCTTCCCACCAAAGGTGGTTCCTATTTTTATACGTGATTTCGAACTGCAAAGTTGGCAGAAGCTGGGACAAGTAACAGGAGCTCACCCCGTTACGCGGCGCTAGGGATTCGAACCTCTGAACTGCCGACCTTTCTGATGGACCTGACTCCGTTTACCACATGTTGTGAGTTCCTTCAACGCGAGTCTCACCTGGACAGGGCTGCTAGCCACTTTGGCCGGCTGGGAGGAGCTGCTGTCGCCACTGAACGCTCCTGTGAGAGCGCCTCCCACCACGTGGCCCACGGCGGAGCCCACGGCCACCCCTGCTGCCGTGGTAGCCATCTGGGCCATCAAGCCCGGTTGTTGAGGCTGAGTCGGGGCAGTCATGGCGGAAGGAGGCGGATGAGCAGGAGGCGGGGCATGGGAAGCTACCGCATTGCTGGGATGGAAAGAGAGAGAGAGAGAGAAAAAAGGGAGAAGGTGAGTTTTTGTAGCATTCATTCATTCATTCGTATCCTTCTTTGGATTGTTTTGACAAATAACTCAAGGGAGAAAACATATCCAACAGGCAATTCTCCTCCTGTTTTCCCCACAACAATAACCCTGTGAGGTGGGTTCAACTTAAAGAGAAAGAGAGAGAAAACTGGCCCAAAGTTGCCCAGCTGGCTTTCATGGCTAAGGTATAAACTAGAATTCACAGCCTCCTGCTGATTGGCCCGAGGTCACCCAATCAGCTTCCATGCCTAAGGCAGGACTAGAATTTACCGTCTCCTAACCGATTGGTCCAAAAGTTGCCCAGTTGGCTTTGATGGCTAAAGCGGAAATTAGAATTCACAGTCTCCTGGTGATTGGCCCATGGTCACCTGTTCTGACCCCCCCTCGTTCCACACCAAAGGACACTCCGAGCCAGAGATAAATTACAGCATTTAATTAACAGACAAACAGGTCCTTGGCAGCAACCCAGCACAGACAAGCTTGGGGAGCAATAAACACAGACAAGGCTTGGCAGCAATCCAGGCTGCCAAGCTCATACAAAGTTCTCCGACATTCGATTCTGTGTTGACTTCTGCAAAGAGGGGCTTGTGCACAAGTAGCCTTTTTATAGTCTGGAGAGGAGCCTAATGACCACCAGCTGAGCACAATTACCTCCTGTAATTGCATAATTGATCCTGATGCCTAGTAGCTCTTCAGTGGCGTGCATCCAGGAACAACTCACTACTGGCCTCCGGCTCACTCTCCCTTGTCTCCCCCCCACTGGTCCAAGGCTCAGGTGCCTCCTGGTGGCCAACCAGCCTCTCTGCACCTTGCTCGGAGTCGAAACCCTGTCCTCCACATCCTCCAGAGCTGACTCAGAGGGCCCCTCGCTATCGGAGTCTGGTGGCAGCTCCAACGGCTCCTGCTGGACCACAAGTCACCCAATCAGTTTTCATGCCTAAGGCAGGACTAGAACTCACCATCTCCCTGCTGATTAAATCAGAATAGAGCTGGAAGGTACCTTGGGAGGTCTTCTAGTCCAGCCCCCTGCTCAAGCAGGAGACCCTACACCATTTCAGACAAAAAAATGCCCAGTCTCTTCTTAAAAAACTTCAAGTGATGCAGCACGCACAACTTCTGGTAGCAAGCTGTTCCACTGGTTAATTGTCCTCACTAAATGTCTGTAGAGATTCTCAGTCATCCAGGTAATGGAAAAAGCACCTTTGGGACAATTGTCCTCTCTCCTTCATTCCAAGTTGCTTCTCTCCTTGAGTAGTTTCCACCCACTGTTTTCTTGACCTGCCTTCTGGTGTTTTGGAAAATAAGTTGAAACCCCCCTTCTTTGTGGCAGCCCCTCAAATACTGGAATATTGCTATCATGTCACCCCTACTCTTTTCTCTACATTAAACTAGACATACCCAATCTGTGTGTGTGTGTGTATGTGTGTGTGTGTGTGTGTGTGTGTGTGTGTGTGTGTGTGTGTGTGTGTTTGGTCTCCAGGCCTTTAATCATCTTAGCTGCTCTTCTCTGATATTTTTTTCCAAAGTCTCAACATCTTTTTTTATAATGTGGTGACCAAAACTGGATGCAGTATTCCAGGTGTGGCCTTACTAAGGATTGATAAAGTGCTACCAAGGCTTCCTCAACATTACCAAGGCTTCCTCAACATTAAGAAAACTTAAGATCATGGCATCCAGCCCTCTCAATCCCTGGCAAATAGATGGGGAAGAAATGGAGGTAGTGACAGATTTTATGTTTCTGGGCTCCAAGATCACCGCAGATGGGGATTGCAGCCAAGGAATTAAAAGAGGCTTGCTCCTGGGGAGGAAAGCGATGGCAAATCTAGACAGCAGACTAAAAAGCAGAGACATCACCCTGCCAATCAAAAGTGTGTTTAGTCAAGGCTCTGGTTTTCCCAGTTGCAATGGATGGCTATGAAAGTTGGACCATAAGGAAGGCTGAGCGCCAAAGAATGGAGGCCTTTGAACTCTGGTGCTGGAGAAGACTCCTGCGAGTCCCTTGGACTGCAAGGCCATCCAACCGGTCAGTCCTAGAGGAGATCAACCCTGACTGCTCTTTAGAAGGCCAGATCCTGAAGAGGAAACTCAAGTGCTTCAGCCACCTAATGAGAAGGAAGGAAGCCAAAGAATGGAGGCCTTTGAACTCTGGTGTTGTTGAAGACTCCTGAGAGTCCCTTGGACTGCAAGGCCATCCAACTGGTCAGTCCTAGAGGAGATCAACCCTGACTACTCTTTAGAAGCCCAGATCCTGAGGAGGAAACTCAAGTGCTTCGGCTACCTAATGAGAAGGAAGGACTCCCTGGAGAAGAGCTGAATGCTGGGAATGATGAGGGCAAAAGAAGAAGGGGACGGCAGAGAAGGAAGTGGCTGGATGGAGTCACCAAAGCAGCTGGCGTGAGCTTCAATGGACTCCAGAGGATGGTAGAGGACAGGAAGGCCTGGAGAAACGGTGCCCATGGGGTTACAATGGTCCTGGATACTTCGCAACTAACAACAACATTCCAGATGGGGCCTTACTAAGGCTTTATAAAGTGCTACTAAGATTTCACATGGTTTTGATTCTATGCCTCTTGTTTATACAACCATTCGCTTTTTTGGCTGCTCCCGAAAACCTCCCAGAAAGTCTCCATGGCTGAGCAGGCACTAAAACTAAATCTCCCTGGAGCCTCTTTCCCCAATGTGGCTTTTGGTCTAACAGCTTATATTCCCTGACCTCTCCTCTCAATTCCTTTTTAGCTGAGTCATCCAGAAGGCAGCCAGTCGGGACGAACACATCTCCTTTTCTTTCATAATCCGCCCAGGTCATCCTGCTTTATTCCAGAGGCCTCAAAGGTAATTTTCCAAAAGGCAACTGGAGTTTCTTGTCTGCTTTTTTTCCCCCCTACTGAAAACATTTCGCTTTCTGTTCTACGGAATTGAAGCAGCTTTAGTTTAGTTTAACTTGGTGGCCATTGCACCTCGTACAACGAAACCAAAGGCCATCTCCAGGGTACATTATAAAAATAAAAACACAAACACACCTCCTTCGTATTCTGAACATTTTCGGCACTCCCAAATCGGAAGGTGCGTGCATGCACATGCATTTGCGCGCAACTGGAGTGCCAGAAACGCAAACACAAGCTGGCTGGAGTGTGCATGCCTGGTTTTGGGGGCTGTTTTCAGGCCGTTTTTGGCCTAAAAAAAACAGCCCAAGAACCAGCCTGAAAATGGCTCCAAAAATGGCCTGAAAATGGCCTGAAAAATTGACTGGTTTGGGGGCCATTTTTGGGCTGTTCTTCTGGGCCATTTTCAGACCCTTTTCAGCATAAAAAATAGCTCCAAAACCAGCCCATAAAACGGCCTGAAGAATAGCGTGAAAAATTGCCTGGGTCTTGGCCATTTTGGGGCCATTTTCAGGCCATTCTTCGGACCATTTTTCAGGCCGTTTTTGCGCAGTTTTCAGCCTAAAAAACAGCCCAAAACCCAGCCTGAAAATGGCCCGAAAAAATGGCCTGAAAACGGCCCCAAAATTGCCTGTTTTTTGCCTGTTTTGGGGCCATTTTTCAGACTATTACCAGGCTGTTTTTGTGCCGTTCTTAGCCTATAAAACAGCCCCAAAACCGGCCTGAAAATAGCCTGAAAAATGTCTGTTTTTTGGCTGTTTTTCGGGCCATTTTCAGGCCAGTTTTGGGGCAGTTTTCCGGTGTTCCAGCGCCCACGGAGACCAGCTGGCTGGCACGTCAGAATCCAGAAGACCAGCTGGCTACAGTGCACGTGGCCACAGAGAGGGCTCTGCGTGCCACCTCTGCCAGGCGTGCCATCAGTTTGCCATCAGGGTCTTATGCAATTGAACTGAAACCCCGATATAGCATATAAACTTCTTGGACGAGAAGAGAAATGTTTTCAAGGGAGGAAAAAAACAAAACAAACAAGAAACTCCAGTTTGCCTTTTGGAAAAGCAACCTTCGGAGCAAGCGTGACCTTGGGATGCGAATTCTCCACGCAGGCGTTCTTTTCCAAACTTTTTCACAAAATAAGTCCTACACAACACAGCCGCTCTTCTCGTCTTTTTCAACAGGTAAATTGACCCCAAAAAACCACATGCTTTTAATCTTTCCACCCGAGACTTTGCAATCTCTTCAAATCTTTGATCGCCCATATGCTAAGGCTTGGCTTTTTCTTCCCACAACAAGTATGTGTCACACACAGACGCAACCATCCGAAAGGTTGGCAGTTCAGAGGTTCAAATCCCTAGTGTCTTATTATTTAAATAAGACGGACAGCTCTAAGCTGATCCGTCTGCTTGGAAGCTTATTTAGGAAACTTTAAGTAGACTTTGCCACCTTATTTTTATCACTAAGAACAAGGAGAAATATGTTCCACACTCTCTCTCCCCTCCCCTGGCCACAGATGCTCTCATCCCGAGCCTAATCTGCCTTGCAAGATTGTTGTTACAGAGGGAAAGAGAAAAAGGACATACTGTGTGTGCCAAGGGAAAAATACAGGTGATAATAATACCAAAGATATTAAGACCTGGAGATGCCATTCATTCAGAGTAGGGATGAGCAGGTTTACCAGCAGTCTAAAAACTGTGAGATTTATGGCTGGGTGGAAGAGAGGAAGAAGAGAACATGATACTAAGCAGTTTGAATCCCCAAAAGCTCTCATTAAAGCAAGATATAATTGAAGCATCGAAGTGCTCTTGAACCTGCGTAAGATGCTTTCCTTTTGATCTTTCTTTGGAAAATAAAATCACTAG
Organism: Thamnophis sirtalis; assembly: GCF_051295495.1. Classification (NCBI taxonomy): domain Eukaryota; kingdom Metazoa; phylum Chordata; class Lepidosauria; order Squamata; family Natricidae; genus Thamnophis; species Thamnophis sirtalis. The sequence goes on along the minus strand of NW_028261382.1, from coordinate 58,251,877 downwards.
GGCCTTTTTTCCCAGGGAAAGAGGGAGAATCAACCTCCTTGTTTTATCCCAATTTTAAAAACTATTTGATCAACTCAAGGCAGAGAATGTCCTCAATACTCCGACCTTCCATTTTCACCAAGTCTGTGCAACTTTTCTTTTTTTACAATCCTAAATTTTGTACAATCTCTACTCTTTTTTTTAAATAAAGCAAGCTAAAATCCCCCCAAAATTGATACTCCTGAGCATGCACGGAGTGCTCCCCCACTCTGCTCCTCGGAGGAAAGAGACCAAGAGAGAGGGGGGACCCCCAAAGGCTTTTGAAGTGGGCTGAGAACCACCCGAGGCCTTTTAAATACAGGCAACCCCGTCCTCCCAAAGACAGGGCTCCTGAGCATGCACAGAGCGCTCCCCGTCTCCCTTCCTCGGAGGAAAGAGTCCAAGAGAGAGAGAGGGAAAACCCAAAAAGCTTTTGAAATTGGTTGAGACCCCACCCGTGGCCTTTTAAACATAAGCCCCCAAGACTGGGCTCCTGAGCATGCACAGAGCGCTTCCCCGTCACGGAAGGGAAGAGTCCAAGAGAAAAACCCCAAAACGTTTGAAATTGGCCGAGACCCTTTTAAACACAAGGACCCCCTTGTCCTCCCCAAGACGGGGCTCTCCTGAGCATGCACAGAGCGCTCCCCATCTCCCTTCCTCGGAGGAAAAAGTCCGAGGGGGGGGACCCAAAAACTTTTGAAATCGGCTGAGACCCCCACCCGTGGCTTTTTAAACCCCGCCCGCCCCTTGTCCTCCCCAAGACGGGGCTCCTGAGCATGCACAGAGCGCTTCCCCGTCACGGAAGGGAAGAGTCCAAGAGAAAACCCCCCAAAACGTTTGGAATTGGCCGAGACCCTTTTAAACACAAGGACCCCCTTGTCCTCCCCAAGACGGGGCTCTCCTGAGCATGCACAGATTGCTTCTCCTGCCTTCTGACCTTGGACAGGAGTCGTAGGGCTTCTAACCCGATGGGAGGAAGAGGGCGAAAGAGTGGCAGGAGCAAAGCTCGTGTCCTTTTTTGAGGAGGGGGCTTCGAGAGTTGGGTGGGTGGGTGGGCGGGTGGAACAGCTTGCCTACCTGGTCGAGCGAGGCGGCGCGCTCCGGCTGCCCCTGCGCATGGTGAGGTCGATGGCTGCTGCGATTTAACCGGCTTCGCTCCGGCTGCCGCTGCGAAAGAGACGCCCGGAATCTCCTTGAAACTCGCTGTGACGCAATCGCGTTCTGGAACACACACCCCCCCCACACGTGGTTCAAAGATAAGTCGGGAAGGCTCTTCTGCGCAGGCGCATGACAGGAGCTCCTCCTCCTCCTCCCCCCCCGTCCCCCACACCCTCCCCCGTCCCGGACGCAGAGAGCTAGGAAAAGTTTAGAGTGGTGACCAAACGACGTACGCATTTTCACGGGACTTTTTTTTTTTTTGAAGTGGAGAATATACCTCCGGGATGTTTTCTTTCTTAACGTTTTTTTTTAAAATAAAAACAACAACGCCATTGAAATTTTGCAATGCAATAAAAAAGAATCCGAGAGGAAGGAGGAAAATGGGAGGGAGGAAAATGGGAGGATGGTTGGATGGAAGGAATACAGGAGGGTGAATGGAAGGAAGGAAAGAAGGAAAATAGGAGGAAGGAAAATGGGAGGATGGGAGGAAGGAAAGGGAGGAAAATGGGAGGGGATGGATGGAAGGAAAACAGGAAGTAGAATGGAAGGAAAATGGGAGGATGGTTGGATGGAAGGAAGAAAAATGAGAGAGAATGGAAGGAAAAAGGAAAACAAGAGGGATAATGGAAGAAGGAAAATAGGAGGAAGGAAAATGGGAGGATGGAAGGAAAAAGGAAAATGGGAGGGAGTAAAATGGGAGAGATGGATGGAAGGAAAACAGGAAGTAGAATGGAAGGAAGAAAAATGGGAGGATGGTTGGATGGATGGAAGAAAAATGAGAGAGAATGGAAGGAAAAAGGAAAACAGGAGGGATAATGGAAGAAGGAAAATAGAAGGAAGGAAAATGGGAGGATGGAAGGAAAAAGGAAAATGGGAGGGAGGAAAATGGGAGAGATGGATGGAAGGAAAACAGAAGTAGAATGGAAGAAAAATGGAAGGATGGTTGGATGGATGGAAGAAAAATGAGAGAAGGAAGGAAAAAAGGAAAACAGGAGGGATGATGGAAGGAAAGAAGGAAAATAGGAGGAAGGAAAATGGGAGGATGGTTGGATGGAAAGAAAATGGCAGGGAGGATGGAAGGGAAAAAGGGAAATGGAAGGAAATTAGTAAGGGAGGGAATTTAAATAGGGGATCCAGCATTCTGACTCCCTACTTCAGAGGAACTGAGAAGCATCCACTCTTCCCTCTTTGTGTTTCTATGGCTCCTTTTGCATTTTCTGGTCTGAGGCCTGGCACAAAACTGCCATTTAATGGGGCTTTTTTTTTTAACTGGGCACCAGTGTCCTGGCCTCATTGGGAAACAGAAGGCCTGAAAACAACTACTTCTGATACTTGAGGGGCTGCCACAAACAAAGGGGGAGTCAAGCTATTCTCCAAAGCACCTGAGGGCAGGACAAGAAGCAATGGGTGGAAACTAATCAAGGAGAGAAGCAATTTAGGACTGAGGAGAAATTTCCTGGCAGTTAGAACAATTAATCAGTGGAACTGGCCTCCAGAAGTTGTGAATGCCCCAACACTGGAAGTTTTTAAGGAAATGTTGGATAACCATTTGCCTGAAGAGGTGAAGGGTTTCCTGTCTAAGCAGGGGGTTCGACTAGAGGACCTCCAAGGTCCCTCCCAACCCTGTTATTCTGTTAAGAGGGGGTCAACCTATTCTCCAAACCACCTGAGGGCAGGACAAGAAACAATGGGTGGAAATTAACCAAGGAGAGAAGCAACGGTCCTAGAACTGAGGAGAAATTTCCTGACAGTGACAATTAACCAGTGGAACAGCTTGCCACCAGAAGTTGTGAATGCTCCAACAATGGAAGTTTTTAAGAAGAGACTGGCTATCCATTTGTCTGAAATGTTATAGTGTTTGCTGCCTAAGCAGGGGGTTGGACTAGATGACCTCCAAGATCCCTTCCAACTCTGTTATTGTATGCTACCTATCCTTTCCTTACACTCCACAGTGGAGCCCAAAATTTCTGTTGCTAAGTGGGATATTTGTTCAGTGAGTTTTGCCCTGTTTTCGACCTCACTTGCCACAGTTGTGTCCTAACTCTTTAACATTTCACTTTGACAAGTAATGGCCTGAATACCTAATTTTTGCTCAGGGGTGTTAACCAAGATTGGGGAGAGAGGATGCAAGGAGAAATAGTCTTTTGTAGATTTGTAGTAAGAAAAAAAGATGTTTTCTACTTTCCAAGCTGGCAGGAAGGACAAATGTTTTTCTTTGAAAGTCACTTAACAATTAAAAATAGTGTTCTACTCTTCTTCACACAAGTTTTTTTGGCAAGGATGGACAATCACTTCTTCCTTTCATTTCAAACATTTATACAACCTCCCACCTTATAGCAAATTGGGGGGGATTTCCCAAACAATAATTGAAACAATTATCAAAATAAAACCTGTTCAGGACGAGGGGTTTTAAAGACCAGAGTTTGGAATAGATCCCTCACACCTCATAACTAAGTTAACTTGGTTACCAAACGAACCAATTCTCTGATATCACACAATACAGGAAGTCCTCAACTTAAAACATTTCACTTAGTGACCATTCGAAGTTACAATGGCACTGAAAAGTGACTTAATGACAGTTTTTCACACTCACAGCTATTGCTCATGTGATCAAAATCCAGATCCTTGCCAAGAGACTCGTATTTATGACGGTTGCAGTGTCCTTGGGGGGGGGGGTGTCACATGATGACCTTGGGTGACCTTTTGACAAGCAAAGGGGTAGCCAGATTCACTTAATAGCCGTTACTAAACAGCGGCACTGGCTCATTCGACAACTGCGGCAAGAATGGTCGTAAAATGGGGCAAAACTCACTTAACAAATGTTTCACTTAACAACAAAAATTTGGGGCTCAATTGTGGTGATAGGTCGAGGACTACCTGTAGAGTCACTTTGCTACCAGAAGGAACTGGGTTTATGGGAATGATTAAGCCATCAAAAGCCTAACTAAGGTCAATGAGCCAAGCTTTAAGATAAAGGTAAAAGTTCCCCTCGCACACATGTGCTAGTCGTTCCCGACTCTAGGGGGCGTTGCTCATCTCCGTTTCAAAGCCAAAGAGCCAGCGCTGTCCGAAGACGTCTCCGTGGTCATGTGGCTGGCATGACTCAATATCAAAGGGGCACAGAACGTTGTTACCTCCCCACCAAAGGTGGTCCCTATTTTTCTACTTGCATTTTTACATGCTTTTGAACTGCTAGATTGGCAGAAGCTGGGACAAGTCACGGGAGCTCACTCCATTATGCAGCGCTGGGGATTCGAACCACCGAACTGGCGACCTTTCTGATCGAACAAGCTCAGCGTCTTAGCCACTGAGCCACCACGTCCCTAATGAGCCAGGTTTTAGAATGGAACTATTCTGAGTTAATTCAGCCTAGGTTATCTATAAAGGAACAGCATAAAAAGTGAAGGCAACCTTCATTTTTAATTGAAAATTTCTCAACAAGAGCAAAGCAAATCCATAAAGACAGAAGCTTTCGCTTGCCAGCATTAGTGAATATGTATACTAAATGTGGAAATGGGAAAACATCCAAGGGTTGCTATATACTCCATTTAAACCGCAATTTACAGGAGAGACAGTAACAATGATATCCAGAACTTATTATCTGCAAAACGAGAGAAATCCAACTTGGAACAATAACCGGCCTTCTGAAACAGACACAAGAACTTGAAATATCCAGTAACAGCAGGAGTTCGAGATAACCAAAATCTCTAAAACAAACTCTAAAGGTCAAGTTGTGGGATCGGTAGCCACATTCCTCTTTAATGGAAAAATCAGGGAGATTACAGGATGCTTTGGTTGCAAACCACGCCGAACCAGCTCTGCCCCTCTTAACCTACGGTAAGAGATGCTTATATTCCAATTTTATGAGATTCTTGATTTCTCTGGCATCATCCAGATGCATCGGGCTCCATAATCCCATTGCTGGCTAGAAATGCTGCAGTTACTACTGACTCTATGGAAGTGCAGGTTGGAGTGTTCTACATAAAATGTTTGACACTTGTGCAAACCCTCCCACCCCTTTTTTTTAGGCAAGGTAGACATGCAATTCACCTTCACAAGCTAAGTTGCTCTGATAATATTTAAGATGGTAATATTTAAGATGATAGGAAATAGAGGTGTTTTCTATTCTCAGGATCAAAACTTCTAAAAAGTAGCAAATGTGAGGTACAATTCAATTGCAGGTTTTAAAAGAAAAAAACTTCTTAAACCATAGAGACTGCTGATTAAAGGGCCCAGTCACAAATTAACCTAGATTAATTCGTGTTACAGATTCAATGGCAATTCATTTTCACTAATGCATCCGGAGTCAACCAGGCCATTTATCCTAAGGGAAGGATTTCCAAGAAAGAGGAACTAGGCGATTTTATTTCCCAGACAGCTGCTCGTAGAGTTTGGGGACGTAGTCGTCCCACTCGGCTTGGAAGCAGGTGCCCGCGACGGGGGAAGGCAGCTTGTATTTCTTGCGGAAGGCCAATATTTTGAAGTTTCCACGTTTGTCCCCCGAACGGTTGCTCAGGGTGGGCTCGTTGCAAGTCAGCTGCTGGGACTGCTCGTAAACCAACCAGACGTAGCGGTGAAGGCCTGAAAATGCACAGGAGCAAAATAAGAAGCAGAAACCCTTTTTAAGGAGGGTTCAATCCAGCCCTCTGCCCACCTCCTCAGAGCTGTTCGGGACTCAAGCGGCATGCAAATCTGAGGATGGATTGGATGGAGGGGACAATGGAGGCAGGGAGTGAGGAAGGGATGGATGGATGGGAGGAATGGAAGAATGGATGAGAGGATGGATAGATGGAAGATTGCATGGAGAGATTGATAGATTATGGATGGATGGATGGATGGATGGATGGATGGATGGATGGATGGATGGATGGAGAATGGATAAGAGGATGGATGATAGGACAAGATTGCATGGAGGGATGGAGGGATGGATGGATGGATGGGAGGAAGGATAAGAGGATGCTGATGGATGGAGAGATGGGTGGGTGGATTGATGGATGGACTGGAATTGGATGGATGGGTGGGAGGATGGATAAGAGGATGACAATGGATGGAGAGATGGGTGGGTGAATTGATGGATGTGAGGAAGCATAAAAGGATGCTGATAGATGGAGGGATGGAAGATTGCATGGAGGGATGGATTGGAATTGGGTGGGTGGGTGGGTGGGTGGGAGGATGGATGGATGGATGGTTGGGAGGATGGATAAGAGGATGATGATGGGTGGAGGAATGGAAGATTGCATGGAGGGATGGATTGGAATTGGATGGGAGGATGGATGAATGGTAGGAAGGATAAGAGGAGGAGGATGGGTGGTGGAGGGATGGAAGATTGCATGGAGGGATGGACTGGAATTGGATGGATGGGTGTGAGGATGGATAAGAGGATGATGATGGGTGGAGGAATGGAAGATTGCATGGAGGGATGGATTGGAATTGGATGGGAGGATGGATGAATGGTAGGAAGGATAAGAGGATGATGATGGATGGGAAGATGGGGGGATGGAAGATTGCATGGAGGGATGGATGGGAATTGGATGGATGGATGGATAGGATGGATAGATGAGAGGAAGATGGATGGAGCTATCATCCATCCATGCATCTCCTATCAGGCATGCATCTATCTATCTATCTATCTATCTATCTATCTATCTATCTATCTATCTATCTATCATCTATCTATCTATCTATCTATCTATCTATCTATCTATCTAGTTGAGATACTTGGTTCAGCAGCCACTTTTTGAAAGATAATGCATATAGCAATTACTCACTTTGCCTTGAAAGATTATCTCTGGCCATTTACCTGTTCCTTTGGGCGGCCCAGCTCCAACATAGTCAGACAAAACCTGCCCACTGGTGATATCATTGCCTCTCATGTTGGTCACCAAAAAGTGGTGCCACTCCCTAAAAAAAAAAGAAGAGAATTGGGTTTTCATGCTTGCAAATCCCATCTTGCAACCTGCAAAGGAATGTTCCTCTTCCCGGGGATCATTTTCCAAGCACGCCCAATTCAACTCACCTGAATTTGGGGGTTTTCCTACTGGGAGCATCAGGATCCGTAAGAGCCAAAGTGTAGAATTTATCCGGGTTGCAATTCTCCCACTCGATCAGGGTGGGCCGATTCTTGACCTGCCCAAATAAACAAGAATAACCATTTTGCTCCTCTTTAAAACAGGAAAAAAATAAAAAAAATAAAAGAAAGACAGGGGAGAAGAAATATCCATGGACTAAGTCAGCTCTCTAGTTAAGAATTGCTAAAAAAAATTTCTCAATCTGCATTTTCAGCAAACAACAAACAGGCAAAAAAAAAATTTTTTTAAGCATTTTCTATTCCAGAAGGTGGAAACTGATGCTTAAAGCACCGTTTCTCAATCTCAGCCACTTTTAAGGTATTTGGACTTCTGCTCCCAGAATTCCCCAATTGATAAAAGAGAATATTGGTTAGCTCAGGGTTGAACTGTGGTGCTCTCTCTGAGCTTGGTGGTTTTCTTGCAGACGTTTCATTACCCAAACGAGGTAACATCAGTGCTAAAGGGAGTGGGAGTGTGCGGAGAGGAGTTTGCACTCTTTTTCCCTTTGGGGGCGGGGGGGGGTTGTTTTTAAGTAAAGATTCCTTGGGTTGAGCAAGGACAGCAAGGACAAAGGCAAAATGGACTGCTAAATTGGTGATGCCCCCCCAGTTACATGACCACTTAGCCACGCCCACCCAGCTAGTTCCCCCCCCCCCCAACAGTGTGAGACAACCCCCCTGATCAAAAACTTGAGAACCCCTGGTCTAAAGTTTCATTTTTGGCTCATTCAATCATCCAATCACACTTGTCCAATAAATAATTCTATTCTATTCTATTCCTTATTCTATTTCTATTCCATTCTACTCCTATTCCTTATTCTTTCCTATTCCGTATTCTATTCCTATTCCGTATTCTATTCTTATTCCTTATTCTATTCCTATTCCTTATTCTATTCCTATTCCTTATTCTATTCCTATTCCGTATTCTATTCTTATTCCTATTCCTTATTCTATTCTATTCTATATTCTATTCCTATTCCTTATTCTATTCTTATTCCTATTCCTTATTCTATTCCTATTCTATATTCTATTCCTTATTCTATTCTATTCCTATTCCTTATTCTATTCCTATTCTATTCTTATTCCTATTCCTTATTCTATTCTATATTCTATTCCTATTCCTTATTCTATTCTTATTCCTATTCCTTATTCTATTCCTATTCTATATTCTATTCCTTATTCTATTCTATTCCTATTCCTTATTCTATTCCTATTCTGTATTCTATTCTTATTCCTATTTCTTATTCTATTCCTATTCTATATTCTATTCCTATTCCTTATTCTATTCTATTCCAATTCTATTCATTTCTATTTCTTATTCTATTTCTATTTCCAATTCCTAATCCTAATTCTGATAATTATTCTTATTCTTATTCTTATTTATTCTTATTCTATTCTATTCCATTCTAAATTCTATTCCTATTCTATTCTCATTGTGACTTGGATGTATGCTCAAACTTCTATGGGTCTAAAACTTATTCTCAAACCTTACATCATCATAATTATATTGAAAGGCAATCGATTTGATAAAACATGGGAGAGCTGGACATCTGCAAGTGTGGAAGCCGGTTGGATTAAAAAAAGAAAAACAAGCCACCTTTTGGGTTAGAAATTAAACTGTGGTGTCAACTCTCATCCAGATACGCCTCCACGAATGTTGCAACTGCACGGGGCCTTCACCTCCCAGCGGGCACGCGCTCCCGAGCCTTGCACCGGCCTTGCAAACGAGGGAACGGGGAGAACTGAGCCCCCACCCCCAGCCGCTTTGCTTGCTGGTCTCCGCCTCTCTTTGGGAAGATGCCAACTTGGCCATGGCCGCCTTTGTATTTTTAGGGTGGCCTTTTTTTTTCTTTCCAAATTGCACTTTGCGCTCTTCTCTCGTCTATTTTTAAGGTCAGGCTAAAACAAAAACAATTTTGCAACGAACCGTTTGCATTAAAAAACGATCGCGTGCCTTTTTTTTTCTTCCCCAAAAGGCCATGCAGGATTCTCGGGCCTCCTAAGGGGTCATGCGGCCAAGCTGGAGACCATAATGCACGTTAGATTAGGTTAGGTTAATTGGATTTATATACGTTCAGATGCATGCTTTTTTAACATTTATTTATTGGGGGTTCCCTTGCAAATAACCCGAGTCCCCGAGAGGGCATCCAAACGGGACTTGCCTCCCGGTTGCAATTGTGGCACGTTGGCAAATTTGCAACAAGGGAGACTGCGGGATCCTATATAACGGAATTGCACATTTAGAGGGGGGGGGGAGAGAAAATCTATAATGCCCCGAAATGATCCAGATGCAGATCAGCCCATGAATTGAATCCTGCAAAGAGGAGCGTTTCCGAGCTCCTTTATTGGGCGGGGGTCCCCTAATTTTAAGAGGGGTTGTGCAAAAGCCCCAGCTCCCGCCCAAAAGGACGACAACGGGACGTCCCCAGCGCAGGCGGCCCTTACTACCTGGGTCGGTGTAAGTATTTGACCGAGCTCCTCGATTTCCACCGACCCGTAGCGGACCCGCAGAGGTTGCGCCGGCTTGTCTTCCACCTCCGGGAGGTTTAAGGAGCCTCCCCAGCCGCTCAAGTCTACCGGCATGATTGCACCAAAGTGACGAGTCCCCAAGATCTTCTTCCCAGCTCGCTGCAGCCAGCAAACGCAGCGCGCGAGACTCATCCAGGCTCATGCGGGGGAGGGGGGCGCTTTCCGAGTGGCAGGTTGCTCCTCCAATCCGAAGCAGCGGAAGCTCTCCTTCTTTGCTCCTATTGGCCGAGGTGGGGGGGGGGACAGAGGCTCGGCCCTGTCGGGAGAAGGGAACTCTGGGAGTTGAAGTCCCGCAATGGTTTCTGGGGTAGTCTGGGAGTTGAAACCCAGAAACTTTCAAGGTACTGAAGTTGAGAAGCTGTTTTCATAAGATTAAAAGCATACGGGCACTGCCAATTTTAGCAAACTATGATGATAATTCACCTGTGAAACCTTCCTCCATTAATGATAGCAAAAGGGGGAAAAATGATGAAATACTTTTTCTAAAGTCTTTGCACACTTTGGGATTTGATAGTATAATTTAGCTCCTTCAAGGGCTTTCTTTCAAATAAATGTCCCGAATCTCATTGAGTTCTGTAAACGAAACCCTGTTTACAGAAGATGTTAATAAATCTTATCAGGTTGTGTTTTATGGGGTCCTTGGTGCTCTCTGAGCTTGGTTGTTTTCTTGCAGACGTTTTATTACCAAACTAGGTAACATCATCAATCCTAGGATTGGGGTTTGGAGAGAAGAGGAGGAGGAGGGCTGTGGGATCCATGGTGCTGTCTGAAGTTGGTTGTTTTCTTGTAGATATTTTATTACCCAACTAGGTAACATCATCAATCCAAAAAGGAGTGGGGTTTACAGAGAGGAGGAGGAAGGGAAGATGGGGAGGAACAGGGGCAAGGCTGTGGGATCCACGGTGCGGTCTGACGTTGGTTGTTTTCTTGTAGATATTTTATTACCCAACTATGTAACATCATCAGTGGTGGAAGGGAGTTGAGTGTGTGAAGAGGAGGAAGAGGGGTGGAGGGCTGTCTAAGGTCAGTTGTCTTCTTCAAGACGTTTCACTACCTAGCTAGTTAACATCATCAGGCGGAGACCCAAGACTGTGGGGTCCCTCCAGACCCCAGGCACTACACCCTGGCATCTCTCTTCACATGCTCACCCACCATTAGCAGCCATGCCTGCAGAGTCAACACACTTTTCTTGCTTGGCACACTGTGCCAAAGGTGAATGACTCAGGAGGGATGACTCCAGAATAAGCAAGGAGAGTCAATCCTGATGGATTCAGAGCCTGGCCCTGCCCTGTCATGGATTCACTAGGCTCAGGACCACAAAATCATATGGCTGGAAGGGACCTTGGAGGTCCACACACACACACACACGGCACCCCTGCCCAAGGCAGGAGTGCTTATTGCATCCCTGTCAACTGATTTTTCCAGTCAGTAACAGTAACAGAGATACTAGGGATTTGAACCACCGAACTGCCAACCTTTCTAATCGACAAGCTCAATGTCTTAGCCACTGAGCCACCTAGTCAGGCTCAATTTTGGAAAACTTCCAGTGATGCTTCTATAATACAGGTGCTAACAAAACCACTTCCAGCCTTACACCCCAGCAACCAGGGGTGAAATCCAGCGGGTTCTGAGAGGTTCTGGAGAACCGGTAGCAGAAATTTTGAGCAGTTCGGAAAACCGGCAAATACCGCCTCTGGCTGGCCTCGCCCCCATCTATTCTCTGCCTTCCGAGTCCCAGCTGATCGGGAGTGAATGGGGATTTTGCAGTATCCTTCCCCTTGCCACACCCACCAAGTCACGCCCACCAAGCCACACCACGCCTACAGACCAGTAGTAAAAAAAAATATGCTTAATGCATATAAAGAGGATATATAATGTATTAATACAGATTTATTCGGAAACAGAATTAAAGATTGTATGATAAAATGGGCTCAAAATATTGAAGAACCAATAATGTTGGAGACATGGGAAAGAATCTGGGTAAGAAATGTGAAATGTACACAAGCTCAAAATCTGAGAGAAAATTTTTACAAGATGTTCTATAGATGGCATTTAGATCCTAAAAAGTTGGCTTCTATGTATCCGAATGTACAGCCTAAATGTTGGAGGTGTGGTTCTCTCGATGCTACATATTATCATATATGGTGGACCTGCCAAAAGGTTAAGGCATTCTGGATAAAAATATGGTGGGTTATGCAAAATATCTTTAAAAGGATAAAGTTTAAGACTGTGTTAGTTAAAAATCCATACCGTGTACGGGTTCTGGGAAGTCGGGGGGGGGGAGGAGGAGGGGGGTTGGTGGGGAGGGAGGGAGGGGCATACAAAAAAAATTGTACTTCAATGTTTTAATGATTGACGAATGATGAAATATTTGTGTTTTTAAAAAGAAATAAAACCTTTGGAACAAAAAAAAAATGAATTTCACCACTGCCAGCAATCCAAAGTGAGGTTCCTAAACAGATTAGGGACTTAAACCGCCTTCCCAGCCAAATTAAAACGGCATCAGCATTAACCTAGAATGAAGAAGAAACTTCCTATCCGTGAGAACAATTAATCAGCATAACTTCCAGAAATTGTGGGTGCCCCATCACTGGTTCAGGTTTTCAAGAAGAGATTGGACAGTCTTAGAATGGCATAGGCCAGGTTCTTCCGCTCGAGCAGGGGGTTGGACTAGAAGACCTCCAAGGTCCCTTCCAATTCTGTCATTCTGTATTTGTAACTCAATGAGGTTCACGGCTGGGTCCTTGGTATTCCCTGACTTACAACCCGTTCATTTACTGACCGTTCAAAGTTAGAGCAGCATTGAAAAAAGTGACTTCTGACCGTTTTCACAATTGCAACTTTTTGTTGCGTCCCCATTGCTATGTGATCAAAATTCAGCTGCTTGGCAACTGCTTCATATTTACGGCCGTCGCGAGATCCCCTTTCTCCACTTTCTGACAAGCCAAGTCCAAGGGAGAAGCCAGATTCACTTAACAACCGGGCTACTCGCTTAACAACGGCGAGGATTCCCTTAACAACGGCAGCCATAAAAGCTAAACTCACTCAACAAAGGTCTCACACACACAGCCACATCGATGGTCGGGCTCGATTCTGGCCGTAAGTCGAGGACTACCTGCACTGGGTGGCTGGGAACTTCCCAGTTACCTGCCGGCGCCAGGTAGAGCAAGCGGGAGCGAAGCGCGTCGCCCGCAGCCGCTCCGCCTCCCGCGGGGAAAGTTTCCCCGCCTCTCCATCCAGGCTGCCCGCCCTCCCAGCCGTAAATCCGCGGAGCTGAGCCGCCTGGCTTCGGTTCCCTCAGTCGGAGCTGCTGCCATGGCGAGCGGGGTGGCCGTCTGCGTTCTTTTGGTCCTGGCTCTCTCCGGGGGCAGCGGCGCTGCAGGTACCCCTCGGCCGGGGCGATGAGCGGGGCGGGAGAGGGCAGGGCGAGTGGGCAAAGCAGATGGCAAGGTTGGAGGTGGCAGTTGAGCCGGGAAGAGGCGTAGAGAGGTCGGCGGGAGGGTGGGTGTCCCATTTGGATAGGAGACCACGAGGAGATTCTCCGGGAAGAGGGGGTAAACTAAAAGGAGACCCCCTCGAAAGCATCTTAACGCCTCGCCAGAATCCTTCCTTCGTCTCCACTACGGACGAAGGAGAGATCGCCTTCAACTTTAGTTTTTCTGCCCAAACAAGGATATCACTCTCGCCTCCCTTCCGAAGTTTCTGCGGGACGGGATCGCCGCCCCTCTCCCCGCGACCCTCCGGTCCCCCCCCCATCCCGCGTCCCTTTCGCCTTCGCCTGCCTGCATAAAATCCGCCCGAACGCGCGGGATTGATTGGCAACGATCGGGGGAACCGTTTTGCGTAAAGAGATCGCTCGTTCCGCCGACTTTTAGACCAGTCGGGATTTAGTCGGATTTATGACGTCCTTCGTCTCTTTTTTTCCCTCCCGACCTACAGCTCCAAAATTTTCAGGAATACTGCATGCTTGGTTGTTTGTTTGTTTTTTGTTTCCCTAATCTTCAAAACCGCTTCCGGTCACAACTGCCTGTTTTCTTCTTCTGAAGTCTAAAGTTGGGGAGGGGGGGTCGGATGGATAGTTTTTCTACGATTGTTTTATAGTTGTGTTTCTAATTGTTGGGTTAGGGTGAAGGTGGGGGGGGGCAATTGATAAGTTTGCCCTGTTTCGGTTAGGAAAGGACACAAGAAGCAAAACACTTTGGTGAGAAAGGAAAAGGGGAGAGAGAGAGAGAGAGAGAGAGAGAGAGAGAGAGAGAGAGAGAGAGAGAGAGAGAGCAGGCAGAGAGAGAGAGAGGCAGACACACACACATAGATAGAGACTGATACACACACACACACACACAAACAGAATGCAAGCAAAAAAGGAAAGAAAAACAAAAAGGGAGAGAAAGGAAGAGAGAAAGAAAGAAAGAAGAAAGAGAAAGAAAAAGAAAGAAAGAAAGAAAGAGGAAGGAGAAAGAAAGAAAATAGGAAGGAAGAGAAAGAACGAAAAAGAAAGAAAGAGGTAGTTAGTAGGAAGGAAGGAAAGAGAAAAAAAGAAGAAAGAAAGAAAGAAAGAAAGAAGGAAGGAAAGAAAGAGAAAAAGAAAGAAAGAAAGTAGGAAGGAAGGAAAGAAAAAGAAAGAAAGAAAGAAAGAAAGAAAGAAAGGTAGGTAGGTAGTAGGAAGGAAGAAAAGAGAAAGGAAGGAAGGAGGGAAGGAAAGAAGGAAGGAAGGAAGGAAGGAAGGAAGGAAGGAAGGAAGGAAGGAAGGAAGGAAGGAAGGAAGGAAGGAAGGAAGGAAGGACCTATGAATAGAAGACAGGTAGAATTACAAAAAATAACCAGGTGACTATGAATGCATAGGCAATTTCTCAATGCTTTTCAGCCTGACCCATTCAACCAAGCTAAGCAGCCTGACAGAATGAAAAATTTGCTCTTTTGTACGCAGAGTTCTGAGGCCGGAATGGGACTGTTGGACGCAGACTTAACAGTGCAGGATGAGTCTGCATTCTGCTTGGCAAGGATAAAAGCCCAGGCGATGCTTTTAGTGCAACTGTGAATGCTCTGCTCCTCTCTCATATCAGCTTCCAAGAGTTGCTAGGATTTCGGTGCACTTTGTTAAAACTTAGCACACCCTATTTGATTCACTCCAGGGTGTCTAAATTGCGGCTTAGGATGGCATGCCCAATCTATTTTGTGTTTATATCCCGCCTTTATTGTACATATAACTTGGCGAACATATCCAGCACACTTTCTTCGTCTTGTTTTCCCCACAACAACAACCCTGTGAGGTGGGTTGGGCTGAGAGGGAGGGAGGGGACCAAAGTCCCACCCCCCAAGCTGGTTTTCATGGCTAAAGCAGGACTATGACTCCCAGGCATCTAGTGATTGGGCCAAAAGTCACCCAATTGATTTTCATGCCTAAAATGAGACTAGAACTCACAATCTCCCTGTTGATTGGCCCAAAGTCACCAATTGACTTTCATGCCTAACATTGGGACTAGAACTCATAGTCTCCTGCTGATTGGTCCAAAAGTCACCCAGCTGGCTTTCATGGCTAAGGCAGGACTAGAACTCACAGCCTCCTGGTTTCCAGCCTGCAACTTAACCACTGGACCAAACTGCCCCTCAATGCCAGCCAATGAAATCCTAACTCCCTGTTCTGCCACCTTGGCAACATTTAAGGCATGTAGGACTTCTGCTTCCAGAAATTAGAAAATGTACATAAATAAAACTTTTGTCTCCCCCAGAAACCGAAGAAGTAGCCGTTGGCGAACTGGACGGGGAAGTGTCTCTACGATGCTGGAATGCCTCTTCTCAAGTCTTGGTGGTCCAGTGGTTTCAAGGCCAGCCGGGTGAAGTTCCCATGCTCTTCTCCTCGGATGGAACGTTGCCTTCAGACAGTCGCTTTTCCCTGGTGGAAAACAGCTCCCTGCATATTTCGGGGCTGCGTTGGGAAGATGAAGGCCATTACGTGTGCAGGGAGATCCTGGTTGAGTCCAACCATACCCACAGGATCCAGTTACGGATGGCCAGTAAGTCTTGCTTCGCCTTGTTTAAAGGGTTGTGTTGTGGATGTTCGGCAAATATAAACATGGGAAAATGTAAACAATTAGCCGATAACTCAGCATTGCCCAGATATTTATTTATAGGGGGGGAATGTCCGGACCAAATGTAATTTCTAATGTTGGGTTTTCCCCCTTACCCGAGGGAACCCCCTTGTGGAGCACTGTGAATCCGTTACCATGGCAACTCCACTGCGCTGTACAGTAGAAGTCATTTTACAGCAGTACAGTAGAAGCCATTTTAAGACACAACAGGCTGCATCTTAACAGAATACACACAGCCCCGAGGGATTTTAAGGGTGTCTTATCCCCGACAGTTATTTGTTTCCAGGGAGTAAGTCATCGGTGTACCAAGTTTGGTTGAAATTGCCTGAGGCGTTCCAGAGTTATGCTGGAACACACACATAGACAGAGCTGTTTTTATATATATATATAGATGTATGTGAGTATGGATGTTGCATTAAGTCCACAATTACCAACTCAACAAGTTAGGTCATATGAGGAAAACAACCAACCCCACACTGCGATATTGGTCAGGGCTAGTTTTATTATAAAGCCTTTCTTGTAGTTAAAGTGCTGGCCAGTGCTCTCCAGTTACCAGGAGATGCTTGAGTTCTCATCCTGCCTTGAGCATGAAAGCTAGTTAGGTGACTTTGAGCCAATCACCAGGAGACGGTAAGTTCTAGTCCTGTCTTAGACATGAAAGGCGGCAGGGTGATTTTGAAGCTGTCACCAGGAAACTAAGAATTCTACTTCCGCCTTCAGCATCAGAGCTGGCTAGGTGACTTTGGGCCAATCAATAGGAGATGGTGAGTTCTAGTCCTGCCTTAGGCATGAAAGGTGGCTGGGTCCCTTTCAGCCAATCACCAGGAGCTGGTGAGCTCTAGTCCTGCCTTAGGCATGAAAGTTGGCTGGGTCCCTTTCGGCCAATCACCAGGAGATGGTGAGTTCTAGTCCCGCCTAAGGCATGAAAGTTGGCTGGGTCTCTATGGGCCAATCACCAGGAGATGGTGAGTTCTAGTCTTGCCTAAGGCATGAAAGTTGGCTGGATCCCTTTGGGCCAATCACCAGGAGATGGTGAATTCTAGTCCCGCCTAAGACATGAAAGCTGGCTGGGTTCCTTTGGGCCAATCACCAGGAGATGGTGAGTTCTAGTCCGCCTTAGGCATGAAAGCTGGCTGGGTCCCTTTGGGCCAATCACCAGGAGATGGTGAATTCTAGTCCCGCCTAAGAC